>NC_081818.1:14300833-14938750 GCF_030704535.1 Vitis vinifera
GTGTGGGTGCATCCGAAGACCCTATGAAACTAAAAGAAAACACACTGACCACACAAATATCCTAAAATCTAGCTTTGGGCTATACAAGTCTTCAGAGTTCGGACTCCAATCAGCATCAATATGTCGACCACCTCCAAAATGCTCCTAAACATAGATATAGCCCGTCGCTAGACCCTATTCCTAATAACTAGCTCGGTCGAAGAGCAAACAAGACAACAACTCTCGTATCAAATATGAGAGCAAGGAAAACAATGTCGATCGAGACTAGGGACTTGGAAATAATGGGATAAATGTGTGTTCCACATAGACACGCAACTCATGCAGTCGCATCAGGATGAGAAGAGTCATACAACAGACAGTCATGCAAAATAGGTATATATCATCCAAATCTACACACAAGCCAATTAAGGAGAATATCTGACAAATGATAGCATGCTCTATGATAAACAAGATAATATATAACTGAGAGAAATAATCATGTCAAATCAAATGATATACAATGGTGAATCTATACATGTGAGGTAATCAGAACAAACATGGAAAAATCAGAATGACTATGCTAAGCAAGGCAAGATGATCAATCAACATAATCAGCATGTCAATGTACTCAACAAACATGGCAATGAAGCACAGAAAAAACAAAATCCTCAATCAAGATAATCAATCTCATAATCATCATGTCAAATATCTCATACAAATATATCAATGAAGCATTAAGAAACTGGCTATATTAGAATCCCCAACCAAAATAATCAACCAACATGATCAACCAACATGACCAACATATCAATGTCCCAAATGAAAGCTCGGGAACTCTCGATGTGCAATCAAGAGATGAGTACTCACTGATCGACTCACCAAACGCCATGTTTGCTTCACTTTAAGTTCAAGCTTGGCCCTCTAAAAGATCCCCAGCGGAGTCGCCATTTTATGGACCCTGCATTTCGGCTCATGCGTTTCCCACTCGATGGTGAGCTCAATTAAAATTTGAACAAAAGAATTTTATTGATTAAAAAAATTGGCTTGGAGTCGCCACTTATTTTTGTTTTATTTTTAAAAGGGTAAACAAACTAAGAAAGAAAACCCTAAGTGCGACCCCTGGTTTTGGAAAAGGTGATCTACGAAAAACCGGATCGGGCTCGGGGGTTAGGTTACTTATCGGGAAGGTACGGTGAAGACCATAACACCCCTCTAAGTCCCTAAAGTCGGGTCTCTACTAATAAAATGAAGCTGACGTGGCAATTGATGAGTAAGTCAATGAATATCCTGAATGATCATGCACACATAAGAATCGGGAAATGCATAGATAACATTTAGAGGGAAAATGGGTACATACCTGGGCAACGAGCCACCATGCGCTATCAATAGAGAGGGTTAGTACACCATATAGAGCACAAAACATATCACATGCATCGCGAAACAGGGATTAAAATTGTTCGAAGGAAAATTGGATTTTTTTGAAATTCTTAGGAATTAAATGTAAGAATGAGAACTTTTAGAAATTAAATTTGAAAGAAAATTGGGATTTTGAAGAATTATTTGAAAGTTCGGGATTTTTAAGAAAAATTAAATTACGAAAATCGGGATTATGGGAGTTAAATTTTGAAAGGGATCAGAATCGTAGAAATTATGAAAGTTGATGTATAAAAATTGGAAATCTTAGAAATCATTCGAAGGCAGAATTTATAGAAATAATGAATAAGATGATAATGATAATGATAATGATAAATAGCGGGATAAATACGGGAATTGGAACATGGGAAACTGAAAATTAAGTTCGAAGATAGGACAATTGGAATTTCAAATAGCTAAATTTAGAAATCGGAATTTTGAAGAATTAGACTTTAATGATTGAAAATTAAGTATGGAATAATGTTACTAATTAATCAAAACGATATTTGGATGGATGAACTAGTGAATAGTGAGATTTGTGAGATTAAAAATTAAATTGGAAAATCGGATTTTGACGAAAGTGATATTTGAACGGATGAAAGTGAATAGTGGGATTTTGAAAATTAAGTTTGAAAGTCGAACCTTTGAATAATTGAACTCTAATTATTGGAATTTTTAGAAGAAAGAAATAAGTGAACGTGGAATTTATAATGATGATAACAAAGATGATATTTAAATGAATAAAAGTGAATGGTGGAATTTTTTTAGTCTAAAGGTTAAATTTAGAAATCCGGTTTCGAAGAGTTGAATTTTAATGATTGAAATAAATAAATAAACAAACATGGAGTAATGATACTTATTAACAAAAATAATGTTTAAACGAATAAAATAAATAAATAAATAAAATAGTGGAAATTTTCTAATTGAAAATTTGAATTAGGGCATTGGATCTTTTAAGGATTAGGCTTTGAATAAATAGGTATGAGATTATAATACTAATTAACGAGAATAATATTTAGGCGAATAAAGATGGGTAACAGAATTTTTGGAATTGAAGTTTTAATTCAGAAATTGGATTTTTGAAGAATTGGATCTTATATAAATAAATAGATGTGGGACAAGAATCCTAATTAACAAAAATGACATTTAGACGAATACTGGAATTTTGGGGATTGAAAATTGAATTAAGACAAGGGGGTTTTCGAAAGATTGGACTTTGAATAGATATGGAATAATGATTCTAATGAGTGAGGATAAAATTTAGATGAATTGCAGAATTTTTAGGATTGAAGAATTAAACTAAGACATGAGATTTTTGAACTATTTTTTAAATAAATAGACGAATATGAGATAATAACCCTAATTAACGAAAACAAGATTTAAACGAATTACTGAGAAACTAAATTAAGACAGGGGATTTTTGAAGTATTAGACTTTGAATAATTAAATAAACATAGGATAATAATTTGATTTATGAAAATATGATTTAAACAAGAATTTGAAGAATTAAATTAAAAACACGGGATTTTTGAAGGGTTAGGCTAGATAATAAATGAATGTATAAAATAATAATTCTCATTGATGGACATAATATTTAAACGAGTATTTGAAGAATTAAATTACGGCATGGGATTTTCTTAATGGATTAGACTTCGCACAACTAATAATGCGGGATGATGATTCGATTTATGAGATTAAGATTTAAACAAGTACTTGAAGAATTAAATTAAAGCGTGAGATTTTTTTATATAGGATAATAATTCTAGTTGATGAACATAAGGTTTAAAAGAGTATTTGAAGAATTAAATTAAGACATGTGATGATTTTTTTGATAGCTTGGACTTTGAATAAATAATAAATAAGGGATAATGATTTGATTTATAAAAATATGATTTAAACAAGTATTTTGAAGTATTAAATTAAACTTAGGATTTTTTAGGGATTGTCATGGATAGATAGGTGAATATAGGATAGTAATTCTAGTTGGTAAATATGAGATTTAAAAGAGTATTTGAAGAATTAAATTAAGACATGTGATGATTTTTTTGATAGCTTGGACTTTGAATAAATAATAAATAAGGGATAATGATTTGATTTATAAAAATATGATTTAAACAAGTATTTTGAAGTATTAAATTAAACTTAGGATTTTTTTGAAGGATTGGCATAGAGCCTAGCATCCACGCGAACTAGACCTGGGCTCCAATTCAAGCCCCAAGTCCAAAGATATCAATGGGCAAGCCCAAGGCAATTAAAGCCTTCACAAAATTGGGCTTCTCTTCTGAGTCTAGCCCACTAAAGCCCAAGTCCATTCTCCTCTTCTCTTTGGGCCATTCAGCCATATACTCTCCTTCTTCACCTCAAGAGACGACGACGAAGAAAGCGGAGGCGAGAGAGGCATCGTCGGAGGTCCTCAGAGTTGGTCCAAGCTGCCAACCTCCCACGCCACCTCGGACATGCCCGACTGCAGTGGCCTGGTGTCGGTGGGGAGCCTGTTGCTGCAGCCTTCGTAGGAGCGTGGAGAACTTTTTCGGCCGGAATCTGGCCGTTAAGGAAGAGCTCATTTGCTGACAGCATCCTCGACGTCGCCGCCGCGGAGCTCCCATAGCAGGCGAGCTGTGTGGAGGATTCGAACCCGGCGTCGGTGGACGACGAGGCTGACCATGGGTGCAGGTGGAGCGACCGGGACCTTAGCATCGAGAGGTGGTGAGGAGCGGGATTTCGCGGAGATGGATATTGAAAAATGGGTATTCACGTGGATGTTGCAGGGGGGTAGTCATGCAAGTTATTCATGCATGTGAGGGGAGAAAGGGTGTGGAAAAGGTATTCATGTTTGCATGGCTCCCATGCACAAGAGAGGATGAACTCGAGGTGCTGATGCGAACCAAAGCAGAAGGGACGTGCCCATACGCGGAGAAAGGAAGTTTCTACTCCTTGGGGCTTATACAACTAATGGGATCCAAGAGTAAAAATGGCCCTAACAAACGAGGAACTCATACAAACCAAGCAACATGCATATATTGGCAAGATATTTGGAGGAAATATAAACAACCAAATCAATGAACAAGCCTATAAAATTCATACCTGTGGAAGCATCTCTCCAGCCAAAAGCCTACAAGACTCTAAGTTTCTTTCATGAAAAATCTGTCTGCTCTTCTTTCCTCTGTCACCAATCGTCCCTCTCTGATTCCTCAACCTTTTTTTTTTCCTGCCCCTCCCCCTCCTGTCCCTTTTTTGCTTTTGTGGCCCCCCAGGTGCTATCTTCCCGGGCAAGCCATTACTCCCCTTTTGTTGTTCATCCCATCAGCAGCACGGCTTCTATTTGCTGTTCCTCACATTAGCAGCATGGCTTCCCTGTCTCTTGCAGCTGGTCCCAAGCATGGAGAGGGGTCCCCCCCACACTTCCCCGGGTGCTGCCAGCTCAACTAAATACCCCTTGGCTCTTCAAAGGGGGTTTATAATAAGATTAGTTGTAATTGATAAATTAGGTTTATTTATGGGTAAATTTATTTTTCTTAATTTTTATTTTTATTTTTATTTCAATTTTTTGTGGAATTTTTATAGAATATTTTATTAAAATTATAAAATTATATCCCTCAATTCCATTATTATTATTTTTTTATTTTTGAGAATCAAATGAATGCCCAACAACTTATATCACGAAATAGGTTAAATAAATGGAAAAAATTTATGGAAAAAATGGCTTATCTTTTAAGTTAAAAATTGGAAGAGAGAAGGAGATAGCAAGAGAGACAGAGAAGAGAGCGCCCCTCTGGAGTCCACATTTGGAGTACGTGGAGATTTTGCCATTTTCACTTTTGGTAATCTCTCTTCTTTTTCTCAGATTCCAATTTCTGCTCCGTTGATTGAGTTATTTTCTTGTTGAATTGGATTTTTATGGGAGGTCCTTTAGGGCTCGGGTTTGAATTTTTGGTTTATTTGGATCTGGGTTGTGTTTTGGTGGTGTATTTTTCGTTTGTTTGTTTCCCGAGTAACTGGAGGAAAAGAAAAGAAGGAACACGCTAGTAAAACCTTGTTTGTATTTATTTATTTGCTTGGTTCCCAAGCCAAAGGCGGGAGAAGGAGAGTAATATTTTTGCCTTCTGGATATAGTTAGAATTTCAGTTCTGTGGAATTTGGAAAATATTGCTCTTGCTATGGAGTTACGTTTTTTTTTTTGAATTAGGATCTATTTTATTATACAAATCCGATTCGAGATCCATTAATATGTAAGGCTCTTAGCGTAACTCGGGAAAACGAGAGACAGGTAAGGAAAATAAAGGAAAATGTTGAGAATTGCTTGAGAGAGGGGAACTCAATGTTCGAGTAATTTTCTGATTTTTTTTTCTTTTCTCTCATTCTTTCAAGATCCAAAATGGGGCTAATCGTCAATTCTATGGTTCTTTTCTTTTTCTCCACTAAGTTTCTTTACTTTCTCTTCCCTTGCACCGATTTTATACGTTATCTGATAGTTGTTTGATTGTTCCTAAGTAGGTTCTTCTAAATCTGCACTTTAATGAACAATATTCCTGCCCCTTTGATCTTTACATTAGGTTGTTGTTTAGTATTTGGGAAAAATAGATCCTGGAAGCTATTGAAAATCTTTGGTACTAATATTATTGCAGCACAAGAGCATAGCCTTTTTGTTGATAAAACATCCATTGGCTTCTTCAGAGTGATGGAAAATGGCTGCCTTTTGGGACATGATTTCTTAGGAATAGGCTCAATTTTCCTGCTTTATTTATTCTGACTTATGTATAAATTCAATTTTATCTTCCCCCAACTTCAATCACAATTATATGCAATCTATTTCAGGAGGGTGGACCCATTTCTCTTGTGGCAGTTTCTGTTTTAAAATTTTACCAAATAAGGGAAACTACCAACATACTGAATAGCTTTTTAGACTATTTCAGGCTTTTTGCCCATTATCCACCTGTTGTTGTGTGTATGCTTTCCAATGGAGAAGAAACATGCTTTACCTGTTAAAAAATATTGGGGAATAATCTTTAGATGTGGAAATATTTTACCTCAAACTTTTTTTTGTGATAGTTAATTATAAGGGCTGTTTTTTTTTTTTTTTTTTCACTTTGTCATATTTTGACATGTTTTGCTAAAAATGTTTTTTCTTTTTCTTTTTTTTCAATATATTTTGTTTTATCCAAGTGGTGTATTATGTAATGTAACCTAAATTGTTGAAAATATAAACCAATAAATGAAGGTATAAATATATAGGATCAAGTTATAAAGATACAATGATACAAAACAGAAAAAGGATGATGCAGTTGATCTTATTTTTACGAAAGGAAGTCGTAAAAATACATATTGAAAAAAAGATTTGAATGGTTGAAATACATATAATAAGATCTAAGTCATTGAATAAAAGTACGAAAGTATAAAATCAAAATGCAAGAATACAAACAATGAAACTAGGGTATAAACAAGAGAAAAAAAGATTTGAATGGTTGAAATATGTATGATAAGATCTAAGTCATTGAATAAAGGTACTAAAGAATAATACCATAAGATTTTCCACCTATCATCCCTTTCTTTTTAAAGTGTTGCCATCAAAAGTTTAATTCCTCATCTAAAGAATAATTCAAATTATTCAAAAGTTTAAGTCCAAAAGGCCCCTTGATGGAAAGAAAGTTTTCCCATTATAAATTGACCCATTTATAACTCAATCAATTTGTTACTTGTTTAACTTATATAAATTTAATTAATTTTAAATATTTCAAAATTTAAAATTTTTAAATATTTTAAAATTATAAATATTATGAAATTTTAAAAAAATTTAAATAAGTGCCAATTTTTTTGTATTTTAAAATTAGAAAATAATAATAATTTTTTATATAAGTTATAAGAACTTTTAGAGGTTTATATTAAAAAAGTAATAGTTTTAAAAAAGTATATGTATCAACCTCAAATTTCAAAATTTTTTGTAATAATTTTTAAAGATATAAGGTAAGGTAAATTTATACTTTTGTATATAGGGTTATACCTTTTATATAAAATTTATTATTTTTATTTTTATTTTATAAACAAAAAAAATAGGAAGTGTATTCAAATTAACATTAAATAAGATTTTATATATTTTATTATGAAAATTGAAAATATTTTATAATTAATTGTAAATTTAAATTTAACTTCCTTTTTATATGATAAACATACTATAATAAAATCAATTAGAATAAAAAAATAAACTTGAGAATTAAAAACAAGTAAATAATATTTTAAATTCTTTTTTATTTTATTTTATTATTTTGATAAGACAAATGACATCATCTTTATTATTGTTTTTTTTTAAATAAAAACTTCGGCACATGTCAATCAACATATCACATTATTTTTCCTTTTTTATTTTTCCCCACCTTTATAATATCTCTATCTTCTTTTTGTTTTTTGTTTTTTTTAAATATGTTAGCTTTATAAAATATTTTTAATTTCATTTTTTATATTTATTAATTTTAATTATTTATGTATATTTATACATAAAATAATAATATATAATAAATAATTAATGAGAATAAATTTAATATAAAAATAAATTCATAATGAACAAATTTAGAGGTTTAGGACATTAGCTTTTTCTATATTTTTGTTAAATAATATGAAACCTATTCTAGAAAAAGATTAGGAATATTTAAAAGAATTTTGTTTTGTACCCAAATTTGAAAATTATGAAATTTCCAAATACTTACAAGTTTGTGTATATTAAAAATTTGAAAATACTTATAACTTTGTACACTTTTCACAATTCGATTTTAAATCAAAATTATTGAAAAAAAAAAAAGAGAATAATACCAAAATATAATCTTGATTCTTGAAACTACTTGGGGTGTACTAAAGAGTTAGGATTTTAAGTCCAAATTTTAATTTTGTTCACACTTAGGATTAGAATGTCCCATTTGGTATTTTATTTAGACTAATTTTTTAGAGAGCATACTTGTTAGCCAATTCTGAATTTTTAAGCATGTTTATTGTATTTTGTTTCATCTTATTCATACCTTACCCTTTCGTTACTTCATGATCTAAGATGTGCATATGTTGCATCTATTGTGAGGCCTTATTTATGATTTTATATTTTATTATTGTTATATGTGAACTAACCCTCGTTGATTTTATGCAATAGAAATATTAGTAATTCATTTCTATAAATTATCGAATGTGTTAGTCTCATTGTGTGTTTTTATCTATTTCTTTTCTAATATTATTCGTCATTAATTTTGTCATTTACTCATTTTCATTTTAGAAAACCCTAGAAATCCCGTTCAAGTATCCTTGCTTGACAAATGTCTCTTTTATCATATACTAAAAACATATAAGTTGTAGAATTGTGGATATGATTGTTTATTGTGGTCATATTCAAGTTTTCAACCTATATGTTTTGTATATGATTGGTAGAATTGTCTACAAATGATGCTTGAATTGTCCGTTTGGACAGTTTGGAAATACATAATATCTATGAAATCACACACCTATGCTTTAACATATTGATAAGTTTTGACGGTGATTCCCCTTGTTCTCTGGGTGCATATTTGGAAAAGGCGACATATTGTTAGCGGCTTAGTTAAGCTAGCTAATAGTATGTTTATACCTTAGCCAATTCGTGTACTTGGAGAATTATGGGGAAATGCTGCCGAAATTTTATCAAAATGAAACTAAGCATGTTAGTGATTGATTCGTAGGGATTATGTATTTCCAAATGGGATAGGAACCACTACCAAATATAGGAATTTGAGATGATAAAAAGCATATCACATTCATTATAAGTTGATAAGAAGATTCATTGTTATGTGATTGAAGGGTTTAATTTGCGGAAGTACGAGAAAAATGGCAATAGATAAGAGTTGGATGCAGAAGTCAAGAGTAAGTAGTGAATATCATAAAGGAGTTTTGGAGTTCTTAGACTTTGCCTTTAGCAATGCACCTGGAAAAGAAATGCTCCCATGTCCTTGCATTCGTTGCAATAATTGTCTTATGCAGAAGCAAGAAATCATGTATGACCATTTGTTGGACAATGGGATAGCTAGAAATTATGTGCGATGGTTGATGCATGGGGAATATGAGTTTTGCGAACCTACAAATACTAGCACTAATGAGTCTGATATGCATGATGAGATGCAAGAAATGTTAAATGATGCATTTGGAATGCCAATGCCAAATGAGGAATCTGAAAGAAGTCCACATGTGCATGAGGAGTTTGAAAAACCAAATGAGGATGCAAACAAATTTTACAATTTGTTAAGAGAAGTAGAGCAGGAACTATATCCAGGGTGTAAAAAATTCACAAAGTTGTCTTTTATCATAAGATTATTTCATATGAAGTGTCTTAATGGATGGAGCAATAAGTCATTCACAATGTTGCTTGAATTGTTGAAGGAGACATTCCCTGAGGGTGAGACATTGCCAAGCAACTATTATGAAGCAAAAAAAATACTTCGTGACCTTGGCCTTCATTATATCAAGATTGATGCATGCCCCTTAGATTGCATGTTGTATTCAAAAGAGCATGCAAATACAAATGAGTGTGTTGTTTGTGGTGTCTCTAGATGGAAATCAAGTGATGATCATTCTACAGATGAGTTGACTAATTCAGCAAAGAAAAAGAAAATTCCTGCTAAGGTCTTGCGTTATTTTCCCTTAAAACCAAGGCTTCAAAGGTTATATATGTCATCTAAGACAGCTTCTCACATGAAATGGCATGTTGATGGTCGCATGGAAGGTGAAATGATGAGGCATCTAGTGGACTCTTTGGCTTGGAAAAACTTCGATAACGTATACCCTTCATTTGCACTAGAACCTCGAAATGTTAGGCTCGGTTTAGCAAGTGATGGGTTCAATCCTTTTGGGAATATGTCAATTTCATACAGCATGTGGCATGTGGTTCTTATTCCATATAACTTACCACCTTGGATGTGTATGAAACAGACATTCTTCATGTTGTCACTACTTATTCTTGGTCCAACTGCACCTGGGAATGATATTGACATATACTTACAACCATTGATAGATGAGTTGAATGACTTATGGGACGTTGGAGTTCAAACATATGATGCTTCAACAAAACAAAATTTTTGTATACGTGCAGCTATATTATGGACCATCAATGATTTTCCTGCATATGCAAATCTTTCAGGTTGGAGTACTAAAGGGAAATTTGCTTGTCCTATTTGTAATAAGGATTGTTCTTCATTTCGATTACAAAACGGACGAAAATGTTGTTACATGGGTCATCGTCGATTTTTGCCGATTGATCATAGATTTTGACGTGATAAAAAGTCCTTTGATGGAAATGAAGAGCATAGAGCAGCACCTAAACAATTGTCTGGGGAAGATGTTCTACATCAATTAGATGGAATGGAACATATTACTTTAGGGAAGACATCAAAAAATAAGATGTCAGCAAAAAGAAAAAGAGAACATGTTGAACTTGAGCAAAATTGGAAAAAAAAAGCATTTTTTTTCCAATTGCCATATTGGAAAACCCTCATTTTGCGTCACAATTTGGATGAAATGCATATTGAAAAGAATATATGTGACAGTATAGTTGGCACCTTGTTGAGTATCGATGGTAAATCGAAGGATAACTTCAATAGTCGTCTTGACTTGCAAGCTATGGGTATCAGAGATCAACTTCACCCCATACAAAGAGGGAATAGGGTTATATTGTCTGCTGCATGCTATTCACTAACTTCAAATGAAAAAAAAGAATTTTGTAAATTTTTGAAAGAAGTAAAGGTTCTAGATGGTTATGCTTCTAACATCTCTCGGTGTGTACAAGTGAATGAAAGAGAGATATTTGGGTTGAGGTCTCATGATTGTCATGTTCTCATGCAACAACTCCTTCCACTTGCAATTCGAGGAGTTCTATAGAAGAATGTTTGTGCTGTTATAGTTGAACTATGTAGTTTCTTCAAACAGTTGTGTTCTAAAGTGTTAAAGACTGATCAATTAGAGCACCTTGAGAATGACATAATAGTCACACTTTGCAAATTAGAAAGAATATTTCCTCCATCATTCTTTGATGTTATGGTGCATTTACCTATTCATCTTGCAAGTGAGGCAAAGGTAGCTGGACCAGTGCAATATCGATGGATGTATCCTATCGAGCGGTATGTTCTCATTCAATTAATCTTATGTATATTAGGTTTCGTATAGTTCATGAAACAAATCTATCATGTTGTGGAATGACAGGTATTTACGTACATTAAAGTCTTATGTCCGTAATAAGAGTCGTCCAGAAGGTTCTATTGCAGAGAAGTACATAGCAGAAGAATGTACAACCTTTTGTTCAAGATATTTGCATGATGTTGAAATGAAGCATGACCATGAAGAAAGAAATTATGTCATTGAAAATAACATAACAAATGGTGGAGGGTTAACCATTTTCAAATGCATGGGACGTACAATAGGAAAGTCAACATCTCGTGTTCTTAGCACAGAAGAATGGTCCCAAGCACATTTATATGTGTTGACTAATTGTGAGGAAGTGACGTCATTTATTGAGTAAGACACTTATTTGAACAAAACTTTATATTAATTCTCATACAAAAATTTAATTTTGCTCTTTGTGAGCATTATAATTAATTTTTTCTTTTTTATCAGAGAGCATAAGCAATCTATAAGGGTTAAGCCTCGTATTCATGCACGAGATGTAGATTTGATTCACACCAAAGAATTCATTAGTTGGTTTGAAGAACATGTAAGTTCATTCACTACATAAATTGTTCTATTATCTAATACACATGTATGTATTAACATCTTATATTTGAATCTATAGATTATACAAATGCGACATGAAGGTCCAATTTTTGAACACATACTATCATTGTCTCGTGGACCAAGTACATCAGTTACATGTTATAGATGATACATCATTAATGGGTTCAGATTTCACACAAAAGAAAGAGAAAAGGAAAAAAAAAACTCAAAATAGTGGAGTTGTTGTGACCGTAGAGGTGTCAAGCTTTGCAAGTGCAAGAGATAATAACCCAATTCCTGGTCATATTTCTTACTATGGTGTGCTAACTGATGTAATTGAGTTACATTACCTTGGTGGAAATAGAGTTTTTTTATTCAAGTGTGATTGGTGGGATGTAATCAATAGTGGAAGGGGAATAAAAAAGGATGAATATGGGTTCACGTGTTTGAATTTTAAACGTACCATATGCACAGATGAACCATTTGTGCTTGCATCTCAAGCAAAACAAGTCTTCTATGTTCAAAATTCAAATGAGGAAAATTGGCACACCGTTGTAGAGATACAAACTCGAGGGGTTTATGATATGAATCAGAAAGTACCTACTAATGATCCAGAGCCATATCAACAGCTTATAACACTTCATAGTCAACGTGATGTGCATGAGTTGGTTGAGAATGATTTAATCAATTGGGATAGAAATGATATTGCAGGAGAAACTATCCAAACGGATGTTCTACTATCACGACAAGAAAACATTGTTGAAAGAGATAATGAATTCATTCATGATGATGATATAGATGATGTGTAGCTAATAATATTGGTAAGTACATAAATATATACTTACCAGATATACAAATTGTAATTTATTTCATATTATTTATGTAACTTATTTTGTAGTACTTTTTCTAATTTACTTTATTATGTAGGAAATGTCACATCGTAGAGGAAGAGTACAAATAGTGTCTCCAGAAGATGAGTTGGACAATCTACAACAACTCTTAGACATACAACCTGCTGCAGCTACTACTCCTAGTAGTTCTGATCCTTCTGATTCTTCAGATCCTTCTGTTGTTGGTATGATTAAGAAGATTATGTTTAACTTTACATATGATAAATGTGTTTACATATGTTTAATTTCTTGAATGATATGTTTTTAATGTTTAATTTTATATAAGATAAGTAAATTATGTTTCTTTTAATTTCATTATTACTCTTAATAGGTTCATCTTCTAGCAAAAAGAGGACACGTGGCCCAACACATAACTTAGATTTACTTAGTATGAAACCCGGGGAAAAAAAAAATACACGATTAAATACCAGAGGGCAATTTGTTTATGATGGAAAAGGGGAAAGATTGTCAAGCTATATGGGAACATTGGTGCGATCTCAACACAATGTACCCATCCAA
Source organism: Vitis vinifera (assembly GCF_030704535.1). Taxonomy (NCBI): domain Eukaryota; kingdom Viridiplantae; phylum Streptophyta; class Magnoliopsida; order Vitales; family Vitaceae; genus Vitis; species Vitis vinifera. Next base: position 14,314,336 of record NC_081818.1, read on the forward strand.
GTTCAAGACTGGAATCATGTTAGTGAAGATGTGAAGGAAAAGATTTGGGCCTTAGTATTGGTATATGCTAGTTACTATTCAATCTAAATTGTAATGTTATTGTTTAAAAATGATACCTCTTATTTATACATGACATTTTAATGCAATACAGGAAAAATATGAACTAGAAGAAACATGTAAGAGCTACTTACAATGTTGTGGAAATTTGTTTAGAAACTATAGAAATAAAATGAAGGCCAAGTATTATAACCCTTATAATACAGATGAGGAGAGATTGTGCCATCGACCTCCACACTTATCGGATGATGATTGGAGGTGGCTCATCCACTTTTGGGGTACACCTGAGGCCAAGGTAAAGATAATGATCTTTTCTTGATAATGTATCTTATGATACTCATATTCACATAAAATGATATTTATTAGTTATATCTAACCTAATACTTCATGTATATAACTTTTATTATGTTTCTATTACCTATATAGGTGACTTGCTATTTTTTAATTGATGTAGGATATCTCAGAAAAAAAAAACAAGGCAAATAGGGCAAAGCAAGTGATAAAACATACATCGGGATCAAAAAGTTATGCTCAAATTCGATATGAACAGGTTGGAAATTTATTATTAATATGATTTGTTTGTACATAAATAATTCATCATAAATAACTCAATTGTTTTACTTATAAGAATAGGCACAAAAGAAGGAGGATCGAAGTGAGCCCAATAGAATTGAGATGTTTACCCTGACACACACAAGAAAAGATGGGATGCCTGTTGATGATCATTCTAAGGAGATTATGGTAATGAAGTAAATAAATTTTATACACTTGTATTTCAATCATAGCCTCATACTAAATTATTTTAAAAGTCTAACAATTTTATTTTATTTTTATAATTCCAGGATCAATTTCAGCAATTACTATCCCAACCTGAGGGGACATCTTTTTCTACTTCTGCATCATCTAGAGCATCTATATCTGTATCATCTACATTTGTAGTATCTACATATGTAGATGAGATATATACTCAAGTCATGGGTCTAGAGAGGCATGGTCGTGTTCGAGGGTATGGATTTGGTCCTACTCCTACCTCAGTCTTTGGTTCTACTAGTAGAAGGCGATCAGGAGTTATTCTTTCAACACAACTTGAAAACACCCAAGAGATGCTAATAGCTGCAGAACAAAAGTTTACAACTGCAACTGAAGAACTCTCAAATGTGAAAGATGAACTCTCACATGTGAAAGAAACATTTGAAGAGAAGTTGATAGAAGTTCAAAGGAAGACACGAGAAGAAGTGAAAGAAGAGTTTGAAGAAAAAATGATGGAAATGCAAAGAAAAATGCAAGCACAAATGCAAGCACAAATTCAAGAACAGATGATGCAAATGATGCAATAATTTCAGCAAAAGCAGTAGAAATTTGAAGATTTTGCTACATCTTTATATGATAGATTCTCTTAACCTTTTTGAAGATTATGCTACTTATTTATATGATAGATTCTCCTAGCTTTTTTTTGCTTTCTATGACTATTATGTTTGGTTGGTTGGTTGATTTGTTATATTATGTTAGAATGTGAAACTAAATTTGAATCTCTTTGTTTTTTGTTTGTTTGGTTTTTATTTTTATTTTTATTTAATGACTTATATTGATATATAAGTTTTTAACTAGCTTGGAATAATTGATTATAATATATTAAAATTGGTTTAATTGCTTGATTGCATATACAGGTCTAAAATGGGTTTGTTTGGGTTTATAACAAGTTTGGGAAAATTGAATTTATAAAAAATCAATATCCAAATATAAAAAATTTTAGTCACGACCACTAAAAAATTGTGACCATAAGTGTACTTTTAGTCACGCTCAATAATGAAACGTCACCAAAATTTGGGGGGAGCGGCCATCATACGATTAATTTCAGTCACGGTAAGGGGCATTGACCGTGACCATAAGTTCACATTTAGTCACGGTCATTTTTATTAACCGTGACTATAGACATACATTTAGTCACGGTAAGGGGCATTGACCGTGACCATAAGTTCACATTTAGTCACAGTCATTTTATTAACCGTGACTATAGACATACATTTCGTCACGGTAAGGGGCATTGACCGTGACCATAAGTTCACATTTAGTCACGGTCATTTTTATTAACTGTGACTATAGACATACATTTTGTCATGGTTAATAAAATGATTGTGACTAAATGTGAACTTATGGTCACGGTCAATGAGCTAACCGTGACTAAATGTATGTCTATAGTCACGGTTAATAAAAATGACCGTGACTAAATGTAACTTATGGTCACGGTTTATTACTTGACCATGACTAAATCAACTTAATAAATAACAAAGTATTCTTAACTTTTTTGTCATAGTTTTTTTATGGCCGTCACAAAAAAAGAAATTATATGGTCACGATCACTTAGGAAACCGTGACCAATACCTTTAGTTACACCTCATACTGTGACGCTCGGTCACGGTTTCAAAAGACCGCGACAATAGGTTTTGGTCATGGATATATAAGATGTGGTGACGGTTGGCGACCGTCACCAAAAATCTTATTTCTTGTAGTTAGATGAAGCTTGAGTCCGTGACCTATAATTTACTACATGTAGATGCCCTATAAACTAGTGTTTATAATCTAACAAGGTAGTGTTGTCACCTATCAAGATTACCTCTTCAATCCTTAAGTTATAGATCCCACTTATTATGTGATCATCTGACATACTCTAGTTCCAAGGAACATATGTCAAATTCCACTAAAGGAATTACTATGGCAATAGATTTCATGATCACATGTCCTTTAAATCACTCAAGGGGATAAATTATTTCAATCCCATGAGATATCATGGTGCCTTTATTGAAAATACTTGTTGCCACCAGCCTCCATCAATAGTAACCCAATCCATAGGGATATATGACCACTTTAGGGTCTCACCCATGGTCAAAGTCTTCTTTTGATTTTAGCACAAGCTTAATATCCTCCCAAGGTTGATTGCCCATGCAGTATATTGTCTTGGTAAATCCTAACAATTGATAGCCTTGCGTCATGATTCTCTATAGGTCTTAGCCAATGTACATCACATACACTAGTGAACTCACCATGGGAAACCCATCCCAACAACTAAGACAAGCCATTCTTCTAATTAGGAGGTGGTGTATTATAGTTTCTACTAGATTTCCAAAATGCATGAACTGACTGTGGACCACTTATCTACTTACAAGGAACCTATGACTTGTATCTTCTATTAAACTCCTAATGCACCCAAGTCATGTACAATATAAAAGACATAAGTTGAATATTCGAATCAATAACAATATACCAAAGGGATAGTAAGGGGATTGTTAAGTCTAACTTTGTTATATCATGTCTTACTTTTTAGGGCTCAAACCTAACAAAAGCCTCTTGTTGACTTTGCCATAGACTCAATATCCTTTCAAGGTTAAGGGTCCATATAGTATAGTAGCTTGGTGAATCATGATAATCGATAGCCTTACATCACGATTCACCATAGGTCCTATCCGGTGTGTATCACATACACTAATGCACTCACCATGGGAAACCATCCCAAAGACCAAGAAAAGTCATCCCTCCTATTAGGAGGTAGTATACTATAGTCTCAACTACATTACCCAAATCCATAAACTGACTATGAACAACTCGTCATTTTATAAGGAACCCATGACTTAGATCTTTTATGCAACTCCTAATATACCCAAGTCATGTACAATGCAAGTGATATGGGGCTTGTATGCTCAAATAATTTATTAATGCAAATGAGAAACCAAGAAACATAGCTAAATAAGTTTACAGATGTATCTCATTCTATTACATCATGTCATGCTTTTTTAGACTCAATCCTAACAACATTATTCTGTCATTATCCAAGACTCATGCAAGCCTATGTATGATTATCATATTCAGAATTACATTATGATTTAGCTTTACAGTGTGAGTGGTTACACATAAGAAAAGAGTGCATTACATTTTATGAGGAATGACGGTGGCAATATATTCCTCTAACAATTCATCAAATGTATACAATAATTTATTAATGATGGTTGGAATATATTCCTCTAATAATACATCACATGTATAAAGCAATATATTCCATATATCATACATGACATATCAGGAGAATATATTTCCTACGTAGAGTACTTAGAAGATATGATACCACAAGTGTGTACATCAAATCAACGCAATAGCCACCTAGTATTTTCTTTAGTATTGATTTTGAAGTTGATATACTCATGGAACCACATATTTTCTACAAAATGTCATTGGGAGTGTATTAACATAATGTATGAGTAAAGTTATAGATGTATCTTATACTAGGGACAATATTTGGTGTAATAGGAAAAGGAACCTCACTTCAAAGTACAGAGATAAAAAGTGTGTACGATAAGTATTCCCTTCCTTTATATTCATGTATCAGCATAACATGGAAATCACCTAAAAAATGTATCTTACTTTATTATAATAATGTATGCAAAATTGGGGGGGAGGGAGGGTGTTTATGATAAAGTCTATCAGAATATCAATGAATCCCTCCCTAGCTAAGCACTACAACTATTTGTTGGGAACCTCATATCACTTTGTTTTCATACCTTGGATCTCATAGGGTGCATGGAAATTTATCATAGGCTTTCTAAATCTATCACAACGGAAAATAGGTATTTGAAAACCAATATTAATACCACATAAATCATAGATCTAAAGAATAAAGCCACATACCTTTGATCTGCATGTTCTCAGATTGATTCCAGTCAATGTAAATAACTCCAAATTCGTAATGGATCTCATAAACACCATGATCTACCACCTGATGACTCTTCCTTATGTCTAGGCACTAAGATAGTGGACATCTCAAGGGTGAAAGCTAAGGTTCTCACTTTGGACTATAGGAAGAAAATGGCAAGACATATAAACCAAACCTCTAAAGGGGTATTTATAGGCTTCCTACTAGGCTTAAGTGGCTTAAGCCCTCCATATGCTTGGGTCACTTAATCTAGCCTAAAAAGGTTGTTAATTAATTAATTAACTATACACGACCCTAATTAATCAATTAACCCACTTTAGAGATACCATTCACATATCTTAGTGCAACCATGTGTAATTACCAAAACACCCTTATGCACAAAAGTGAACTAAAAACCCATCCAACCCTCATAAACCTTGTCATAAAGGAATACGAGCTTAGAGCGAGGTCCACTAACACCCATAGGAGTATTGTCTCCCTGAGAATCAAATAGTGAAATTGATTCAACATCCCAATATAAAGAGTCAACCATACTCTAGTACCATATATATTATAATGAGACACCAAGTGCTCAAGTCTATCACCTACACTGTATGTAGTCTCCCCATGAACTGGTGTCAGTAATCTAGCAAGGTAGTGCTATCACTTATCAAGATTACTTCTTAAATTCTTGAGTTACAAATCCCACTTGTTATGTGATCAATTGACATACTCTAGCTCCAAGGAACATGTGTCAAATTCTACTAAAGGAATTACTATAGCCATAGATTTCATGATCACATGTCCTTTGGATCACCCAAGGAGACACATTGTCTCAATCCCATGAGATATTATGGTGCCCCTATTGAGAATACATGTTGCCACCATCCTCCATAAACAGTGACCCAATCCATAGGGATATATGGTCACTTTAGGGTCTCACCCATAGGTCAAAGCTTCCTATTGATTTTGGCACAGACTCAATATCCTCTCAAGGTTGAAAGTTCATGCAGTATAGTAGCTTGGTGAATCATGAAAATTGATAGCCTTGTGTCATGATTCACCATAGGTCATGTCTAGTGTGCATCATATTGGTATCTTAGATCTAAGCAGCATAAATAATACTAATTTTTTAGACATTGATTTTTTAGGTTTAAAGTACTAACCTTTAGGTTTGGATGTTCCCAAACCATAAATTCCAAGTGTTGAAGATGACCTTGAAATTGTTGGAAGTCTCATAAACCCATGATCTTCCACCCGATGACTCAATCTTGTTCTTGGCACACTTGTGATAGGGAGGAAATGAGGGTGAAGGCTATGACTCTCTTTCTCCATGGATGGCGAAAGCCAAAAGTTAAGGAAACCCTAACCCCTAAAAGGTATTTATAAGGATCCTAATTGGGTTTAAGTGACTTGAGCCCACATGGGCTTGGTTCACTTAATCTAACCTAAAATGGCTCCTAATCGATTAATTAACCCAATAGGGCTTACTAATTAATCATTTAGTCCAATCCAAAGATCTTGTTCACTTACCCCTATGCAACTTTGTGTAATTACCAAAATACTCTTATGTACAAAGGTGAACCTAGAGCTAATCCGACCTTCATAACCCATGTCAACAAGGTATATTAGCTCAGAGTGGGGATCACTAGGACCTATAGGAATACTAGCTCCCTCATAATCCAATTCTAGGAATACTAGCTCCCTCATAATCCAATTCTGAAGTTGATTCAACATCCCACTATAGAGAATCAATTGAACTCCAATATCCTATGTAAATAACAACACATTATGTGCTTAGGTCTGTGACCCACTATCCATTGTGTTTATTCTCCCCATGAACTTATATTCATAGTCTAACAAGGTGAAAGCTATCAGTGTTTCAAGACTACCTCTATTATTCTTGAGTTACAAATTTTCATATTGTGTATTCAACTAACATGTCTTAGCTCTCAAAGAGCCTATGTCAAGTTCCACTTAAGGAACTACTTGGTCATAGTTTCCATGAACACACCTCCTTAGGATCACCTAAGGGGACACACTATCTCAATTCCATGAGATATCATGACACCTTTATTGAGAATACCTATTGCTATTGGCTTCCACCAACAATGACCCAATCTATAGAGAATATATGATTAGTTTACAATCTCACCTGTAAGTCAAAGCTACTACTAAATTTAGCACAAACTTAATATTCTCTCAAGGTTGAGAGACAATACAATGAAACAACTTAGTGAGGTCATGACTTGATATAATTTAAAGAAAAAAAATTAAAGATTGTATTTGAATGAAAAAAAAAAACTTTGTTTTAAAAAATTTAAAATATTTTTTTCCAATTCTCGAATAATAAGAGTGTGGACTCGTATTTTCATGTGTGTCCCCACTCATCGGCAAGACTCGCTTTGGTTTGAAAGGGAAAACAAAACAAGAAAGAAAATCTTATAAAAACAGTGACTTCATAGTTTTGGAAAAGCATGTCTTTGAAAAGCCTGAGTCTAGGTTCAGGAATCAAGTTACCTATTGGGAAGGTACCTCAAAGAGGTAGTACCCCTCTAAGCCCTAAAGAGGTCTCTACTAGCTAAGTTGAGGAAAATATGGCAATTGATTAGTTAATTATGGATACCTAGATAGGCTAAGGTGATTTCAAAATTCTACTAACTTTGGCATGCTAAGCAAGAATTCACAACACAATTGTATAGAGAGGATAGTATACGTACTAAACTACTTCTTAAGTGCTATCACAAGACATCAGAGTTAGATCAAACAACAAGATATACAACATAGATCTCATTAGAGAAAATCAAATAAGCATCATGGCAATAAAAAATGACATTAAACATAAACATAATTCACAATAACATGCATATTCATGGAATTTCGAAAGTGAAAGATTGAGTGCATACCTTATCATCGAGTAATTATGTGCTACATGAGAAATAGGGTTAGCATACAATAACAAGTATAGAATAATCATGAGTATGTCATAGAGCAAGGCAAACATCAATCAATATTCTTTAAGCATTATAGTCAAATATCGAAGGAGAAAACTCATGTGTCAAGCTCCACTAATGTCCAATTTATTCTTGCATGAATTGATTTTATAATTTTCATTTTCTTGAAGACTAGCAAGGAGGATTTGGAGAAATTTGATGAATTCCATTATTTTTGGAATTATAGAATTTATTCATGTTTCTTAAAAAAATTGAGAAAAAAAATTATTCAAAGAAACAAGGAAAGTTACTAGGATGCATGTTGAAAGAAAAGGACAACAAAGGATTTATTAAAACTGGATTTTGATTGACCTAACCAAGAATTTCTAAGGAGCAAATTAAAAAAAAGGTCAAAGAATTAAAATTATTGAAAATTGGATTTCTAAACATCAATTTCTTAAGAATAAGCAAAAATTGAAGGAAGTAAAGGAATAAAATCAGCTAGCAAAACACATAAATAATAATAATAATAGTAATAATATAATAAATAAAGAACTGCACCAAGAGCTTAGAGGATGATGTATTGGAGTAATAAGGATGTTGAACTGCACGTTTAATAGGAGAGGAGCATAGCTGCCTAAGACGGCTCGCAAGGTGGCCATGCACGCAAGGATTTCATATAGGTGGGATCCGGAGGCCAAGGGTGGTTACCCGTAATTGTTCCGAGAGGCAGAGATATATTAACATGTTGACCAAGACTAGAACTAAAACATCCACGTATCAAGTCTCTCCTCTAAGCGGTGATTTGTTCAAGTTGCATCTGCTCAAGCCATTTGCCCAAAAACTGTATCATCAGCGGAATTAATTTGATAAATTGAATTAGAACCATCAACAGAAAATGTCACGCCTGAAGCTGGTGGAGGAAAGCACTCTGCTTCATTTTACTTGATGCGCCCAGACTTACAGCTTGGTTTCCAGAAATCTTAAAGTCACCTTCGATCTGGGTTATTGAAGATCGCGTCTTTTATTAATGATATGGGGACAGGCGAGATGGGGATGATTTGGTATTCCATAAAGAGGAAAGAACTGAACTGGAAGTATTCTTTGACAATCAGGAGATCAAGAAGTCAGAGTTTAGTTGGCCAAGGAACCTTATGCAGCGCATTTTTGGTATTAACTCTTGTATCCATTGGGTGATTGCGCAACTTGTGGGATAAGACTGTCATAACCCTATCCATTCTTTAATAACTCTCTTAGCATCTTCCCTGCACACCAGATTGACGTAGCCAAGATCTCTACTCAACCAGTCTCGTGGCCAATGGCAGCATAAACAAGGGTTAGTGGTCCAAAATGGCTAAATATCTCACCCAAGTCAACCTCATAATTATTCTTTGAGAGATTGCTAACCCGGGTAATATTCTCTTCTTTCCTCTGCCTTGTATCCGTACTGCTGTTTTTTTATCAGTTCCAGCTTTCATATTTGAGTTTCCAAATGATCATAGTTTGCGATATCTCTGTAAGGAGTTCTCATCATGATCATGGCCATCATACCAGAAAGGAAGAGGAAGATCACCAGAGAGTTTATGACTGAGAACTAGTGGATCTGGCCATCGATCATAAGAAGGTATATGTATCCCATCGTGGAGCCCATTTTGTCTTACTTTCTTCCTATTACTTGCTTTCGGCATCACTGAATGTAGAGGTAAGTGATTGGAGGCACCTTGAACATCAAAACCAAAACTCGCAGAGGAAGATTCCGGTGGCAGCATGATTTCGGACGCAGCATGGCTTCTCAGGAAAGTAATAGCATTCGTTACCCCTGCTTGCCAGTTCTGTCCATCAAACAAAAGTCGGGTTTCACTGTACTTTGAAACTGAATTTTCTGGGTAAGGTATTTCGTGCTCTCTCCACTCAACATGACAGAGTTAGTCCCATCGAGAACTGCATGGTCTACATCCACTGCTTCGGCATGGTTGGACAGAGAGATTCGATCGTTGGATTCAGGCATCTGGGTTTTGTCCGGGTGATACTTCAATGGCAGCTTCTAGTGCGCCTTCTTGATTTCTGGAGCATTGGCGCTTGTGCAGCGATCGTCTTTCAAAACTCAGGGTGTCCGTAATTTCTGGTACCACTGGTTCCAGATTCCCACCAGTAGCTACAATTGGTCACTGGCATAAAAACTTGGACTCTTTGACCTCTATTCGCCACCAACTACAGTGGGCCCCTTCATAGACCGCCCTTTATCAATTTCACAATATCCAATAGCATATCATTTTCCTCCATTTTATCAATTGGAATTACCATTTTGCATGGGAAGCACCAGCGGAGATGAGGGTTTCCAAAATTGGATCTCCAGCGGAAAAACCCATCACAACTATCAGAATAAATGACCATGGCATCGGCTTTGGATAGCTCCTCTTGAAGGCGAAATCATCATCTTAGCTAAGCGTAGTCACAGTTAGGTTGTGAGCAATGGAGACGGTGTGCGTTTTGAGTGGTCCTGTTGAGTCCTTAGGACTGATCCTTGTCAAAGACTGGGAATGCTTCTTTCGGCTCCTTTAATTACTGCACCAGTTGTTTGATACTGACCTCTAAAAACCATGCCTTCCAAAGCGTGAATTTTCCTCAAGCATCATGTAAGCAAGATGACCAGGAAATGACATAAAATACCACTTCTCCATTTTTGAGTTGTAATGATAACCACATTATTTCGTCATTCACTTTGTACTGACTGCTTCAATTTCATCAATGAAGATAATTGAAGGTGAGAGATTATCAGCAACTCTAAACAGCCCCTCACTAATTTTGGCATGTTTCCCAAATATTTTTGAATTAACTCACTGCCAATCAACATGTGAGAAAATTGTCGATGTGGAGTTTACAACTGCCTTTGCAAGCAAGGTCTTCCCCGTTCCAAGCTCTTTATATAATGTAACCCCTTAGAAGGCTCGATACCAATGTCCCATTCTATTCGGAATGTATTAGAAAGAATTCAACTGCTTCTTTGATTTCCTATATCTGGGTATCTCAGCCTCCTATGTCAACATATGATTGTAATGGAGCCCTTCACCAGGGCTTGACACAAGAATGTCGCCATTTGTATTGAAGCTTACTACACAAAAGATCAGAAATATCCAGACATGTCTCCCAAAAACACCCCAACCAAGACGGCCAACCTAGCCATAATATTCAGCACCCCAAACACACCAGAAACGGAGGAATGAAAGCAGAAATATAAGCTAGAGTAAAAACTGGAAGTCCTTCCCAATACTCCTCTGCTACTTTTCTTTTCTTCCCGCTCAAGCAATGCGTGTGGACTGTATTTCCTCCCATATCTAAGCTTCTTTAATTTCTCTAGTCTCTCCTTGAATAGCCCACAGTTAGCAAAATCTCAAACAGACGACACTAAAAAAATAGGACATCTCTAACTTTTCGGTGCATTCTTAAATAGATGATTCCAGAGGCAACTAGGGGCATCCCTCCAAAGTAATGAGAATCAAAACTATGGCCAAGGAGAGCACCAACACACCACTGCCTCTAGACCCATAAAGAACTTATGATGGGCAACCATAGCCAAGGATAGTTGATCAACGGGATTCCAGTTGCAGTATAACGCTTTCAAGAAAAGTGAGCACCGGGAACAAAGTGTATACAACAAAAATATAGCATGGATGGAGAAAATGAAATGAAGAAACAAATCATTGAACAAAGCCCCGTCTCATACTTTAGTGGGCCTAAACAAGTGATTGAAACCAATTGGGTTTTTAATCAAGAACCAAAAGTATGATTACATGCATCTCATAGGGGAACCAAAATAAAACAAAAGAAACAGAGCATAATCTTATATTCTATAGAAACAGAGTAATCAAACATAAAATATACACAAGTGATCTCCAATTCCATAGAAATAGGCATGATTTCTAATGTCCACCCTTAATCATTGTTAGGATTATATAATAAGTTGTTAAGCTGTTAGTTTGTTATAATATGTTGTTAGTGTTGTACACGTGTAAGCAAGTTTGTTAGTGGGTAGAAACAATTGTGGTATAAATATTGAGGTTTGTTATGTAAAGATGGAAAACAAAGGATTTAATAAGAACTCCTTCCAGATTTCTCCTAGGCCCTTTCTCTCTCTCTCTCTCTCTCGCTTCTTTCTCTCTTTATTCTCTCAGTTCTAATATGGTATTAGAGCGTTCAACTTCATCAATGGAGAAATCTTAACAAACCCTAGAATCTTCTTCTTCTAGTCATTTTGTCCCTATTTCATTCAATCATTCTACCTCAGTTAAGCTCGAAAATCATAATTTTTTTTTTATCTCGAGAAAACAAATTTTCTCAACAATTCGTGGTCACAATCTTTAGCATTTTGTCACTGGAGCTTGTGATCGACAATTAAAATTTCAAAGTTTAGAAGATCGATATTAAGGAATAGCGAATCAAGATTTTCTTGATTGGAAACAACAAGATCAGCTCTTGGTTTCTTGGCTTCTTTCATCAATGTTTAAAGGAGTTCTTTCGAGGTGTGTAAATTATGAATCTGTTTTTCAAATTTGGAAGACACTGGAGATATGTTTTGCTTCTCAAACACATGCTAAAACCTTGCAATATAAAACCTTGCTTCAGAACACCAAAAAAGAATCTCTAAGTATGAATGAATATATGCTTAAAATTCATGGTTTTGTTGATTTGCTTGTTCTTATTGGTGTGAATCTCTCTGTAAAATATCACATTGATGCTATCACATATGGATTGCCTAGTGAATACGACACATTCTTTCTCACAATTAATTCTCGAACTGAGGATTATTCAATAAAGGAGATTGAGTCTCTTTTATTAGCACAAGAGGCTAGGATTGAGAAATACGATAAGAGTTTAAACTTTGAAACTGCTTCTATTAATATTACATAAGGTCTGGGTAACTTTGGTAGAGACAATTTTTCTCAAGGTAGAGGTTTTACTAGTAACAATCAATTTAGCCCTAATTTTGGCAGAAGTAATTTTTCTCCTAGAGGAAGGGGTGGTTTTCAAGGTAGAGGTGGTTTTAACAATGCTGGTCAGAGATCCTAGAATACTTGGAATAATAATGCTACTGCTAATGTTGAAAAGCTGGTATGTCAAGTTTGCATGAAGTTTGGTCATTTTACAGATAGGTGTTACTACAGATATGATCTTAGTTTCAAAGGCCACCTCAAACACAGGTTCAGGGTGGCAACAAGCCTAACATGCAAGTCCTAATGGCTACACCAGAAAACATTTGTGATACAATTGGTATCAATACTCGGGTGTCTTGAACCATGTGACTGCAAATGCTAATAATCTGGTTGAACACACACCATATCATGGCAATGAGCAAGTTCATGTTGGCAATGGTATGGGACTCTCTATTAAACATTGGTCTTTCATAGTTTTCCTCTCCTTTCACTTCTCAACTTCTGTCTTTAAATCATCTTCTTCATGTTCATGAAATCACTAAGAATTTGTTGAGTATATATAAATTTGTTAGAGACAACAATGTATTTTTTAAGTTCCATCCTAATTTTAGTCTTGTCAAAGATTAGGTTTCCAAAATTGTTGTTCTGGAGTTTGATTTATCACAAATTCAGCTTCAAAATCTACTCCATCTTAAGCTTCTCTTTCACAAAGTATCACTTCCCGTCAATCCAGTCCTAGTGTAAATTGTCAAGTGTCAGTACATGTTTCAGATTTCAAACCTCAGAATGGTAGTTCTACAATTAGTCTTTGGCATGACAAACTTGGTCATCCATCTTTCAAGATTGTACAAACTGTTATGAGTCTTTGTAAACTTTCGAAATTCAATAAAATTCTACCTGATTCTGTATGTAAAGCTTGTTGTATTAGCAAAATACATATGCACCCCTTTCCTACTTCTATATATGAATATCAAGAACCTTTACAACTAGTGTACTCAAATTTATGGGGACCATCACCTGTTCAATCATCCACTGGCTATAAGTACTATATCTGTTTTGTGGATGCCTTTTCTAGGTATCCTTGGATCTCTCTTAAGAAACAAATCAGATTCGTTTCAAACCTTTCAGAATTTCAAGGCTCAAGTTGAATTACAGTTAGGGTTCAAAATTAAATGCCTACAATCTGATTGGGGGGTGAATTTCATGCTTTTACTGATTACCTTACTATAAATGGCATTATTCATAGAATTTCTTGTCCTCACACTCACCAACAGAACAGTGTTGTTGAGAGAAAGCATGGACATATTGTTGAGAAAGGTCTTACCTTACTTGCTAGAGCCTCAATGCCTTTCAAATATTGGGATGAATCATTCAGAATAGTCGTGTTCTTGCATAACAGCCTGCTCTCTTCAGTTTCACAAGGTAAGTCTCCTTTACAACTTCTTTTTAATCATGTTCTTGATTACAAGGCTCTTAGAATATTTGGTTGTGCTCGCTATCCTAACACTAGACCATATAACAGCCATAAACTTGTCATTCGGTCTATATAATGTACATTTCTAGGTTATAGCCTCACTCAAAAAAGCTACAAGTGTTTAGACTCCTTCGGTAGAATTTTCATATCTAAAGATGTTATTTTTTATGAACATCTATTTCCATTTTTAGAATCTCTTTCCTCTCAACTTCAACATTCTTCCACTTCTCAACCTCTCTCCTTTAGTCAATCACCACCAATTCTTTCTTCTGTACAACCTGCCTCTTCCATTTCTACAACCTCATCACCTACTCCCTTTGCTCTCATTCCTCATATCAACACAGCCACTCACTTGGAAAATTGTCAAGACTCTAATGCTCCCATTGTATCATCATCTATCCCAAATACTGTTGTAAATACACACTCTATGGTCACCAGATCTAAGAAGGACATCTTTAAACCAAAAGTATATAGTGTTACCAAAGAGCCTTAGTCTGTTGATGAAGCCTTGCAAAACGAGAACTGGAAAATAACCATGATAGGTGAATATTCTACTCTCTTGAGAAACAATACGTGGTCTTTGGTTGACCTTCTAGCTGGTAGAAAAGTAACAAGATGCAAGTGGGTTTTCAAAGTTAAAGAAAATTCAGATGGTTCTATTAACAAATATAAAGCTAGAATTATTGCAAAAGGGTTTCACCAAACAGCTAGATTTGATTATACAGAAACATTTAGCCCTGTTGTGAAGCTTACTACAATTAGGATGGTTCTCATTATAACATTATCGAGAAACTAGAAAATTCAACAACTTGATATCAAAAATGCCTTTTTAAATGGAGATCTACAAGAAGAAGTTTATATGGAACAACTTAAAGGTTTTATCGAAAAGTCTACTTCTCATTTGGTATGCAAGCTCCACAAATCTCTATATTGTTTAAATAGGCACCACGTGCCTGGTTTGAGAAACTCTACGAAGCACTTATAGGTCTTGGTTTTACATCTGCTAAATCTTATCGGTCTTTATTCACAAGGTTCACTATGGATCACACTACCTTTCTCCTAGTATATGTTAATGATATACTAGTTACTAGCAGCAATCCTTATGTAATTCATTAGTTAATCTCATAGTTAAACAAGATTTTTTCTCTTAAAGATCTTGGTGAGATAGACTATTTCTTAGGCATATAGGTGAAACATACTATTGAAGGTCTACACTTGTCTCAAACTAAGTATGTGCACGATCTCTTATGCAAAGCCAAAATGAACAATGAAAATGGCATTAATACTCCCATGATTAGTGGTTAACAACTTACAGCCTTTGGAAGTTGTACTGTGAAAGATGTTTAACTCTATAGGAGTGTTGTAGGTGCACTTCAATATGTCACTATCATTAGGCCAGAAATTTTCTTTTGTGTCAATCGAGTTTACCAATATCTGAAGGATCCACAAGAAGAACACTGGCAAGTAATAAAGAGAATACTTAGATACTTGAAAAACACTATTCAATATGGACTTCATTTGACCTATTCAAGTACTTTAAATTTAGTGGGATTTTGTGATGTTGATTGGGCATCAAGTCCAAATGATAGAAGATCTACATCCAATTATTATGTCTATCTTGGAAACAATCTAGTTTCTTGGTGCTCAAAGAAACAACATATTGTCTCTAGGTCATCTACAAAGGTAGAATACAGAATCTTAATTGGACTAATTGTTGAGATCACATGGTTAATTGCCTTATTAAGTGAATTGAGGATCACATTAACAAGAACTCTAATTGTATGGTGTGATAATCTGAGCATAGTATTGTTATTTGCAAATCTAGTTTTACATGCTAGAACCAAGCATATTGAGCTTGATTTTTATTTTATGCATGAGAAAGTTATTCAAAAGCTTATTGATGTGAGACATGTTCCTTCCAGTGACCAAAAAACATATCTTTTTACCAAACCTATACCTAATTCTAGATTTCCTTTGCTTAGAAGCAAACGTAGAGTTCTTGATTTAAGTACTCTGAGTTTGAGGGGGAATGTTCGGATTATAAAATAAGTTGTTAATCTGTTAGTTTGTTATGTTGTTAGTTTGTTATAATATGTTGTTAGTGTTGTACACGTGTAAGCAAGTTTGTTAGTGGGTAGAAACAATTGTGGTATAAATATTGAGTTTGTTTTGTAAAGATGAAAAATAGAGGATTTAATAAGAACTCCTTCCATATTTCTCCTAAGTCTTTTCTCTCTCTTGCTTTTTTCTCTCTTTATTCTCTCAATTCTAATAATCATCAGAATGAATCTCAAATGTCAACAAGAGATGGAACAAAATAATGTTAAAAATGGAAGAAAATGAAGTATACAGTGACTACACTTGGTGGGATTCGCTTAAGCGCTAATGCTCGATTTCCAGTGTTTCATTGTCTTCTCCTGCACAACACAACTTTTCCGCTGCTTCTCCTCTTCTAGTTCTTATCATTCCTCTGGTTCCTCTCACCTTCTCTTTGTTCTGCTCTTCTTCTCTCCCTCTACTCTATTCTTCACAGCCCCCATTTTTTGTTCCCCTTTCTTCTTTTGTTATGCTCTTCTTCTCTTTTCTATCCAAGATGCCTTCATATAGATCCTCCCAAAAATCTACTAGCTACTATTTTAGAAAGTCCCCCATCTTTATCATGCATGTGGAATATCCCTTATACCATGGATGTGGAGGATATTAGAGGACATTGGAAAGTCTGATCAAAATCAAAGAATGGTTGTGGGAATATCAGGATGTGGTTGTGCATCCTGATTCTCTATGCATGACTCGTCCCTTTTTCAATAAGGTGCCTCCCCTTCATGTGTGGTTGTCCTTCCATTTTTATGGCAGCCCATGCCCATTGCTAAATCAAAATCCTTCCATACATGTGTGCTTATTGAAAATCTTTTCCAAAAACAAAAGCTAATTGAATCTCTTTCATCCAAAAATATCTCCAAACTATCATGATCTCGTTCCCATTATTATGGAAGTCGTGTACACCAAGAGGATCCTCTCTAACTTGTAACATTCCAATCTCATGCAAAACAAAATAAAGATCAAAGTAAAAAGCATGCAATTGCAAATTAAAAATCAAAGTTATGTAATTAAAAAATTAATACCTCAATCACTTGTATTTTTTCAAATCAATTGTTAATCATTTAAAATCAATTATTAATCACAAATATGCAACAAAAAAAAAAACAAAAACAAAATACCAATCTCGTGCAAAACAAAAATAAAATAAAAATAGAAATCATGCAATTTAAAATAAAAGTAAGCATAATCACATGCACACATAAGAAAATCAAAATATTACTTCATATAGAATCTTCAATCTCATGTAATTTTCTAAATCATGCCATAGCTCACTTAAACTCAAAATCAAGCAATCAAAACCAGAATCCAACTTGAGTGAACTTAAGCCTAGACAACCTCTAAGTGACTTGAGTGACCTAGGGTGATCCTAAGTAGGCCTAGCAAACTTAAGTGGGTCTAGGTGTGCCAAAACAAGCTAAGTGTGCCTAAATGGGCCTATGTGAACTAGAGTGTGCCTAGGTGAACCTAAGTGGGATCTAACCTAAGGATGAAAGGTGTCCAAGGTCACAATGTGGGTCCAAATGAGTCCCTCGATGAAGGGTCCATGAATGTGGCTCAAAAAAGGAAGACACCGATGGGCCACCGAGGGATGACTATGAGTCAAGAGAGAAGTATAGGAAGACACCTAGTGTCACATGTGTTAAAAGGACAAAATGGAGGGTCTATAAATATGCCCTTCCTCAGTATGGATCAAGAGTGTAAGGAATATGAGTGGAAACATGAGTAATGAGTGGTATGGAGTGAACTATACCGAAGAACTAAGAAAGGACCACAAATTTTGTCCTAGCACATGACCTGATAAGCCAAAAGATGGATCAAACAAAGGAAAAGAAGTAACCTGGATAAAAGGGTTACCGGAAACCCTAGTAATGAACTAATAGACCTATGACGAATATGATGAAGCAATAAGAGCAAAGAAAAGGAACTAACACCTTTAGACACTAGGAAACTATGACTCTGAATGCCAAGAATGGGAAAAATAATAGCTCTAAAAGCCTAATATAAAATAGGTGGCTCTGAATGCTAACTATGACTCTGAATGCTTAAACTACAGCTTTGAATGCCTGAACTAAAAAAATATGGCTTTGAACGCTTAAAACTGCGATTGTAAACACCTAAAATTGAAAAATGTGGCTCTAAATGCCTAAACGAAAGGAGAGTGACTTTGAATGCTTAAAACTATGGCTATGAATGCCTAAACTGAAAATAAATAAATAATAATAATAAATAAAAAGTGGCTTTGAACGCCTAAAACTGTGGCTCTGAACGACTAAATCGAAAAAGATGGCTCTAAACGCCTAAGCCAAAAAAGATGACTTTGAACGCCTAAACTGAAATATGGTGGTTCTGAACATCTAAACTAAAAAAAAATTGTGGCTCTAAACTACTAAAATTGCGGCTCTAAACACCTAAACTGAAAATAGTGGCTCTAAACGCTTAAACTAAAAAGAGTGGCTTTGAGCGCCTAAACTAAAATGATGGCTCTGAATGCCTAAAATTGTGGCTCTAAATGTCTAAATTGAAAAAGAGGTGGCTTTGGACTCCTAAACTAAAATAGGGTGGCTCTAAATGTCTAAATTGAAAATGGTGGCTCTAAATGCCTAAAACTATGGCTCTAAATGACTAAACATAAAAAGAGGTGGCTTTGAATGCCTAAAACTATGACTTTGAACACCTAAATTGAAAATAGTGGCTCAGAGTGCCTAAACTAAAAATGGTGGCTCTAAACACTTAAACTAAAAATGGTGGCTCTGAATGCCTAAAATTGTGGCTCTGAACGCTTAAACTAAAAAAGATGGCTCCGAATGCCTAAACTGAAATAAGGTAACTCTAAATGCCTAAATTGTAAATAAATGTGGCTCTAAATGTCTAAAACTATGGCTCTTAATTCCTAAACTCAAAATGGTGGCTTTGAATGCCTAAAAGTGTGGTTCTTAACACCTAAACTGAAATATGGTGGCTCTCAACGCCTAAATGGAAAAATGTGGCTTTGAACACCTAAACTGAAATAGAGTGGATCTGAATGCCTAAACTTAAAAAGAGATGGCTCTAAATGGCTAAAACTATGATTCTAAATGCCTAAACTGAAAATGGTGGCTCTGAATGCCTACACTGAAAAAAAAAAAAAAAAAGGCTCTGAACACCTAAATTGAAATAAGTTGGCTTTGAATGCCTAAATTGAAAAAAAAAAATATGGTGGCTTTGAACTCTTAAAACTATAATTCTAAACACCTAAACTAAAAAGAGTGGCTCTTAATATCTAAACTAAAAATTGTGGCTCTGTATGCCTAAAATGGTGGCGCTAAATGCCTAAACTGAAAATAGTGGTTCTAAACATCTAAACTGAAAATGGTGACTCTGAACACCTAAATCTGTGGCTCTGCATGGCTAAACTAAAAAAAAAAAAATGCCTCTGAACGCTTAAATTGAAAGAGAGTGGCTCTGAATGCTTAAACTGAAAAAGAGGTGGCTCTAAACACTTAAACTAAAAAATGTTGACTTTGAAAGCCTAAAACTATGGCTTTGAATGCCTAAAATGAAAAAGATGGCTTTGAACGCCTAAACTGAAATAAGGTGGCTCTGAATGCCTAAACTAAAAAAGAGGTGGCTTTGAACGCTTAAAATTGTGGCTCTAAACACTTAAATTGAAAAGGGTGGCTCTGAATGCCTAACAAAAAAAGATGGCTCTGAACGCCTAAACTGAAAAAATATATTTTGAAAGCCTAAACTAAAAAGAGTGGCTTTTAATGCTTAAAACGGTGGCTCTGAACACTTAAACTATAAGAGAATGGCTTTAAATGCCTAGAACTATGGCTCTGAACGCCTAAACTGAAATAGGATGGCTTTGAACGCCTAAATTGAAAAAAATGGCTCTAAATGCCTAAAACTATGGCTCTGAATGCTTAATTGATAAGGATGGCTTTGAACACCTAAACTAAAAGAGGATGGCTCTAAACGCTTAAAACTAAAGTAATGATGTAAGCAAACTAGGCAAAAGGGGTATGCCTTAGTATGCAACAATGACCAAACTGAGATGTGGAACGCTACGAAAGCAACTAAAACACCAGAATATGTTCATCAACCATGTAATAAGAATGTCTAACCTCAAAGGACAAGTAGGACCCTATATCGTGATACTAAACTACAAAAACAAAACTGACTGATGAACAAAGACAATGATGACTAATACTTAGGAAGTAAAATATAAGCAAGTCATAACAAAACATGTTGACTATCAAGGTGAAAATGCCATCACTAACAAGTCAATTATCCATCAAACCCCGTTATCATGGAAAATGTTGAATCTAATTCCTAAAAGATGTATATGAGCTCAACTAAAGAGATCATGGATGGGTCCACATCCTCCTCTAATCAAGAGAAAAGTATAAGGTCAAATATCATGGTGAAAAGTGCAGGCTAAAAGAAAGGTATCTATCAAGCTCTGGTAAGAATAGATATGGGTATGAAGCTGTCAAGGGTGAAATATCTGGGTATAAAACAAAAGGTAGTGGGCACCTAAAAATCTAACCAAGTATGTTGAAGGAACTAGACCTAAAGCATCAACAACTCCATCATCCATCAAAATCCTCTATAAAGTGGCTATATCTCTCAATCCCAAAGAAAACATCAAGGTGGTCATGCCCCAATATGAAATTCCGATAACATAAAACAGTTTAGGAATCCTCATATCGCTCATCAGATCCTCTACCGTAGAGAATAAATCTTATCACCATCCAAGAGATGGGTATGCCTCCATTATAAACCATCCGAAGTGACTATGCTTCCAAATAAATCAAACTCCATCGTTGATGAGGGAGATACACCTTAACACACATCAACAAACCAAGACTAATCACAAATCTCACTGTTGAACATAGAAATGTCTCAACATAATCCATACAGGTCATGATCCACATGCTCTATGAGAATGAATGAAGTGGTTATACCCTAGTGTAAGGTTACCTCAATAATCCATCAATAAGAAGATTATCACCCAATGCAAGATTACCTCAATAATACATCAATCAGAAGGTTATGCCCCAGTGTAAGGTCACCTTAATAATCCACCAATCAAAAGGCTATGTCCCAATGTAAGGTCACCTCACATCTCATCTATCATGCTCCAAGTGATCTCTAACCAATCTCAAGCATTGCTCATGTGTGAGCTATCCAGCATGATGCATGACATCATGGCCTCAGGGTAGTCTTCAAACTCAAGATGAAACGTAGGCTAGGGTGATAAGGTGAAAGAAACGAAAGGAAACTAGGCTCAATAATCCTAATGAAACAATCCCTATACCCCTCATGTGTGAGATGCAATGCATAAAAAACTTCATTAGTCATGAACCCGGAGATTTCCCACATGGTAACAGTGATGGTAGAGAAATGAATCATCAAATAGTAACAAGGTGAGCAAGAATAATGTGGGAACGCTACATGTAATTCAAGCATAGAGCAAAATGAGAAAATAAAGAAGTTAAATATGGTAGAATGAAAGGAAATAATGAAAAGAAGATGGAGGCAAGCAAAGAGAAAGGAGAGTGAATGGTGATCAACCTACATCACAACATGGAAAACATTCACATCATAAGTGACTGGGATGTTGAATAAGGTAGGAATCTAGAGATCCTAGAGAAAAGTTACTCATCTCTCTCATACAAGTTGAATAAGTGGATCACACTCTCACTCAGAAATACAAGTATCATAAGAGAAACCTCAAATAGAAAGGAAGATCTCAAAGAGATCTCATACAAACTCTTACCAACAAATGAACCCAATGAAACAAGTCTCCATATCTATACATGTGCTCAAAAGAGAATGATGCAATAAACATGTATACAATGTACTTTTTTTTCTTTTTTGGCATATGCTCAAATAATCAATGCATAATCTCCAATAGGTAACCTAAATAAATAAACTCCCCTCGCATATTGATGTAATATGAATCCTCGTTAACAAGATAATGATTCGTGCCCAATTGGTGTCTCAGCTGATTCGTGTCCAGCAGGTGCTCCTTGATTGAGGGAGTAATCAACAACATTTATAGCCTATTACACCATATACTAGGGTAGCAAAGAAAAAGCTACTATAGTATAGTGGTTCTAGGATCGTTCACTGGGAAGGGTTTCCAAATTACAAATGATACCAATTCAAAGTGAATTGGTGCTTTTTCGTTTCAAGGTTAGCTTTAAAAGAAAACATAAAGATGGGTTTAAAAAGATTTAGATTTAAGCTAACGGCAAAACAAGTAATGGAAACTAATGAAGAAAAACATTCCTTGGAGATTTAGGTTCACAGGGGAGGTTCCTCATGCAAAAACATAACTCCGGTCAGTTGGTTCATTTCCTCGCATTAGAGAATTAACATATAGTCAATTCTCTAATCGGTGTTGTATAAAAGCATCCCTTAATTGGATTTCAGCTTTAATTCCCTCTCACTGATGCAACTTGCAATGGTTCATGCCTCTCACGAGCACTTACCATTCAAGATGATCT
The DNA here is from genome assembly GCF_030704535.1 of Vitis vinifera. Classification (NCBI taxonomy): domain Eukaryota; kingdom Viridiplantae; phylum Streptophyta; class Magnoliopsida; order Vitales; family Vitaceae; genus Vitis; species Vitis vinifera. The sequence goes on from NC_081818.1 coordinate 14,337,006, forward strand.
TTAACCTTGGACTTCCCTTCAAAAGCTCGTAAGAGATAACTAATGGATGTCTCCTTGGAGTCCAAAAGCTTACCAAGTGTTGGAAATTCTAGAAAATCCTACCTTCAAGTCACCTCCCAGAGGCTCGCAAGGGGTAAACTAGTGCATCTCCATAGACGGAGATCACTTGCCTTACCAAGTGTTGGCCCAGGTGACTTCAAGGCGTTTTAAGTTAACTAAAAACATAAAGAAATCACAAAAGGGTCACACTTACTCTTCATTCATTGCTGAAACCACAAAGCTACTATTTCATGCACTTGGAACCTTTCCCGGCAACCTTAGCTCCAAGGAACTAAAGGTTTAGTTACTCATACTCTGGGGAAACTTCCTCAGAGAATTCATAACTAGTAAATAAAAACAATACAATCAAAGTGAGAAGGTAAGGCAGAGCAAAGCTCTGTATTTTACTTTCTTTCAAACTTTTACAAAAGGGTCGTCCCCTCGTTACAGGCTCTCCAAAGCTATTTATATGAAAAATTACAATACTAATTATTACATGGATATTTAGTCTTTTTCCTAACTTAAAAGCTAAGGAAACTTATAATTGGTGGCTTACAAGGAGAATTTTGGGATTTAGACAACAAAAATCTGATGAAAAATATCTCCAAGTGTCGGTCGTAAATATCGGGAAGCACTAGGGACCATTTCGCAGGTGCAAACGAGGTCTACGAGATTTCGGAGATGCACAAAAAGGGTTGCGAAATCACTTCGCAGCAAACGGCTGATTTCGCAACGCTGCGAAGTGGTCTTTCAGCTTGTGGTATTCGGCTTCCATCGTGACGGGAAACTTCAAGGGGGAATCCACAGCACTATACAAAAATGCTACGAAATCATCTCGCAACAAAAGGGTGATTTCGTAGCGCTGTGCAAAATTCTTCCTTCAGCTTGGAGTGATCAACTTGCAATGGTTGTAACTCCTTCATTTTAACTCCGAATTGCGCATCGTTTGAAGCATTGGATTGTTGACTTCCTGATCTTCGAAACGAAATATAGCATGCATAAATTGGACTTCAGGAAGTGCTCCAAAAGTGGCTGACATGACTGTCATCAAGAATACTTCATGGCAGATTTCTCTTTGCTTCTCCTCCTTACATTCCGGATTTGCTTATGACAAAGGACTTCAAAGCTTTGGTTCTTCATGTTTCTGAGCTTTCCATTGCTTTGCCATAGATTCCAAATAACTCTCCTCAATCTCGGATTGCTTTGGTGATCAAAAAGCTATCAAAACACCAAAACTTAACACAATTTGATTAAAATTGATTGCAAGGGTCCTTAACATGTTAATTGGGTTAAAAGGCAATAACTACTACTCAAAAGTGTTTAAAAGAGTTAATTATAAGCTATGAAATAGCATTTTTTGAGTAGTAATTAGATAACCTCTCAAACTAAGATTCTCTAGATCACTACCCATGGGATGAAATAAGGGGAAGAGTGTGATTGTCCTTCATGTAGTAATAAGCAGAAAGACACCACTCGGGATGAAGCACAAGTAATGCTAAATAAGTAATGATGAGAAAAAAGAAGAGAAGATAAACATCATAGGGATGATATGCGATGTAGGAAAAAAAATGATGATGATGGTGAAGTGAAATATAACAATGAAGAGATAAGACCCAAGTATACTGATTAGGTCCAAAACTCATGTAATCTCTAATCAAAGCATGCAAGCATTATATGGACCCCAACCCGGGTAGAAGGTAAATAAGCTGATAAGATAGAAAAGGCTATGATATTCGTGTGAGGCTCAAATGGCTAGCAAAGGGTAACTCTATATGTAAGGGTGATCAGGCAAATAAGTTCATGAAATGATGGCCACCCATCCTACAACCATAACCTTAAACATCGCTCATTAAAGGTTGGTATCCATCTAATGTAGCCATGTCAACTCCTAGAGTCATGTGAAAGGTCACTCTGAATACTCCATGTAACCTCTATACGCATCTCAACCATAACATGGTTAACAATGTCATCAAGCAATCTAACCACTCTCTCATCACAAAACACTTATAATCCTCCCACAAAATCAATCTCCATAATCATGGGAAGTCATGTATAAAGATCTCATCCTGAATACTCCCAAACCATCTCATATATGATTTTCTCAATAGCAGAATGGTCAACAATGCCATCAATCGGTCAACTTTCTCTCATCACAAACCATCCATCATCATCTTATGTAATCAACCTCTTTGATCATGACAACTCTCCAAAGTCTTATACAATAGCTCAAATTGGATACTCTATGACAATCACAAAGATACTCATCTTATCCATGGAGTAATCAACTATCTTACAGAGTAATCAAGCCACTCTCTCATCACAAAACACCTTTGATCAAGCAAAAACTCACCTTAAGTCCAATCATCTCAAACTCTACTTGGTCAAATCAAATGAGGAAGGAAAAGAGTAGGTTTTGGTATTGTATCAATCTAGGATATATAAAGATGATAAGGCCACATAGTGACATCAAGGAGTAGTGTCGTACTAGGCTCATAATGGGTATGTCACCAAATCCAAAAAACTAAGGTATAGTTATGGACATGTATAAGGTACTACTTTGATCATTAGGTAAAATGTGTCACAATCTCAATCTTCCTATGTCGATCTCTTAATCCTAGCTCAATAAGTTCAATATCCTCCATGATCTGTTAGGCCTAAGCAATCACAACATGCAAATGAAATATATCTCATATCAAAAGTTTAACATGTGCAACATAAGAGATGTAAGGAAACATACTCATACCCATAAGAAAATAGAAACACATACTCATAAGAAGGAACACAAACTCATAAGAGGTAAAACAAAAGAACGTATCACCAAATGAGTCAATGAGTACATCAAATGTGAAAAGTAAAGAACTCTCAAACAATTGGACTCTCAACATGAACTATAGGGTGCAAACTTGGCTAGGACTGGACTCAATAAAACAAAAGTGACTCTAAAAATAACCATAATCAAACTGAAAGCACTTTGAACTGAACTACTGCAAAGCGATGAACCCATGTCAACTGAACCAAAGCCTTGAACCAGAATATCTTAAAAATACCATATGATCATCAATACTGCCAACAAACATATTGATCTACTGAAGATCCGAAGGAGAAGGAACTACATGAGTCGAATGTACGGGTATTGGTGGTCACATTTGGTCTAGACAATTTGACCCTCCTAGCATCAATCAAGTCTTGTATGGCATGACGAAGTGTTGTACAACGTTCAGTATCATGCCCCTGATTTTGATGATATAGATAGTGCTCATGTAGACAAAGCTAGGGAGGAATAGGGTTAGCAAGGGACACGGTGCTAGAGGGACAATCAAACCAACATCTCGAAGCTTCTTAAAAGCCCTAGTCAAAGATCATGCCTAACAGAGCAAACTGTCTCATAGGTCTCTGAACATATGGTCTAGGTGTTTGAGAACCAATGGCTTTAAGATATGGCAAGCGTGGCTACTTACTGGTCTAAGCAATGAAAAGCTATTGAGCATAAGCTAACTGATACTGATACTATGGATGAGAAAAGCGAGCCCTGACTCTAGATGACCTATGATGCAAGTGGTGAGTAGGCCTTTGATACTTATAACTGATAATGCTAATCTCTCTAGATCTACTGGATGATCTAATAGGTTTCTTTCCCTTACTATTTAGGGAAAGAGTAGTGTATGTCCATAGACCTTGAGCAATACCCACCCCTACACTGAAGTCACTTGAACAAAACTCTTCAGATTCTGAAAAGGAATACCCACAAAAAGTCTAACAAATATCGGTTGAAGGTTCCAAAGAATCATGTCAATCTGATCTTGTTCTTTTGGTTTGTCTACCATACCAACCACCTTTGCCCTCCAATGATTGACAAAAGAAGAAATAAACTCATATGGTCTTGCTTGGTAGCCTCTAACTCCTATTTGGAAACATCAATATCAACACTGAAGGCAAACTGTGTTAGAAACTCATGGGCCACGTCCTCCGATGTGCTAAGTCTCGAAGGCTCGACCGATGCAAACCATCTCTGAGTTGCCCCATTGAGTGACATAGGGAAAAAAACAACTAGTTGTGCATCATCCAACCCATGTGCTCTCATGATTGTACTGTAGAGCCTCAAATGAATCTTTGGACAACCCACTCCACTATAGTGCTTGATGTCTAACATGTAAAATTTGGCAAGCAAACTAGCCGCCAGTATACGATCTCTATTATCCCAAGTCAAACTCCTCTCCTATAGCCTCATCTGTCTCACCCTGGACTCGAATCTCTCCACTCTAGCATCCTGCTCTACTAATCTGGTATCCTCAACAATAGGGACAACAGGAGGTGGTGATGTGGTAATGGGTGGTGAAACAGTTTAATAATGGTCTGATAAGTGGAATAGAGTACTATGTGAAACCCCGGGCGAGAGAACCTGTGGAGCCCGAGATGCAAGCTATCTCATCTATACCCATACCTACTGGTTGATACTCCTAGCGAGAACTCTATATCTGATCCAAACGTCGACTAAGTCCTATTATGACCTCCTAAATGAAAACAAGTGTAAAAGCCAACTCATCTGACATCTCTATTGATCTATCTAAACTCTTATGAGAATCTAATATGACCAATCTACCTCGAACTCTCCTCCAAGATGGTAACTCTAGACTTAACTAACTTGCCTAAATTGACTCCCTACAAGGAAGAAGACATAACAAGATAATGAGAGACATAAAAGAAGACAATGAAGATGATAATACAGCACGAAACAATACACATAGAGAAGCAAAAGCTGATGAAAGTCTAAGGGAGAATGCATACTAGGTTGAAGGAAAAAAATAAAACTATATGACGCAAAAAGAATGGTCCCATTGATACTCAAACTCACATTAAACTCTGAGCATGCCTAATAGGAAACCCAAAATGAGGGAATATCAAACCCAAATTATGACCGAAGCAGCACTAAAAGCCCATAGATGCACCCATGTGTTGGAAGGAAATCCTAATAAAAGGGTCTAAGCTCAACTTACTAGGTCAAGGTGGCTCTAAGAGAGAAAATGCTAGGCCAAAGGGGTCTTTAGTAGAAGCAATCATACTCGTTGGTGATACGCAACCTTTTGCACACCTCTAAAGAGATTGAATGCTTCCATGCAAGGTGGTCATCACCTCCACACATGCACTAACTCGCATCCCAGGGGGTTCCTAGTGGTGAAGGCTCTCTTATTGGTTAATGAATCTCTGAACTTTTGATCACTCGGAGACGATCTAATGTGCATAGTGAAAGGTATGGGTGCATCCGACAAGCCTATCAACTAAAGCAGAAAGGAAACAAAGACAAGCAATCATACATGAAGCAAGAGAAAGGTAGTCATTCAACAAGCAATCATGCAAATCAAAGGAATCTTTTAAGTCACTCCCTAACAAAGCAAAGATCATGATAAAGTAAGATAAGTAATAATCATGCTAGATAAAACAAAATAGGTAATAATCACAAGCATAAAATAAGCAAGGCAAACACAATCAACATAAACCAAATCATCTTGCCTATAAGAGGGGGTTCCCACTAATCAACCAATCAAACGTCATATTTTCCTCAACTAGTCTTCAAGCTTGATCCTCAAAATCCCTAATAGAGTGACCAATTTGTGGACTCGTATTTTTCATGTGTGTCCCCACTTATCGGTGAGACTCGCTTTGGTTTGAAAAAAAAAAGTTTTCAAAAAGTCGGAATTAACACTTGTTTTATTTTATATTAAAAGGGAAAACAAAATAATAAAGAAAACCCTAAAAAGTGACTCCGTAGTTTTGGAAAATCATATCTTCGAAAAGTTTGAGTCTAGGTTTAGGGATCAGGTTACCTATTAGGAAGGTACCTTAAAGAGGTAGCACTCCTCTAAGCCCTAAAGAGGTCTTTACTGGCTAAGTTGAGGAAAATGTGGTAATTGATCAATTAATTGTTCCAAAAGGCAGAGATATATAAACATGTTGACCAAGACTAGAACTAAAACATCCCCGTATCAAGTCTCTCCTCTAAACAGTGATTTGGTCAAGTATCTCCTCTTGAAGGTGAAATCATCATCTTAGCTAAGCGTAGTCACAGTTAGGTTGTGAGCATTGGAGATGGTGTGCGTTTTCAGTGGTCTTGTTGGGTCCTGAAGACAGATCCTAGTCAAATACTTGAAATGTTTCTTTCGACTCCTTTAATTATTGCACCAATTGTTTGATACAAACATGCCTTCCAATGCTTGAATTTTCCTCAAGCATCATGTAGGCAAGATGACCAGGAAATGACGCAAAATACCCCTTCTCCATTTTTTTAGTTATAATGATCACCACATTGTTGCTTCACTCACTTTGTACTAATTGCATCAATTTCATTAATGAAGATAATTGAAGGTGGGAGATTATCAGCAACTCTAAATAGCCCCTCATTAATTTTGGCATATTTCCCAAATATTTTTTAATTAACTCACTGCCAATCAACATGTGAGAAAATTGTCGATGTGGAGTTTGCAACTACCTTTACAAGTAAGGTCTTCCCTGTTCCAAGCTTTCCATATAATGTAACCCCTTAGAAGGGTCAATACCAATGTTCCCTTACAATTCGGAATGTATTAGAAAGAATTCAACTACTTCTTTGATTTCCTATATACGGGTATGTCAGCCTCTTATGTCAACATATGATTGTAGTGGAGCCTTTCACTGATTACTACTCAAAAAGTGCTATTTGATAGCTTGTAATTAACTCTTTTAAACACTTTTGAGTATTATTTATTACCTTTTAACCCAATTAACATATTAAGGACCTTTGCAATCATTTCTAATCAAATTGTGTAAGCTTTGGTGTTTTTGTTAATAATTTGATCACCAAAGCAATCTGAGATTGAGGAGAGTTCTTTGGAATCCATGGCAAAGCAATGGAAAGCTCAGAAACATGAAGAACCAAAGCTTTGAAGCTTTAAAGTCCTTTGCCATAAGTAAATCCGGAATGCAAGGAGGGGAAGCAAAGAGAAATCTACCATGAAGCATTCAAAAAGACAGTCACTGTCAGACACTTTTGGAGCACTTCCTGGAGCTCAATTTATGTATACTATATGTCATTTTGAAGCTCGGGAAGTTAGCAATCCAATGCTTCAAACGGTACACGATTTGGAGTTGAAATGAAGGAGTTACAGCCATTGGAAGCTGATCACTCCAAGCTGAAGGACAATTTCGTAGGGCTGCGAAATCAACCTTTGGCTGCGAAATGGTGTCCTTCATGCTGCGAAATTTCGCAGCCATCTTGCACGGCAGCAAAATTCTCCTGAAGCTTCCCAATATTTGTGACTGACACTTTGAGATTTTTTTGCTTTAGATATTTGATGTCTAAATCCCCAAACTCTCCTTGTAATCCACCTATCATAGGATTCCTTAGTCTTTAAGCAAGAACAAAGAGTAAATAACTCCATATATATTGTTTGCAAATTTCCATTACAAGAAGAGAGGATGACGGGAAGTTTGTTCTCAGACAAGTTTGTATAGTTTTGCAAGGAAGTAAAATATAGAGCCTTTGCTCTACCTTACCTTCTCGTTTTGATTGTATATAATTATTTAATTTTTCTTACTAGCCAAACAAGCTTTGAGGATGTTTCCTCAGAGAATGAGTGGCTAGACTTTTAGTTCCTTGGAGCTAAGGTTGCCGGGTAAGCCCCCAATTGCAAGAATTGGTAGTTTTGTTGTTTCGGCCATTAATGAAGAGAAAGTGTGACCCATTAATGATTTCTATGTTTTTAGTTAACTTAAAACACCTTCAATTCACCTGAGCCAACACTTGGTAAGGCAAGTGATCTCCGTCCATGGAGATGCACTAGTTTATCTCTTGCGAGCTTTTGGGAGGTGACTTGAAGGTAGGATTTTCTAGAATTGCCAACACTTGGTAAGCTTTTGAACTCCAAGGAGACATCCATTAGTTATCTCTTGCGAGCTTGAGAAGGGAAGTCCAAGGTTAATGATCACCTTGAATGGCAAATGCTAGGTGAGAGGCACGAGCCATTGCAAGTTGCATCAGTGAGAGAGAATTAGTGCTGAAATCCATTAAAGGGAAGCATCTATACAACACCGGTTAGAGAATTAACTATATGTTAATTCTCTAATGCGAGGAAAAGAACCAAGTGACTAGAGCTCTGTTTTTGTATGAGGAGCCTCCCCTGTGAACCTAAAACTCCAAGGAATGTTTTTCTTCATAAGTAATTTCCATTACTTTCTTTTTAGTTAGCTTAAAACAAAACCTTTTTCAACCAAAGTTTATGTTTTTCTTCTTAAGCTAACCTTGAAATGAAAAAACACCAATTTAACTTTGAATTGGTATCAGTTGTGAGTTGAAAACCCTTCCCAGTGAACGATCCTAGAGCCACTATGCTATATTAGTTAAGGCTATCCTAATGCATGGTGATATAGGTTATAAATTTTGTTGATTACTCCCTTTTGAGGACCACAATCAAAGAACACCAAATGGACATGAATCAGCTGAGACACCAATTGGGAATCACAAATCAAATGGCGTCGTTGCCGAGGAAGGTGCCAACCTCACAGTGATATTATTTCAGCATACTGGTGATTTTCATCACAAGTTTGGTGAATTTTCTTTCATTTTACTAACTCTTTCAATTGTTTCTTTTACTTGTTCATATTCTAACATAGCTTTTAATTTAATTTTAGTTAATCTAAGTCTATTTGTAGTCTTGTTTTTTTTGTTTTCCTCTGTTTTTTTTTGTTTTTTGTTACAGTTGATACTAGTTGTGTATGCCAAATTGGATATGAGATAGTGGAGGAAGGCTTGTTAAATGTGAAACACCTCATAACAAGGAATTGGAATTGAGCTTGAACATCATGGAAACTACACCTAAAGATCAGCATAGTCACCATGGTCATCAGGACAATCCCAATGAATTCAGATCAATGAGGGACCGCATGCATCCACCTCGTATGAGTGCACCATCATGTATAGGACCCTACAGAGTAGCTAGTGATCAGACCACATATTGTTCCACTTCTACCAACTTTCCATGGAATGGAAAGTGAGAATCCCTATACACATATTAAGGAATTTGAAGATGTTTGTAATACATTCCGAGAGGGAGGAGCTTCAATTGACTTGATGAGGCTTAAGTTATTTCCTTTTACTTTAAAGGATAAGGCCAAGATTTGGCTTAATTCTTTAAGGCCAAGGAGTATCCGTATGAGTGTTGGGAAAGATACATGGAAGCCATTAATGCTTGTCCTCACCATGGTTTTGATACATGGCTATTGGTGAGTTATTTCTATGATGGGATGTCTTCCTCAATGAAGCAACTCCTCGAAACAATGTGTGGAGGCGATTTCATGAGTAAGAATCTTGAGGAAGCTATGGATTTCTTGAGTTATGTGGCTGAAGTCTCAAGGGGATGGGATGAACCGAATAGAGAAGTGGGAAAAATGAAGTCTTAACCAAATGCTTTTCATGCTAAGGCTGGGATGTACACCTTGAATGAAGAAGTTGATATGAAAGAAAAATTTGCAGCTATGACAAGAAGATTGGAGGAGCTAAAACTGAAAAAGATGCATGAAGTGCAAGCTGTTGCTGAAACACCAGTGCAAGTAAAGCCATGTTCTATTTTTCAATCTTATGAACACTTGGTGGAGGAGTGCCCTATAATTCCAATTGCTAGAGAAATGTTTGGAGATCAAGCAAATGTCATTGGACAATTCAAGCCCAATAGCAATGCTTCATATGGAAACACTTACAACTCAAGTTGGAGGAATCATCCAAATTTTTCATGGAAGCCAAGAGCACCTTAGTAGCAACAGCCGGCTCAACCATCTCAACAAGCTTCAAGTCTTGAACAAGCAATAGTGAATCTCAGCAAGGTTGTGGGAGATTTTGTTGGAGACCAAAAATCCATCAATGCTCAACTCAGTCAAAGAATTGACAGTGTAGAGAATACTTTGAATAAAAAGATGGATGGGATGCAAAATGACTTATCTCATAAGATAGATAATCTCCAATACTCAATCTCAAGGCTCACTAATTTGAACACGGTGCAAGAGAATGGTAGATTTCCTTCTCAACCTCACCAAAACCCTAAGGGTATCCATGAAGTGGAAACTCATGAGGGAGAATATTCACAGGTGAAAGATGTCAAAGCCTTGATCACTCTAAGGAGTGGTAAAAAGGTTGAGTTGCCAACACCCAAGCCACATGTTGAAGAGAAGGAAGAAGAAGAGACAAAGAAGATGGAAGAAATCAAAGGAAAGAAGAAAGATATCAGTGAAGGGAAAGAGGACCATGATTCAACAATGAATGCAAATCCGGAGAAATAGCTTATTAAGGAAGAACTGATGAAGAAACACACATCTCCACCTTTTCCTCAAGCTTTGCATGGGAAAAATGGGATAAAAAATGCATCAAAAATCCTTGAAGTATTGAGGCAAGTGAAAGTCAATATTCCATTGTTGGATATGATCAAGCAAGTTCCAACATATGCAAAATTCCTAAAGGACCTGTGTACTATCAAAAGAGGGTTGAATGTGAATAAGAAAGCCTTCTTGACTGAGCAAGTAAGTGCCATCATACAATGCAAGTCTCCTTTGAAGTACAAAGATCCCGGATGTCCTACCATTTCAGTCATGATTGGAGGAAAGGTAGTGGAAAAAACTTTGTTAGACTTGGGAGCAAGTGTGAATTTGCTACCATACTCTGTCTACAAGCAATTGGGACTTGGTGAATTGAAGCCAACATCAATCACTCTATCTTTAGCTGATAGATCAGTGAAAATTCCGAGGGGGATAATTGAAGATGTCTTAGTTCAAGTTGATAATTTCTACTATCCAGTAGATTTTGTTGTTCTTAATACTGATCCCTTTGTTAAGGAAGCTAATTATGTTCCAATCATCCTTGGAAGGCCATTCCTTGCTACCTCAAATGCAATCATCAATTGTAGGAATGGACTTATGCAACTCACTTTTGGCAACATGACACTTGAGCTTAATATCTTTTATATGTCTAAGAAGCTAATCACTCCGGAAGAAGAAGAAGGTCCAGAAGAGGTATGCATTATTGACACTCTAGTGGATGAGCATTGTAATCAGAATATGCAAGACAAGTTGAATGAAAGTCTTGAGGATCTTGAAGAAGGGTTGTCCGAACCCGCTGATGTGCTTGCTATTCTACAAGGTTGGAGGAGGAAAGAAGAGATTCTACCTTTATTCAATAAAAAGGAGGCACAAGAAGTTGTTAAGGAAGAGATCCCAAAGCTTAATTTGAAACCTCTGCCCATGGAGTTGAAATATACATACTTGGAAGAAAATAACCAATGCCCTATTATTATATCTTCATCTCTTACTACTCATCAGGAGATTTCTCTACTTGAAGTTCTCAAGAGGTGTAAGAAAGCAATAGGATGGCAAATATCTGACTTGAAAGGAATCAGTCATTTGGTTCGTACACATCACATATATATGGAGGAAGAAGCTAAACCAATTCGTCAACCTCAAAGAAGATTGAATCCTCATTTGCAAGAAGTGGTGCGAGCTAAGGTGCTGAAGCTACTTCAAGCAGGTATTATTTATCCCATATCTGATAGCCCTAGGATGAGTCCTACTCAAGTGGTACCAAAGAAGTCAGGGATTAATGTGGTTCAAAATGAAAAAGGAGAAGAAATTGCTACACGCCTCACTTCAGGTTGGAGGGTGTGTATTGACTATAGGAAATTGAATGTCGTCACAAGGAAAGATCATTTTCCACTCCCGTTTATTGATCAAGTGTTGGAGAGAGTCTCTGGCCATCCTTTCTATTGTTTCTTGGACGGGTACTCAGGGTATTTCCAAATTGAAATTGATGTTGAAGATCAGGAAAAGACCACTTTCACATGTCCATTTGGAACATACACCTACAGAAGAATGCCTTTTAGTTTATGCAATACACCTGCAACATTCCAAAGATGTATGCTTAGTATCTTCAGTGATATGGTGGAGTGAATTATGGAGGTTTTCATGGATGATATCACCATATATGGAGGTACATTTGAAGAATGCTTAGTCAATTTGGAAGCGGTTCTTAACAGATGCATTGAAAAAGACTTGGTGCTCAACTGGGAGAAATGCCACTTTATGGTACATCAAAGAATTGTCCTTGGCCATATCATCTCCGAGAAAGGCATTGAAGTTGATAAAGCAAAGGTGGAACTTATTGTCAAATTGCCATCCCCAACTACTGTAAAAGGAGTAAGGCAATTCCTTGGCCATGCAAGGTTCTATAGGAGATTTATAAAAGACTTCTCTAAGCTTTCATAGCCTCTTTGTGAACTTTTAGCTAAGGATGCCAAGTTTATATGGGATGAAAGATGTCAAAAGAGTTTTGATCAATTGAAGCAATTTTTGACAACCGCTCTAATAGTGAGGGCCCCAACTGGCAACTACCCTTTGAAGTAATGTGTGATGCCAGTGACTTTGCTATAGGAGCTGTACTTGGCCAAAGAGAAGATGGGAAGCCCTATGTGATCTACTATGCAAGCAAAACATTGAACGAAACTCAAAGGAACTACACAACTACAGAGAAAGAATTGTTAGCTTTGGTGTTTGCCTTAGACAATTTTTGTGCTTATTTGGTAGGGTCTTTCATCATTGTTTTCACTGACCATTCAGCCTTGAAGTATTTATTGACAAAGAAAGATACAAAAGCAAGGTTGATTAGATGGATTCTTTTATTACAAGAGTTCGATCTCCAAATCAGAGACAAGAAAAGAGTGGAGAATGTGGTAGTTGACCACCTTTCAAGGTTAGCTATAGCACACAATTCCCATGTCTTACCTATTAATGATGACTTTCCTAAGGAATTACTCATGTTGCTAGAGAAAACTCCTTGGTATGTTCATATTGCTAACTATTTGGTTACTGGTGAAGTTCCAAGTGAGTGGAAAGCATAAGATAGGAAGCATTTCTTTGCAAAGATTCATGCTTATTATTGGGAAGAACCTTTTCTTTTCAAGTATTGTGCAGATCAGATCATAAGGAAGTGTGTCCCTAAAGAAGAGCAACAAGGAATCCTCAGCCATTGCCATGAGAATGCATATGGAGGCCACTTTGCCTCTCAGAAAACAGCCATGAAGGTGTTGCAATCAGGGTTTACTTGGCCATCACTTTTCAAAGATGCCCACATCATGTGTAGGAGTTGTGATAGATGCCAAATGATTACTACCAAAAAGTGCTATTTTGTAGACCTAATTATAATGGTTTTAAGCACCTTTGAGTAGTAATCATATTCATTTAACCCAATTAATTCATTAAGGTCCTTAGTAATTGGTTTTAACCATTTTGTGGCAAGTTAACATGTTTTTATCAGCTTATGAATCAATTCAAGCATGCCAAATGATGGAGGAGCTACTTGGACAAGTTATGGCAAAGCTTTTGGAAGCTCAAATTCATGAAGAACCAAGCTTTGGAGCTCCATATCCCTTTGCCAAAGTCGTTCAAAGTATGCAAGGAAAGAACAATGGAAAAGAGGAAAAGCAAGCAAAGTGAAGAGAAGCAAAGAGGACAGCAGCTGTAGTCTTCTTTCGCACTTTTGGAGCAATTCCCGAAGTCTATTTTTTACATTCTATATACCATTTCAAATATTTTGAAGTCAAGAATCCAACGCTTTAAACCGTGTATGATTTGGAGCTGAAATGAGGAAGATATGGCCTTTGGAAGCCAACTGCTCCAAGTTGTACGAAAATTTCGCACGACACAAGGTGTTATGCGAAATTCGCATAACCCATGCATGGTGCGAATTTTCCTCTGTTCTTGCCGAATCCACTTTAGATATTTTCCTTTGTATTTTGTGATGTAATTTCCTTTCTTATCCTTGTAACTAACCAATCACAAGCTTTTGCTTTTGTAAAGACTATATAAGGGGTGGAAATCACCTCTTGGAATATAAGAGAACATGCGTGTTACGTTTTACACTTAAAGAAATATACAGAGCTCTCTCGTTTCTCTTTTCTCTTTACTATTTTCTTTTTCTTGGAAGCCAAACAACCTCTGAGGGCTTTTCCTCAGAGGATGATTGGCTAAAACTTTTAGTTTCTCAAAGTATGGATGTTATGTGATGGCTTAGATGCAATCCCATGGAAATTTCTCGCACCTAGAAGGTAAGGTAGACATTTTTCATTAAAGGTTCATTAATGCAAAGTTTCGTTTTTATTTCCTTTGGACAACTTCCAACGGCCAATACTTGATAAGCTTTTGGATTTCTATCCATTAGTTATCTCCTACGAGCTATTGGAAGGTGAGGTTTTCAATTCCAAGTTTTGCATTAATCCGTTAGAACCAATTTCAATGGCCATTGAAAGGTGAGTTTATCACTTGGAATGACTTTGAGTTGCCAATATTTGGTAAGCTTTTAGCTTTAGACCATTAGTTATCTCTTACGAGCCATTCAAAGGAAGTCTAAGGCGAATAACCATTGATGAAATTCACTACCATCTGTTTTGCCATTTTAAAGGATTAAAACTTGATTTGCTAAATCCATACCGGTTCGGGAAGCAAGCATCACCATAGTTGCAACCCCAACGCGAGGAGCCTATCCTAAGATTTCCAATTTGCATAAGAGCCAGAGCATAGCTATCCTATCTTTGAGAAACTTGTTTTTACACCCTTTCATTTTAGTCTTTAATGTTAGCTTAGATTAGTTTAAATCTTTCTAAACATTTACATCTTCTTTTAAAGCTAACATCCATAAGAAAATCACCTATTTTCCTAATTTGAATATCACTAGTGTTTGCGAAAACCCTTCCCAGTGAACGATCCTAGAACCACTATACTATAGTAGCTTTGCTACGTTAGTATGAGGTCATAGGTTTTATAAATGTTTTTTATTAAGTGACCCAACTGAGTTACACGCGAATCAAATGGCGCCGTTGCCGGGGAAGGTGCCACAAGCACAGTGAAGCAACCATTAAGGGTAACTTGTGATCTTCATCACAAGTTTGGTGAGTTTTCTTATAATTTTTTTTTGTTTAGTTTTTATTTAGTTAAATTTTTATTTTATTATTCTCTTTTCTTTTATTTTTGTTTTAATTTCAATTTGTGCATTCCTTGTTGGATTCGAGACCAAGAGGGAACCCTGGTACAAGTTGAAGAAAAGAGCCTTAGTTGAATATCATTTTTTTTTAGAAATGGAAATTCCACATGATGATCAAAGCTCTCATTATGATCATGAGAAGGACAAATTCGCATACCTATCCATGAGGGATCAGATTGAATTGGGGAAAAGGCAAGTTCAACAAAGCCAATGGGATAGTAAGTATGCTTTGAATGGAGATGATTCATATGAGCATACGGTAGGGGAGTGCCCTACCATTCCAACTATGAGAGACATGTGCGGTTACCAAAGCTCCTACACCTCAAGTTGGAATAACCATCCCAACCTTACAACCCAACCTCAACCTCAACCATCAATGAGTACATCTTCATTGGAGCAAGCCATTTTGAAGATAAGCAAAGTCATGGAGGACTTTGTAGGTGAGCAACAAAAGATCAACTCTCATCTTAATGAAAAGATTGATAATTTGGAGAGTTTAATAAATGTAAGAATGGAGGGGGTTTATAATGATCTATCACTAAGGATAGAAAAAGTTCAAGACTCCATTGAGAAGCTCACCAATCTCGACATAGCAAGGGGGAAAAGGAAGCTTCCTCCTCAACCCCACCATAACCTTCAAGGAACCAATGCAAAAAGATCAAGGAAAGTGTTGAAGATCGACACTTTGGTGGGGGATTGCTATGACAACTCTATGGACCAACCTTCCATTGAAAATCATAAGGTTCAAGATGATAAAGGGTCACCTGAACCCTTTAAAGCATCCACTTCTCCAGGGAAGAGAAGAGAAACGAATTCCCTTAGACCAAATGGGAAGGATGCCAATTTTGTTTGGGATCCAGGGGGAATTCAGCATGAAGTGGGTGTGTGAGTGAGGATGAGCTAAATAGTTCATCTTCTTTTTGGGGTACATGCTATCAGCTTCATTTAATTATATGCTTTCTTTAAATTTATGCATGTTTAATTTAAATTCTTAGCTTTAATTTAGTTTTAATATGTTTTTAAGATGAGTTTTGAAGTGTTCATGCATGTATGATGCTTGCAAAAATCGAAGTTATGGTGAAAACAAGGGAAAACAGGGGAGAAAAGCCAAAACAGAGCAATTCGCACCACACCATTTCGGCAACTGTTGGGAACATTTAGATCACTTCCCGAAGTTCATTTCATGTGTACTATATCTTGTTTCAAAGCTTGGGAAGTCAGGAGTCCATAGCTTCAAACGGTGCTCAATTTGGAGTTGAAACGAAGAAGTTATGGCCGTTTGAAGAGGACTGTGCAAAGCTGAATGGAAATGTTGCATCCGCACCCCATTTTGCTACTGTTGGACACGTTTTTGGAGCATTTTATGGAGCTCAAATTATGCATACCATATCTCTTTTTGAAGCTTAGGAAGTCAGGAGTCCAGTGCTTCAAACGGTGTGCGATTTGGATTTGAAACGAAGAAGTTATGACTATTTGAAAGAATCCAATTTTGCATTTGGGCGGGTGAATAGTGCCTTGTGCGAAATTTTCGCACAACACATCCCCTTGTGCGAAATTTTCGCACCACTCTTCCTTTGTGCGAATTTTTTAGCTTCTTCATCCCTACCCTCCCCAATCCCAAGCCTTTGAGCCCTGTCCTCAGCTGCTCAAAGTGGGGCCCACTCATCATTTTTGTAAATATTTAGTATAAATTTCTCTCTCATTCAATTTTTGAATTTTGAAACAGGTGGTTCAACCTTCTCAACTCCAAGTCCACATCACATGAGGTACCACTTCCTTCCTCCTTATTTTCGATTCAAACATTGAGGACAATGTTCATCTCGGTTAGGGGGAGAGATGAAGAAGTAAGTATTAGTTTAAATTTTTATCATACTTAGTTAAATTAGCTACTTTTTTTAAAAAATTTTAAAATTTTTGCTTTAAACTCCATGGATATTAAGGATTAACTCTCAAAATTAAATGAGAGAAGTCGAGTTTCAACTTGATTACATGAGTCTTAGAGTTTGTATTATGCTCTTCTAAAAGTTGATGAATTGTTGAAACTCCCATTGCATGCAAACTTATCTCTTCCACCTTAAGCTATTCGCACACACATACATTAGATTCCGGTTATAAGATGTGAAACTATCTCACCCTCTAAGCTTGAGAAATCATAATTTGACACCTTTAACCTCTCTTTAATAGTGTTGGGACACCTCATAAAGACCAATGAGTCTTTGAAAAAAATAGAAAAAAGAAAAAGAAAAAGAAAAAAAAAAGAAAAAAAATATAGAATAAACTTCTTTGCTTGCCTTGAAACCTGAGCATGGTCCGAAGGGGTGGTGAAAGCCTTTAAAGCCTGGTGCCCTAAGCCTTTATTGGTTGGGAGTCACCGATCCTCTGCTTGTTACATGGGTGAATTGGTTAAGTTTAGTAAGTGAAAAGAATTGTGAATAAGAGGTGCGTTCCTAGCCTATCAAGAGATGGTTAATTTTTCTAAGCTTAAAGAAAGACTTAGGTTGGGAGGAGATGATAGTTATCCATACTATACTCGGAAGCTAATCACATTAACACTTAGCTTTTAGTGGAAGAATTTGATTTGGATCTTTTGAGAGTGGAAATTCTTTTGATGCTTAAACTTGCATAATATCCATTCTTTGTACTCTATGATCAAGTGAATGCTTTGACAACTCTTATTATAGGTTGAGTTTCACATCTTTATTGATCCATGGATGTCCATCATGCCACTCATATCATTTTTTGGAGTGATTTGCATGATCCCTTTTATGTATATTATTATAGTTTACTTAGTTTTTATCTCCTCCATTGCTAGCAATGAGTCGGTTGGGGGGTGTGATTACTACCAAAAAGTGCTATTTTGTAGACCTAATTATAATGGTTTTAAGCACCTTTGAGTAGTAATCATATTCATTTAACCCAATTAATTCATTAAGGTCCTTAGTAATTGGTTTTAACCATTTTGTGGCAAGTTTACATGTTTTTATCAGCTTATGAATCAATTCAAGCATGCCAAATGATGGAGGAGCTACTTGGACAAGTTATGGAAAAGCTTTTGGAAGCTCAAATTCATGAAGAACCAAGCTTTGGAGCTCCATAGCCCTTTGCCAAAGTCGTTCAAAGTATGCAAGGAAAGAACAATGGAAAAGAGGAAAAGCAAGCAAAGTGAAGAGAAGCAAAGAGGACAGCAGCTGCAGTCTTCTTTCACACTTTTTGAGCACTTTCTGAAGTCCATTTTTTATATGCTATATACCATTTCAAAGCTCTGGAAGTCAAGAATCCAACGCTTCAAACTGTGTATGATTTGGAGCTGAAATGAGGAAGATATGGCCTTCGGAAGCCAACTGCTCTAGGTTGTGCGAAAATTTCGCACGACACAAGGTGTTATGCGAAATTTCGCATAACACCTTCAAAATTCGCATAACCCATGCGTGGTGCGAATTTTCCTCTGTTTTTGCTGACTCCACTTTAGATATTTTCCTTTGTATTTTGTGATGTAATTTCCTTTCTTATCCTTGTAACTAACCAATCACAAGCTTTTGCTTTTGTAAAGACTATATAAGGGGTGGAAATCACCTCTTGGAATATAAGAGAACATGCGTGTTACGTTTTACACTTAGAGAAATATACAGAGCTCTCTCGTTTCTCTTTTCTCTTTACTATTTTCTTTTTCTTGGAAGCCAAACAGCCTCTGAGGGCTTTTCCTTAGAGGATGATTGGCTAAAACTTTTAGTTTCTCAAAGTATGGATGTTATGTGATGGCTTGGATGCAATCCCATGGAAATTTCTCGCACCTGGAAGGTAAGGTAGACGTTTTTCATTAAAGGTTCATTAATGCAAAGTTTCGTTTTTATTTCCTTTGGACAACTTCCAACGGCCAATACTTGATAAGCTTTTGGATTTCTATCCATTAGTTATCTCCTACGAGCTATTGGAAGGTGAGGTTTTCAATTCCAAGTTTTGCATTAATCCATTAGAACCAATTTCAATGGCCATTGAAAGGTGAGTTTATCACTTGGAATGACTTTGAGTTGCCAATATTTGGTAAGCTTTTGGCTTTAGACCATTAGTTATCTCTTACGAGCCATTCAAAGGAAGTCTAAGGCGAATAACCATTGATGAAATTCACTACCATCTGTTTTGCCATTTTAAAGGATTAAAACTTGATTTGATAAATCCATATCAGTTCGGGAAACAAGCATCACCATAGTTGCAACCCCAACACGAGGAGCCTATCCTAAGATTTCCAATTTGCATAAGAGCCAGAGCATAGCTATCCTATCTTTGAGAAACTTGTTTTTACACCCTTTCATTTTAGTCTTTAATGTTAGCTTAGATTAGTTTAAATCTTTCTAAACATTTACATCTTCTTTTAAAGCTAACATCCATAAGAAAATCACCTATTTTCCTAATTTGAATATCACTAGTGTTTGCGAAAACCCTTCCCAGTGAACGATCTTAGAACCACTATGCTATAGTAGCTTGGCTACTTTAGTAATAGTATTTAAGGTATAAATTTTGTTGATACGCCTTTAAAGCTAAGCTACCATGAGTCGAATCACCAAAGGCTCGGGAAGCTAACAAGAAGAAATCAAATGCCCATGAACCCCATCCTAATAGTTGATCTCTTTGATGTTTGAGGTATTGACTTCATGGGACCTTTCCCAATGTCTTTTGGTAACTCTTATATCTTGGTGGGGGTGGACTATGTTTCTAAATGGGTTGAGGCAATCCCCTGTAAACACAATGATCACAGGGTGGTTCTCAAGTTTCTTAAGGAGAACATCTTCTCAAGATTTGGGGTGCCCAAGGCCATAATCAGTGATGGAGGTACTCATTTTTGCAACAAACCTTTTGAAACCCTATTATCCAAATATGGAGTGAAGCATAAGGTAGCTACACCTTATCACCCTTAAACTTTCAGGCAAGTGGAGCTAGCAAATAGGGAAATCAAGAACATATTGATGAAGGTGGCGATCACGAGTAGAAAAGATTGGTCTATTAAGCTTCATGATTCATTATGGGCATATAGAACAGCTTCCAAGACCATTCTTGGCATGTCTACCTATCACCTAGTCTATGGCAAAGCATGTCATCTCCCTGTGGAAGTTGAATATAAGGTTTGGTGGGCAATCAAGAGGTTAAACATAGACTTGATCAGAGTTGGGGCAAAAAGGTGCTTAGACCTTAATGAGATGGAGGAATTAAGAAATGATGCTTACATCAATTCCAAAGTTGCAAAACAAAGGATGAAGAGGTGGCATGATCAATTAATTTCCAACAAAGAATTTCGGAAAGGACAAAGAGTCTTACTCTATGATTCAAGGCTCCATATCTTTCCTGGGAAGCTCAAGTCAAGGTGGATAGGTCCTTTCATTATTCACCAAGTGCATCTCAATGGAGTGGTGGAATTACTGAATTCTAATGATACAAACATCTTTAAAGTCAATGGTCATCGTCTCAAGCCATTCATTGAGCCATTCAAGCAAGAGAATGAGGAAATCAACCTCCTTGAGCCACAAAAAGCCTGATCAGAGAAGGGTTAGATGGATTTGGTTTCACCAAAATCCATATTTTTTGTTTAATTATGTTAATTTATAAGCTCAGTAAATTGTTTTGATTTTAATTTTCGTCTTAAATTGTGTTATTTATATGTAACTTAATCTTTTTGAATGATCAAAATTAGGAGGAATTGCAAAGAAAATAAAAAAAGGAAGCTATGAATCATGAGGAGCTCAAAAACAAGGACAAAGCATGGTCTATGAAATTTCGCAGCCTAAAAAGGGTCACTATGAAAACCGACTCCTGCAGCGAAAATCGCCTCCCACTGTGAAATGGTTTTGCAGCCTCCTAGCACCCTCTGTGAAAATTTTCGCAGCTACGAAGTGACCCTTTGGCACACGAGTGCCATTTTGCAACCTCGTACACCCATTTTGCAGCTGCAAAATGGTTGCGAAACCTCCACGCCTTGAAATCCTCAATTTCGCAGCCAAGACTCCTTTTCATGGGGTGTTTCGTAGCTGCGAAACCACCCCTTGGCACACGAGTGCCATTTCAAAGTGTCGCACCCCCGTTTTGCAGCTGCGAAATGGGCTGCAAAAATGTTGTCGAAATGCCCCCCCTCTGCGAAATCCACCTCCCGCTGCGAAATTGCCCTCCTATTGCGAAACTGAACAGTGACCCTTGGCATCCCTTTAAACGATATAAATTCCATTTTTCCTATTCTAAACCGGTCATTTGAAATTCAAAAAGGTACCAAGAGGAGCCAAGCCAGAGCACCCTCCCGTCTGCCTCCTGCGCCTAAGCAAGCCACGCACACCTCCGGCCATCTTCTCCGACACAACCATGTCTAAAACTCGAGGAGCTAAGTCCTCATCCCCATCAACTCACCTGAGAATCCCAAGAGACACGCCTGTCCAAGGTTCCACCTCCGAGCCGCCGTGACCACAAGTCGTCCCATCTTCGGTTGAGGACGCACCCATCAGTCCTCCGCCCAGGTGTTATAACACAAGGAGGTCACTTACCATCACCGGTGCGAGCTCTTTTAGAGGCCAAAAATCAGGTACCGGTCCCCCAAAGAAGAAAGCCAAGGTCTCTAAGCCAATTGATCTAACAAAGTCGTCTTCAGAGCCTGAATTAGAGCCTACGCCATCTCCACCGCCTGCCAAAAAGTCTCTACCACCTGCCAAGAAGTCTCAGCCATCTCAACCATCTCAGCCACCAGCCAAAGAATCTCAAATTCCCTCAGGCATGACTCCTGAGGTAACTATCAGACGCCCCATGGTTACACAGCCGCCAATTGAAGGAAATTTGGATTGCAGGGCATGACCATTCCACTCTGAGCTCTATTTTGACATAGCCACTTTCAAACTTCAACCTGAGCTTAGGGAGTCCTTTCATCTGCTACAGAGGTATCATATGGAGCACTTGCTGACTCCCAGGGATTTTTTCTATCCCCATGTGGCATTGGACTTCTATCAGTCCATGACCACAAACCAGGTCCGAGATCCTATAGTCATCCATTTTACCATAGATGAACACCATGGTATTTTGGGAGCGCGACATATAGCATAGGCACTCCATATCCCCTATGAGCCAGCATGTCCAGAGGATTTTCGAGCCTGGACTCATCCTTCACAGAGCGACATTGTTCATACCCTGTCCAGGGGGGCATTCTCACGCCATTATATCCTGAGGAAGAAGCTTCCTCCCAGCATGTTCTTCATTAATGCACTCCTCCGCCATAACATTTTCCCACTTCAACATTGGGTGCAGAGGAGAGGAGTTTTGTTGGAGGCATTGTTTAGGATCTCTGAGGGATATTTCTTTGGCCCTCACCATCTCATCATGGCCGCTCTTCTGTACTTTGAAGAGAAGGTCCATAGGAAGAAGCTACTTCAAGCGGACGCTATTCCACTTCTCTTCCCTAGACTGTTATGCCAGATATTGGAACACCTGGGATACCCAGTAGAGCCTCAGCATGAGCGTAGACGCATTTGTCGAGAGATATTCACTCTCAACAAATGGACCAGTATGACAGCTTATGGTGGTGCAAACCAGGGAGCACCAGTTGGACCAGAGCATCCAGAGCAGCCAGAAGAGCCAGTTGACATACCTGTTGACACTCAGCCACCTGCCCCTGTAGTGGCCCCTACAGAGCATATAACAGAGTTTCCACACTCTGTTCCTCAAGCCACACCACAGACTTCCCCTGTTATTCCACTCACATTAGAGCCATCTCCTTCAGTTGAGCCAAGGATAGCTATACCCATTATCGAGTATAGAGGTCTATGCTACACTTTCCAGGCATTGGCCACTTCTCAGAGCATCCTCACTCAGCAAATGACAACTCTTCGTGCTCATCAAGAGCAGATTATTGCCACTCAGGCCCAGCACACTGCCATCCTGAGGCAGATTCAGCATCATCTAGGTCTTATATCAACTCCTGAGCATGCTACTCCTAGCCCACCAGAGCCATCACAGGCCCCTCCTTTCATACATGAGACTATGCCTCCTAAGGAGCCTACTACAGGAGAGGCAGAGGCAGCTGAGCCATCATCTCCACAGCATCCTCCACCCACCATCTGATCATTTTGATAGTTTCCTTTTTATATTTCGATTATGTATTTCGTTTATGTACTTCCTTTATGAAATCTCATGCTTTTGATATTATATATTGGGATTACTTGTATTACTTGCTTTCATTTTGTACTTACATGAATTGAAGTAATACAAATTTATCACTTTTTTATCACTCTTAGCATTATTTTATTCTTATTTCCTCTACTCATATCCTTTATTGTTTTTGAAACATGTGGTTTCTCCAATCGATACTCGAAATTGATATCACTCAGGAAGTACCACTTCCTCCCTATAATCTCAATCGCTCATGCCACATTGAGGACAATGTTCAGCTCAGTTGGGGGAAGTGGAGAGTTGAGAAAGGAAGTTTTTTGTTATTTATGCTAAGTTAGTTTGGTAATTTAGTCGATTTTTGTTTAATTTTAAAAAAAATTTAAGTTTTTTATTCTACTCTCCATGGTTACTAAGGAAAACTTTTCAAATTGAAATGGGATAAATTGAATTTTTGTTTTTCACTTGACTTAGAGTTTGTATTATGCTTACTAAAGTTGATGAATTGTTGAATCTTCTATTGAATTCAACCTTAGTTCTTCCACTTTAAGCTATCCACACACTGTGCACACTAGGTTCCGATTATAAAATGAAAAACTATTTCCCTCTTGACTTAGGAAAATTTAGACTTGGTACCTTTGACCTCATTTAATAGTGTTGAGACACCTTATAAAAGGCCAATGAGTCTTTGACAAAAAAAAAAAAAAAAAAGAGAAAAATGTTTGCTTGCCTTGAAACCTGAGCAAGGTCTGAGGGGTATATGGTGAAAATCTTTAAAGCCTGGTGCCCTAAGCCTTAATTGGTTGGGAGTCACCGACCTCAATGCTCGTTACAAGGGTGAATAGGTGGAGTTTAATATACTGTAGGTGCTTAGGTATTAAAATTCATTCTCAAAAGTCCAAGGTAAAATCCGAGGAGTTAGTGGTTGAAAGATCCTTAAAGCTTGATGCCCTAAACCTTAATTGGTTGGGAGTCATCGATGGACCCCCGTTACATGGACAATTTAGAAAAGAATACCTTTAAGCCTTGTACTCCTACAATGAAAAAAAATCGTGAAACAAAAGGGTGCGTTCTTAGCCTATTGAATTTGGTCAGTTTGCTAAGTGTTGAAAAAGAACTAGGTTGGGGGGAGAGATTAGTTTAGCATACTATATTCAGAAACTATCAACTAACACTTATATTTTTGTGGAAGAGTAAGGTTTGGCCCTTTGGAAGTGGAAATGATTTTAAAGTTTCGATTTGCATAATGCCTTCTCTTTATGAATTGTGATTAGACAAAGTATTTGATAACTCTTGTTGAAATTTGAGTTTATATTTCTTTAATGTTTCATGTGAGAGTTTGATCATCATGCCACTTAAAAATTTTTGGAAGTGATAAGCATGATCTTGTAAAGTATATTACTTTTTAGTACTATTTCTCTCCTTTATTGCTAAGGGACTAGCAATATGTCGGTTGGGGGGAGTGATTACTACTCAAAAAGTGTTATTTGATAGCTTGTAATTAACTCTTTTAAACACTTTTGAGTAGTAGTTATTACCTTTTAACCCAATTACCATATTAAGGATCTTTGCAATCATTTCTAATCAAATTGTGTAAGTTTTGGTGTTTTTGTTAGTAATTTGATCACCAAAGCAATCCGAGATTGAGGAGAGTTCTTTGGAATCCATGGCAAAGCAATGGAAAACTCAGAAACATGAAGAACCAAAGCTTTGAAGCTTTAAAGTCCTTTTCCATAAGCAAATCCGGAATGCAAGGAGGGGAAGCAAAGAGAAATCTACCATGAAGCATTCAAAAGGATAGTCACTATCAGCCACTTTTGAAGAACTTCTTGGAGCTCAATTTATGCATACTATATTTTTTTTCGAAGCTCGGGAAGTTAGCAATCCAAAGGTTCAAACGGTGCATGATTCGGAGTTGAAATGAAGGAGTTATAGCTATTGGAAGCCGATCACTCCAAGCTGAAGGACAATTTCACAGGGCTGCGAAATGGTGTCCTTCATGCTGCGAAATTCTCCTAAATCTTCCCAATATTTGCGACCAACACTTTGAGATTTTTTTGCTTTAGATATTTGATGTCTAAATCCCCAAACTCTCCTTGTAATCCACCTATCATAGAATTCCTTAGTCTTTAAGCAAGAACAAAGGGTAAATAACCTCATATATATTGTTTGTAAATTTCCATTACAAGAAGAGAGGACGATGGGAAGCTTTTTCTCAGACAACTTTGTATAGTTTTGCAAGGAAGTAAAATATGGAGTCTTTGCTCTGCCTTACCTTCTCGTTTTGATTGTATATTATTATTTAATTTTTCTTACTAGCCAAACAAGCTCTGAGGATGTTTCCTCAGAGAATGAGTGGCTAGACTTTTAGTTCCTTAGAGCTAAGGTTGCTGGATAAGGCCCCAATTGCAAGAATTGGTAGTTTTGTTGTTTCATCCATTAATGAAGAGAAAATGTGACCCATTAATGATTTCTATGTTTTTAGTTAACTTAAAACACCTTCAATTCACCTGAGCCAACACTTGGTAAGGCAAGTGATCTCCGTCCATGGAAATGCACTAGTTTATCTCTTGCGAGCTTTTGGGAGGTGACTTGAAGGTAGGATTTTCTATAATTGCCAACACTTGGTAAGCTTTTGGACTCCAAGGAGACATCCATTAGTTATCTCTTACAAGCTTGAGAAGGGAAGTCCAAGGTTAATGATCACCTTGAATGGCAAATGCTAGGTGAGAGGCACAAGCCATTGCAAGTTGCATCAGTGAGAGGAAATTAGTACTAAAATCCATTAAAGGGAAGCATTTGTACAACACCGGTTAGAGAATTAACTATATGTTAATTCTCTAATGCGAGGAAAAGAACCAAGTGACCGGAGCTCTGTTTTTGTATGAGGAGCCTCCCCTGTGAACCTAAAACTCCAAGGAATGTTTTTCTTCATAAGTACTTTCCATTACTTTCTTTTTAGTTAGCTTAAAACAAAACCTTTTTCAACCAAAGTTTATGTTTTCTTCTTAAGCTAACCTTGAAATGAAAAAGCACCAATTTAACTTTGAATTGGTATCAATTGTGAGTTGAAAACCCTTCCTAGTGAACGATCCTAGAGCCACTATGCTATATTAGCTAAGGCTATTCTAATGCATGGTGATATAGGTTATAAATTTTGTTAATTACTCCCTTTTGAGGACTATAATCAAAGAACACCAGTTGGACATGAATCAGCTGAGACACCAATTGGGAATCACGAATCATTCACCAAGGCTTGACTCAAGAATGTCACCATTTTAATGAAGCTTACTATATAAAAGTCCAGAAATATCTAGACATATCTCCCAAAAAACACCCCAACCAAGATGGCTAACCCAGCCATAATATTTAGCACCCAAACACATTAGAAACAGAGGAATGAAAGCAGAAATATAAGTTAGAGTAAAAATTTGAAGTCCTTCCCAATACTCCTCTGCTACTTTTTTTTTCTTCCCGCTCAAGTAGCGCATGTGGACTATATTTCCTTCCATGTCTAAGCTTCTTTAATTTCTCAAGTCTCTCCTTGAATAGCCCATAGTTAGGAAAATCTCAAACAAATGGCACTAGAAAAAATCAGACAAAATCTCTAACTTCTCAGTGCATTCTTAAATAGATGATTCCAAAGGCAACTAAGGGCATCCCTCAAGAGTAATGAGAATCAAAACTATGGCCAAGGAGAGCACCAACACCACCACTGTCTCTAGACCCATAAAGAAATGATGGGCATGCATAGCCCAGGACAGTTGATCAACGGGATTCCAATTATAGTCTAATGCTTTCAAGAAAAGCGAGCACCAGGAATAGAGTGTAAACAACAAAAATAGAGCATGGATGGAGAAAATGAAATGAAACAACAAATCATTAAACAAAGCCCCGTCTCATACTTTAATTAACGGGCCTAAACAAGTGATTGAAACCGATTGGGTTTTTAATCAAAAACCAAAAGTATGATTACATGCATCTCACAAGGGAACCAAAACAAAACAAAAGAAATAGAGCATAATCTCATATTCTATAGAAATAGTAATCAAACATAAAATATACACAAGTGATCTCAAATTCCATATAAACAGACATGATTTATAATGTCCACCCTTAATCATCAAAATGAATCTCAAATGTCAATAAGAGATGGAATAAAATAGTGTGAAAATGGAAGAAAATGAAGTATACAATGACTACACTTGGTGGGATTCGCTTAAGCTCTAATGCTCAATTTCCAATGTTTCACTGTCTTCTCCTCCACAACACAACTTTTCCTCTATTTTTCCTCTTTTGACTCTTATCGTTCCTTTGGTTCCTCTCACCTTCTCTTCGTTATGCTCTTCTTCTCTCCCTTTACTCTATTCCTCACAACCCTTCTTTTTTGTTCCCCTCTATCCTTCTGTTCTGCTCTTCCTCTTTCTTCTATCCAAGATGCCTTCATATAGATTCTCTCAAAAATCTAACGGTTGTTATTTTGGAAAGTCCCCCTCTTTATCATGCTTGTGGACTATCCTTTATATCATGGCTATGGAGGATATCAGAGGAAATTGGAAAGGTCGATCAAAATCAAAGAATGGTTAGGGGAATATCGGGATGTGGTTGTGCATCCCGGTTCTCTATGCATGACTCTTCCCTTTCTCAATAGGGTGTCTTCCCATCACGTGTGGTTGTCCTTCCATTTTTATGGCAACGCATGCCCATTTCTGAATCAAAATCCTTCCATACATGTGTGCTTATTGAAAATATTTCCCAAAAACAAAAGCCAAATGAATCTCTTTCATCCAAAAATATCTTCAAAGTGTCATGATCTTGTTCCCATTATTGTGAAAGTTGTGTACACCAAAGGGATCTGCTCTAACTTGCAGCACTCCAATCCCATGCAAGACAAAATAAAGATCGAAGTAAAAAACATGCAACTGCAAATTAAAAATCAAAGTTATGCAATTAAAATATTAATAAAAACCAAGATCCAAGATGAGTGAACTTAAGCCTAGACAACCTCTAAGTGACCTGAGTGATCCTAAGTGGGCTTAGGGAACCGAAGTGGGCCTAGGTGTGCCTAAACGAGCTAAGTGTGCCTAAATGGGCCGATATGAACTAGAGTGGGCCTAGGTGAACCTATGTGGGATATATTCAAATAAGAAAAAAATATCAATATTCTTTCTATTGTAGTTTCTTGATTGCATCAGAGCTTGATTCTAAAACCTCTTCTTTCGAATGAAAAAATACAGGATGGACACTAAAAAACAAAACTCCACATATGAGGTCATGTCTGCTCCAGGAGTTGTCATCATAAGATCTACTAAAGGGTCTAAAAGTAGCTTTCTTCCTATCACAAGCCACAAATTGAATGGCCATAACTACCACCAATGGTCCCAATCTATGATGATGTTCATCTATGGGAAAAGCAAAGATGATCATCTTACCGAAGCAATAACCATTCCAAAGAAAGAAGATCCAATGTTGAAAGTATGGAAATTAGAAAATAATATGATAATGTCTTGGTTGATTAATTCTATGACCAATGAGATAGGAGAAAATTTCCTATTCTATGGTATTGCAAAAAGGATTTGGAATGCAACCAAAGAAACCTATTCCAATTCTAAAAATACATCATAACTATTTTTTATCAAAAGTATCGTTCATGAACTTTGGTAGGGAGATTCTACTATCAACCAATAGTTCAATTCCCTCATGCATTAGTGGCAACAACTTGACCTGTTTGAAGTGCTCGAGTGGAAGTGTACCAAAGATGAAGCATTGTACAAACAGATCATCGAGAAGAAATGTGTGTTTAAATTCCTAATGGGATTGAACAAAGATCTTGATGAAGTTGTAGACCCCTCATCTTTCCCTTCACCCATATAGGTTACTTTCTTAGTAAATTATCATAATTCATTGACTTGTAGTCTCTAATTTTTCCTCAAGAGCTTCTTGGAGGAAATTTATGGAATTTTGATGTGATCACATAAACTTTTGATTTTTTTTTTTTAGTTTAGAATTTTTTTTGTTGCTTGAACTTATTATTTCTTTTAACTATAATTAGAATAGTAAAAAAGAAATTTTGTTTTTAGAAAAGAAACTCATGATTTAAATTAATTAATAATTGGTCTCATTTCTTTAAAAATATAAAATATAATAAGGGTTTGTTGTTGAATTAAGACAAAATCTTCTATAATTATGGTTTAATATGATCAGTTACTTTGTTAAAATCATTTTATAAATTACAAAATTTGATATACTAACTATGTTTATTAATTAAGTAAATTAGGAATTAATATATTATGATCATCAAATATATGTTTTAAAATTTTAAATCATGCTAGAACAATATTTATTTTAGAACTTTATAAACATTAAATTAAAATATATATTAAAATGACTTACAAATATTAAATCCATATTTTAAAAAAATAAGATAAGTTATTTTTTTATCCAATAACATTGCACTAAATCTCCACTTTCATAACATGCTAGATTTCTATCTTTTTGTCATCATTCTCACAATCTAAAATAAAAATAAAGAGCACTCCTTTAGCCATCAATCTTAGGTACATTAGCTTGCCTATTAATGTTATGATTTCTATCTTTTTTGTCATCATTCTCACAATCTAAAATAAAAATAAAGAGCACTCCTTTAGCCATCAATCTTAGGTGCATTAGTTTGCCTATTAATCCATTAATTTAAAATAGACAAAAACATTCCCTAATCGCTCATAGTTGCTGCACCTAGACCGTACCAACTATAAAATTTAAGGAAATTTATGTAACCATACACCAAGGGGCAAAATTTTGCCTTTTAGAAACTTTTCTTTTTTACTTTTCAAATTCAGTGGATTTTAGGGAAAATAAATGAGCTTTCATACACTGTAATAGTAATGTTGAGACTCTTCCAAAAATGCCCTCCTGCACTTTGACAGCTCTCCTAGTTGGATCACCCACTTGGAAAAGTCACATAAGCAAGGTCCAAGTCAGCTACCTACTAAAGCTAATGACATGGATCATGTACATGTCACCATCCAACTAGACACTCCACATGGATTGATTTTTAAAAAATATTTACCCCCAAATGTCTTCTTCTTTCTTCAACTAAACCCTAACTCCAAAAACCCATGTTTTTTCTTCTTCTTTCACATGCACAACCCATCACAAGGCGAAATGATCCATAAAAATTTTGGTAGCTTCTCAATTCGCCATAACCCATCAACCCAAATGAACCTCCAAACTTGATCCCTTATTTTGTTTCTCCTCCATCACCATAAGGAAAACGAAATAGTCATTTTCCCACCAAACATCAATTTGAAAACAAAAGTCCAAGTGTGAACCCCCTAACAAAGTCCAGGTAGACAAAGAACCCTTTCCTTCTTCTCATTTTAGCATCGACAAAGTCATTTTTCTCCTTGTTGTACTTCCTCTTTTGCTTTTACATCGAAGAAGGAGAAAGAAAGCAATTGAGAGAACGAGAGAACAAAGCATATAAACATTGTAGTTGCATTTATCTTTTAAAGCAAGGGTTTTTCTAGGTGATATATGTATTTTATTAAATTTTGGAATAACTATTTATTTTGATTTGTCATTTTGATTCTTTGAGATATGAATACTGTCATAGTTATGTAATTTGTGCAATTTTGTGATTTAAACTTGATTACATCGCATATTTCTACATGTTGAATGTTCATTAATATTGTATCTAATTTTATATTTAAATTTATTTAGGGTTTATTTCAAATGAAATATGGTTTAAAATTTGATAAATGATGGGAAAATGAGATGGTGGTAAGCTATATTGATTTTTTTTTATTTTCTGAATTGTTGTGTTTATGTTATATGTGGTTCTTGGGAAGAATACGAAAAAGAAAAGAAAAATATGACAATTGCATGAGAAGGGAATACAATTTTTAGGAATGTTCAACCAATTTGTTTTGTTTAACGTTGTTTAGATGGGATTTGAGATGTTTTGTTGTTTAATGTTGTTTATATGGGATTCCAAAAAGAGTAGGTTGAGTGATTTTTTATAGTTGTTAATTGGTGAATTTAATGCATGGGAAAAGAATTCATGTTTATTCATGAGTAGATGAGTATAAAATTTAAAAATGATTGGGAGTAAAGTTTGAATAAATTTCTTCATAAAAGTTTTGAATTTGTAATGAATGAGGGTTGAATTGAAGAAGAAAATAAAACAAATGTAGTAAAGCAGACATGAATTTATGTGGGAATTAGGGAAAATAGCAATTGGAGCCTTAGGTGCAAATCTGATGGTCGTAGCCACAACTATGAAATTTGTTTTGTTTATGTGTGTAGTGGTCATAGCAAGGGTCTACCCTTGGATGAAGGGGTTGATCGTAATTCAAGTAATGACATTTGGATGAAATAATCGTTTTCGTAAGAGGTTGCAGTAAGTGAATTAAAGGCTGACTCATTTATTTGGAGGTAGGCCTTTAGTTGTAAACATTGTTGTGGTTTAATCTGGGTAGTGGGCAAAATAAAGGAAGACCTATTATTTCAAGGGCTAGCCCAAAGACAGTGACATTAGCACAATTTGGCTTGAAGAGTTACCAAAACAATGGTTGGCCCATGAATTGAGAGGTTCACTCCCCAACTTATATAACATAGCAAATTACTACCAAATAAAATAGAATAATTGCATTGCTTAATCTTTGGAAAGTTCCAAAGATAAACGATGTATTAATATATGATGGTCATAGGCATGATAATCAATTTTGTTATAAGTAAGTTGGTTTAGGCAGTGTTATTAAGAAATTAGTTAATTGTTTCAGCTTGACTAAAGGTTCATGTTTCTAAACAGGGGTTGCACATGATCGAGTACCATTTAAATGGATCTAAGTAATAGAATTTATTATTATCTTCACATTAGAGGAAAACTAGTAAGGGGTGAACATGGCAATATGGAATATATGGGTAAGAGACGAGAGGGTCTAAGTTTAGAACTATCAATGACATATAATGATTTTGTTTCAAGGATTTGAAGGAAAATCCTTTGCAAATGCTTGATTCTATCACCTATGCTAGGTTAGATTGTGATTATGAGGTTGCAATGGATACTTTAAGGACATTTAATCATGATTTGGCAAAATGGGTTGAAGAAAATAACCCTCAACATTGGGCAATCTCTAAATTTAAGAATATGCATTGGGATAAGATGACAAGTGATATGGCCGAGTCTTTCAATTCTTGGTTAAGACGTGAACGACACCATAACATTTGTGTTTTCTTCATTAAGCATATGGATAAGTTAGGATCTCTTTTAGTAGAGCACAAAAATGGACTTGTAAAATGGAATGGGTGTATTGGTCCTAAAACAAAAGAAAATATTGCATTGAACATTACAAAAAGGTGAAAATTATATCACTTATTTACACTTAGGTAGTTCGATGAAAGCATCCAATTGAAAAACATTCCTAGAAGTGGACTTAATGGAGCGAACTTGCACATGTAAAGCAGGGCAAATGTCTGGAATCCCATGTGATCACGCTTGTGCAACTATACGGCGAATGGGATTTGATGTATATGATTATGTTGATGACTAGTATAAGTACAATTTTGCAAGAGAAAATATACTCTGGAAGCATACATACTTTGGTAACACATGACATGCCAATGATTGATGAAGATGGAATCGTTCGTGATGCCTTGGGTCATACTTATCTCTTTCTTAATCCTCCAACCACAAAGCGACCTCCTGGAAGACCTAGGAAACGTCGAATCAAGTCTCAATTCATGTAAAAAAAAATGGTTCAATGTTCTCATTGTAATAAGCCTAGGCATAATCGTGCAACATGTAACAACCCATTGCCGTAACTATTTGATTAAACTTCATAGTGTAACATCGACTTTATATTAGTATGTAATAGTTTGGTAATCTTCGTTGTTGTTTCCTTGATTATAAGCAATGACTAATTTATTGGATTTGTGGTGTTTGGTGTATGTATATTGTGATTGTATGTTGTTCTTCAATATTAGAGGATATGTTACATGATAATGTAATTTTAATAGCAAAATCTGTACCTTGGTCATGATTGTTCAAAGATGCCATTGAAGTCACATAGATTCATATGGCGTTCTTAGCAAAAAAACATATTGTTAACCAGTGGGCATAATCGTGGCCAACCTTTACATGTAGGGGCTATCACTTTTTGGCTGATGGCCCTTGATCATATTATTTAGTTTTGTGAGAAGTGGGCAGTAGCCAAAATAAGGGTTGGCCTATTAGGTCATAGGTAGTCGTATCATTTTTCTTATTCAAAATTGGCTTTGTGTTATGTGAGGAGTCAATAAAAGGGAGGTTGACCCATTAACACCATGGGAATGCATTCAAACATTTACATTGTACCCTTAGAATCAATGGAATTTCTTTTATACAATAACATTAGTTTGGTATGTTATGTGCAAAAGGCAATCTAGGGGCGCACTTTCCATTTGAAAGGCATGCCTATGTGTGAATGACATTATATTACTATGCTATATGCAGAAGGCAAAGTAAGGATGCACCCTTCGTTGCATAAGCATGGGCATAGGTATGATAACATTATTTTGGTATACTATATGTAGTATGCAAACTAGGGGGACACCCTTGATTTTAGAGGCATGCCTATTGGTGAAACCATTATATTGGTAAGTTATGAGCACTAGTCAACCTAAGAGCACAACCTTCATGGAAGACGCATGAATGTGGGTGAAAAACTTAATTTTGTTAAGCTATGTGCAATAGGAAAAAAATAGGCATGACTCTTTATCAGAGGCATGTCTTCAAGATGACTAGATTTGAGGTGTGGGTTGGGCAATAAGGCAAATGGAGGCATGCTAATAGCTTGAAAGGTTGACCCTTGAAATTCATATGAAATAAGTGACCACCAAATGAATAAATGAACAAAAATTATGCATTATCAGATGTTTGATAGATACCATATGTTCTAATGTTTAGCACGTTAAAGTCATACCATCTAGTGTTAATGAAGTTGAGTTGTATTGTTTATAATCTAAATGAGGCATTAATCATAATGACAATAGGTGTGAATGTGACAATTGTTATAGTTAATTAATTTTGGCGAGGTTAGTTACAAACATTGTTGTAAGCAATTAAATACCTAATGGGGTCCAAAGAAGGTATTAAAATAATTTTGCTTATTTTATAAATGATGTAAGTCTTTTTGTAAGGAATATATGTATTATTGCACATATTAATGAACACACACACACACACACATTTATATGTATTAAAGTAAGAGGGCATGAGGTCTCGGATTGATGTTAAAAAAATGTACATTACTTTATTAAAGTTAATAAGGAACGAATTGATCTTAAAGATATACGGAACATTATGGATGATGTTACTAGGGTTTGAAACTCCATTAGATGGTGGTGAACGACTTCCCATCAGTTCCTATAGGCATTCGGTAGCATGAGGCTTTGAAATACCAAATTTTCTTACCAATCTAGATGATAAGATGGGGGTCCTAGAAGTAATAGGATGAGATGTACCAAATTTTACAAAGGATGTACCAAATTTTGTAAATGATGTACCAGATTTTGTGAAAGATGTACCAAGGGTTCCAAAGTGCATTCCGAGGTGGGGATTGACACCTAATCACTTCCTTATGGGTTCCAATATGAAATTATCGACCATAAGTGTAAGATGAGAGTCCCGACAACAATTGGATCAGATGTACCAAATTTTGTCAAGGATGTACCAAGGGTTCCAAAGTGTATTTTGAGATAGAGATCGGTCACCAGTAACTTCTTTATGGGTTCCCAACGAAATTTTTTACCATAGCTGATAAAATGGGGTTCCCATAAGCAATAGGATGGGATGTACCAAATTTTGTGAAGGATGTACCAAGGGTTCCAAAGAGTGTTGCGAGGTGGGGATCGACCATGAATCACTTCCTTATGGGTTGCCAAAGGAAATTATGGGCCCCAGATGATAAGATGGGGGTCCAGGAAGCAATAGGATGGGATGTACCAAATTTGGTGAAGGATGTACCAAGGGTTCCAAAGTGCGTTCTGAGGTGGGGATCGATACCCAATCACTTCCTTATGGGTTCCAAAATGAAATCATGGACCATCCATGTTTAGATGGGGTTCCTGGAAGCAATAGAATCGGATGTACCAAATTTTATAAAAGATGTACCAAATTTTGTAAATGATGTACCAAGGGTTCCAAAGTGTGTTCTGAGGTGGGGATCGGCCATGAATCCCTTACTTATGGGTTTCCAAATTAAATTATGGATCATCCATGTTCATGTGGGGGTCCTGAAAGTAATAGGATCGGATGTACCAAAATTTATAAAGGATGTACCAAATTTTGTTAAGGATGTACCAAGGGTACCAAAGTGCATTCAGAGGTGGGAATCAGCCCCCAATCACTTCCTTATGGGTTCCTAAATGAAATTATGGACCATCCATGTTTAGATGGGGATCTTAGAAGCAATAGGATCGGACGTACCAAATTTTGTGAAGCATGTACCAGATTTTGTGAAGGATGTACCAAGGGTTCTAAAGTGCGTTATGAGGTGGGGATCGACCACCACTCACTTCATTATGGGTTCCCAAATGAAATTATGGACCCTAGGTGATAAGATTGGGGTCTTAAAAGAAATAGGATGGGATCTACCAAATTTTACAAAGGATGTACCAAATTTTGTGAAGGGTGTACCAAGGTTTCCAAAGTGTGTTATGAGGTGGGGATTGACCCCCAATCACTTCCTTATGGGTTCCAAAATGAAATTATGGACCATCCATATTCATATGGAGGTCTCGGAAGCAATAGGATTGGATGTATCAAATTTTATAAAGGATGTACTAAATTTTTTGAAGGATGTACCAAGGGTTCCAAAGTGCGTTCTGAGGTGGGGATCGACCCCTAATCACTTATGGGTTCCAAACTGAAATCACGAACCATATGTGGGAAGTCACAATTTGTTTTGCCATAACTACCATAAAAACCTACCTACTTTACATTGTTAGAACTCATCGTAACAAAATTTTGTGGCATAATTATTTCCATTCATTACTCGGCTTCAACTTCTAACATATGAAAATCAGAGCTATATGGTGATAGTTGACCTCTATGTCAAATAGAATTCTATTATTATCCTCGGCGTTTGTTGTGGCAGCGTTGAAGATGTAATATAATGCCTTTCGAATTAGCATATGAATGTTTTATTCTCTTATTTGTAAAACAGTTGCCGCATATTCCACTATGTTACGGTGAGCCATTGTCAGTGAATGCCTCCGCACTCTATATAATTATATTATTCCAAAGCGGTTATGTTAAAATTGTGTTACATTATGCTAGGAATGATCATCCT
Source organism: Vitis vinifera (assembly GCF_030704535.1). Classification (NCBI taxonomy): domain Eukaryota; kingdom Viridiplantae; phylum Streptophyta; class Magnoliopsida; order Vitales; family Vitaceae; genus Vitis; species Vitis vinifera. Next base: position 14,373,552 of record NC_081818.1, read on the forward strand.
AATATATTCTTCTGACAGAACATCACATGTATATAGTTCAACATTAATGATGGTTGGAATATATTCCTCCTACAACAATACATCAGGTATATGTACATAAGGTTCCATATATTGTGGGAATTTGGAGATGAATATATTCCCTACCTACACTATGTAGAAGGTCTAATGTACCAAACAACTGGGCATGGAAACCTATTTGGAAGGAATATATTCCCCCTGTGTGTATGATGACATCCCATTGTCTCATCGGTAGGGAGGACAAGGCTATAGACGTACATATGGATGTGAAGGGATTGATAGGAAGATACAACCTCCAACGACATTGTCACGGGTAAATTAAACCAGATGAATAATCCCTTATATGCATGATAGAGGTGTATAAAATGGGTGAGCCAACAAATAGTTCATTCCATGTGTGAAACATTTACAGAACACCACACATTTGGAGGCAAAATTTGGAGCGTTACTTGAGCAAATCCACATCGGAAAATAGTTTGGTTTGGTAGGGTAGGTGGTGGTTGAATGTGTTTTAAAATTCTATTCGAACATTTGTTTTATGTAAATATTATAACATATGATTCGCAAGTCTTGCAATCATGTCAATCCACTTTGTTCATGCCAATACCCTAATTTGAAATGAATTTTTCTTATTTTTCAGTTATTACAGATGGCCAATGAAGTATATTATGTAGTTTTCGCTAGTCAAAAAAGAGATATTTACAATTTGTGGCTAGAATGTCAAGAACAAATCGTTGAGTACAAAGGAAATGTGTATAAGTTGTACAAAACATTTGAAGAGGCTAGACGGACTTGGGTGTTCTATGAACCATGTTGGAACCATATGGAAAACACATCTACGCCAAACCTTGGAGAGGAAGTGAATCTCCCAACTCTTATGAAACATAAAGGGGATAAGGGAATGCATTGGGCAAAACATCAACATTTCATAACTCCTTTCATCATAGGTTTTATTTTCACTATTGTTTTTACGTGGATAATATAAAAAATTTGAAGAAAAAAAAAATGATTTTAGGTCCTTCATGTAATATAGATGTACTGCTAAAAAAACCTGTATGACAAATAAAGTTCAATATGTGGTATCGTCTTTATCAAAAATGTAAAAATTGAAGTTAAAACTAGGGTGAATAATCATGTATACATGATTGGGACAAATACTGATAATATAATCCAATGGATGACAAAGTATTAGGTAATGATAACGTTTTTGTAGGAATGGGCTTGAAGGAAAACTAGGGCCACACCCTTCATGTCATAGCCATCCCCAATGGTATGATAACATTGGAATCTTATGTTATATGCAATACACAAAGTAAGGGCCCACCCTTTATTTCACAGGCATGCCTGTGTCAAAGTAGTATATTCATATGCCATGTACAGTAGGGAAAATAGGGGCACACCTTTCCTATGAGATGCATGCAAGTGGGTGAAAACCTAATCGTCATTATTCTATGTGTAGTAACAAAAAGATAGGCACGCCCATTGTGCAAGTGGCATGCCTTCATAGTGAGTATATCTAACATGTGGGTTGGCCAGTATGGTCAGAGGAGGCAGACCCAAAGCATGAAGGGTTGGCCCTAGACGTTCACATTGTAATAAAATACATGGACAGTTGCTTCATATGTGTTAAAGCCTAAAATATAGAGCCACTGCCTACTAAGATGAGGAAAAGGGCAAAATTTCATCCTCGCGTTCAAAATAATTTAAACCAACATCATAACTAGCATCACAATTACACATAAATATTGCATTGACTGTTGACAATTGTTGCCAGAGATTATAAATTTTAGTGATGATTAATGAAAGCATACATGTAGATAAGCATTGGAAAACGTTAAAGTAAAATGAGCTTAGCAATTGTTTGAGAACGAGAATTTAAAAACTTATTACAAAATCCATGAAATTGTTTTGCACACACATAAGCATTCGGTTGTAAGACCACCAAAAACTAAGATTACTCTTCTCCATCAGCTAGTGCATCTTCGTCTTCTTCATCACCACCATCATCATCACCATCTTCCTCGTCATCTATGTGTGATGGCATAGGAGGCAGAGAATCAGGGTGCAATGTTTTCCATGTCACAATGGAACGATGGCATTGTTGACGCACAATCTTCAATTGATTGTTCATTGATTTGCACATTGCGTAAATGTCCCTAAGCTAGGAACTTTTACTTAACCTACATGAAGAAGAGGCTTTCGTTTGTTTGTCCATTGATTGTTTCATGCGCATAGGTTGCATGCTCGACATTGACTCATAAGGTAGTGACTTGAAATCAAACCCTGCATTTTGTAAAAGCAAGCAAACAGTTGAACAATATGGTAATGCACGTGTGCTCACATTACTATGTCATGCCTCAATCATGTTATGGAAAATAAGTGCAAGGAAATTAATTTTACGACGACATGCCATGTGGAACAAAATGTGCAGAACAAATAGTGTAAGCTCATTAAGATGACCCTTCTTATTCAAGATGGTATGAAACAATATCAGACTGAGTATCCTGTATTTTAGCAGAAGGGATCTGTGTTCAACACTTGTACCTAATTGAAAAGAATGGCTGCATAATTCCTTTGTTATTGTGTCTGACATTGCCTTTATATCAATCTCTAGAATACAAAAGTTAATCGATTTCTTGAGTGTTTCTAGAGAGAAGGTGCATGCAATAAGGAATGGAGATACTTGATTACTACTCAAAACATGCTATTTTGTAGCTTGTAATTAGCTCTTTTAAACACCCTTGAGTAGTAATTGTTACCTTTTAACTCAATTGGCATGTTAGGGACCCTTGCAATCGTTTCTAATCAAATTGTGTTAAGTTTTGGTGTTTTTGATAGCTTTTTGCTCACCAAAGCAATTTAAGAATGAGGGAGAGTTGTATATAGTTCATGGCAAAGCTTTTGGAAGCTCAAATTCATGAATAAACCAAGCTTTGGATCCTCATAGTCCTTTGCCTTAGTTGTTCAAAGTATGCAAGGAAAGAGCAATGGAGAGAGGAAAACAGAGTGAAGAAAACAGAGGACAGCAGCTGCAGTCTTCCTTCACACTTTTGGAGCACTTCCCGAAGTCCATTTTCTACATTCTATATACCATTTCAAATCTCAAGAAGTCAAGAAGCCAACACTTCAAACCGTGTACAATTTGGAGCTAAAATGAGGAAGATATGGCCTTCGGAAGACAACTGCATCAAGTTGAGGGACAATTTCGCACCTTGCGAAATTGGAACTTCAACGTGCGAAATTTAAAGTGGATGGCAGTTGTGCAGTTGCGGTGAAGCCCAACATGCGAAAGTGATTTTTCAACTTGCAAACTTGGATCTCAACGTGCGGAAGTGGATTCTAAGTTGCGAAATCAACTTGCGAAATTTTCGCAAGTCACCATGCAACGTGCGAAACTGGGATATTTGTGCACCGACGCTTTTTCTTCTGATATTTTGTGTCTAAATCTCCATTTTCTCCTTGTATTCAGCCACTCATGTAATTCCTTAGCTAGGAAGTATTCAAGGAAGGGTAAATTACCTTCCTATATAAACTCTCTTGTAAACACTTAAAAAACTCTCGCTGGGGAGCTTGTTCCAGGAGACCAACTTTTGTATAGTTTTGGAAGGAGAAATACAGAGCTCTCTTTGCTTTCCTTTTCTCTCTTCTATTTTCTTTTTCTTGGAAGCCAAACAGCCTCTGAGGATGTTTTCCTAGAGGATGAGAGGCTAAACCTTTGGTTTCTTGGAGTGAAGGAAGCTAGGTGAAAAGTCCAGATGCAAAAGTGGAAAACTCTCGTGCATTAAATACAGGTAGTTGGAGTTCATAAATGGCTTTTAAATCTAAAGTTTTGCTTTAAATCCCTTAGAATCACTTTGAATGGCCAATACATGATAAGCTTTTAGGTCTCTATGGATACTTATTGCTAGATCCACATAAGACCATTAGTTATCATGTACGAGCCATTGGAAAGTGGCTCAAGGTGAAGACCCCTAGTGTTTAAAGCCATTAATGGAACTTGACTACCATTTCTATTTGACTTTTTATGGATTAAATTTTCATTGTTAAACCTATACCGATTCGGGAAACAACCATCCTTTATGTTGTTGTCCCCAATACGAGGAGAAAAATCCAGAATTTCCCACTTTGCATTCTGAACTTGATCCTAGCAACCTTTAGCTCCGGGAGACTTTCTTTCTTTTTTTTCTTTTTTTTTTACCTAGTTCTATGTTAGTTTAGTTTCAAACACCACTTTCAAAACAAATTTTATTTTCTTTTAAACTTTAAGTTTTTGACAAAGGAAATCATCAGACTCAATTTCTAATCTTGAGTCTATCACTGGTAGAGTGAAAACCCATTCCAGAGTTCGACCCTAGAGCTGCTATACTATAGTAGCTTTGCTACGCCAGTATAAGGTCATAGGATTTATAAATATTTTTTATTAAAATACCCAACTGGGCACGAATCAATACTCGTATAGCACCCCCCTTGAACAAAAAGTTAAACGAATATTTCTCCTTGTTAACATTTCTGATACTGCTGTAGAATGCTCACACAAGAGTTAGATAACATTCTTGCATTACCTATATAAATGGTCTCAACTTGTAAAAGTCAAGTAACTCAACGACACCATCTTCTTGAAAACCACCAATCATTATGATATGCTCTACAACAATTAGACGTTTTGCTATGAGCTTATCACATCCATTTTCATCTAGTGGGTGGCGAGGCATGAAAGGGTCATGTGGGACTTCCTCAGGTGCAGTTGACGTTGAGCCATGTCTAACCTTCTTTTTAGGAGGCATGGTGTTTGGTGCTTGTAATGGCACTACATATCGAATGTTAATTAAAAATTCAGTGATGCAAAGTAGAGATAAAAAGTATCAAATCATTGCATCCAACCCAACAAAAAATAGTTTAAAAAAAAATTCATGCAACTCCCAAAAGAGTGGCCGAAACGTCCAAGATAAAATATGTGTAGAATGGGAATGAAGTTAAAAAGATAATGTAACAGAATATGAAAGACAAACCTTATTAGTGTTGTAACGATAGTAACTGTTAACGAGTATGGTCGTGAAATTCTGAGAGTGAATGGGTAAGTTAACTACAATGGAGGAAATGGGTGGGTGGAAGCTAATGGTTACGATGTGCAACGTGTATAGGTGGTAGAATATGAGGTGTAAATGGGAATGAATGAGAGTTGATGCGGATGTGGTGTAAACCAAACTGAGTAAATGGTTGAAGTTGGGATGGAGATCAGCCTGTTAAGAGATGTAGCTAGTACATACATGCATTTAATGTTCCATAATGAGTGCATAGTTACAAGTCTCAAGTTGGATGGGATGACACTACATGAATGGAGTCTTCTACCACCCTACCATTTGGGACTATGATTATGTGCAATGAATGTGAAGTTATTATGTGGTAGGTGCATCATAAATATTGGTAATAGGTTACTTGTAGTTATTAATGGTCCACTGTGGTACAATCAAATCAAATGCTACAACAGTTTTCCAATCTTTTTTCTCTTGGACATAAGTGGCCAAATTTGGGATGGGTTGTTGTATACAAGGTATAAAATATCGGTAAATATGGATATATCCGTACTTGAATTTTACAAATATATCGAAAATATCAGTGGATAGTTTAACAAAAATATTGATGAAATGAAAATTATTCAAAATTCACAAGAATGCTTGAAAAAACTCCAAAAAATCATAAAATAAGTAAGAATATATATATATATATATATATATATATATATTAAAGTTATTTTGTAAGTGTAATTGATATAAGTACGATTAAAGATAATATTTATCAAATTTTTATAAAAAAAAATTAGCGTAAATTCCTTTAATATATTTAAGAGATTTATTTTAAAATTTTAAAAATACTTTTATTAAAACATATTTTATTACATTTTAAATAAAAAAATTAAATTGATTTATATAAAATATTTTATTTGAGATTTGATTTCTAAAAATTTATTACAAATATATGGTGACAATTTTTCTATTAACATTAATTTATTTAAATAATTAAAATTATTAATTATTTATCTTATCAAATTAATTTTGATTTATAAAATATTAGGACTTCATTAATTTTTTTTATATTGTAGCACTTTTTTAGTAAAACTAATTTTTAATATTTAAAAATAAAAACATTTAAAATTAAATAAAAGTAAACGAATAAATAAAAGAAATTAAGAATAAAGTGATAGTAATTTTTAAAAAATAGCATTAGTGAGATAAATATAAAAAGTAGTTAAAAATAAAAAAGATAATATAAAATAAAATGATAATATAGATTTAAAATAAAAAATAAATTAAAAATGAATAATTAAAAAAATTAAAAAAATGATAAATATTTAAAAAAAAATTTAAAAATCTCTGATATTAAATCAACAAGGATTCATTTCCATCCAGAACCCACATGGACTGTAGAAATGGGAATCGTAGTACTGATATTTTTTTAAAGAGGTTCCTACGAACACTATAAACTATTCATTTCTCAAATCTCAATTTATAATGACACAGAACCATGCCACCCAAAACCCATTTCCAAAAGCTAACATTGTTAAATCCAATGAAATAGGTAAAAAATAATTGCATTTACAAACCCATTAAACACAAACCTAGAAAATAACACTACCACAAATTAATGATGATACCCATCCATAATAATTAAAAAACTTAACTGAGAGAAAGTACGTACTAAGAAATTCCTATTCAAAAGATTTTTCTTTAATGGTTAGGCTCATAGGTAGAGAGAGATAGAGAGACAAAGATATAGAGTGAGAGATGTGATTAGAAGGAAAGAGGAGGTATGATGCAATAAAAAGATTGGGAAGAATGGAAAGTAAGAAGAGGGCAGCAACTACTAAGAAAAAGGCAATTGATGAGTATGTAAACAAGTTAGAAAATGCATTCAATTTTGTTTGCCACTTTGTTAATTTATTTGACTGCCATAATTTAAATTTGGAGACAAAATTGATTTCCAAAAGATTTCCTTAGGCAATCCGTTTCTTCTATAAATTCAGCTCATATAATTGTTTTTTCTTCAAGCAACTAGTTTTATGTTCCAAATGTAATTAAAATTTGATCCAAGAATCATAATTATTTAACACAAAAAATAAAAAATAAAAAGTCAAAGTCCATGAAGTATTCTCAACCACTTAAAAAATGAAATTTAATCAGATTTAAGTGCATACAACAAATATGGAAGGAAAAAATCAAGATTAGTAATAAGGAAAAAAAAAATACAGTTAAACGTACATGTTATGATAGATGTTGAAACAAACATTACTGAAGCATGGTAGAACCCTTCGAAAGGCCTCAATGGACCATCCATGCCATGAATAAATTCCATTATACGCCTAATCCTGCTAAAAGGCCTCACAATGGTGAATTGTATGTCATGGCTGTAAAGAATGAAACAAAAATTCAATTGAAGCTTGTATGATACACATGCGTGGTAAGAAACATCCACATTGATGGAAAAGTTCATTGACATAAATCAACCTCTAAATCAATTGCTTGGCACGGGCATAAAACCACTTTTGCTTCTCAATTGGACAAAAAATGCAAGGGGAGAAATATTATTTGAGGACATATTCAATGGGATCCTAATATCATATGATAATATACAAATTTAATTCATTTCAACAATAACACAAAAAGAAAACAAATAACAAATAGCATATGATAGCTTCAAAAAACAATTTCTATTTCTCATTCTACAAATAGAAATAATAAAGTAGTGGAATGTCCACTATGATCAAGACCAAAGAAAAAATCCTTTGCAGTGGAGGTAAATACATGTACCAATTACTCTAAATCTATTAACCAAAGAAGAAAAACATTTAAATGCAAACTAATCAAAAAGAAAAACACTTGATGAAGAGCCTTTTGATTTTCCATACCTAATTATCAAATAACAGTAACTATCTTTACTAAGGTGATTGCGAAGATCCCAGAAACACCTTCTGATTGTAATAGACCATAGATTTCTGAGTCTGAACCACTTGTTGAAGAGCCTTAATCACAATTGGACCCACTGCAAATGCTGCATCTATTTACTGATGAAGCTGAAACTACTAAGATAATTGTCTTGCAAGGTGTCTATATGTATTATCCATTGGTCTGCAAGTATAGAAAATTGAGAGGGTTTTAAATCTTGTCAATTTAGCTTTTCATATAAGCCTTGTATGGAAGTTTCAATTACAAAGAATGAGTACAACACAACTATACTCCTAATAAACACTAATTTATTGAAGCATAAAGAAATTGTCAATAATATAACATGAAAAAATAAATATGTCATTTACTATAGTTTTATATTTATATATATATATATAGGGAGGGAATATTAGCTAATCTGGTAGTAAAATGAATCATGCATGCATGCACTGGAATTAGAGGTATTGATAACTTATCCATTTTATTGTACCATAAAGAAGGCATGACATAGCCTCAAATTCTATTATTCACTACTGATGGCCAAGTAAGAGTTTATATTAGAATGTTTAGTTAAATAATTGAATGAAATATAACAACACAAATGAATTGTGAAGGTTACCCAATACTATTAAGCATTGTTGGTTGACCAAATATTAGTTGCAACCATTTCACCAAATTCATTTTCCCTATCAAGAACCATTTGAATTGCAAATTTAAATCTTTCAAGGCTCATGCGTTCCTACACATTAAACTTATGTTAGGCCCTACATCCTAGTAACGTTGAACATGTAGATTTGAAAATAAAAGCATAATATCATATTTAACAACTTACAAAATTAATGGCTAAGACCACTTCCATCCTAATATTGCATGTAGAGAATAGCATACATCCTAATATGACATCTATAATAACGAGCATGATCTGTGACATGTTATTAACGTAAGACCCAATTAGGATTGAAAATAAATACATGAATAAAAAAAAACAAATTTAACTGACAATTTTGGATTTCCTACGATATCTGCATACTATAGATGTAAATTATTTATATTGACATCATTCCGTTTGAAGGGATTTTTTAATAACTACAATATAAATCCAGCAACCTTGGAAGCTTCATTAACAAAGTGAATTTGTTGCATGCTATGATATGATGAAAGTAGATCCACCCTTTTAGCCTCCAAATTGATGACCATGATCACCCATTCATTAAATTGGAATAAAGGGATATAAAACTACAAAAACATATAATCATCATAACAACAGTTAAGGCTTAAATATTTGAAGTATAAATTTGAAATTACAAATAGTTGTCATCAATCTATGTAATCAATACACTAGCCAAGCATTACCTGGTTGCAACGTTCAAGATCAACACAATAGCCACCTAATCTTTTCTTTAGTGTTGATTTTGAGGTTGACTTGCTCATTGAATCACATATTTCCTGTAAAAGTATTTGAGATCATAGTAACAATGTGTAACTAAAACGATACATGTATCTTATATTGGGGACAAGATTTGGTGTACTCGAGAAAAAAACCTCACCCCAAAGTATGGAGGAAAAAGTTGTCTATGACAAGGATTCTCTTCTTTTGCATTCATATACCAGCAAAACATGGAAATCACTTACATAATGCCTCTTTGAGAATCAAGAAAGACTGATAAAGGATTTGAAAACCAATATAGTGTCAATGAGTCAAACCATTTGTTCAAATAGTCAACTTGAAATGCTTAGTTTAATTAAGAAATCAGATCTTCTGTTTGCAAACACAATATAACAAAGTATTTAAAAATCGAGAACTTTTGTACAAATATTTTAGAACCAAAAATGTCAAGATAAAAACAGGGTATATGGCATATCATGACCTTGAATTTTTCTTTGTTATACATTTAGCTTATGTAAATATGGCTATTGTGAATAAAGAAAATTTTGACTTAGTACCCTAATTCATGGATTAGGGAATTTAAAAAAATATTTTTATGAACCATGTATCTCAAATCCCTGAAAATTTCCCATAAAAATTAAAAGATATTTTAACCTATCTTTTTAAAACCCGAAAAATAGATAAACATTTTTTTTTAAACCATTCCACCTTTATTTCAAACTGATGGATCAGTAGTGCCAGCCTATCACCATGTTTACATAAAGTATGGAGAAAAAAAGTGTCTATGACAAGGATTCTCTTCTTTTGCATTCATATACCAGCAAAACATGGAAATCACTTACATAATGCCTCTTCGAGAATCAAGAAAGACTGATAAAGGATTTGAAAACCAATATAGTGTCAATGAGTCAAACCATTTGTTCAAATAGTCAACCTGAAATGCTTAGTTTAATTAAGAAATCAGATCTTCTGTTTGTAAACATAATATAACAAAGTATTTAAAAATCGAGAACTTTTGTACAAATATTTTAGAACCAAAAATGTCAAGATAAAAACAGGGTATATGGCATATCATGACCCTGAATTTTTCTTTGTTATACATTTAGCTTATGTAAATATGGCTATTGTAAATAAAGAAAATTTTGATTTAGTACCCTAATTCATGGATCAGGGAATTTTAAAAAATATTTTTATGAACCATGTATCTCAAATCCCTGAAAATTTCCCATAAAAATTAAAAGATATTTTAACCTATCTTTTTAAAACCTGAAAAATAGATAGACATTTATTTTGAAACCATTCCACCTTTATTTCGAACCGATGGATCAATAGTGCCAACCTATCACCATGTTTACATAAAACACAATAAAGAACCACTGATTCCTCAACAAGAACCAAAATGGGAAATGACCTGTCCATATAAATTTCCAAAATTTTTTACTCGTTTTAAAGCCTTTCAAATTTATGATCTTAGACCAACCTAAAATAAATTATTTCATCTCATAGAAGAAAAAAAAAACATATCTTAAACAAAGAAAAAAGAATAAGAGAGAGAAGCCTGTCAACCAAAACATTCTAGTCAACAACGGTACTTGATTAGGCTTTACTAGATTTTTCATTCACATCATGTCCATCCACCACTAGAGCCTCCTTACCCAATTATTCTTCATCAACAAATGAAATACTGTGAATGTCGTCCATAATTTTGTGTTTCCTCATGTAGTAGTTGTAGTCGTAAAAGAGCATGTCATCTACTTGCTTCTAATAAGCTACCTCAAGGTCCTTTTTCTGCTTGACAAAGCCAACCTAGCTCTACTCAAGCTCGAGCTTCAACTGGGTACCCTATTCTTCTGCCTTGGCCTTGGCGGAGCCTAAGAAGGCATTCTCTAGCTCCATCTTCCTCATCAAGCTAGCCTCCTCCTTAGTAGTTTTTCAGGTTGTAGCTATAGTTGCCTTTGTCGTCTCCAATTCTTCGCACAGGTCCTGCTTTTTGTCTATGTTGTGAGTTATATAAGCCTTGATTTTCTCAGTTGCCTCTAGCCTTTGGAACATATGGGCACCCTGGTGCATCAGATTCTAAACCCCAACTACAATTTGAGATAAACCAAAATCAAATAAAGTATAGGAAAAAAAACACAAAAAAAGACAAGCAATCTTACCACTTCCATCATCTGAAGGTTGTGTAGTCCTTTATTCACATGATCGCTTCCACAGCCTCACCCAAAGTCTTGTGGGACCCCGTGCGGTGAAAATTTGCTTGAGATCGTTGTCTACCTTAACTGGGATCGGTAAAGTGGCCGAAAAAAAATCGTTCATGTTTGTGATGGGAGACTTCATAGCTATGAACATGGAGAAGCGCTCCAACAGTTCATCTAGTTCTTCTCAGCTAGGCACATCTATAGATGCGGTTGCAACTAAGGGTTCTTGTGTGCTTGGGACAACTTCACTCAAAATGGTCATAGGCTTTCTCATACCATGAAATGGGATCTACTCAACAAACAGTTTAACAGTTGAGGTAGCTAGAAAACCAACAACAGTAAGGGGAATAGGAATGAATTTGGAAGTCGAACCCTTGTTGACACCTATCATCCCTCTCTTGGTCGAGGAAGATCTAACCTTAAGACACTTAGATAGCATTTTTTTTGTTGCCTCTTGCAAAGCCAGCTCGAAGGTTGGCGACATTTCTTCTTCTTATTATTCTACCTTTTTAGTGACTATTAGTAGGATAACGTTGTCAGGAGCGTCAGTATGATCAACATTGTCTAGTATAGTAGCCTTGTCAGAGGCAGTCACAAGAGTTTGTGTCTGGCTCCTCTCGACCAGGTGAGGTGCAAGTCTTGGTTTGGATGGTCGGGGAGTAGAGCTTTGAGTTAAACAGGAAGAAGAAGCCAGTTGACATTTCTTCTCATGCTTGTCTAGATAGGTCTACCTTGCTTCAGTGTTATCAAGTTGTGCAACCTCATAGAACGAAAAGTTATTTAAGATGAAATTCTCATTAGGAATAAGTGTGAGAGGAGCAAGTCGCAGGAAAACTAAAATAAAAAATGACGAAGGGTGCTCTAATAAGCTTTTCAAATTCTTCTACGTTAGCAGCACAAAGCACTTTTGTTCAGCTTAGTCGATCTCAAATAGTTTTTTTAGATGAGTCCACGAAACCTTGTCCACCCACTCAACCAGATGACACCCTTCATTGCCTGCATGGAGGAAAATGTCATATATCCGTTCAAAATATCATACAAAGCACTCACAATAAAAATCAACATAAATGGAGAATATACTTGGCAATGCTAGGGAATGTTTTGGTTCGAACAACTAATCTGGCTACTTTGTTGAACCATCCCAAGGGTCGGATACCAAGACATACCATTTGGCCCAACCTTTGTTTGAGTTAGGTAGGCCGGTTACAAATTGAAGAGACAGAGTGTGAGCCGACAAGCTAAACCACTCCTTGGGGCTCATCGTGATGGTATAGATGAAGAGGCATCTCTAAAAGAGAGAGATCCAGTTGGTATAGCACATCCAATACACTACATCTTGTCATAATCCAAATAACTTTCAGATGGACGAAGGTAGGCAGAATCATAGAAAAAGTAGAAATTGTTTGAACAAAGATGGAATTAGGAGATAGAGGCTAGCTAAGAACTGTTCGTTCATGAAATATATCATATTGTGAGAAAGACCATCTATTGATGAAGCCTCTTTGTCTAATAACTAGACGACGATGGCATCAGGGATATAAAAATGAGCCTGAAACTCTGGTTTAGATAGCTCATCCCAGTTCAGATAGTTCAAATAGCCTAAAACCGGATCCATTTTGGAGTGCCCGGACTTAGAAGCCTTTACCCTGCCTTGTTGTGACCTACCATTTGTGGAAGGACCCCCTTTTCTGTCCATGTTGGTAGATAGACTAAAGGCCATGTAGACACTTATGCGGCAAAAGTGAAAACTAGTCACCACGGGGATGCCATAGTCGACCAAACTATTAAAGAGGGGATGCTTCCCCATAATAGAGAATACAACCTAGACAAACTACATATAATAGAAACTTGTTGGGCAAGTCATCTGAAGCTGGCCAAACCTCCCTTAGAGGCAACACTCTCTTCTAAGAGAGCCAAAAACATATTTGACTAACTACTCTAGGCTACACAAGCTCACAAACAATAAAAAAACTGTCATAAGAAACAGTGACAAGAACAATCTTTAGATGTAGAAAACAAAAGGCAAAGCAAAAGGAATAAACCAACAATAGTCTTTCACTAGTATAGAGAAAAATTGACTTTACAAGGAAAAATAGAGATTGGTGACGATAATGTAGAGAGCCGCCAACAAAAAACACTAACAATCCTAGTACCACCAATGGTAATGGAGAAATGCAGAGATGGCACGAACAATGAACAAGAAATGGAAAATGGAATGAAAAAGAAAAACCCAAAAGGCAACCTTCCTATATAGGGCATAGGCATGCACATTGAGGCGTTCAAGGAGACACACTACCTCACAAATCACCTTAATTGATGTGACCCCTCATGGCGCGTACAAAATACACATGTCTTGTGACATAAAAAATTTCAAATGCTTAAGCAATTGAATCATTCCACTTGGTCGTCTGAAGTCTAGTTAGACATTATTGTAAGGATTAGGGGGCATTGTGAGACATTCACCCCTGTTTAGCATGATTCCCAAGCATTGTCTACCACAAGGCATGATAGCACAAAAGCCATGTAGCCTTATCCATCCACCCTAGGGTCCCAAACGGATGACCAATTGGGCACTGTAGATTGGCACCTGGCAAGAATTAATTGTAATGGGCATTAAGCGCCATTGTTGATGCACTCGTTACAAGGCTAAAATGCCGAAATTTAAGGCTCATCAAGGCATGACAACGGTTATGGGCCGACAATCATTGACAATAAAGATGGTAATACTCAATCGAAGGCACACTTGAGGCACCTGAGAAGACTACACTTGAACAAGGATAAATAGTCATTTGTGACCATAAGAAAGGTATGCTGCCACTTTTCCAAACAAACCTATCTAACTCAAGTCTTCAATCTTTGACTTAAGCTTTGGAGGAGTTTGTCCGAAAAACTCATTCGGACATTCCTTTGTGTAGGCTGAATTGCCATCTAAGCTTTGGAGAGTAGTCAGACTCTTCTTGTTGGTCGTGCACCAACATTCTCTAATTTTTTTATTATTAGACTAATAAATTCCAAATCAAGTGACAATTGATACATATGATTACTAATTTTTAAAAATAATTTGAAACTTAAAAATTGATGCAATTAATATTAAAAGGTTGTGAAACTCAAACTAATTCAATTAATATTAAAATTCATAAACTAAAACTTTTCTTGAATAAATTTGCTAGTCTTTTCTTTACGCCTCATTATATTTTTTTATTAAATAAATAAACTACAATCAAATAAGGCCTAATGAATTAAATTTATAGGAAATCTAGTCATTTTTAAAAATAATTTGAAACTGAATACTAATCCAATTAATACTCGCAATTTATGAACAAAAATTAATTTAGAATGATTGTGTTATTCCTCTTTTGCATGAAACAATATTTTTCCTAATTTTCTTACTAGAAAAATAGACACATAATCAAGAAATACTTAATATATTGGATTCGTAAACAAGTATTTAAATTTTTATGAAATAATTTGGAACTAAAAAAATAACCTAACCATTATTAAAAATTCATGGATTGAACTTCTGC
The DNA here is from genome assembly GCF_030704535.1 of Vitis vinifera. Lineage (NCBI taxonomy): Eukaryota > Viridiplantae > Streptophyta > Magnoliopsida > Vitales > Vitaceae > Vitis > Vitis vinifera. Next base: position 14,388,619 of record NC_081818.1, read on the forward strand.
ATATAAATAATTTTTTATATGATTTTTCTCATTCAAATTGAATGAAATAATAAGTCTAATAATTTTTTTAAAATAATCTAGAACTTAGAGGTGTACCTAATCAGTACTACAAAAAATAATAGATGAAAATTAGCCTAAAATGATTTATGACTTTATTATTTCTCCTTTGCATATGACTATATTTTTCTGAATTTTTTTACTGGACAAATAAATTTTGAATCAAGAGTGACAAGATCAAGGGAGACTTAATACTTTAAATCCTATAATGAATTAATTAATTTTTAGGAATAAATTGAAATTCAAAAAATTGAATCAATTAATTGAAAATAGAATTAAAACTATTCCTAGATTTTTTTTTTCTTTTCGTAAATTGAGTATTAAATGTATACATATATAAAAAAAAACTTAGCTTACTTACATATTAAAAAGGAAAAAAATTAAAGTTTTTTATTTTTAAATTCATTTTGAATAAAATATTATTAACCATTACTTTTAAAAATTTTTATTATTTATTTATATAAAAAAATCAGTTATTTTTATAAAGATATTAATATCCATATTTTATAACTATGATTAATTATACTATTAGTATTCATATTTTACTAAAAAATATTGAATTTATTTTCAATATAAAACTATTTTTTTAATAAGAGATAATTAAATTAGATTAATATTGTATAAATTGAAAAAAAATCAATATATGAAATTATTTTTAAACCAAATAAAATTTATTTATCTAAAAGAAGTTTTTGCTTTTTATTCTTGGAAACTTGTTTTTTAAAAAAATCTTCAAACCCTATTTTTATAAAATACCAAAAAGTTAGTTTTTGTTCTTTAACTAAAAAAAAAAAAAAAAAATCAGAAAACATGACCAAAAGGTCTTTTATCTTCACAAGAGTCATTAAGACTTCAATTACAATTCTATTCAACTTCACTCTTTTTTTAACTTAAAATACAATGAAAGAAACAAATATGTATAAGAAGAAAAGGGGAATGAAAGGGTTATGGATAGCGAGAGATAAAAAATTGAAATATTCTAATAATGCATTTGAATTGTTAGAATGGTAGGGTTAATATATATATATATATTTTCAATTGTAGTGGGCCAAGTGATTAAAAAAAGCTAAAAAGATTTAAATATTTTTAACAAACTTGTATCGTTAAGGTACTAGGTGTGAAATTGTTTAATACACTTGATGTACAAATGCCTTTGGAAATAAATTTTTTATTTAAGTTAGACATGCTTCCTTGGATATTAAGACTGCATTCATACAAATGATTCAATACATATATATATATATATCAATTTTATTGTCTTAAATCATAAATAGAATTACAAATACCAGAATTATTTTCTTTTTATAGTACAAATATCTTGACATTCATTTTCATGAAAAAAGTAGGCAAAAACTTTAGAAAATAAAACTTTTTTCAAAAACTTATCCTTTCACATTTTGAGAGAGAGGATCTTGGAGTCCATTTGGACACTTAAAACTAACTCTAACACACACACTTTAAGGAAATATTATTTTTTACTCTAAGATTAAAAATAAAAAATAAATATTAGCTCAAATATATATATATTTTTAACTAATCCACGTATTTTGTATCAAACAACCAAAAGATAATATTGCCAAATAAGCAAAAAGCAACATTATAATCAACAAAAAAAAACTCCAATATTATCATCTAATATATTAAAAAAACCATCATAGAAAACAAAATAAAAAAGAGATAATGGTACTAAGGTTTTGATGCAAAAATAATAATAATAACTAAACACATTACAACGAGCATCAATGAGGGTGAAAATGTAAGTGAAATTGTTGAAGATAATTAAAAGAGAGAGAGAGAGAGATGACGTGGGTATATAATTTTAGATTTGGTGTTAAGGATTTTGTAGGTATATGATAAGTTAATGACTTGCTACTCATAATAATATTTTGCTCTTAAAAATTATAAGCTTTTCAATAGAATGTCATTAATTAATTTAATCTTTTCGTACAAGAAAGGTAAAAGATAGGCGATATTTTTTAATTGTTCTTATGCCATTATGCCTACAAAAAAAAAAAGGTTAAATTTACAGAGAGGAGAGAGACTAGGGAAGAAGAATACGAAAGACGGGAAAGAAACAAATGACATGGAGGGCAGCACCCGATAAAATAATTGTAATAGTGAAAATAAAAGTGTACGAAATGTGACCGTTGTGAGGGGCAGTGTGATGGAGTTCCTAAGTCATAGTGTCGTTTTGTTTGTAATTGTAACAGAGTGGTCCCTACTCCACTCTGTCTGGTTGGCTGTGGGCACATTTACCACAATCTCCACCTGAAAAAGCCTGTAACGGCTACGACAACAAATCCACACGATCATTCCTCTGCCGTTGGATCTTCTTTCGGGCTTTCCACCTCATCGCTGTCTACCATTCTCTCTTAAATTCGCCCACTGCTTCGTACCCCACTTGCTTTTCTTCGTTTTATTAATTTCATTTCCTTCTCCCCTGTCTGTACAACTCTCTCTCTCTCTCTCTCTCTGTTTTAATTTCTGGGTTTGCTTCTGGAGGATTGAGGATTGAGGATTTCCATTAAACCTCAAACAATGGCTCTACTTCTTTTGTTTGTTTTGCTCATCTCTCTTGTCGCTGCTGATGATGGTAATACTTTTTCCTAGTTTCTTCTGTTGCTTATCTCTGTTTCCTTGTGGATTTGGGCTGCTATGCTTGTGGGTATTTGTTAATTGTCATTTTAAACACTCATTCTCTAACCTTGTTTTTGTATTTGAGCTTATTGTTTCGAAACATACAAGTGTACAATTGTTCCCTTATGGATTTTGGGCTGTTGAAATCTTAAAAAGCTATAAAAGATTGATCTCTCTGTTCATATATATATATATATATATATACAAATATCAGAAGTATATTAGTGTGAAAATAGAGAATAGCTGCTTCTGCTATTGCTTTTGCCCATAATCTCCACAATGCCGGCTTCCTTCCATTTGATGAAATAAACAATGAATTAAAAGGAAACCCTAACAGAGGTGTCCTCCAGCCCATTTGGTTCTAATGCTTGTATCTTATCTCTTTTCATATTACTAAAATACCCTTTCCTAGATACTGCTAAGGGTCAAGAATGAGAGGATTTGGGCATTTTGGGTGGAGATACGAGAACATACAATGCTTCACTCTGCCTTGCCTACTACTTCTCTTATCAACCTTTTCTCTTTCTTTTATCACTTGATAATTATGATCCCATATATTTGGGTTTGCCCACGAAGTGCACTTTCAGTCGGGTGGTGCATGTATACATTTTTAGGTCTCACTATTTATACCCTGATCTCATTTGTCTGTACCTTGTACCTAGGTCTCATTCTTTTATAATCCTTATACCTTGGTTTCATTCATTTGTAACTTATTCAACGATTAAGATCTTATCATACATGTTTAACAGGCTAGATCTTTTGTTGAATTGAATATTGGTTGATGCAACAGTGTCCTTTTAGTAAAATATTATCTCTGCACCATATCATCATGACATTAGCATGCAAAGTTCACATGTAATTAACATTGTTTCTATGCCATAGTGATGCTATATAATTTGACACATGATAAGTGACATTAATAGTGTTCTAAAAAGGCGAATAATGTTAGTATTTTTCGAATGGAAATTCTAATTTTGTAAGTTTTTTGTTTTTGAGTTATGAGGGGTTTTTTTTTTCTTTCTCTTTCATTATTATTTTGACTTATCAGTTAGATTAGGGTTTTCTTTTGCCATGGCATCATGTGAGTTACAACATTGTCATCACGTGATTCACACAAAGATGAAAATATTGGTTTTCATTGATACATCGGTAATTTAATTTTATGGATATATCAAAGGAAATTTTACAAAAAAATATCAATATGTTGAAAATTAATCAAAACTCGTAAAAATCTTAGGGAAACACCGGAAAATAATAAAGGAAGCAATGATACACATATTAAAATTGTTTTAGTGAAGAAAATGATAATATATATAATGAAATTTGTAATGATTGACAATAATATAATATAAGTTAACTTGAAAACACATTAATACTAAAATAATGATATATTTAATTTAATTATATTCAATAATATAAAAAAATGATGATATATTTGTTATTTTTTTTAAATTCATTTTTTTATTAAATTTTAATTTAATATATTGTTTTTCTCATATATATATATATATTAAAATTAATTTAACTAAAGATAAAATCTAAATATAAATTATATATATTTATCATGTTCATGAATATTTCATAAGGCTAAGACACCTGTTGGTTAGCATTTTGTGGGTTTCTAGAGAAGACCTAGGTTCGAGTGATCGGTCAAATGAGGTGATAATGTTGCCAAAAATCTAGATAATATCCCATAAATTGCTGATAATTCCAAAAAAATTCTGATAAATCTATCATCAGATGAGGCTCGATACAAGAAATATCATTGAAATATCGGCGATATTTCCCGACATTTCCATCCATGGATTCACATAATATATGGCCTCTTATCTCCCTTGGTATTAAATCTCACAAGAACCAAGTCTTGCTATTAAATCTGATTGCTCTTAGACAATTCCCCATTTTTAAAAAGGCTAAGATAAATTTGAAGTTGATTTGATTATATTATATTCAGTAGTAGTGGATTTACTCTTTCAAATATCATTTTACCTTCTTGTTTAACTTTCCTTCAATAACATTTTTCCTTGGGAGAAAACAAGTCAACCATTCTCTAAGGTTATGTTTGGTTTCCGGAAAATTTGAGGGAAAAAATGCGAGGGAAAGAAAATAGAAATGAAAAGTAGAAGGAAAGAAAAAATGAACATAAAAAATAGATTTAAAATCAATAACTGATTTTAATATGCTATTTGAAACTCATTTTACTTGTTTTTCCTCTTCTATATAAAGATTTAATAATTTAAAAATGTACATACTTTTAAGTAAGTTTAATTATGTTTGATTTTTTTTTTTTCATATTTTTCATAATAAAACCAAACATGAAATTATCTTAGCATTTTTTTTCTTTCCTTGCTACTTTTCCAGGAACCAAAAATAGCCTAATAGAATTATGGCTTGCTGAACAATTTTGTTATTTTTTTTTTCCTTTTTCTAATTGAATTAGGCTGATCTCCTCATCTTTTGGGAGCAAGACATCTATGAAGACATAGTTTCTCTAAGGTATTTTTGGAGAACAAAAAAAGTTTGCATTTGGGTTTCCTTGGACAAAAACCTGTTATGAGTCATCAAATTAAAAAATAACAATAATGATAAAAAGGAGCACTCCTTGATGTTTCATGTATCTAAATCCAAGCTTGTCCTTGACAATTTAAGTTTTAAGTATTGGTGCAATTACAATGACCCTGATTTCTTTGTTGCAGATGCATTTATCGGTGTGAATATTGGAACAGACCTATCTGACATGCCACACCCAACTCAAGTTGTAGCCCTCCTCAAGGCCCAGCAAATTCGACATGTCCGCCTATTCAATGCTGAGCCTGCCATGCTTACTGCATTGGCCAATACAGGCATAAGAGTCACTGTCGCCATCCCCAATGAGCAGGTCCTTGGTGTAGGTCAATCAAATTCCACAGCAGCTAATTGGGTATCTCGCAATATTGTAGCTCATTACCCTGCCACCAACATAACCACCATTGCGATTGGTTCCGAGGTTCTAACCACCTTACCAAATGCAGCACCTGTTCTTGTCAATGCCCTCAAGTTCATTCACTCAGCCTTGCTGGCATCCAATCTTGATCGCCAGATCAAGGTTTCAACACCCCTTTCTTCCTCTATCATCCTTGATTCATTTCCACCTTCCCAAGCCTTCTTCAACCGATCATGGAATCCAGTTATGGTCCCCATGCTAAATTTCTTACAGTCAACAGGCTCATTTCTCATGCTCAATATATACCCATATTATGACTACATGCAATCAAATGGTGTTATTCCATTAGATTATGCACTCTTCAAGCCTCTTCTTCCTAACAAGGAAGCTGTTGATGCTAACACACTCCTCCATTATTCCAATGTCTTTGATGCTATGGTTGATGCAGCTTATTTTGCCATGGCATATCTAAATTTCACTAACATTCCTGTTATGGTGACCGAATCAGGTTGGCCATCAAAAGGTGGTTCCAATGAGCCAGATGCCACTGTTGACAATGCAAACACTTATAACAGCAATTTGATAAGACACGTTCTGAACAAAACCGGAACGCCCAAACACCCCGGAATTGCTGTTAGTACATATATTTATGAACTCTATAATGAGGATATGAAATCTGGCCCAATATCAGAAAAGAATTGGGGACTATTTGATGCAAATGGAACACCCATTTACATATTACACTTGACAGGATCGGGATTAGTACTAGCAAATGATACTCTGAACCAGACTTACTGTACTGCAAAGGATGGTGCTGATGAGAAGATGCTGCAGGCTGCTCTGGATTGGGCTTGTGGACCTGGCAAGGTGGATTGTTCTCCTTTGCTGCAAGGGAAAGACTGCTACGAACCAGATAATGTGGCTGCACATGCAACATTCGCATTTGACACATATTATCATAAGATGGGGAAGGCTCCTGGGACCTGTGACTTCAATGGGGTTGCTGCAATCACTACCACAGATCCAAGTAAGACTGAACTTGAGAGTATGGGCAAACTATTATCTTATCTTTGTTCGAGTGCTTCTACTTCTTCCCCATTTTAAAAATTTCAATACTGGGCTCAGGCCATGTGTCTTGCACCTTCTCTTTTATTATGATAGTTTTGCTGTTTCTCTGTTGTGTACAGGTCATGGTTCGTGTAGATTTCTAGGAAGGTAACGTTCACTACATTTTTTATTGTCTTTACTCGTAATCTCCAATTGATGAAATAATCCCACTCACACTTCTTATCTGTGCTTTATTTTGTGCAAGCAGTGGTGGCAAGAATGGCAGCTTTGTAAATGGGACAGCTCCATCTATGAATTCCACAAGTACGAGCTCTGCTGCCTGCTATGCTTTCACTAGCTCGATAAGCTCGATAATGATTATCAAAGTCCTAATTTGGAGTGCATTTTTTTTATAGATGAGTTTGCCTTAGAATTTGAAAATTTTCGGACTCATGCTGGTGGTTGTAAAAGTTTTCTCTCCCAAGAATTTGTTTTGTTGTTCCAAGAGAGATAGGGTAGGTTTGGAATAGCCTAATTAATATAAGCACATAGTTTGAGGGAAGTCAGCCAATGAATTTTTGTAGAAAAACAATATCGAGGCCCTGTAATTGGTTGTTCAACTAAATTTTTATTCTCTTTTCAATGGGATTATTGATTGCTTAGAAATAGTTTCCCAACCATCATAATTTTGTAATTTTTTTTTTTTGAAAAAAAACGGTATATCAAAATCCCTACCCAACTGTTCCGTACCCAACTGTATATTTTTTTGTAAAATTATTATTCTCTTTTCAATGGGATTCAGCTTATTCTCTTCAACTTCAGCCCATATTCACTAGGGTGTAGGGATTTTGAAAAATATACAGTTTTCTTTTTTTAAATAAACTATTTCTAAATCTATAGTAATTTTTAAAGACTCATAAAAAATTATCCTTAATTTGAAATGATGACTTTATGTACACAAATTTTGTGAAATTCGACAAAACAAATTTCGTGAAATGATTATAGAAAAAATATGTGAATAAAACTTTGTATTAAAAATAATTATGGGATATAAAATCAATAATAATATTCTTTATAAAAGAATATTTTTCTTTTGATTCATTAATTTTGACCATAATTTGAAAGACGACGATGAAAGTGTTTCTTTCTTTTGAAGACTAATCAAAAGTTTAGAGTGACTTGTTTTCAAATGATTTTATCAAAACTTAATTCATGGACTTTGCTTACTTGATTTCAACAAATTTTCTCCTTCATTCCTATAAATTTATTAATAAGAGAATATTTATTCAATTTTAAGAAAATTTATGAATAAGAGAATATTATTTTTAATTTTCTTTTGACTTCAATTGTTTCATTTTATTCAATTTTGAAAACTTAATTTCATAACCTTCCAAATTTTCTACGTGTTACCTTTTGAGTTGCATGCCATATGTTCGATGTGTAAAACCCATCTATGGACCCTCCCCCGATCCATCGACTGATGCGACTTGCGATTAAAAATATGTGGAGAAAAAAAAATGTGGTTTTCGAGTTTTGGAAAATTCGTTCCTAATGAGGAACAATTTTCTTTGGAGTTGCCACTTACTTTTTATTTTTATTTTTGAAATAGGGAAAATTAAGTAAGAACAAAAACCCCTTGATGACTCTAGTTAAGAAAAAACGGTCTGCAAAACTCGATTTCTAGGTCCAAGTATCAGGTTGCCTATTAAGAAGGTATCTCATGCGAGGTAGCACCCCTTTACGCCCGTGGTTCGGTCTCTACAAGTGAGTTGGGTACATTGGAGCATATAGGTCAAAGATCAGTCAATCCCCCCAAGCTACGTGGATGACAAGACTCATACAATCCAAATTGGTATTAGGAATGCATAGGAAATCGACAATCAGAACAATGATGCGTACTTGAGGTCCCTAGCCACGTGTTGCGGAAAATGGTGAGTCAATAAGCACAAGCACACAACATATGCAACCACCAAATCTACTAAAATTTAGTTGTATTTCTACTCGAATTAAGAGAATTTTCAGCCATGACCAAACCCTATATATGTAACCTATAATCTCCACCAAACGACCACCAAAATGCAACCACGAAACTTCATTACGTGGCTGAAATTTAGCTATTCCAATTCCATTGACTTTCAGTTGGGAATTAACATCTTTTCCGCTTGAATTTCATCCATAAATTCCATAATTCTCCATAATAAAAAATTTAGCTACCAAAGAACAATTATAGGCCACCAAATTCATGAAAGTCACATGCATTTTTTCATTAAAAAAAAAGATTCATCAATTCAAATGTTTAACAACAACCATTTTAATGAAAACCATGACCGAAATTCGAGTGATTATTTAGCAAACATAGCCACTAAAATTCAGTTGTGAATATCCATTAATGTGACCACTTTTCTCCATTTTTTTTCTCTAAAAAAATTAGCCATAGAAATTCACACACACAAGGCCACTATTTCCATAATTTTCCACAAAAAACCAGTCATGATAATTCACCCATTTGTGGCCACTAAAATAAGATTTTCAACTACTGAAAGAGGCCACTACCGGTTTGCCATGTTTTCGATTCAAGCACAAAAAAAGGATAGCAAGTTAAAAAGAAGACAATCAAGAATAGAGAGCTGACAATCCTCTCTTATATCTTATAATTTGTGATCATCCATTGTCCAAAACCACCAAGACTAAAAAGAAACAAAAATGAGGATCAATAAGGGGTTTCGAGCCTTTGAGTCTACTTCAAGTGAAGATGAATCAAATCAGGGGCCACCTAAGTATGATCCAATCTTAAACAACAAAGAGAAAGTACGCCAAATTAAACGCCCTTCAAAAGAACCAACACAACCCAATCTAATAGTAAACAGAAAACCAAACAGAGATGAAAAGGTAGTAGAAATAGAGAAATGAGTGAATTGTAGAGAGAGTAGTCATATTTAGATATATATATATATATATATATATATATATATATATATATATATATATATGAGAGAAGAGTATTACAACACCACATCCACACCCCAAACAATTGAACAATGCTTAGAAAATTAAAGTTAACCAGAGAGAATGAAAGAAAAACATAGTAATGAGTGGAAATGATCAAAGAAGCTACAACAAACGCACTTGGAAAGGCTCCTTCCAACGAAAACAACTGGGCTCCAAGTTGCCTTGTTTCTTTTCTTTTTTCTTTTTTTAAAAAAACCTCTAGCAAACCACAACAAAATCAGCTTCTCTTTCTCAAACGTCTCCCCTCTTCTTCTTTCTCTTCTCTTCTCTCGCTCCATCCTCTCTCTAGACGCAGAGCCTTTAGAGATGCTAAGAATCCCTCCCTTCCTCCCCCCTTACACACTTTCAACCGTCACCCCAACAGAGTATCCCGCCCAAAATTTCAAAAAACCTCTCTCACGCTCTCTGAAATGCCTTTTATACGGCTTGCCCCCCTCAGCATCTGCACCACCTCATTTTTCTTCCCCTTCAACCTTAGAATCCCCTACCATCAGCCTTGAAACACCATCTTATTCAACTCCTTCTTCAGTCATGAGGTGGGCAGCTGCCTCTCATAAATCCACCATTGCTAACCCGTTAAGAATCCATATGGATTCAGGATAGGTTGCAATCAACCTGAAAACCGGTTGAGCCTATTGAGAAAAATTTTCAAATTTTGATAGAATATTCCTTGAAGAGAAAGGAATCCAAAAAAAAAAAAAAAAAAAAAAACGGTGCGTAATTCTGAGTTCGAATGAGGGAGAAACAGTTAAAACAAATCAGAGTGCTCCAGATTCGAATGGGCTTCAGCGAGCTACCCCGATTAATCGGCTGAGCCAGTTGCAAACCGGTTGATTCGATTGAGAAAAACTCTCAAATTTTGATAGAATATTCCTTGAAGAGTAAGGAATCAAAGAAAAAAAAATGGTGCACAATTCAGAGCTTGGATGAGGGAGAAGTGACTAAAACAAGCCAGAGTGCTCCAGATTTGGATGGCTTCAGCAAGCTGCCCCAACAAACCAGCTGAGCCGGTTGCAAACTAGTTGACCTGGTTGAGAAAAATTCTCAAATTTTGATAGAATATTCCTTGAAGAGTAAGGAATCCCAAAAAAAAAAAAAAAAAAGGTGCACAATTCTGAGCTCGGATGAGGGAGGAATGACTAAAACAAGTCAGAGTGCTCTAGATTTGGATGGGCTTCAGCAAGCTGCCCTGACGAACCGACTAAGCCGGTTGCAAACCGGTCGACCCGATTGAGAAAAATTCTCAAAATTTTAAAAATATTCCTTCAAGAGTAAGGAATAAAAATAAAAAATAAAAAAATAATCGGTGCACAACTCTGACCTCGTATGAGGGAGAAATGACTAAAACAAGCTAGAGTGCTCCAGATTTGGATGGGCTTTAGCAAGCTCCAACTGAACTGAAGTTTTTGTGGAGACCCTAACCTCTATCCTATAGCATGATATGAACCAAGAATTGGCCATGACAGAATTTCATAATGGACCAAACACTCTCACTAAATTGAACCATAGGTGAACTCACATGAGATCCAAAAACCGATTAAGCCCAACAAGGACTCCATGGCTATGACATACAAAAATTGGGTGCGGGCAACACCCCCAAGATACATGCAAGTGGCAAGGGACAAAATTGAGGGTCTAAAAATATGCCCCTCTTTAGTAGAGTGAATGAATGAGTGATTTGTGAGCACAAAGCACAAGTGATGAATGAGTAGAAATGAACTATAGTGAAGAAATCAAAGGCCAACAATTTTGTCCCCACACAACAATACCGAAGGCCAAAGGAGCCGGGTCACAATGATTAAGGACTAAGGGATCCGGGCACGATGCCGGAGAGCTACCGAAAGGATAGGGGATCTAAACATGATGTCAGCGAGCTGCTGAAATGATAGGGGATCTGGAAATGATGCTGGAGAGCCATCGAAAAGATAGGGGATCCGGACATGATGCTGGAGAGCTGCTGAAAAGATAGGGGATCTGGACACGATGTCGGAGAGCCACCGAAAAGATAGGGGATCAGAACACGATGCCAAAGAGTCGTCGAAAAGATAACTGGATCTAGACACGCTGCCAAAGAACCGTAAAAAAGATAGAGGATTCAGACACGATGCAGGAGAGCTGTTGAAAAGATAGGAGATCCGGTCACGATGTCGGAGAGTCGTCGAAAAAATAGGGGATTTGGACACGATGTTGGAGAGTTGTCGAAACGATAGGGGATCTGGACACAATGTCAAAGAGCCGTTGAAAAGAATAAAGGGATTTGGACACAATGCCAAAGAGTTGTCGAAAAGATAGGGGATCCAAACACGATGCCGGAGAGCTGTTGAAAAGAAAGGGGATCTGGACACGATGCCAGAGAGCTGTCGAAAAGATAGAGGGTCTAGACACGATGCCGGAGAGCCTTCGAAATGATAGAGGACCCGAACATGATGTAGGAGAGTCGTCGAAACAATAGGGGATCCAGACACAATGTCGAAGAGTTGTTAAAAATAATAAAGGGGATTCAGACATGATGCCGAAGAGCCACCGAAAAGAAAGGGGATCCGAACACAATGTTAGAGAGTTGTAAAAAAGATAGGGGTTCAGACACGATGTCGGAGAGCCTTCGAAATGATAGAGGATCTGGACATGATGCTGGAGAGCTGCCGAAATGATAGAGGATCCACACACGATGCCGGAGAGCCGTAAAAAAGAAAGGGGATTCAAACATGATGTTGGAGAGCCGTAAAAAAGATAGGGGATTTGGACACGAAGTTGGAGAGCCGTGGAAAAGAAAAGCGATCTGAACATGATGCCGGAGAACCACAAAAAAGATAGGGGATCCAGACACGATGCTGGAGAACACTTTTGAGTAGTAGTTATCACCTTTTAACCCAATTAACATATTAAGGACCCTTGTAATCAATTCTAATAAAATTGTGTTAAGTTTTGGTGTTTTGATAGCTTTTTGATCACCAAAGCAATCCGAGATTGAGGAGAGTTCTTTGGAATCCATGGCAAAGCAATGGAAAGCTCAGAAACATGAAGAACCGAAGCTTTGAAGTCCTTTGCCATAAGCAAATCCGGAATGCAAGGAGTATGGGATCCTCCCTAAAAAATGCCACGTGGCTTTCTCTCCCTTGTGTTGATGCCTTGCATCCCAGTGATCCACGTAGCTGCCAAGTGGATGTACGCTTTCAACCCATATTGAGTTCTGGTTCAGTCTTCCTAGCAAAAGATGTCTGGACAGGGTGTCCGAAACACCATCGGAGGGCAGCGGAACGTGGGCTATGGCAGGCTGTTGGAATGACGTAGCAAGGCTTGTGCACTTTAGTCAATGATCCGAACAACATATCCGGATAGGATATGCTATCGTCCGGGGTGTGATGATCGCGAGTGCCGTATGCTTCTCCCCGAGGGAGTCCAGATAGGGGAACGCGCCATGTGTCCTCTTGGGGAATTTGGATGGAGTTGCTTCGGATAGCGATGCGCGCTCCATGTCATCAGGGAGAGGGGTCCCTACACCTTGCACACACAGACGGTCCCCCTTGCAACGTTCCACCTTCTCCAGATATCTCACATCCGGAATTCTGTCCGGTCGACATTCCACCTTCTCCGGATATTTCACATCCGACGCCTGACGCCGAATGGGAGAGGAGGGCGTTTCAATTTCCCCGGTCAGACATATCCGGATCCTTTGATAGCGCTTACCCGAAGAGTTTCGCAGCCATTTTGCACAATGTCGCGGTGTTATCCTGAAGCTTCCCGATATGTGCGACCAACATTTTGAGATATTTTTATTTAGATATTTGATGTCTAAATCCCCAAAGTCTCCTTGTAACCCGCCTATCATAGGATTCCTTAGTCTTTAAGTAAAAACAAAGGGTAAATAAACCCATATTTAAAGGGGGAGTTTGTTCTGAGACACGTCAATCTTTTTGTACAGTTTTGGAAGAAAGTAAAATACAGAGCCTTTACTCTACCTTACCTACTTGTTTTGATTGTTTATATTCATTTAATTTTTCTTACTAGCCAAACAAGCTCTGAGGAAGTTTCCTCAGAGAATGAGTGGCTAGACTTTTAGTTCCTTGGAGCTAAGGTTGCCGGGAAAGGTTCCAAGTGCAAAAATTTATAGCTTTGTGGTTTTAGCCATTAATGAAGAGAAAGTGTGATCCTTTAATGATTTCTAGTTTTTTTAGTTAACTTAAAACACCTTTAATTCACTTGAGCCAACACTTGGTAAGGCAAGTGATCTCCATCCATGGAGATGCACTAGTTTACCTCTTCCGAGCTTTTGGGAAGTGACTTGAAGGTAGGATTTTCTAGAATTGCCAACACTTGGTAGGCTTTTGGACTCCAAGGAGACATCCATTAGTTATCTCTTGTGAGCTTGAGAAGGGAAGTCCAAAGTGAAAGATCACCTTGAATGGCAAATGCTAGGTGAGAGACACGAGCCATTGTAAGTTGCATCAGTGAGAGGGAATTAGAGCTGAAATCCATTTAAAGGATACATCTGTACAACATCGGTTAGAGAATTGACTATATGTTAATTCTCTAATGCGAGGAAATGAACCAAATGATTGGAGCTCTGTTTTTGCATGAGGAACCTCCCCTGTGAACCCAAACCTCCAAGGAATGTTTTTCTTCATATGTAATTTCCATTACTTTCTTTTAGTTAGCTTGAAACAAAACCTCGCTTAACCAAAGTTTGTGTTTTATTTCTTAAGCTAACCTTGAAATGAAAAAAAGGCACCAATTTAACTTTGAATTGGTATCAGTTGTGAGTTGAAAACCCTTCCCAGAGAACGATCCTAGAGCCACTATGCTATATTAGGTAAAGCTATCCTAATGCATGGTGATATAGGTTATAAATTTTGTTGATTACGCTCTCAATCAAAGAGCACCAGCTGGACATGAATCAGCTGAGACACCAATTGGGAACGAATCAAATGGTGCCGTTGCAGGGGAAGGTGCCAACTTCATAGTGATATTATTTCAGTGTACTTGTGGTTTTCATCACAAGTTTGGTGAGTTTTCTGTCATTTTACTAACTCTTTTAGTTTTTTTTTGCTTTACTCGTTTATATTCTAGTATACCTTTTAATTTAGTTTTAGTTAATCGAACTCTTTTTGATAGCTTTGTTTTTGTTTTCCTCTATTTTTATTTTTATTTTAGTTACAGTTGATACTAGTTGTGTATGCCAAAGTGGATATGAGATAGTGGAGGAAGGCTTGTTAAACTTGAAACACCTCATACCAAGGAGTTGGAATTGACCTTGAATATCATGGAAAATACACCTGAGGATCAACATAGTCACCATGGTCATCAGGACAATCCCAATGAATTCAGATCAATGAGGGACCGCATGCATCCACCTCATATGAGTGCACCATCATGTATAGTGCCCCCTACAGAGCAGCTAGTGATCAGACCCCATATTGTGCCACTTCTACCAACTTTCCATGGAATGGAAAGTGAGAATCCCTATGCCCATATCAAGGAATTTGAAGATGTTTGTAATACATTCTGAGAGGGAGGAGCTTCTATCAACCTAATGAGGCTTAAACTATTTCCTTTTACTTTAAAGGATAAGGCCAAGATTTGGCTTAATTCTTTAAGGCCAAGGAGTATCCGTACTTGGACTGATTTACAAGCTGAATTCCTCAAGAAGTTCTTTCCTACTCACAGAACAAATGGCTTGAAAAGGCAAATTTCAAACTTCTCAGCTAAAGAGAATGAGAAATTCTATGAGTGTTGGGAAAGATACATGGAAGCCATTAATGCTTGTCCTCACCATGGCTTTGATACATGGCTATTGGTGAGTTATTTCTATGATGGGATGTCTTCCTCAATGAAGCAATTCCTTGAAACAATGTGTGGAGGGGATTTCATGAGTAAGAATCCTAAGGAAGCTATGGATTTCTTGAGTTATGTAGCTGAAGTCTCAAGGGGATGGGATGAACCGCACAGAGGAGAAGTGGGAAAGATGAAGTCTCAACCAAATGCTCTTCATGCTAAGGTTGGGATGTACACCTTGAATGAAGATGTTGATATGAAAGCAAAATTTGCAGCTATGATAAGAAGAGTGGAGGAGCTAGAACTGAAAAATATGCATGAAGTGCAAGCTGTTGCTGAAACACCAGTGCAAGTAAAAACATGTTCTATTTGTCAATCTTATGAACACTTGGTGGAGGAATGCCCTACAATTCCAGTTGCTAGAGAAATGTTTGGAGAACAAGCAAATGTCATTGGATAATTCAAGCCCAATAGCAATGCTTCGTATGGCAATACTTACAACTCAAGTTGGAGGAATCATCCAAATTTTTCATGGAAGCCAAGAGCATCTCAGTACCAACAGCCGGCTCAACCATCTCAACCATCCAAACAAGCTTCAAGTCTTGAACAAGCAATAGTGAATCTCAGCAAGGTTGTGGGAGATTTTGTTAGAGACCAAAAATCCATCAACTCTCAACTCAGTCAAAGAATTGACAATATAGAGAATACTTTGAATAAAAGGATGGATGAGATGCAAAATGACTTATCTCAGAAGATAGATAATCTCCAATACTCAATCTCAAGGCTCACTAATTTGAACACAGTGCAAGAAAAGGGTAGATTTCCTTCTCAGCCTCACCAAAACCCCAAGGGTATCCATGAAGTGGAAACTCATGAGGGAGAATCTTCACAGGTGAGAGATGTTAAAGCCTTGATCACTCTAAGGAGTGGTAAAAAGGTTGAGCCACCAACACTCAAGCCATATGTTGAAGAGAAGAAAGACAAAGAGATAAAGAAGAGGGAGGAAATGAAAGGAAAGAAGAAAGATATCAGTGAAGGGAAGGAGGACCATGGTTCAACAGTGAATGCAAATCCGAAGAAAGAGCTTATTAAGGAAGAATTGATGAAGAAACACACATCTCCACCTTTTCCTCAAGCTTTGCATGGGAAAAAGGGGATAAAAAATGCATCAGAAATCCTTGAAGTATTGAGGCAAGTGAAGGTCAACATTCCATTGCTGGACATGATTAAGCAAGTTCCAACATATGCAAAGTTCCTAAAGGACCTGTGTACTATCAAAAGAGGGTTGAATGTGAATAAGAAAGCCTTCTTGACTGAGCAAGTGAGTGCCATCATACGATGCAAATCTCCTTTGAAGTACAAAGATCCGGGATGTCCTACCATTTCAGTTATGATTGGAGGAAAGGTAGTGGAAAAAGCTTTGTTAGATTTGGGAGCAAGTGTGAATTTGTTGCCATACTCTGTTTATAAGCAATTGGGATTTGGTGAATTAAAGCCAACATCAATCACTCTATCTTTAGCTGATAGGTCAGTGAAAATTCCAAGGGGGATAATTGAGGATGTTTTAGTTCAAGTTGATAATTTCTACTATCCAGTAGATTTTGTTGTTCTTAATACTGATCCTTTAGTTAAGGAAGCTAATTATGTTCCTATCATCCTTGGAAGGCCATTTCTTGCTACTTCAAATGCAATCATAAATTGTAGGAATGGACTTATGCAACTCACTTTTGGCAACATGACACTTGAGCTTAATATCTTTCATATGTCAAAGAAGCTAATTACTCCGGAAGAAGAAGAAGGTCCAGAAGAGGTATGCATTATTGACACTCTAGTGGAGGAGCATTATGATCAGAATATGCATGAGGAGTTGAATTATCCATGCCACTTAGGAGGTACCACTTCCTCCCTTTATTTTTTTTAATCGCTCTTGAAACATTGAGGTCAATGTTCAGCTTGGTTGGGGGGAGAGTTGAGAAAGGAAATTTTGTTACTAATGCTAAGTTATTTTGATAAGTTAGTTGATTTTTGCTTAATTTTTAAAATTTTTAAAAGTTTTTTGAATCATTCTCTATGGTTGTTAAAGATAATTTCTCAAAAATAAAATAGGATAAGTCGAGTTTTAACTTAATTACTTAAGTCTTAGAGTTTGTTTTATGCTTTCAAAGTTGATAATCTATTGAAGCTCTTTTTGATTTCGAACTTATTTCTTCCATTTCAAGCTTTACACACACCGTGCACATTAGATCCCGGATATATGATGTAAAACTTTCTCACCTTCTAAGCTTAGGAAAATTTTGACTTGGTTCATTACTTAACCTCTCTTTAATAGTGTTACACACACCGTGCACATTAGATCCCGGATATATGATGTAAAACTTTCTCACCTTCTAAGCTTAGGAAAATTTTGACTTGGTTCATTACTTAACCTCTCTTTAATAGTGTTGGGACACCTCATAAAGACCAATGAGTCTTTGAAAAAAAAAAAAAAAGAAGAATAAGTTTCTCGCTTGCTACATAGGTGAATTGGTTAAGTTTAGTGAGTAAAAAGAATTGTGAATAAGAAGGTGCGTTCCTAACCTATTAAGAGTTGGTTAATTTTGCCAATGTTCGAGAAAAGCTTAGGTTGGGGGGAGAGGATAGTTGTACATACTATATCTGGAAGCTAATCTCATTAACACTTAGCTCATTATGGAAGAGTTTGATTTGGAATCTTGAGAGTAGAGATTCTTTTGATACTTAATTGCATAATCTCCACTCTTTGTACTTTTTGTTTAAGTTTTAGCTTTGACAACTCCTATTGCATTTTGAATCTTCATATCTTTAGTTCACCATGTGAGATGTGTTTTGATATCAGTCATGCCACTCAATTATTTTTTGGAGTGATTTGCATGACCTCTTTTATGTATATTATTATGTTTGCTTAGTTTTTCTCTCCTTCATTGCTAAGGGACTAGCAATATGTTGGTTGGGGGGAGTGATTACTACTCAAAAAGTGCTATTTTGTAGCTTGTAATTAACTCTTTTAAACACTCTTGAGTAGTAATTATTACCTTTTAACTCAATTGACATGTTAAGGACCCTTGCAATCGTTTCTAATCAAATTGTGTTAAGTTTTGGTGTTTTTGATAGCTTTTAGCTACACCAAAGCAATCCAAGAATGAGGGAGAGCTGTATATAGTTCATGAAAAAGCTTTTGGAAGCTCAAATTCATGAATAACCAAGCTTTGGAGCTCCATAGCCTTTGCCAAAGTCGTTCAAAGCATGCAAGGAAAGAACAATGGAGAAGAGGAAAATAGAGTAAGGAAAATAGAGGACGGCACCTGCAGTCTTCCTTCGCACTTTTGGAGCACTTCCCAAAGTCCATTTTCTACATGCTATATACCATTTCAAAGCTTAGGAAGTCAAGAATCCAACTCTACAAACCGTGTACGATTTGGAGCTGAAATGAGGAAGATATGGCCTTCACAAGACAACTGCATCCAGCTGAAGGACAAATTCGCATCTTGCGAATTTGGAACTCCAACGTGCGAAATTAAAACCCAACTTGCGAAAGTGATTTTGCAACTTGCGAACTTGGATCTCAACGTGCGAAAATGGATTCTAAGTTGCGAAATCAACTTGCAAAATTTTCACAAGTCACCATGCAACGTGCGAAATTGGGATATTTGTGCACCGACTCTTTTAGATCTTTTCTTCAGATATTTTTGTATGAATTTCCATTCTTCTCCTTGTAATCCACCAACCATAAGATATCTTAGCTAGGAAGGTTGGAAAAACTTCTCTATATATACTCCCTTGCATCCATTGTAAAAAAAAAAAAACGGATGGAGATATAAATATATAAATATATAGACTATACAGAGCCTTGCTCTGTTTTTTTCTCTTCTCCTGTTCTTCCCCATTTCTATTTTCTTAGTAGCCAAACAGCCTCTGAGGGCTTTTCCTCAGAGGATGATTGGCTAAAACTTTTAGTTTCTTAAAGTATGGATGTTATGTGATGACTTGGATGCAATCCCATGGAAATTTCTCGCACCTGAAAGGTAAGGTAGTCGTTTTTCATTAAAGGTTCATTAATGCAAAGTTTGGTTTTTATTTCCTTTGGACAACTTCCAACGGCCAATACTTGATAAGCTTTTGGATTTCTATCCATTAGTTATCTCCTACGAGCTATTGGAAGGTGAGGTTTTCAATTCCAAGTTTTGCATTAATCCGTTAGAACCAATTTCAATGGCCATTGAAAGGTGAGTTTATCACCTGGAATGACTTTGAGTTGCCAATATTTGGTAAGCTTTTGGCTTTAGACCATTAGTATTTCTTACGAGCCATTCAAAGGAAGTCTAAGGTGAATAACCATTGATGAAATTCACTACCATCTGTTTTGCCATTTTAAAGGATTAAAACTTGATTTGCTAAATCTATACCGGTTTGGGAAGCAAGCATCACCATAGTTGCAACCCCAACGCGAGGAGCCTATCCTGAGATTTCCAATTTGCATAAGAGCCAGAGCATAGGTATCCTATCTTTGAGGAACTTGTTTTTACACCCCTTCATTTTAGTCTTTAATGTTAGCTTAGATTAGTTTAAATCTTTCTAAAACATTTACATCTTCTTTTAAAGCTAACATCCATAAGAAAATCACCTATTTTCCTAATTTGAATATCACTAGTGTTTGCGAAAACCCATCCCAGTGAACGATCCTAGAACCACTATGCTATAGTAGCTTGGCTACTTTAGTAATAGTATTTAAGGTATAAATTTTGTTGATACGCCTTTAAAGCTAAGCTACCATGAGTCGAATCATTAGTTGTGGTGTTTGCTTTAGACAAGTTTCGAGCTTATTTGGTAGGGTCTTTCATCATTGTTTTCACTGACCATTCGACCTTGAAGTATTTATTGACGAAGCAAGATGCAAAAGCAAGGTTGATTAGATGGATTCTTTTGTTACAAGAATTTGATCCTCAAATCAGAGACAAGAAAGGGGTGGAGAATGTGGTAGCTGACCACCTTTCAAGGTTGGCTATAGCACATAATTCCCATGTATTACCTATTAATGATGACTTTCCTGAGGAATCACTTATGTTGCTAGAGAAAGCTCCTTGGTATGCTCATATTGCTAACTATTTGGTTACTGGTGAAGTTCCAAGTGAGTGGAAAGCGCAAGACAGGAAGCACTTCTTTGCAAAGATTCATGCTTATTATTGGGAAGAGCCCTTCCTTTTCAAGTACTGTGCAGATCAGATCATAAGAAAGTGTGTCCTTGAAGAAGAGCAACAAGGGATCCTTAGCCATTGCCATGAGAATGCCTGTGGAGGCCACTTTGCCTCTCAGAAAACAGCCATGAAGGTCTTGCAATCAGGGTTTACTTGGCCATCGCTTTTCAAAGATTCCCACATCATGTGTAGGAGTTGTGATAGATGCCAAAGACTGGGGAAGCTTACAAAAAGAAACCAAATGCCCATGAACCCCATCCTTATAGTTGATCTTTTTGATGTTTGGGGTATTGACTTCATGAGACCTTTCCCAATGTCTTTTGGTAACTCTTATATATTGGTGGGGGTGGACTATGTTTCTAAATGGGTGAAGGCAATCCCCTGTAAACATAATGATCATAGGGTGGTTCTCAAATTTCTTAAGGAGAACATCTTCTCAAGATTTGGGGTGCCCAAGGCCATAATCAGTGATGGAGGTACTCATTTTTGCAACAAACCTTTTGAAACCCTATTAGCCAAGTATGGAGTGAAGCATAAGGTAGCTACACCTTATCATCCTCAAACTTCCAGGCAAGTGGAGCTAGCAAACAGGGAAATAAAAAACATACTGATGAAAGTGGTGATTACAAGCAGAAAAGATTGGTCTATTAAGCTACATGATTCATTATGGGCATATAGAACAGCTTATAAGACTATTCTTGGCATGTCCCCCTATCGTCTCGTCTATGGCAAAGCATGCCACCTCCCTATGGAAGTTGAATATAAGGCTTGGTGGGCAATCAAGAGGTTGAACATGGACTTGATCAGAGCTGGGGCAAAGAGGTACTTAGACCTTAATGAGATGGAGGAATTAAGAAATGATGCTTACATCAATTCCAAAGTTGCAAAATAGAGGATGAAGAAGTGGCATGATCAACTAATCTCCAACAAAGAATTGCGGAATGGACAAAGAGTCCTACTCTATGACTCAAGGCTCCATATCTTTCCAGGGAAGCTCAAGTCAAGGTGGATAGGTCCTTTCATTATTCACCAAGTACATCTCAATGGAGTGGTGGAATTACTAAATTCTAATGGCATAGACACCTTTAGAGTCAATGGTCATCGCCTTAAGCCATTCATTGAGTCGTTCAAGCTAGAAAAGGAGGAAATCAACCTCCTTGAGCCACAAAAAGCTTGATCAGAGAAGGGTTAAATGGACTTGGTTTCACTAAAATCCATAATTTTGTTAAATATGTTAATTTTTAAGTTTTGTAAATTATTTGATTGTAAATTTGGTCTTAAATTATGTTAATTGTAACTAACTTAATTTTTTTTTTGAATGATTAAAATCAGGAGGAATTGCAAGAAAATCGAAAGAAGCTGCTCCGAGCTGATGCCATTCCACTCCTTTTCCCTAGGCTGTTATGCCAGATCAAATGGCTTACCACTCAGGCCCAGCACACTACCATCCTGAGGCAGATCCGACATCATCTCAGCATTACATCAGCTCCTGAGCATGCCATTCCCAGCTCATCAGAGCCATCATAGGCCCCTTCTTTTGTTGATCAACCTATGCCTCATCAGGAGCCTCCTACAGGAGAGGCAGTTGAGCTATCATTTCCACAGCATCACTCCACGTCACTCAGGAGGTACCGCTTTCTCCCTATTTTTCAATCACTTTTATCAAATTGAGGACAATGTTCAGCTAAGTTGGGGGGAGAGTTGAGGAAGGAAGTTTTTGTTATTAATGCTAAGTTATTTTGGTAATTTAGTTGCTTTTTGCTTAATTTTAAAAGTTTTTCTCTAATCTCCATGGTTTCTAAGGAAAAATTTTCAAATTAAAATGGGAGAAACTGAACTTTTGCTTTTCACTTGACTTAGAGTTTGTATTATGCTTACTAAAGTTGATGAATTATTGAAACTTCTATTGAATTAAACTTTAGTTCTGCCACTTTAAGCTATCCACGCATTGTGCACAATAGGTTCCGAGTATAAGATGAAAAACTATTTCCCTCTTGACTTAGGAAAATTTAGACTTGGTACCTTTGACCTTATTTAATAGTGTTGGGACACCTTATAAAAGGCCAATGAGCCTTTGAAAAAAAAAATAAAAAAAAAAATTTTTTTGCTTGCCTTGAAACCCGAGCAAGGTCTGAGGGGTATATGGTGAAAATCTTTAAAACCTGGTGCCCTAAGCCTTCATTGGTTGGGAGTCACCGACCTTAATGCTCATTACAAAGGTGGATAGGTGGAGTCTAACATACTGTAGGTGCTTGGGTATTAAAATTTCATTCTCAAAAGTCCGGGGTAAAATCCAAGGAGTTAGTGGTTGAAAGATCCATAAAACTTGATGCCCTAAACCTTAATTGGTTGGGAGTCATCGATAGATCCCCGTTACATGGACAATTTAGAAAAGAAATACCTTTAAGCCTTGTACTCCTACAATGAAAATTTTTTCTTTTTGAGAAAAGAGGTGCGTTCTTAGCTTATTGGAGGTTGATCAGTTTGCTAAGCTTTGAAAAAAGAACTAGGTTGGGGGGGGGGGGGGGGGAGATTAGTTCAACATACTATATTTGGAAGCTAATAAATAACACTTAGATTTTTTGTGGAAGAGTAAGGTTTGACCCTTTGGGAGTGGAAACTCTTTTAAAGCTTAAATTTGTATAATGCCTTCTCTTTAAGAATTGTGATTAGATAAGTTATTTGATAACTCTTGTTGAAGTTTGAGTTTTATTTCTTTAATGTTCCATGTGAGAGTTAGATCATCATGCCACTTGAAAATTGTTTTTTTTTTATTAGCATGATGTTGTAAATTATAATACTTTTTATTTTTATTTTTCTCCCCTTCATTGCTAAGGGACTAGCAATATGACAGTTGGGGGGAGTGATTACTACTCAAAAAGTGTTATTTCATAGCTTGTAATTAACTCTTTTAAACACTTTTGAGTAGTAGTTATCACCTTTTAACCCAATTAACATATTAAGGACCCTTGCAATCAATTGTAATAAAATTGTGTTAAGTTTTGGTGTTTTGATAGCTTTTTGATCACCAAAGCAATCCGAGATTGAGGAGAGTTCTTTGGAATCCATGGCAAAGCAATGGAAAGCTCATAAACATGAAGAACCGAAGCTTTGAAGTCCTTTGCCATAAGCAAATCCGGAATGCAAGGAGTATGGGATCCTCCCTAAAAAATGCCACGTGGCTTTCTCTCCCTTGTGTTGATGCCTTGTGTCCCAGTGATCCATGTAGCTGCCAAGTGGACGTACGCTTTCAACCCAGATTGAGTTCTGGTTCAGTCTTCCCTGCAAAAGATGTCTGGATAGGGCGTCCGAACACACCATCGGAGGGTGGCGGAACGTGGGCTGTGGCAGGCTGTTGGAATGACGTAGCAAGGCTTGTGCACTTTAGTCAATGATCCGGACAACATATCCGGATAGGATATGCTATCGTCCGGGGTGTGATGATCGCAAGTGCCGTGTGCTTCTCCCTGAAGGAGTCCGGATAGGGGAGTGCGCCACGTGTCCTCTTGGGGAATCTGGATGGAGTTGCTTCGGATAGCGATGCGCGCTCCGTGTCATTAGGGGGAGGGGTCCCTACACCTTGCACACGCAGACGGTCCCCCTTGCGATGTTCCACCTTCTCCGGATATCTCACATCCGGAATTCTTTCCGGTCGACATTCCACCTTCTCCGGATATTTCACATCCGGCGCCTGACGCCGGATGGGAGAGGAGGGCGTTTCAACTTCCCCGGTCAGACATATCCAGATCCTCTGATAGTGCTTACCCGGAGAGTTTCGTAGCCATTTTGCACAGTGCCGCGGTGTTCTCCTGAAGCTTCCCGATATGTGCGACCAACATTTTGAGATATTTTTATTTAGATATTTGATGTCTAAATCCCCAAAGTCTCCTTGTAACCCACCTATCATAGGATTCCTTAGTCTTTAAGTAAAAACAAAGGGTAAATAAACCCATATTTAAAGGGGGAGTTTGTTCTGAGACGCATCAATCTTTTTGTACAGTTTTGGAAGAAAGTAAAATACAGAGCCTTTACTCTACCTTACCTACTTGTTTCGATTGTTTATATTCATTTAATTTTTCTTACTAGCCAAACAAGCTCTAAGGAAGTTTCCTCAGAGAATGAGTGGCTAGACTTTTAGTTCCTTGGAGCTAAGGTTGCCGGGAAAGGTTCAATGTGCAAAAATTTATAGCTTTGTGGTTTCAGCCATTAATGAAGAGAAAGTGTGATCCTTTAATGATTTCTAGTTTTTTTAGTTAACTTAAAACACCTTCAATTCACTTAAGCCAACACTTGGTAAGGCAAGTGATCTCCGTCCATGGAAATGCACTAGTTTACCTCTTGCGAGCTTTTGGGAAGTGACTTGAAGGTAGGATTTTCTAGAATTGCCAACACTTGGTAGGCTTTTGGACTCCAAGGAGACATCCATTAGTTATCTCTTACGAGCTTAAGAAGAGAAGTCCAAAGTTAAAGATCACCTTGAATGGCAAATGCTAGGTGAGAGGCACGAGCCATTGCAAGTTGCATCAGTGAGAGGGAATTAGAGCTGAAATCCATTTAAAGGATACATCTGTACAACATCGGTTAGAGAATGGACTATATGGTAATTCTCTAATGCGAGGAAATGAACCAAATGACCGAAGCTTTGTTTTTGCATGAGGAACCTCCCCTATGAACCCAAACCTCCAAGGAATGTTTTTCTTCATAAGTAATTTCCGTTACTTTCTTTTTAGTTAGCTTGAAACAAAACCTCGCTAACCAAAGTTTGTGTTTTATTTCTTAAGCTAACCTTGAAATGAAAAAAAAACACCAATTTAACTTTGAATTGGTATCAGTTGTGAGTTGAAAACCCTTCCCAGAGAACGATCCTAGAGCCACTATGCTATATTAGGTAAAGCTATCCTAATGCATGGTGATATAGGTTATAAATTTTGTTGATTATGCTCTCAATCAAAGAGCACCAGCTGGACATGAATTAGCTAAGACACCAATTGGGAACGAATCAATGAGCTAGCAACTGGATATATCAATGTATGGATATGCAAAAGGGATATGGCTACTAAAAACGATAGCCACCCATTCTTCGACCATGATCTCATGCGTAAAACTTCTTCAACTCATCCACCTTGACTGGCTCCAAAAACTGATTTTCGTCTAAATCTGTCAACTAGGCTCCCTCTCGAGTCAACTCTTGGATAACATAAGGCTCGCTCCAAATTGGTCTAAACTTACCCCTAGGGTCACTGATCAATCCCCTGAGGACCCTCAAGACTAGGTCACCTTTTTGAAATTTCCTAGGCTTAACCCTTTTCCTGAATGCACATACCATTTTCCTCTGATAAGCATGCATGTGATATATGGTCCTCAATATCTTTTCATCAAGTAAATTCAAATGGTCATACCTAACTCGCAACCAATCCCTCTCAGCAATCTAATGAGCCAAAGCTATTCTCAATGAACCCACCTCTATCTCAACAGGTAGGATAGCTTCCATGGCATACACGAACGAAAATGGAGTAGCCCTTATGGATGTGAGAAATGATGTGTGATATTCCCATAATGCAAAAGGAAGCTTCTCTGACCAATTTCGAGACATCTCGACCATATTTCGTAGAATCCTCTTGATATTCTTGTTTGCAGCCACAACTGCCTCATTAGTCTGCGGCCTGTACACAGATTACCGATGGTGCTGAATACCATATTCCTAAACTAGTGTATCCACTTCACCTCTAAAATGTACCCCTCTATCTGAGATCAACTCATGAAGAATCCCGTATCGACAGATAATATGTGATCTGATGTACTTGGCCACCTTAGCAGCTGTCAAGATGGCATAAGAAGCAACTTCCACCCATTTGGCGAAATAATTAATAGCTACCAGGATGTACTCATGACCACTGGAGGATTTCAGAGAGACTTTTCCGATCACATCAACACCCCACATTGAAAATGGCCAAGGGGATGTAAGTGCATGTAGCTCAGATGGAAGTACGTGTATTAAGTCTTCGTGCATCTGACATTCTGGACATCTCTATACAAACTGGAAGCAATCTGTCTCCATAGTCAACCAAAAGTAACCAGTCCTCATGATTTTACGTGCCAACATGTGACTTTCTATATGTGGTCCGCAGACTCCTGCATGGACCTCTCTCATCACCCTATTTGTTGTGGCTTGATCTATACATAACAACAACATGCCATTTGATGACCTCTTGTAAAGGGCATTCCCACAAATAACAAATCTGGTGGCCAATTGTCTCAATTCTCTCCTATCTTTAGTCGTGGTTGACTCAGGGTAAGCACCATATGCTAGAAACTAATGAATGTCATGATACCATGGTAGCTCAGCCTGATCCTCAATATTTCCAATCAAACAACAATAAGCTGGTGCGGATCTGGTCTCAATCAACAATGGTCGCATAGTCATCCCTATAGGAATCTCAATCACAGAAGCCAAGGTGGCTAACACATCAGCGAACTGATTCTCTACCCTAGGCATATGTATATACCTTAATCCATCAAATCTATCAATCAACAAGTCCAAGTAAGTGATGCGACTCATGGTAGCTTAGCTTTAAAGGCGTATCAACAAAATTTATACCTTAAATACTATTACTAAAGTAGCCAAGCTACTATAGCATAGTGGTTCTAGGATCGTTCACTGGGAAGGGTTTTCGCAAACACTAGTGATATTCAAATTAGGAAAATAGGTGATTTTCTTATGGATGTTAGCTTTAAAAGAAGATGTAAATGTTTTTGAAAGAGTTAAACTAATCTAAGCTAACATTAAAGACTAAAATGAAAGGGTGTAAAAACAAGTTTCTCAAAGATAGGATAGCTATGCTCTGGCTCTTATGCAAATTGGAAATCTCAGGATAGGCTCCTCGCGTTGGGGTTGCAACTATGGTGATGCTTGCTTCCCGAACCGGTATGGATTTAGCAAATCAAGTTTTAATCCTTTAAAATGGCATAACAGATGGTAGTGAATTTCATCAATGGTTATTCACCTTAGACTTCCTTTGAATGGCTCGTAAGAGATAACTAATGGTCTAAAGCCAAAAGCTTACCAAATATTGGCAACTCAAAGTCATTCCAGGTGATAAACTCACCTTTCAATGGCCATTGAAATTGGTTCTAACGGATTAATGCAAAACTTGGAATTGAAAACCTCACCTTCCAATAGCTCGTAGGAGATAACTAATGGATAGAAATCCAAAAGCTTATCAAGTATTGGCCGTTGGAAATTGTCCAAAGGAAATAAAAACCAAACTTTGCATCAATGAACCGTTGATGAAAAAGGACTACCTTACCTTCCAAGTGCGAGAAATTTCCATGGGATTGCATCCAAGCCATCACATAACATCCATACTTTGAGAAACTAAAAGTTTTAGCCAATCATCCTCTGAGGAAAAGTCCTCAGAGGCTGTTTGGCTACTAAGAAAATAGAAATGGGGAAGAACAGGAGAAGAGAGAAAAACAAAGCTTTATATATCTCTAAGTTAATGTACAGAGGATCGATCCCCAAACATCCCCTTCTCATCCCCTCTTCTCTGTTGGAGGTGTTGTGCACCTCTATATATAGCAAAATTACAAGATAAAGCTTTATGTCGGCTGAATACAAGGTTACAAAAGGAATTTACATGAGAAAATATCAAGCTAAAAATATTTGGGAAGTCGGTGGTGCATGCGTGGAGAAACAGAGGATTCAAAGGAATTTCGCAATGTAAAAGGCACATTGCGAAATTTTCGCAATGTGAATTACTCATGATGCGAAGTGCCATATTTTCGCATCATGAGTTAATTCACCTTGCGAAATTTTCGCAATGTGAAATTCACATTGCGAAATGGCAAAATTTCGCACCATGAAGAAAATCTCCTTGCAAAATTTTCGCAATGTGAAATTCACCTTGCGAAATTGGTCATTTGGCATGATGCAGTTGCCTTCCAAAGGCTATATCTTCCTCATTTCATCTCCAAATCATACACGGTTTGAAGCGTTGGATTCTTGACTTCCTAAGATTTCAAATGGTATATAGCATGCAAAAAATGGACTTTGGGAAGTGCTCCAAAAGTTCAAAGGAATATTGCAGCTGTTTTCTTCACTCTGTTTTCTTCACTCTGTTTTCCTCTTCTCCATTGCTTGTGCTCGTGTTTCCACTTGAAATTCAAGCCTATAAACGTACAAAATCCTTGCTTAACTCGCCCAAGTAGCTCCTCCATCAATTGGCATGCTTGAATCGATTCATAAGCTGATAAAAACATGTCAACTTTGCCACAAAAAGGTTAAAACCAATTACTAAGGACCTTAATGAATTAATTGGGTTAAATGAATATGATTACTACTCAAAGGTGCTTAAAACCATTATTATTAGGTCTAAAAAATAGCACTTTTTGGTAGTAATCAGTAAGCATGGTAGGGTTTCAGCTTCTCATCCCGAGTCCTCCAAATACCTTAAGTCTATTGTATAACTAAGTTGGAATCCCTGTGGGTCTCCAACTGTTTGACCCCAAGATCAAGTGCAGTCTCTAGACCTGTGATGCATGCCTTATACTCCACAACTTTATTTGTCAATCGATGATGATCATAAAATGCTAATCGAACAGACCTGGGGATATGATCACCCTGGGGTGATATCAACAAGATGCCAATGCCAAATCCCGACTGATTGGTGGTTCCATCAAAGTACAAGTGCCATCCTGCAATACTAGCAACTGAAACAAACTGCTCATAAGGAAAATCGTCATCAATTGATCTGTCATCGGATACCAGTAATGAAGCTAAGTGATCTGCGACAATGCTACCTTTCACTGATTTCTGCGTGACGTACTAAATATCAAACTTTGTCAATAGTACCAACCATCTCATGAGCCTACCAATCAGAACAGGCCTGTTGAACAGATATCTCAACGGATCCAATCGCGAGACCAAGCGTATGGGGTACTCTATCACGTAGTACCTTAGTCTCTTGGTGGCCCAAACCAGTGCCAAGCAGAGACACTCAATCATAATGTATATGCACTCATACTCAAGCATTCTCTTACTCAGGTAGTAAATGGCTCGCTTCTTCCCTAAATCATCAAGTTGAGCTAACATGCACCCTAAGACCATGTATGAAACCGACATATATAGGAGCAGAGGGCGCCTTGGGGTGGGAGGCACTAAAACTGGAGGAGAAAGGAGACATTCCTTAATCTTCTAAAAAGTGTGCTGGCAATCATCATTCCAAATTGTATGCTGGTTCTTTCTCAAAAGACGGAAAATAAGCTTGCATATGTCTGTTAATCTAGCAATGAAATGACTAATATACTATAATCTACCTAGAAAGCCTCTTACCTCTCTCTTAGTCCTTGGAGCAGGAATGTCAAGTATGGTTATGATCTTCTCCGAATCAACCTCTATACCACGCTCGTTGACGATATGCCTCAGCAACTTCCCATAAGTTACCCCAAAGGTGCACTTCTTGGGATTTAATCTCAATCTGAACTGTCTGATCCTCTCAAAGAATCTTTTTAAGGCTACTAGGTGATATGCCCTGTCTTAGGATTTCACTATCATGTCATCCACGTATACTTTAACATCTTTGTGCACCATGTCATGAAATAGAGTAGTAGCGACTCTCTGATAAGTGGCTCCTGCATTCTTCAAACAAAATGGCATGACCCTATAACAATAAGTACCCCACTTAGTGATGAAAGATGTCTTCTCCATATCCTCTGAGCCATCAAAATATGATTATACCCACAAAACCCATCCATAAATGATAACATAGAATGCCTTTTAGTGCTATCAACCAACATATCAATGTGTGGAAGGGGAAAATCATCCTTAGGATTGGCCTTGTTAAGATCCCTGAAATCGACACAAACCCTAACCTTGCCATCCTTCTTAGGAACATGAACGACATTAGCCAGCCACTTAGGATACTTAACCACTGATAAGAAACCAACACTTAGTTGTTTATGAATCTCCTCCTTAACTTGTAAACTCCATCGAGGGTGCAGTCTTCTCAATTTCTGCTTAATTGGTTTAGCATATGGAAAAATGGGCAGGTGATGTTGAACTATAGAGGGGTCAAGGCCTAGCATGTCCTCATATGACCATGCAAATACATCCAGGTATGACCTAAGCAGGTCAATTAGTCTACTCCTCTCGCTAAGAGAGAAGGAAGAGCCAATCTTAAGCTCCATGGGTTGATCAGAGGTCTCGAAATCCACTGACTCGGTGCTACCAGAAATAGGTGTAACTTTCCTTTCTTCTGAGTCTGAATCACAATCTGACTAACCACTCAGTGGGCCATTTGGGTTTCCCACATCATCAATATCATGTATCTGTGTTGTGGGTGCTTGAGGTGCAATCAAAGGGAAATGTTATGACACAGGTAAGTACTCGAAAATGCTCATATCATTATTATTTCCATCAAACATAACATCATAGCAGGTGACAAACCCAAACATAGAGTCAAAAGAAAGAGGTGGGTCCACGGGATCAGACGCTCCCTCAATAGAAGTAAAATTAGGAGTAGCAACATCAATAATAGAGTCATCTCCATCTAACTCAAGCATAGAAACTCCAAACAGATCAAAAGAAGAATGAGGTCCGTGTGGAGTTGTGTCAAGAATACGACCTATGCTTATCATGTCCATCTCGTCAGTGTAGGCATTATCAAGGGTCACTCCATCGGTTCCACCTGTAGAATCCATGGGCAATCCATACTCAAAGACCTCATCCGGGAAACACATTGAGAATATGCTGGCTCGACCCGACGACGAGGGTGCAACTATCACAACATCGGATGCCTAGGTGATCCCAAACTCAAATGCATCTGACCTAGTGCTTGTTGGATATCCTGAATCTCTATTGTCTCCGAAATATGGTCAATCCCCTCCATGTGGGGTACATGCTCTGAACCTCTGATAAAGTACTCAGCCAAGCGAAAGGTATACGAGCGAAGAGGATAATCAAATGGAATGCCAGACAAACAAGCCCTCACCCTGTCCATGCGTAGTTACACCATGTGACATGCATCTTCCTCTATAGGAGTGTAACCCAAACCGTAGAGCGTGTCATGATTAATTATGAATGCAAACTTATGTGGCCCCTACTGGCGACGACCCAATCCTAAGTCAGGTAAGGAGGGCATGCCTCTTATCATGCTAAGGACTAAGGTGCTGCTATACTGATCAAACGACATAGACACCATGTCTCTACTATCATCCTCTAAGCTGACGACCTGAACCTCATCAAATGTGAACCTAGTCAAATGCAAGTCATCATCACTGTGGTTAATCTACAACACAAGCTCAGAGGATGTGATGACATCCCTGTCAGACTATATCGAGATGACTCATCCCTCATGTATGAACTTTACCTTTTGGTGAAGGGAAGATGGTATGGCACTAGCCTCATGAATCCAAGGATGGTCGAGAGTAGGTTGAAGGATGATTGGATCCTTAAAACCTGGAATAGCACAGAGTATCTGACTAGCCCAATCATAACATGTGTAGTAAGTGTACCCATAATAGTCCTTTGAGTCCCATCATAAGATCTAACAGTCTATGTAAAAGGTCCAAAATCAGATGGAGAAAAACCAAGAGCAATGGATGTAGCCAAAGGACAAACATTCATGGCAGAGTTGTTGTCCAACACGACTGATGGCACTCGATGGCCTGAACATGCAACATTAATATACAAGGGATGAACATGATATGATCCCTCTAATGATAGGTCTTAATCAGAGAACACAATACATGTGGCTCTATCAGCTGTCAAAATGTGCATGAGCCCCTCTGGGGTAGTAGAGGTGTCAATCCTGATCTGGCTGAGGGTGATTCGTGCCTAGCCAGTGTATGCCCTGTTGATTGGTGTTCAATCAACTGGTGTACTCTGATTTCGGTCCTTAGACGGGAGTAATCAACAAAATTTATAAACTTATTTCACCATATACTAGGGTAGCATTAGCTAGCATAGCATAGTGGCTTTAGGATTGTCCACAAGGATGAGTTTTCAAATTACAACTGATATTAGTTCAAAAACTGAATTGGTGCTTTTTCTTTTCAAGGTTAGTTTTAAAAGAAAACATAAATATGTTTGAAAAGGTTGGTTTTAAGTGAAACCAATAATAAAGTAACTGGAATTACTTATAAAGAAAAATGCTTCTTGGAGTTTTAGATCACTAGGCTTAGGTTCCTTATACAAAAAAAGGAGATTCCGATCACTTGGATCTTTTCCTCACATTGGGGATTTAACATATAGTTATTTCCCGAACCGGTGTGGTACAGATGCTTCCCCTTAATGGGTTTAAACACTAAATCCTTGTCACTGAATCATCTTGCAATGGTTCATACCTCTCCCCTAGTATTGGCCATTCAAGGTGATCTTTAACCTTGGATTACCCGTCAAAAGCTCGCAACAGATAACTAATGGATGTCTCCTGGGAGTCCAAAAGCTTACCAAGTGTTGGCTATTCTAGATAATCCTACCTTTAAACCACCTCCCGGAGGCTCGCAAGAGATAAACTAGTGT
The DNA here is from genome assembly GCF_030704535.1 of Vitis vinifera. Classification (NCBI taxonomy): domain Eukaryota; kingdom Viridiplantae; phylum Streptophyta; class Magnoliopsida; order Vitales; family Vitaceae; genus Vitis; species Vitis vinifera. The sequence continues at coordinate 14,421,794 of NC_081818.1, forward strand.
ATCTTAATGGACGGAGACCACTTGCCTTACCAAGTGTTAGCCTAGGTGATTTTAAGGGATTTTAAGTTAACTAAAAAGATAAAAACCATTAACGGGTCACACTTTCTCTTCATTAAAAATAGAAACACCGAAACTTCCACTTTTGTATTCGGAAACTTTCCTAGCTTCCTTCACTGCAAGAAACAAAAAGCCTAGCCACTCATCCTTTGGGAAAACATCTTCAGAGTTTGATTTGCTAGAAATAAAAATAACGAGAAAACAAAGTGAGAAGGTAAGGCAGAGAAAAGCTCTGTGTATTACTTTCTACAAACTATACAAAGTGTCGTCTTCAAGAAAAACTCCCGAGCGATCTCTTAAAAGAAAATTACAATAGATATTATATAGAGAGGCTATTCACCCCTCCTGCTAACTTCCCAACCAAGAAAACTTGTCATTGGTGGGTTACAAAGAGAAAATAGGGATTTACACACAAATATATGAAGATAAATATCAAACAGAGTTGGTGGGCAAATATCTCAAATTACAGGTGGATTTCGCAAGTTCAAATGCAACTTGCGAAAATTTTGCAAGTTCAAATTATCCATTTCGCAAGTTGCGAAGTTGTCCTGCAACTTATCAACTCTCTGTCCTGCAGCGATTCCTTTCCTCTTCTTATTTCGCAAGTTGGATTCCACAACTTGCGAAATTGCTAGATGGTTGATTTCTTCTGTGCTTTTCCTCTTTGCATCCTCATTTGGTTTTGGCAAAGGGTTATGAAGCTCCAAAGCTTACCAAGTGTTGGCCCAAGTGATAAACTAGTGTATCTCAATGGACGGAGACCACTTGCCTTACCAAGTGTTGGCCCAAGTGATTTTAAGGGATTTTAAGTTAACTAAAAAGATAAAAACCATTAACGGGTCACACTTTCTCTTCACTAAAAACTAAAACAACGAAACTTCCACTTTTGTATTCGGAACCTTACCTAGCTTCCTTCACTCCAAGAAACAAAAAGCCTAGCCACTCATTCTCTGGGAAAACATCCTCAGAGTTTGATTTGCTAGAAATAAAAATAATGAGAAAACAAAGTGAAAAGGTAAGGCAGAGCAAAGCTCTGTGTATTACTTTCTAAAAACTATACAAAGTGTCGTCTCTGAGAAAAACTCCCGAGCGATCTCTTAAAAGAAAATTATAATAGATATTATATAGAGAGACTATTCACCCCTCTTGCTAACTTCCCAACCAAGAAAACTTGTCATTGGTGGGTTACAAAGAGAAAATAGGGATTTACACACAAATATCTGAAGATAAATATCAAACGGAGTCGGTGGGCAAATATATCAAATTATAGGTAGATTTCGTAAGTTCAAATGCAACTTGCGAAAATTTCGCAAGTTCAAATTATCCATTTCTCAAGTTGCGAAGTTGTCCTGCAAGTTATCAGCTCTCTGTCATGCAGCGATTCCTTTCCTCTTTCTATTTTGCAAGTTGGATTCTACAACTTGTGAAATTGCTAGATGGTTGATTTCTTCTGTGCTTTTCCTCCTTGCATCCTCGTTTGGTTTTAGCAAAGGGTTATGAAGCTCCAAAGCTTAGTTTCTTCATGAATTTGAGCTTCAACTTGCTTTGCCATGAACTATACAAAGATCTCCCTCATTCTTGGATTGCTTTGGTGATCAAAAAGCTATCAAAAACACCAAAACTTAACACAATTTGATTAGAAACGATTGCGAGGGTCCTTAACATGCTAATTGAGTTAAAAGGTAATAACTATTACTCAAAAGTGTTTAAAAGAGTTAATTACAAGCTATAAAATAGCACTTTTTGAGTAGTAATCACTCCCCCCAACCGACATATTGCTTGTCCCTTAGCAATGAAGGAGAGAAAAATAAAAATAAACAGTACTATAATTTACAACATCATGCTAATCACTTCAAAAAATTTCAAGTGGCATGATGATCAACTCACATGGAACATTAAAGATATAAAACTCAATCTTCAACTAGAGTTATCAAATAACTTGCCTAATCACAATTCATAAAGAGAAGTCATTATGCAAATTTAAGCTTTAAAAGAATTTCCACTCCCAAAGGGTCAATCCTTACTCTTCCACAAAAATCTAAGTGTTGCTTATTAGTTTTCGAATACAGTATGCTGAACTAATCTCTCCTCCCAACCTAGTTCTTTTTCAAATCTTAGCAAACTGACAACCTCCAATAGGCTAAGAACGCACCTCATTTATTTCACTTTTTTTTTCTTGTAGGAGTATAAAGCTTAAAGGTATTCTTTTCTAAATTGTCCATGTAATGGGAGTCCATCGACGACTCCCAACCAATCAAGGTTTAGGGCATCAAGCTTCAAGGATCTTTCGACCGCTAACTCCTCGAATTTTACCTCGGACTTTCGAGATTGGAATTCAATACCCAAGCACCTACAGTATGTTAAACTCCACCTATTCACCCTTGTAACGAGCATTGAGGTCGGTGACTCCCAACCAATGAAGGCTTAGGCCACCAGGTTTTAAAGATTTTCACCATATACCTCTCAGACCTGCTCGGGTTTCAAGGCAAGTAAAACATTTTTCAAAGGCTCATTGGCCTTTTATAAGGTGTCCCAACACTATTAAAATGAGGTCAAAGGTACCAAGTCTAAAATTTCCTAAGTTAAGGGGTGAAATAGTTTTTCATCTTATAATTGGAACCTAGTGTGCACAGTGTGTGGTAAGCTTAAAGTGGACGAAATAAGGTTGAATTTAATAGAAGTTTAAACAATTCATCAACTTTAATAAGCATAATACAAACTCTAAGTTAAGTAAAAAGACAAAAATTCAATTTCTCCCATTTCATTTTGAGAATTTTTCTTGATAACCATGAAGAGTATTTAATTTTTTTTTTTTAAATTTACACAAAAAGTAACTAAATTGCCATTTATAACTTAGCATTATAAACAATACTTCCTTCCTCAACTCCCCCCAACCATGCTGAACATTGCCCTCAATGTTTGAAGAGCAATTGAAAATAAAGGGAGGAAGTGGTACCTCTTGAGTGGAATAGAGTCTGAATTGTATAGGAGAACCCACATGATTTAAAAAAACAACAAAAATATGAGTAGAGGGAATAAAATAAAAATATGCCAAGTATAGTAAAAAATGATGGATATGTATTACTTTCAGAAAGTACAATATGAAATATGCACAAGTAATACATCCAATCCCAGTATATAAAACATAAAAAACATGGGATTAAGAGTTCTGCTATAATAAGCAAATACAAAAAGTAGATAGATGATAAGGTAGTGGTAGGAGGATCATGTGGAGACGATGGCTTTACTGTGGTCTCCTGAGTGCTTTGGATCGAAGTCTCGACCTATGCTATAGTAGTCTCCTCATGGGGCATAGTCTGCTCTACTGGAATAGCCTCTTGAGATGGAATAGCTTGCTCAGCTGGAGTAACCTCCTCAGATGGAGCTGTAGGCTCTGATGGACCAGGCATATCATGCTCAGGTGGTGGCGGAACACCCAAATGCTACCGTATCTAACTAAGGATGGCGGTATGCTGGGTTTGCATGGCAATAAGCTGATCCTGAAGTGCACGTATGACTGTCATCTGTTGGGCGAGAACACTTTGAGTAGTGCTCAATGTCTACAATGTATGACATAGGCCTTTAAACTCTAAACTAGATATGGTGATAGAAGACTCAAATGGAGGAGGTGCTGATATAGCTGGTACAACTGGTGGAGCTTCAGGCGTGGTAAGAGGAGCATAAGATGTAGCCTCAGGCGTGGGCACTATAGAAGGTGCTGTAAGGGCAGGTGGTATGATCTCTGTAGGTATCTCAGCCTATTGTGCCTGTGGTGGCTGCTCATCCTGTGGTGGCTCTAGAGGTGCTGGCATATCTGGGGCTCCTAGGGGTGCAACATAAGCCGTCAAATGATTCCATTTGTCGAAAGTGAATAGCTCTCAAAAAATGCGACGGCGCTCAAGCTGAGGCTCAGAAAGATAGCCCAAATGCTCTAATATCTAATAGAGCAGCTTAGGAAAAAGTAATGGAATGGCATCTGCTCTTTGGAGCTTCTTCTTGTGGACCTTTTCTTCAAAGTAGAGAAGAAAGGTCATAATCAAATTATGAGTGCCAAAGTAAAAACCCTTTGATATCCGGAATAAAGCCTCCAATATAGCTCTTCTCCTCTACACCATATGCTAAAGTGGAAATATGTTGGAGCGCAACACCATATCCAGAAGAAGCATCCCAGGTGGAAGCTCCTTCCTAAGAAGAAATGAGCGTGTAGAGGTCCCCTTGGACAATATACGGACCATGTCTCTCTAAGAAAAATGGGACCACTCTCTGAAATCTATTGGACTCACAGGCTTATATGGAATGTGCAGGGCCTCTGCAATGTGTCTGGCTCCAAGGATATAATGGCGTCCATCAATAGTGAAGTGGACGACAGTAAGATCCCGGACGCGACGTGTAGTCATAGACTGATAAAAGTCTAGTGCTACTCTATGATAGAAGAAGTCCCTAGGAGTCATCAGGTGCTCCAAATGGTATCTTTGTAGTAGGCGAAATGAATCTCTAAGCTTCGGCTGTTGTCTGAAAGTCTCCATATCAAAGCATAGCTCGGAATGGAATGGCTTGGCTCGGCAATCCAAATTTCCCTCTATAGGTGGCTATGTAACTATAGGTCGTCTGATAATCACTTCTGGAGTCATCCCAAAAGGAATCTGAGACTTTGTAGTAGGTGGCTGAGGCTGTGGAGGTGCAGATGACTTTCCTAGGCTTGAAACTCTAGCTTTCTTTGTAGGAGGACGACGAACTGATTTCTTGGAGCGCGAAGTACTTGCCCTAGGTGTAATGGGTGGTCTCCTCGTCTCGTACCTACGTTGAGGAGGGCTAGATGGCACTCCACCCTTAGAAGGTGGAATGACAGAGGCCTGTGGAGCCTCAGATGTGGAATCCCGCACAGGTGAAACTCTCAACCTGGGATTGCGAGCTGATGGAGATGCGGCTTGGGCTCCTCTTGTCTTGGCTATGGCTGAAATGGAGAGGCTTGTGTTCCACAGGGTGCGCGAAGTGCTTCTTCTTCAGACGCACGACCTCTGGCCTTCCAACTCTGGAATTTGGGGGCTTCACAACTTATAGGGTTTTTTCACAACTTGGAATGGTTGTGTGAAATGAAAATGAAAAAAAAAATGAGAGGTTAAAATAGGAATTGAAACAATGGTTAGTATTTTCGTAAGTTGGCTGGAATTTGTTAGTTGGTTCGCAAGTTGCCTTATTTCGCAACTTGATTCGCAAGTTGATTCGCAGGCTGCGAAAATAGATTTTGAAGTTGTGAAATGGCACACGTGTGCCTGGAGGTGCTTTCGCAGGCTGTGAAAATTTTTGCAAGTTGAATAGTGGACTTGCAAATTTAAGCTTTGAGGATTTCGTAAATTGGCCCCCATTTTCGCAAGTTGAGCTATTGCTATGTTTTTAGGCTTTTTCTCCTTCTTTGGTTCTTTAAGGCTTTTCTCCAATTCCTTTGAATTTGCTCCTAATTTTGATCATCCAAAAAGTCTAAGTTAGATCAAAATAAAATAAATTAAGGCTAGAATTAAAATTAAAACAAATAATAAAGCTTTTAAATCAACAAAATTGAAACAAAAAACATGGACTTTGGTTAGTCTTCTAAAAGACTAAGTCCATCTACCCCTTTTTGGTTAAGACTGTTGTGGCTCAAGGAGACCGACTTCCACCTTGTCTGGAGTGAAAGGCTCCATGAATAGCTTGAGATGGTTGCCATTGACTTTGAAAGTGTCTATGCTGTTGGAATTGAGTAGTTCCACTACTCCATTGGAATGCACTTGGTGAATAATGAAAGGGTCTATCCATCTTGATTTTAGCTTTCCTGGAAAGATGTGGAGCCTAAAGTCATAGAGTAAGACTCTTTGTCACTTTTGAAATTCTTTGTTGGAGATTAACTAATCATACCATCTCTTCATCCTCTGTGTTGCAATTTTAGAATTGATGTAAGCATCATTTCTCGATTCCTCCATCTCATTAAGGTCTAAGCACCTCTTCATCCTGGCTCTGTTCAAGTCCATGTTTACCTTCTTAATTACCCACCAAGCCATGTATTCAACTTCCACAGGGAGATGACATGCTTTTCCATAGACTAGGCGATAAGGAGACATGCCAAGAATAGTCTTGTAAGCTGTTCTGTATGCCCATAGTGAATCATGGAGCTTAATAGACCAATCTCTTATGCTTGTGTTCACCACCTTCATCAATATATTCTTGATTTCCCTGTTTGCTAACTAAACTTGCTCAGAGGTTTGAGGGTGGTAAGGTGTAGCTACCTTATGCTTCACCCCATACTTGGCTAAGAGAGTTTCAAAAGGCTTGTTACAAAAATGAGTACCTCTATCACTGATTATGGCCTTGGGCACCCTAAATCTTGAGAAGATGTTCTCTTTGAGAAACTTGAGAACAACTCTGTGGTCATTGTGTTTACACTGGATTGCTTCAACCCATTTAGAAACATAGTCTACCCTCACCAAAATGTAAGAGTTACCAAAAGACATAGGGAAAGGTCCCATGAAGTCAATGCCCCAAACATCGAAAAGATCAACTATTAAAATGGGGTTCATAGGCATTTGGTTCCTACATGTTAACTTCCCAAGCCATTGGCATCTATCACAGCTCCTACACATGGTGTGAACATCTTTGAAAAGTGATGGCCAACTGAAACCTGATTGCAACACCTTCATGGTTGTTTTCTGAGAGGCAAAGTGGCCTCCACATGCGCTTTCGTGGCAATGACTGAGGATCCCCTGTTGCTCTTGTTCAGGGACACACTTCCTTATTATTTGATCTACACAATACTTAAAGAGAAAAGGTTCTTCCCAATAGTAGGTATGAATTTTTGCAAAGAAGTGTTTCCTATCTTGTGCTTTCCACTCACTTGGAACTTCACCAGTAACTAGATAGTTAGCAATATGAGCATACCAAGGAGCATCTTCTAACAACATGAGTGACTCCTCCGGAAAATCATCATTAATAGGTAAACCATGGGAATTATGCGATATAGCCAACCTTGAAAGGTGGTCAGCTACAACATTCTTCACTCCTTTCTTGTCTTTGATTTGGAGATTGAACTCTTGTAGTAAGAGAATCCATCTAATTAGCCTTGCTTTTGCATCTGGCTTTGTCAATAAGTACTTCAAAGCTGAGTGGTCAGTGAAAACCACAATGAAAGACCCTACCAGATAAGCACGAAATTTGTCCAAGGCAAAAACTACAGCCAACAATTCTTTCTCTGTGGTTGTGTAGTTTCTTTGCGTTTCGTTCAATGTTTTACTTGCATAGTAGATCACATAGGGCTTTCCATCTTCTCTTTGACCAAGAACAACTCCTATAGCAAAATCACTAGCATCACACATCACTTCAAAAGGTAGTTGCCAGTTAGGAGCCCTCACTATTGGAGCAGTTGTCAAGAACTGCTTCAATTGCTCAAAACTCTTTTGACATCTCTCATCCCATACAAATTTAGCATCCTTACCCAATAGTTCACAAAGAGGCTTTGAAAGTTTAGAGAAATCTTTAATAAACCTTCTATAGAACCCAACATGGCCAAGGAATTGTTTCACTCCTTTTACAGTTGTTGGGATGGAAACTTGACAATAAGTTCCACCTTTACTTTATCAACTTTAATGCCTTTCTTGGAGATAATGTGGCCAAGGACAATTCCTTACTGTACCATAAAATGGCATTTCTCCCAATTAAGCACTAAGTCCTTTTCAATGCATCGATTCAAAATAGCTACTAAGTTGACTAAACATTCCTCAAATGTGCTTCCATATATGGTGATATCATCCATAAAAACTTCCATAACACGCTCCACCATATCACTGAAAATGCTTAACATACATCGTTGGAATGTTGCAGGTGTATTGCATAAACCAAAAGGCATTCTTCTGTAGGCATATGTTCCAAATGGACATGTGAATGTGGTTTTCTCCTGGTCTTCAACATCAATTTCTATTTGAAAATACCCGGAGTAGCCATCGAAGAAATAATAGAAAGGATGACCTGAGACTCTCTCCAACACTTGATCAATAAATGGCAATGGAAAATGATCCTTCCTGTCACAACATTCAATTTTATATAATCAATACACACCCTCCAACCTGAAGTGAGGCGTGTAGCAACTTATTCTCCCTTATCATTTTGCACCACTGTGATCCCTGATTTATTTGGCACTACTTGAGTAGGACTCACCCATGGGCTATCTGATATGGGGTAGATAATACCGACCTGAAGTAGCTTAAGAACCTCGGCTCGCACCACCTCTTGCATATGAGGATTCAATCTTCTTTGAGGTTGATGGATTGGCTTAACTTCTTCTTCCATGTATATATGATGTGTACAGACTAAAGGGTTGATACCTTTCAAGTCAGATATTTGCCATCCTATTGCTTTCTTACATCTCCTGAGAACTTCAAGTAAACACTCCTCCTGAGGAGTGGTAAGAGATGAGGATATAACAACATGACACTTCTTATTCTCTTCTAGGTATGCATACTTCAACTCCTGGGTAGTGGCTTCAGATTAAGCTTTGGGGCCTCCTCTTTAACAACTTCTTGTGCTTCCTCCTCATTGAACAAAGGTAGAATTTCTTCTATCCTCCTCTAACCTGGTAGAGTAGCAAGTAAATCTGAGGGTTCAGGTAACCCTTCATCAAGATCCCCAAGACTTTCATCCAACTTCTCTTGTATTTTTTTATTACAATGCTCCTCCACTAAAGTGTCAATGATGCACACCTCTTTTAGACCTTTTTCTTCTTTCAGATTGATTGGCTTCTTGGACATATAGAAGATATTGAGCTCCAATGTCATGTTGCCAAACATGAGTTGCATGAGTCTATTCCTACAATTGATGATTGCATTTGATGTAGCTAGGAATGGTATTCCAAGTATAATAGGAACATAATTAGTTCCTTTGAAAATTAGGTCTATATCAAGAACAACAAAATCCACTAGATAGTAGAAATTGTCAACTTGAACTAACACATCTTCAATCACCCCTCTTGGAATCTTCATTGATCTATCTGCTAGAGATAGAGTGATTGATGTTAGTTTCAATTCACCAAGTCCCAATTGCTTGTAGATAGAGTATGGTAGAAAATTCACACTTGCCCCCAAGTCCAACAAAGCTTTCTCCACTAACTCCCCTCCAATCATCACTAAGATGGTAGGGCAGCCCGGATCTTTGTACTTAACTGGAGACTTGCACTGTATGATGGCACTTAGTTGCTCAGTCAAGAAGGCTTTCTTATTCACATTCAACCTTCTTTTGATAGTGCACAAGTCCTTCAGGAATTTTGCATAAGTCGGCACTTGTCTGATCATGTCTAGCAATGGGATGTTGACCTTCACTTGCCTTAATACTTCAAGAATTTCTAATGCATTGTTGATTCCCTTTTTCCCATGCAAAGCTTGAGGAAAAGGTGGAGGCATGTGTTTCTTCATCACATCTCCATTGATAACTATCTTCTCCGGATCTTCATTAACTATTGAATCATGGTCCTCTTTCCTTCCACTGCTTCCTTTCTTCTTTCTTTTGATTTCCTCCCTTTTCTTTGTCTCTTTTTCATCCTCTGTTTCATCATGTGGCTTGGGTGTTGGCAGCTCAACCTCTTTACCACTCCTCAGAGTGATCATGGCTTTGACATTTCTTACCTATGAAGATTCTCCCTCATGAGCCTCCACTTCATGGATACCCTTGGGGTTTTGGTGAGGTTGAGAAGGAAACCTTCCCTTCTTTTGCAATGTGTTAAGGTTAGTGTGCCTTGAGATTGAGTATTGGAGATTATCTATCTTCTGAGGTAGATCAATTTGCATTCCATCCATCCTTTTATCGAACGTATTCTCTACACTGTCGATTCTTTGACTGAGTTGAGCATTGATGGATTTCTGGTCTCCAACAAAATCTCCTACGACCTTGCTTAAATTCATTATTGCTTGCTCAAGATTTGAAGCTTGTTGAGATGCATGGCCTGGTTGCATGTACTGAAGTGCTCTTGGTTTCCAGGAGAAATTTGGATGGTTCCTCCAATTTGAATTGTAGGTATTTCCATATGAAGCATTATTATTGGGCTTGAATTGTCCAATGACATTCGCTTGATCTCCAAACATTTCTCTAACAGTTGGAATTGTAGGACACTCCTCCACCAAGTGCTCATAAGATTGACAAATGGAACAAGGCATAATTTGCACTGGTGTTTCAGAAATGGCTTGCACTTCATGTATCTTTTTCAGTTCTAGCTCCTCTAATCTTCTTGTCATAGCTGCAACTTTTTCTTTCATGTCAATATCTTCGTTCAAGGTATACATCCCAGCCTTAGCATTAAGAGCATTTGGTTGAGACTTCATTTTTCCTACTTTTCCCTTGTTCGGTTCATCCCATCCTCTTGAAACTTCAGTAACATAATTTAAGAAATCCATGGCTTCCTCTGGATTCTTACTCATGAAGTCTCCTCCACACATAGTCTCTAGGAGTTGCTTCATTGAGGAAGACATACCGTTGTAAAAGTAGCTGACTAATAGCCATGTATCAAAGCCATGGTGAGGACAAGCATTGATAGCTTCCATGTATCTCTCCCAAAACTCATAGAATTTCTCATTCTCCTTAGCTGAGAAGTTTGAAATTTGCCTTTTCAAGTCATTGGTCCTATGAGTAGGGAAACATTTCTTAAGAAATTCAGCTTGCAAATCAGTCCAAGTTCGGATACTCCTTGGCCTTAAAGAATTAAGCCAAATCTTGGCCTTATCCTTCAGAGTGAAAGGAAATAACTTTAGCCTCATCAAGTCTATTGAAGCTCCTCCCTCTTGAAATGTATTACAAACATCTTCAAATTCTTTGATATGCGCATAGGGATTCTCACTTTCCATCCCATGGAAAGTAGGTAGAAGTGGCATAATATGCGGTCTGATTACTAGTTGCTCTGTAGGAGGCACTATGCATGATGGTGCACTCATACGAGGTGGATGCATGCGGTCCCTCATTGATTTGAATGCATTAGGATTGTCCTGCTAACCATGGTGACTATGCTGATCTTCAGGTGTAGCTTCCATGATGTTCAAGCACAATTCCAACTCTGTTTCGTGAGGTGTTTCAATTTTTACAAGTCTTCCTCCACTGTCTCGTATCTAATATGGCATACACAACTAGTAACAACTGTAATAAAAACAAAGAAAACAATACTACAAAAAAAACAAACTAAGATTAACTAAAAACTAAATTATAAGATAAGATAAAATATGAACAAGTAAAAGAAACAATTAAAAAGAGTTAGTAAAAGAAAAGAAAAATCACCAAACTTGTAATGAAGATCACAAGTGTTTTGGAAAAGGTTATATCACTGTAAAGTTGGCACCATCCCCGGCAATGGTGCTATTTGATTCATGCCCAGTTGGTGTATGCCCTGTTGATTGGTGTTCAATCAACTAGTATACTCTGATTTCGGTCCTCAGACGGTAGTAATCAACAAAATTTATAAACCTATTTCACCATATACTAGGGTAGAATTAGCTAGCATAGCATAGTGGCTCTAGGATCGTCCACAGGGATGGGTTTTCAAATTACAACTGATATTAGTTCAAAAACTGAATTGGTGTTTTTTCTTTTCAAGGTTAGTTTTAAAAGAAAACATAAATATGTTTGAAAAGGTTGGTTTTAAGTGAAACCAATAATAAAGTAATTGAAATTACTTACAAAGAAAAATGCTTCTTAGAGTTTTAGATCACTAGGCTCAGGTTCTTTATACAAAAAAGGGAGATTTCGGTCACTTGGATCTTTTCCTCACATTGGGGATTTAACATATAGTTATTTCCCAAACCGGTGTGGTACAGATGCTTCCCCTTAATGGGTTCAAACACTAAATCCTTGTCACTGAATTATCTTGCAATGGTTCATACCTCTCACCTAGTATTGGCCATTCAAGGTGATCTTTAACCTTGGATTACCCGTCAAAAGCTCGCAACAGATAACTAATGGATGTCTCCTGGGAGTCCAAAAGCTTACCAAGTGTTGGCTATTCTAGATAATCCTACCTTTAAACCACCTCCCGGAGGCTCGCAAAAGATAAACTAGTGTATCTTAATGGACGGAGACCACTTGCCTTACCAAGTGTTAGCCTAGGTGATTTTAAGGGATTTTAAGTTAACTAAAAAGATAAAAACCATTAACGGGTCACACTTTCTCTTCATTAAAAATAGAAACACCGAAACTTCCACTTTTGTATTCGGAAACTTTCCTAGCTTCCTTCACTTCAAGAAACAAAAAGCCTAGCCACTCATCCTTTGGGAAAACATCTTCAGAGTTTGATTTGCTAGAAATAAAAATAACGAGAAAACAAAGTGAGAAGGTAAGGCAGAGAAAAGCTCTGTGTATTACTTTCTACAAACTATACAAAGTGTCGTCTTCAAGAAAAACTCCCGAGCGATCTCTTAAAAGAAAATTACAATAGATATTATATAGAGAGGCTATTCACCCCTCCTGCTAACTTCCCAACCAAGAAAACTTGTCATTGGTGGGTTACAAAGAGAAAATAGGGATTTACACACAAATATATGAAGATAAATATCAAACAGAGTTGGTGGGCAAATATCTCAAATTACAGGTGGATTTCGCAAGTTCAAATGCAACTTGCGAAAATTTTGCAAATTCAAATTATCCATTTTGCAAGTTGCGAAGTTGTCCTGCAACTTATCAACTCTCTGTCCTGCAGCGATTCCTTTCCTCTTCCTATTTCGCAAGTTGGATTCCACAACTTGCGAAATTGCTAGATGGTTGATTTCTTCTGTGCTTTTCCTCTTTGCATCCTCATTTGGTTTTGGCAAAGGGTTATGAAGCTCCAAAGCTTAGTTTCTTCATGAATTTGAGCTTCAACTTGCTTTGCCATGAACTATACAAAGATCTCCCTCATTCTTGGATTGCTTTGGTGATAAAAAAGCTATTAAAAACACCAAAACTTAACATAATTTGATTAGAAACGATTGCAATGGTCCTTAACATGCCAATTGAGTTAAAAGGTAATAACTACTACTCAAAAGTGTTTAAAAGAGTTAATTACAAGCTATAAAATAACACTTTTTGAGTAGTAATCAAAGGGCTCTAACTAATGCATCTCTGTGTGTACTAGATGAGGCCAAAAGGCTTCAAATGGATATGTGAGCTTTTATAGTGTGCAGCTAGCGCAAAATCTAGTCATCCTCTCTCTGAAGCTCCTCTCTGGTGGTTGTACCAGCAAATGGCCTGTCAACGGGTAGAGACTGGGCTACTTTCCCACTTTGTGCAACTATTTGAACATATTTGTGAGCGGGCTCGTACTCTTCAGGGAATAGAATGAAAAGTGTCATGGGTGGCACATGTTGCAAATACACTGGTGATACTGAATGCTATTTGGGAATCCTGTTTGGGGTTAATCTGAATGGCCTAGGGATCTGCTGGTTAGAGGTATATCCAATGATGTCTGAATCCACATACAAACTGATTGGTTGAGGAGCTTCTCCATCCCATCCCATCCCATCCCATCCCATCATAAATATCTCATTCCCTACGGACTCAATCAAATGTACCCCTCCTAGGGGTGAAGGTATGACTGTAGTATTATGAGTGGGGAGTGAGTATGTGGTCACACCAGGTCATCCCAAGTCAACTAAGTCCCGATCAATCAAATCCTGAATAACATGTCTCAAAACTGCACAACTGTCTGTGTCATGACTTGCCCTCTAGTGGTAGGCACAATGAAGATTTGCTCGATATCCCGGTGAGGCTAGCTGTGGTGGTGGTCTGAGTGATAATGGAGCATTCAGTCTCCCTTTAACTAACCTTTGAAAGGATTGGCTAAAGGGCATCTCAAGCAGTGAGAACTGTCTAACAAACCTCGGTGGAGGCGGTGCTCTATATTGATGATGGAATTGCATAGGTGGCCTCTGAGCCGCTTGAGTGGCATATACTGGCTATAGTGGCGGGTGTAGATAAGCAGGTTCTGCTGGCCTGGTGGGGACAAGTGGTCTGTATTGATCATATTGTATTGTCGAATAAGGAGTATCTATAAAATGTCTCTGAGTCTAAGGGTGTCATGAAGACCTATGGCCCATTATGCTAATAGTACGAACATCTGATGGTCTGGGGCTTGACCCAGGTTTCTTCCCTTTTGAGTTATAAGGGGAAGAGTTTGCCCATAATCCCCTAGCTATACCATTCTCAATGCCATAGAGGGCCTGTACTAATGAGCCAAAATTAGTTCGAGGAAAACCTATGAGATGCTTGGCAAACTAGGGCAGAAGACTACGCGTAATCATACTGATCTGATCTTGCTCTAAAGGTCTGTCAATAATCTGAGATATCTTCTCCTTCCAACGGGATATGAATGAGGTAATTGACTCATTTGGCATTTGTCTAAGGGTCTCCAACTCTCTTCGTGATACATCCACTACTGTGTTAAAAGAGTATTGTCTAAGGAATTCCTATGCTAAATCACTCTAGGTCCTACGACGTAAGGGGTCTAGTGAATCAAACCAAAGTTGCACGACACCACTCAATGATAGGGGAAACAACATAATCATTTATGCCCGTGCATAACAGCGTTGTACAACTGTAAGTGGATACGGGGGCACCCGATCCCCGTGTTTCTCTCAATATTTGGTATGAGGAACTTAACAGGCAATGCTGCAACTGATAAATCATTATATCCATCCCAACTCATAACTGCATTTGAAACATGCAACAACCTCATCCTTTACTCAATTCTATCAATGTGGGCCTGAGTATCATTTGTAACCTTCATAGGTGCCATAACATAATGTGGCGTAGTCTTAGTCTGCCCATGTAGAACAAATGCCCCAGCTTGTGGAGTTGACTGAATCGGTGGTGGTGGAGGCAGAGGAACCGTGTGGTTCTGTTGTATGGTATGGCCAGATGGTGGTGGTGGTGGTATAGTAAAGTCATGTGGGGTGTTCTCTTGAATCGACATTGGCTAGGCCTGGTGCCCATCAATCCTTTGTCCCAATCCTAAGATAGCATCTCTGAGCAATGCCATAGTGTTTATGATCTCGGTTAGCTGGTCAACAGTAGCATACTAGGGGTCCATATCTCTATGAACTAATGGCTATCCTATTTGGATGTATTGATCTGATTCTCTCACAAGTCTACATCCGACCTTGATCCAAGCTCTAGAATCCAGGTCGTATTCTCAATTAACAATCCTGTAATGAAAGGGAAGGTATCAACCCTCGTGACTATCAAACTCGAAATCAAACCACTAATGTAATCCCATAACTACATCCTTTGAGGGAATGAACTATCATGTGATGCCAACAACTAAACTAATACATGACCCTATGTGCGGGGACAGAACTCTGACATGGCAATATCTAAGGGTAAGGTAGCTCTATAACTAATGATAGGGGAAAACATGACCTAAAGACTAGACAACCACACCCACAAGGGATACACAGCCTAAGATCATAACCAACACACAAAGTGACACACTGGCCACACATGTATCCATGAAATCCAGCTCAAGGCTATATAGGTCTTCATTGCTCGGATATCTGTCATCTCCATAGTGCTCCCAAACATCGATATAGCCCCTACGCTAGACCCTACTCCAAGCCCCTTGATTACGACTCAAAAAGTGCTCTTTTATAACTTTTTATAAACTCTTTTAAACACTTTTGAGTAGTATTTATTACCTTTTAACTCAATTGGCACATTAAGGACCCTTGCAAGGGCTACTGATCAGTTTTTGGCAAGTTTTGATGTTTTTGATAGCTTTTTTATCATTAAAACAAGCCAAGAATAAGGGAGAACTTTGTGTAGTCCATGGCAAAGCAAGTTGAAGCTAAATTACATGAAGAATCCAAGTTTTGGAGTGCTTCGAAGCCTTTGCCAAATCAATCAAGTATGCAAGGAAGAGAATCAGAGAAGGAATCTAACATCCAACAATTTTGCATGGGTATGCGAAATGCCCAAGAGGAGTACAAGCTACAAGATAGAGAGCAAGGCTATGATGAATGAATTTCGCACCCTTGTGAAAATTTTTCAAGCCTTGCGAAACTAAGAAGAAGGAATTTTGCAACCCCTTGCAAAATTTTCGTAAGCATTGCGAAATCTTCCTGTAATCTTTAGATATTTTTGCACTGACTCCGTTAGATTTTTATCTCAAGATATTTTGTGTAATTACCTATTCTCTCCTTATAATTAGCTAAAGATCTTTTTAGATATTTAGGATATCTAATTGAGGGGTTAAAAATATCTCTCTATATATGTGTTAAAATATCTCTTTTGTAATATCTCAGAATCTCAGAAGAAATTCTTGGGATCACTTGTAATCTCTCGGAAGAAATTCCAGAGAAGACTTGTACATTCTTTTTAGTAAGAAATATACAGAGCTTTCCTCTGCCTTACCTACTCATTTTGATTTTATTTTCTTTCTAGCCAAACAATCTATGAGGATATTCTTCCAGAGGATGAGTGGTTGGGCTCTTTTGTGTTTCTTGGACTGAAGGAAGCTAGGTAAAGGATTCAGATACAAAAATGAGAGTTTTCCTTGTTTCAGTTTTAAATGAAGAGAAGTTGTGACCCGTTAATAGTTTTTATTTTTATAGTTAACTTAAAATCCCTTAAAATCACCTGGGCTAACACTTGGTAAGCTTTTCAGACTCCATCCATTGAAATCCATTAGTTATCTCTTGCGAGCCTCTGGGATGTGGTTTAAAGGTAGGATTACCTAGAATAGCCAACACTTGGTAAGCTTTTCGGAATCCCTAGAGACATCCATTAGTTATCTCTTGCGAGCTTTTGAAGGGTAATCCAAGGTTAAGGATCACATTGAATGACCAATACTAGGTGAGAGGTATGAACCATTACAAGATGAATCCGTGAGAGGACTTTAGTGTTTGAAATCATTAATAGGAAGCAACTGTAACACACTGGTTTGGGAAATAACTATAGGTTAAATCCCTAATGCCAGGAAGAGATCTGGAATCTCCCCTTTTGTATAAGGAACCTGAGCCTAGTGACCTAAAACTCCAAGAAACCTTTTCTTTGTAATTAATCTCAGTTACTATTTTTGGTTAGCTTACAACTAACCCTTTTCAACCAACTTTATGTTTTCTTTTAAAGCTAACTCATAAAATAAAAGGCACCATTTCAGTTCTTTAACTAATATCATGTGTGAAATGAAAACCCATCCCCGTGGACGATCCTAGAACCACTATGCTATGCTAGCTATGCTACCTTAGCATATGGTGAATTAGGTTTATAAATTTTGTTGATAACTCCCGTCTGAGGACTGAATTAAGTAGAACGCCAATTGAGGACGAATCACCCCTATCTTAGTCGAAGGCAAACAATTGGGAATGATTCCCATACAACTCGAGAAACAAGTGAGGGATAGTTGACCAAGACTAGAAACCCGGATGTAAGAGGATACATGTGCATCCCACAAAGACAAGCATCAAGCAGTCATGCAAGAGATAGTGAGTCATGTAGCAAACAGTCATGAGCAAAGAGCTGGCCTACCATAAAATCTACACACAAACTAATCATCTATGCCTATCATGAACCTTAAGACCAAGCACTACCATCAATGAGTGAACATGCTACAACCAATTAGCTAAACACACAGTCAACAACAAATCACAAGTGTAAGTCAAATGCCAACCAAATAAGTGCTCATCAGTCATCCAAATGGCCTAAAAGTCCACTGGTCAATGAACCATGTGCTCTAATATACCCAACTCAAGTTCAAGTTTGATCCTCTTATAAAACCAGAGATTTTGGGTTCAATCCCTAGTGGAGTCGCTAATTTGTGGACTCTCCCCCGATCCACCGACCAGCGTGACTCGCGATTAAAAATATGTGGAGAAAAAAATATGGTTTTCGAGTTTTGGAAAACCCGTTCTTGATGAGGAATGATTTTGTTTGGAGTCGCCACTTATTTATTTATTTATTTTTTAAATGGGGGAAATTAAGTAAGAACAAAAACCCCTTAATGACTCTAGTTAAGAAAAAATAGTCCACGAAACTCGATTTTTGGGTCCGGGGATCAGGTTACCTATTAGGAAGGTATTTCATGTGAGGTAGCACCCCTCTAGGCCTAGGGTTCGGTCTCTACTAGTGAATTGGGTACATTGGAGCATATGGGTCAAAGAACAATCAATCCCCCCCAGGCTACATGGATGACAAGACTCATACAATCCTACTTGGTATTCGACATGCATAGGAAATCGACAATCATAACAATGATGTGTACCTGAGGTTCCTAGCCATGCGTTGTAGAAAATGGTGAGTCAATAAGCACAAGCACACAACATATGCAACCACCAAATCTACTAAAATTTAGTCATATTTCTACTCAAATTAAGAGAATTTTTGGCCATGACCAAACCCTATATATGTAACCTCTAGTCTCCACCAAACGACCACCAAAATGCAGCCATGAAACTTCATTACGTGGCTGAAATTTAGCTATTCCAATTCCATTGACTTTTAGTTGGGAATTAACATCTTTTCCACTTGAATTTCATCCACTAACATCCACAAATTCCATAATTCTCCATAAAATAAAAATAAAAATTCAGTTGCCAAATATCAATTATAGGCCACCGATTTCATGAAAGTCACATGCATTTTTTCATTAAAAAAAAAGATTCATCAATTCAAATGTTTAATACCCACTGTTTTCACTCATTCTTACCATGAAAATAATAATTCAAGCCTCCAAAAGTCTCACCATGTTGCTGCCACCTTTTCCATTAAACTTACCAATGTGGCATGAACTTCTACCCTAAATCTCCATGTCCAACCTTGAATTTTAGCCAATTACATCATTTAAAACTTTAGCAAATCTATACTTGAAATTTCAGCCTTGATTTTTATTAAAATTTTTAGCAAATAATCACTTGAATTTCAGTCATGGTTTTTATTAAAATTTCAGCATTTCTCTACTGAAACTTCCATAAAATTTAGCCGCTTTATTTAGCAAACACAACCACTAAAATTCAACTCTGAATATCCATTAATGTGACCACTTTTCTCCATTTTTTCTCTAAAAAATTTAGCCATAGAAATTCACACACACAAGGCCACTCTTTCCATAATTTCCCATAATTCACCCATTTATGGCCACTAAAATTAGATTTTCAGTTGCTAAAAGTGCCAACTACCAGTTTGCCATGTTTCTGATTCAAGCACAAAAAAAAGATAGGAAGTTACAAAGAAAAAAATCAAGTACAAAGAGTTGACGATCCCCTCTCAGATTTGATAATTTGTGATCATCCACTGTCCAAAACCACCAAGACTAAAAAAAAACGAGGATCAACAAGGGGTTTCAAGGCTTTGAGTCTACTTCAAGTGAAGATGAATCAAACTAGGGGCCACCCAAGTATGATCCAATCTTGAACAACAAAGAAAAAGTATGCCAAATTAAATGCCCTTCAAAAGAACCAACACAACCCAACCTAACAGTAGATAGAAAACCAAACAGAGATGAAAATGTAGTAGAAACAGAGAAATGAGTGAATTGTAGAGAGAGTAGTCATATTTAGATAATATATATATATATATATATATATATATATATATATATGAGAGAGAAAAGTATTACAACACCACATCCACACCCCAAACAATTGAACAATGCTTAGAAAATTAAAGATAACCAGAGAGAATGAAAGAAAAATAGAGTAATGAGTGGAAATGATCAAAGAAGCTACAACAAACACACCTGGAAAGGCTCCTTCTAATGAGAATAGCTGGGCTCCAAACTGTTTTTATTTTATTTTATTTATTTATTTAAAACCTCCAGCAAACCACAACAAAATCAGTTTCCCTTTCTCAAACGTCTCCCCTCTTCTTCTTTCTTTTATCTTGCTCTCTTCTCTCTTTAGACGTAGAGCCCTCAGAGATGCTAAGAATCCCCCCCCCCCCCCTCCCCACACACACACACACTTACTTTCAGTCGTCACCCTAGTAGAGTATCCCCACCCAAAATTTCAAAAAACCTCCTTCACACTCTCTCTGAAATGCCTTTTATACTAGTTTGTCCCCCTCAGCATCTGCACCACCTCATTTTTCTTCCCCTTCAGCCTTGGAATCCCCCACCATCAGCCTCAAAACTCCAACTTATTCAACTCCTCCTTCAGTCATGAGGTGGGCAGCTGTCCCTCATAAATCCACCATTGCTTACCTGTCAAGAATCCACATGGATTCAGGGTGGGTTGCAATCAACCCGAAAACCAATCGAGTCAGTTGAGAAAAATTCTCAAATTTTGATAAAATATTCCTTGAAGAGTGAGGAATCCAACAAAAAATAGTGCACAATTCTAAGCTCAAATGAGAGAGAAATGGCTAAAACAAGCCAGAGTGCTCTTGATTAGGATGGGCTTTAGCAAGCTGCCTCGACGAATCGGCTCAGCCAGTTGAGAAAAATTCTCAAATCTTGACAAAATATTCCTTGAAGAGTAAGGAATCCAACAAAAAAATGGTGCACAATTCTGAGCTCGGATAAGAAAGAAATGACAAAAACAAGCCAAAGTGCTCTAAATTTGAATGGGCTTCAGCGAGCTGCCCCAATGAATTGGATGAGCCAAACCGATCGACCTGGTTGAGAAAAATTCTCAAATTTTGACAAAATATTCCTTGAAGAGTAAGGAATAATAAAAAAAAAAGTTTCACAATTCTGAGCTCGGATGAGGGAGAAATGACTAAAACAAGCCAAAGTGCTCCAGATTTGGATGAGCTTCAACGAGCTCTAATTGAACTAAAGTTTTTGTGGAAAATGGACCTGCACTTAACACCCATGTATTTCTTCTTTTATTTATCATTTTTTTAGGTAGTGGTAAGTGAACTTAGGTAGTTTCCTCAAGTTGCCTATGTTCCCTTTACAGAGTTAATTCTTTTACTCTAACTTTTGCCAAGATTAAAGAATTTAATCTTATGAGAATGTCCTAATTTTTTTTGCTTAAGTCACATTTAATATTTTCAACTTAACAAGCTTTTTATTTATTTATTTATTTATTTATTGTTGTATGCAACTTAAGCTCATGCTGGCTAGGAGCATGGTGTGACTCAAGCATAATAACACTTTAAAAATTTGCTATTGATGGAGTCAACTCTTAATATGTTATTAGTGGCAACCTTATATGCACCATTGGTGTAAGCCTCTTACACCACATAAGGTCCATCCCACTTTAATGGAAATTTGTAGCTAGTCTTATGTGTTGTAATAATGGGATAGCAAGAACTAGAATTCTAACTTGAAAGGATTGAGGGTGAACCCTCTTATTAAAAGCTCTTAAAACGTGTGCTTGATAACACTCTAAGCGTTGCTGGGCTTCAAGTTGCTTTTCGTCTAGTGCTTCTAACTCTTGAAGACATAACTTGACATTATTTTCATCAATTAGTCCTTCATGTATACAAATCCTTAATAAAGAGATTTGACACTCAAGGGGCAGTATAACTTCTACATCATAAATGAGGGGATAAGGGGTTACTTGTGTGGGTGTTTGATATATTGTTGGGTATGTCTAGAGTGCTTCTTACTTGTTCATGTTAATTCCTTTTTGACTTATCTATACCTTTCTTTAATAAACTATAAAGGGTCTTATTAAATGTCTTTACAAGACCATTAGTTGGTGTATTGTACATAAATGAATTTCGTCATTTGAAACCAACTCACAAAGACTACTTAGTGGTTGTGTACCATGGTACCCCATATTGATAGTGTGGACTCGCATTTTTCACATGCATCCCCCTACTTGGTGGCAAGACTCGCCTTTTATTGTGAAAAACCAATTTTTTCAAAAATTTAGAGTCACCACTTATTTTTGTTTTTTTTAAGGGAAAATAAAATAAGAAATAAAACCCTAAGAGTGAATCCTTTTAAAGGAAAAACATGTCTATGAAAAAACTGAGTCCAAGTTTGGGGGTCAGGTTATTGTGGACCCATATTTTTCACGTGCGTCCCCACTCGTAAGGCGAGACTCACTTTTGATTTGTAAAAAACTATTTTTTCATTAAAATTTAGAGTCGTCACTCACTTTTATTTATTTATTTTTAAAATGGGAAATCAAGTAAGAATAAAACCCTTAAAAATGACTCTTAACTTTTGGACAACTTGTTTGCGAAAAACTCAAGTCTAGTTCCAAGGATTAGGTTACCTATCGGGAAGATGCCTCTAAAAAGGTAGCACCTTGATAAGCCTTAACGAGGTTTCTACTAGCTAAGTTGAGGGACATATTGTAATCAATCAGTTGATTGAGTGTATCTTGGTAGGCTAAGGTGATTTTCAAAACTCCATTGATACTAATATGTCAATTTAGAAAAACACAATCATTGAGGAATGATAATATACACACTTGAATCCACAACTTAAGCGTTATCACAAAACATCAAAGTTAGTTTAGACATTATATCATCAACATGCATTTTATCAGAGGAAATCAAACAAACATCAAGGCATGCCCAAGGTCAATATCAAACGTGGATATGGTTCTCAATGACATACATATTCATGAGATTTTGAAATTGGAAGATAGAGAGCGTACCTAGATAACATGCATCGACGCTTCTATAAAAATGAGGTTAATTCACAAATAATAATAATAAAAAACTAAACCTATATATATATATATAACATGTCTCAAATCAAGGAAAGTTCACAAGCATGTTTAAAAGTGACCAAATTATCAAAAGCAAAGGAATTATCATTAATAGGGTAGAATATCAGTTCATAAAATAAACTCTAAATAAATATCAAGAACTCTTGTCTCACCAAAACAAAAATTATGTAATATCTTTAACATGTATAGGTTAACATCTAATAGGCCAAATTAATTCATTATATTCTAATTAATATCGAATTTATTCACAAGTGGGTTACTTCATAGAAATATTGGCACATATTAGAATAGAATACTTTACAAAATAAATCTAAAACAAATATCCAGAAGTCAATTTTATCATGAAAATTTTCAAAGAACATCTCCTATATGTTTAGTTTATCATTTAAGTGACCAAATTAATTAACTACCCTCATTTAGTACTAGAATTCATAATGATGATAATAGGTCCAGAATAAGGCATTTTTTTAAGGTATTAAACAATTTATTTTCCTAATTAACTTAGAAATGTCACAAAATCATAGAAAATTTCAAAAAATTAGCTTAATATTTCTATTTTATAGGAAAAAAATCACAAGGAAATATCACATTCATAACTGATTATTACTCAAAAAGTGCTATTTTATAGCTTGTAATTAACTCTTTTAAACACTTTTGAGTAGTAGTTATTACCTTTTAACTCAATTGGCATGTTAAGGACCCTTGCAATAGTTTCTAATCAAATTATGTTAAGTTTTGGTGTTTTTGATATCTTTTTTATCATCAAAGCAATCTAAGATTGAAGGAGAGCTCTATATAATCCATGGCAAAGCGAATGGAAGCTCATTTACAAGAAGAATCCAAGCTTTGGAGCTTTGTAGTCCTTTTCCAAAATAAAATCAAGAATGCGAGGAAAAACAAAGAGAGGAATCTAACATGAAGAAATTCAAGAGAACAACAACTGTAGGACACATTTCGAGCACTTTGTGGAGTCCATTTTATGCATACTATATGTTGTTTCAAAGCTCAGGAATTCAAGAGTCCAACGCTTCAAATGGTGTGCAAATCAGAGCTAAAATGAAAAAGTTATGGCCATTGGAAGACAATCGCACCAAGCTGAAAGGCAATTTCGCAAGCCGCGAAATCACAAAGTGCAAGCTGCGAAATCAGCCTATTCTTGCGAAATTGACACTTTCAGCTTGCGAAGTTTTCACAGGCCATGTTGCAAGCTGTGAAATCCACCTAAGTGCTCCCAGATATTTGTGACCGACTCTTTTAGATTTTTTCTTCAGATATTTGTTGTTTAAATCCCCATTTTCTCCTTGTAATCCACTAATCATAGGATTCCTTAGTTAGAAAGTAAGAAGAAAGGGTGAATAACCTCATATATATATTTTGTAATTTTCTTTACACAATACATCTCTGGAGCTTGTTCTAAAAGACCAACTTTTTGTATAGTTTTGAAGGAAGTAATACATGGAGCTCTGCTTTGCCTTACCTACTCATTTTGATTGTATTTTTCTCACTAGCCAAACCAGCTCTGAGGATGTTTCCTTAAAGAATGAGTGGCTAGGATTTTTGTCTCTTGGAGTTAAGGAAGCTAGGTAAGGTGCCGAATGTAAAAATTGGAAGTTTTGTTGTTTTAGTTTATATTGAAGAGGAAGTGTGACCCATTAGTGGTTTCTATGTTTTTAGTTAACTTAAAACGCCTTAAAATCACCTGGGCAACACTTGGTAAGGCAAGTGATCTCCGTCCATTGAGATACATTAGTTTATCTCTTGCGAGCCTTTGGGAGGTGGTTCAAAGGTAAGATTCTCTAGAATAGCCAACACTTGGTAAGCTTTTGGACTCTAAGGAGACATCCATTGGTTATCTCTTGTGAGCTTTTGAAGGATAATCCAAGGTTAAACATCATCTTGAATGGAAAATGCTAGGTGAGAGGCACGAGCCATTGTAAGAGGATTCAGTGACAGGGAATTAGTGTTTGAATCCATAGAAGGGAAGCATCTGTACCACACCGGTTCGGGAAATAACTATATGTTAAATCTCTAATGCAAGGAAAAGATTCAAGTGACCGGAACTCTATTTTTTGTATTAGGAACCCGACCCTAGTGATCCAAAAACTCCAAGAAACACTTTCTTTATAAGTAATTTCAGTTACTATTTTTGGTTAGCTTAAAACCAACCCCTTTTCAACCAAAGTTTATGTTTTCTTTTAAAGCTAACCTTGAAATGAAAAAACACCAATTCAACTTTGAATTAATATAAGTTGTAATTTGAAAACCCTTCCCAGTGAACGATCCTAGAGCCACTATGCTATGCTAGCTGAGGCTATCCTAGTACATGGTGAAATAGGTTATAAATTTTGTTGATTACTTCCGTTTGAGAACTGAAATCAAGGTACACTAGTTGATTGATCACCAATCAACAAGACATACACCAGCTGGGCACGAAATCAAATGACGCCATTGCCGGGGAAGGTGCCAACTTTACAGTGATATTATTTTTTTTCTGAGTACTTATGGTTTTCATCACAAGTTTGGTGATTTTTATTTCATCTTACTAACTCTTTTTAATTGTTTCTTCTACTTTTTCATATTTTAGCATATCTTTTAATCTAGTTTTAGTTAATCTTAGTCTTTTTGTAGTTTTGTTTTCTTTTGTTTTCTTTTGCTTCTTTTGTTTCCTTGTTTTTGTTATAGCTAATACTAGTTGTGTATGCCAAATTAGATACGAGACAGTGGAGGAAGGCTTGTGAAACTTGAAACACCTCATAAAAAGGAGTTGGAATTGAGCTTGAATATCATGGAAGCTACACCTGAAGATCAGCATAGTCACCATGGTCACCAGGATAATCCCAATGCATTCAGATCAATGAGGGACCGCATGCATCCACCTCGTATGAGTGCACCATCATGTATAGTGCCCCCTATAGAGCAACTAGCAATTAAACCACATATTGTTCCACTTCTACCTACTTTCCATGGGATGGAAAGTGAGAATCCCTATGCATATATCAAGGAATTTGAAGATGTTTGTAATACATTCCAAAAGGAAGGAGCTTCAATCGACTTGATGAGGCTAAAGCTATTTCCTTTTACTTTGAAGGATAAGGCTAAGATTTGGCTTAATTCTTTAAGACCAAGGAGTATCCGAACTTGGACTGATTTGCAAGTTGAATTCCTCAAGAAATTTTTCCCTACTCATAGGACAAATGGCTTGAAAAGGCAAATTTCAAACTTCTCAACTAAAAAGAATGAGAAATTCTATGAGTGTTGGGAGAGATACATGGACGCCATCAATGCTTATCCTCACCATGGTTTTGATACATGGCTATTGGTGAGTTATTTTTATGATAGAATGTCTTCCTCAATGAAGCAACTCCTCGAGACTATGTGTGGAGGAGATTTCATGAGTAAGAATCTGGATGAAGCCATGGACTTCTTGAGTTATGTGGCTGAAGTTTCAAGGGGATGAAATGAACCGAACAAAGGAGAAGTGGGGAAGAAGAAGTCTCAACAAAATGCCCTTAATGCTAAGGCTGGGATGTACACCTTGAATGAAGATATTGATATGAAAGCAAAGATTGTAGCTATGACGAGAAGATTAGAGGAGCTAGAACTGAAAAAGATACATGAAGTGCAAGCTGTTGCTGAGACACTAGTGCAACTCAAGCCATGTCCTATTTGTCAATCATATGAGCACTTGGTGGAGGAGTGCCCTACAATTCTAGCTGCTAGGGAAATGTTTGGAGATCAAGCAAATGTCATTGGACAATTCAAGCCCGACAACAATGCTTCATACGGTAATACTTACAATTCAAATTGGAGGAACCATCCAAATTTCTCCTGGAAGCCAAAAGCACCTCAATATACACAGCCAGCTCAAGCATCTCAACAAGCTTAAAATCTTGAGCAAGCAATAGTGAATCTAAGCAAGGTTGTGGGAGATTTTGTTGGAGATCAGAAATCCATCAATGCTCAACTCAGTCAAAGAATTGACAGTGTAGAGAATACATTGAATAAAAGGATGGATGGAATACAAAATGACTTATCTCAGAAGATAGATAATCTCCAATATTCAATCTCAAGGCTCACTAACCTCAACACAGTGCAAGAGAAGGGGAGATTTCCGTCTCAACCTCACCAAAACCCCAAGGGTATCCATGAAGTGGAAACTCATGAAGGAGAGTCTTCACAAGTGAGAGATGTCAAAGTCTTGATCACTCTAAGGAGTGGTAAAAAGGTTGAGCTACCAACACCTAAGCCACATGTTGAGAAAGAGGAAGAAGAAGAAGAGACAAAGAAGAGGGAGGAAATCAAAGGAAAGAAGAAATATAACAGTGAAGGGAAAGAGGACCATGATTCAACAGTGAAAGCAACTCCGGAGAAAGTACTTATCAAGGGAGATGTGATGAAGAAACACACACCTCCACCTTTTCCTCAAGCTTTACATGGGAAAAAGGGAATTAGAAATGCATAAGAAATTCTTGAAGTATTGAGACAGGTGAAGGTCAACATCCCATTGCTAGATATGATTAAACAAGTTCCAACTTATGCAAGATTCCTGAAGGACTTGTGTACTATCAAAAGAGGGTTAAATGTGAATAATAAAGCCTTCTTGGCTGAGCAAGTAAGTGCTATCATACAGTGCAAGTCTCCATTGAAGTACAAAGATCTGGGTTGCCCTACCATTTCAGTTATGATTGGAGGAACTGTAGTGGAGAAAGTTTTGTTAGACTTGGGAGCAAGTGTGAATTTGCTACCATACTCTGTCTACAAGCAATTGGGACTTGGTGAATTGAAGCCAACATCAATCACTCTATCTCTAGTAGATAGATCAGTGAAAATTCCAAGGGGGATAATTGAAGATGTCTTAGTTCAAGTTGATAATTTCTACTATCCAGTAGACTTTGTTGTTCTTGACACATACCCAATTGTCAAGGAAACTAATTATGTTCCTATTATCCTTGGAAGGCCATTCCTAGCTACATCAAATGTAATCATAAATTGTAGGAATGGACTCATGCAACTCACGTTTGGGAACATGACATTGGAGCTTAATATCTTCTATATGTCCAAAAAGCCAATCACTCCGGAAGAAGAAGAAGGTCCAGAAGAGGTGTGCATCATTGACACTCTAGTGGAGGAGCATTGTAATCAGAAAATGCAAGAGAAGTTAAATGAATGTCTTGGGGATCTTGAAGAAGGGTTGCCTGAACCCTCAGATTTGCTTCTGCTCTACAAGGTTGGAGGAGGAGAGAAGAAATTTTACCTTTGTTCAATAAAGAGGAGGCACAAGAAGCTGCTAAGGAGGAGACCCCAAAGCTCAATCTGAAGCCTCTGCCCGCGGATTTGAAATATACATACCTAGAAGAGAATAAAAAGTGCCTTGTTGTTTTATCCTCATCTCTTACTACTCCTCAGGAGGTGTGTCTACTTGAAGTTCTCAAGAAGTGTAAGAAAGTAATAGGATGGCAAATATTTGACTTGAAAGGCATCAGTCCTTTGGTCTGTACACATCATATATACATAGAAGAAGAAGCTAAACCAATTCGTCAATCTCAAAGAAGATTGAATCCTCATATGCAAGAGGCGATGCGAGCTAAGGTTCTGAAGCTATTTCAAGCAAGTATTATCTACCCCATATCAGATAGCCCATGGGTGAGTCTTACTCAAGTGGTACCAAAGAAGTCAGGTATCACGGTGGTGCAAAATGAAAAGGAAGAAGAAGTTGCTACACGCCTCACTTCAGGTTGGAGGGTGTGTATTGATTATAGAAAATTGAATGTTGTGACAAGGAAGGATCATTTTCCATTACCATTTATTGATCAAGTGTTGGAGAGAGTCTCAGGCCATCCTTTCTATTGTTTCTTCGACGGCTCCTCCAGGTATTTTCAAATAGAAATCGATGTTGAAGATCAGGAGAAGACCACTTTCACATGTCCATTTGGAACATATGCCTACATAAGAATGCCTTTTAGTTTATGCAATGCACTTGCAACATTCCAACAATGTATGTTAAGTATCTTTAGTGATATGGTGGAGTGAATTATGGAGGTTTTCATGGATGACATCACCATTTATGGAAGTACATTTGAAGAATGCTTAGTCAACTTGGAAGCGGTTCTGAACAGATGCATTGAAAAGGACTTGGTGCTCAACTAGGAGAAATGCCATTTTATGGTACAACAAGGAATTTTCCTTGGCCACATCATCTCCGAGAAAGGCATTGAAGTTGATAAAGCAAAGGTGGAACTTATTGTGAAATTTTCATCCCTAACAACTGTAAAAGGAGTAAGACAATTCTTTGGCCATGCAGGGTTCTACAAGAGGTTTATAAAAGATTTCTCTAAGCTTTCAAAGCCTCTTTGTGAACTATTGGCTAAGGAAGCTAAATTTGTATGAGATGAGATATATCAAAGGAGTTTTGAGCAATAGAAGCAATTCTTGACAACCGCTCCAATAGTGAGTGCTCCTAACTGGCAACTACCCTTTGAAGTGATGTGTGATGCCAGTGACTTTGCTATAGGAGCTATTCTTGGCCAAAGAGAAGATGGAAAGCCCTATGTGATCTACTATGCAAGCAAGACATTGAACGAAGCGCAAAGGAACTACACAACCATAGAGAAAGAATTGTTAGTTGTAGTGTTTGCCTTAGACAAGTTTCATGCTTACCTAGTAAGGTCTTTCATAGTTGTTTTCACTGACCATTCAGCCTTGAAGTATTTATTGACAAAGCAAGATGCAAAAGCAAGGTTGATTAGATGAATTCTCTTACTACAAGAGTTCAATCTCCAAATTAGAGATAAGAAAAGAGTGGAGAATGTGGTAGCCGACCACCTTTCAAGGTTGGCTATAGCACATAATTCCCATGTTTTACCTATTAATGATGACTTCTAGAGGAATCACTTATGTTGCTAGAAAATACTCCTTGGTATGCTCATATTGCTAACTACCTAGTTACTGGTGAAGTTCCAAGTGAGTGGAAAGCACAAGATAGGAAGCACTTCCTTGAAAAGATTTATGCCTACTATTGGGAAGAATCTTTTCTTTTCAAGTATTGTGCAGATCAAATAATAAGGAAGTGTGTCCCTGAATAAGAGCAACAAGGAATCCTCAGTCATTGCCATGAGAGTGCATGTGGAGGCCACTTTGCCTCTCAAAAAACAGCCATGAAGGTGTTACAATCAGGTTTTAGTTGTCCATCACTCTTCAAAGATGCCCACACCATGTGTAGGAGCTGTGATAGATGCCAAAGGCTTGGGAAGTTGACACGAAGAAATCAAATGCCTATAAACCCCATTCAAATAGTTGATCTCTTTGATGTTTGGGGCATTAACTTCATGGGACCTTTCCCAATGTCTTTTGGTAACTCTTACATTTTGGTGGGGGTAGACTATGTTTCTAAATGGGTTGAGGCAATCCCATGTAAACACAATGATCACAGAGTTGTTCTCAAGTTTCTCAAAGAGAACATCTTCTCAAGGTTTGGGGTACCCAAGGCCATAATCAGTGATGGGGGTACTCATTTTTGCAACTAGCCTTTTGAAACCCTTTTAGCCAAGTATGGGGGTGAAGCATAAGGTAGCTACACCTTATCACCCTCAGACTTCTGGGCAAGTTGAGTTAGCAAATAGGGAAATCAAGAATATATTGATGAAGGTGGTAAACACGAGCAGAAGAGATTGGTATATTAATCTCCATGATTCACTATGGGCATATAGAACAGCTTACAAGACTATTCTTGGAATGTCTCCTTATCGCCTAGTCTATGGAAAAGCATGTCATCTCCTTGTGGAAGTTGAATATAAGGCTTGGTGGGTAATCAAGAAGGTAAACATGGACTTGACCAAAGCCAGGGCAAAGAGGTGCTTAGACCTTAATGAGATGAAGGAATTAAGAAATGATGCCTACATCAATTCCAAAGTTGCAAAATAGAGGATGAAGAGGTGGCATGATCAATTAATCTCCAACAAAGAATTCCGGAAGGGACAAAGAGTCTTACTCTATGACTCTAGGCTTATCTTTCCTGGAAAGCTAAAGTCAAGGTGGATAGGCCCTTTCATTATTCACCAAGTGCATCTCAATGGAGTGGTGTAACTACTAAATTCCAATAGCACAGACACTTTTAAATTCAATGGCCACCGTCTCAAACCATTCATGGAGCCATTCAATCAAGACAAGGAGGAAGTCAACCTCCTTGAGCCATAGAAATCCTGACCAAAAAGGGGTTAGATGGACTTGGCCTTGCCAAAGTCCATGTTTTTGTTTTAATTTTGTTAATTTAAAAGCTTTATTAATTGTTTTAATTTTGATCTTAGTTTTGATTTATGTTATTTTGATATAACTTAGATTTTTTTTTAATGATCAAAATCAAGAGGAATTTCAAAAGAAGTGAAAGGAAGCCATAGGGAACCAAAGAAGCACAAAAACAGAGGAATTTGTTCTCCTGCAAAAATTTCACAACCAAAAGAGTCACCCTGTGAAAAGAGGCTTCTCCTGCGAAAAAATTTCGCAGCCAAAAGAACCATCCTACGA
This sequence comes from Vitis vinifera, assembly GCF_030704535.1. NCBI lineage: Eukaryota > Viridiplantae > Streptophyta > Magnoliopsida > Vitales > Vitaceae > Vitis > Vitis vinifera. The sequence goes on from NC_081818.1 coordinate 14,452,966, forward strand.
AATTAGGGTTATGCTGCGAAAAGAGGGTCCCCCTGTGAAACAATTTCGCAGCCACAAGACCCCCCTCTCCCCACGAAAAATTTCGCAGCTGCGAAACCACCCCTAGGCACACGTGTGCCATTTCGCAGCCCAAAAGCCCATTTTGCAGCTGCGAAACCCTCTGCAAAATCCCCCATTTGCTGTGAAATCCCCCTTTGTATGCGAAGTAGCCCTCCACCTGCGAAAATTTCAACCGTCTTTTGAACACCTATTTAAGCCTCTAAATTCCTAAGTTTCATTTCGCACAGCTATTTTGACCTGCGAAAAGCCCCTTCAAGTGCGAAATTCAACCAAAATTAGAGGGGCCTCTCCAAGGGAAGTCCAGAGGACATCCATCTGAAGCATAGCACCCCACGCACCTCCGCCCACCCTCTAAAGCCTCTTCACTTCAGCCATGGCCAAAACAAGAGGAGCCAAGACCCCATCTCCATCAACCCACAACAGAGCACTGAGAGCCTCACCTGTGCGAGACTTCATGACTAAGCCTCCACAGCCACCTACCATCCCACCTTCCAAAGATGCAGTGATGTCTAGTCCTCCTCAGCGAAGATATTAGACCAAGAGACCACCCACTACACCAAGGGCAAGCTCATCACGTCCCAAGAAGTTAGCTAGTCGCCCTCCTACGAAGAAAGCCAGAGTCTCAGCTCCAATAAAGCCATCAGAGCCTCAACCGCCTACTACAGAGTCTCAGATTCCTTCTGGGATAACTTCGGAGGTGGTTATCAGGCGACCTATGGTTACTCAGCCACCCATAGAGGGCAATTTGGATTGTCGGGCTAGGCCATCCCACTCTAAGCTATGTTTTGACAGAGAGACTTTCAGACACCAACCAGAGCTCAGAAATTCATTCCACTTACTTCAGAGGTACCATTTGGAGCACTTGATGACTCTAAGGGATTTCTTCTATCCTCGAGTAGCATTAGACTTTTATCAATCTATGACTACGCATCGCGTCTGGGATCCTACTATCATCCACTTCACTATTGATGGACGTCATGGTATCTTAGGAGCCAGACACATAGTAGAGGCTCGGCGCATTCCATATGAGCCAGTGCATCTAGCAGATTATAGAGAGTGGGCTTATCCTTCTCAAAGTGATATGGTTCATATATTGTCCAGGGGGACATCCACACACTCATATCTTTTGAGGAAGGAGCTTCCACCCAGCATGTTTCTTCTGGATGCACTCCTAAGCCACAACATATTTCCACTTCAACATATGGTGCAGAGGAGGGGAGCTATACTAGAGGCCTTATTCAGGATTTCAAAGGGTTTTTACTTTGGCCCTCATCATTTGATCATGACCGCTCTTCTTTACTTTGAAGAAAAGGTCCACAGAAAGAAGCTACTGAGAGCAAATGCGATTCCATTACTATTCCCGATGTTGCTCTGTCAGATATTAGAGCACTTGGGCTATCCTTCTGAGCCTCAACTTGAGCGCAGATGCATTTGCCGAGAGATATTCACTCTCGACAAATGAACTAGTATGATGGCTTATGTTCCATAGCCAGGAGCCCCAGTTGGACCAGAGCATCTAGAAATACCACAACCAAAGGAGCCACAATAGGCATAGTAGGTTGAGATACCTACGGAGATCATAACACTTGCCCCTGCAGTGCCTTCTATAGGACTTACGCCTGAGGCCACATCATTTGCTCTTCCTACCACTCCTAGGACTCCACCAGTTGTACCAGTTACATCCGCGCCTTATCCATATGAGTCTACTATCACCATATCTATTTCAGACTTCAGAGGCCTATGTCATACTTTGCAGACATTGACCGCTACTCAGAGCGTCCTTGCCCAATAGATAGCAACCGTACGTGCACATCAAGATCAGCTTATCGCCACCCAGACCCAGCATACTGCCATCCTTAGGCAGATACAACAGTATTTTGGTATTCTATCACCACCTGAGCATGATATGCCTGGCCCATTAGAGCCTACAGATCCATCCCAGGACGTTCCTCTAGCAGAGTAGACTGTGCCCCCTGAGGAGACGAATACAGGACCAATAGAGACACCCATCCCGAGCACTCAAACTTCTACAACCGAGCCATTGTCTCCACATGATCCTCCCACCACCACCTGATCATTTATCTATTTTCTTTTTTGTATTTCCTTATTATAGTAGAACTCATAATCCCATATTTTTTATGTTTTATATATTGGGATTGGATGTATTACTTGTTCTTGATTCATAGTGTACTTTCTTAAAGTAATACATATCCATCATTTTTAGTATACTTGGCATAATCTCATTTTATTTCCTCTACTCATAATTTTTTGTTGTTTTTGAATCATGTGGTTTCTCCTAGACGACTCAGACTCAATGTCACTCTAGAGGTACACTAGATTCCGATTATAAGATGAAAAACTATTTCACCGTTTTTTACTTAGGAAAATTTAGACTTGGTACTTTTGACCTCATTTAATAGTGTTGGGACACCTTATAAAAGGCCAATAAGCCTTTTAAAAAAAAATGTTTACATGTCTTGAAACCCGAGCAAGGTCTGAGGGGTATATGGTGAAAATCTTTAAAACCTAGTGCCCTAAGCCTTCATTGGTTGGGAGTCACCGACCTCAATGCTCGTTACAAGGGTGAATAGGTGGAGTTTAACATATTGTAGGTGCTTGGGTATTGAATTCCAATCTCAAAAGTCTGGGGTAAAATCTGAGGAGTTAGTGGTTGAAAGATCCTTAAAGCTTGATGCCCTAAACCTTGATTGGTTGGGAGTCATCGATGAACCCCCGTTAAATGGAAAATTTAGAAAAGAATACCTTTAAGCCTTGTACTCCTACAAAAAAGAAAAAAAAATTGTGAACCAAGAGGTGTGTTCTTAGCCTATTGAAGGTTGTCAGTTTGCTAAGTGTTGAAAAAGAACTAGGTTGGGGGGAGAGATTAGTTCAGCATATTATTTTCGGAAACTACCAAGTAAGCGTAATTCCTCTTAGACAATAAAATATGTTGACATGAGGAGGAACATATTTACTAGTTATATCATCTGCAATCGCCTGAATCTCGAGACATTCTTCGAACCAATCATAGACTTTATTGAGATAGGTAAACCAAGGGGGCTCCCCCTCTGAGAACCGTATATGAGAATTTCATCTCGTACAGCTCAAGCAGAAACACTCAAATACCAGTTGAAACGGATATATAATAGAAAGTTTCAAACTTCTTAATCTTCTGATTAAGGATTCAATCTTATATGAAGATACGAAAGAATAAAAATCCGAAAGCTCTTCTTTGTGATGATAATGCCAAAATATCAAGTCGGCGCATTACACTTAGATTTTTGTGGAAGATTAAGGTTTGACCCTTTGGGAGTGGTAACTCTTTCAAAGCTAAAATTTGCATAATACCTTCTCTTTATGAATTGTGATTAGGCAAGGTATTTGATAACTCTTGTTAAAGTTTGAGTTTTATATCTTTAATGTTCCATGTGAGAGTTTGATAATCATGCCACTTAAATTTTTTTGAAGTGATCAGCATGATTTTGTAAATTAGTACTATTTATTTTTCTTTTTCTCTCCTTCATTGCTAAGAGACTAGTAATATGTCGGTTAGGGTGAGTGATTACTACTTAAAAAGTGTTATTTTATAGCTTGTAATTAACTCTTTTAAACACTTTTGAGTAGTAGTTATTGCCTTTTAACTCAATTGGCATGTTAAGGACCCTTGCAATCGTTTCTAATCAAATTATGTTAAGTTTTGGTGTTTTTGATAGTTTTTTTATCACCAAAGCAATCTAAGATTGAAGGAGAGCTCTATATAATCCATGGCAAAGCAAATGGAAGCTCATTTACAATAAGAATCCAAGCTTTGGAGCTTTATAGTCCTTTTCCAAAAGCAAATCAAGAATGCAAGGAGGATAAACAAAGAGAGGAATCTAACATGAAGAAATTCAAGAGGATAGCAACTGTAGGACACATTTCGAGCACTTCCTAGAGTCCATTTTATGTATACTATATGTCGTTTCGAAGCTCAGGAAGTCAAGAGTCCAACGCTTCAAATGGTGCACAAATCAGAGCTGAAATGAAGAAGTTATGGCCATTGGAAGACAATCGCACCAAACTGGAAGGCAATTTTGCAAGCTGCAAAATCAGCATTTTCTTGCGAAATTGACACTTTCAGCTTGTGAAATTTTCGCAGGCCATGTTGCAAGCTACGAAATCCACCCGAGTGCTCCCAGATATTTGTGACCGACTCTTTTAGATTTTTTTCTTTAGATATTTGTTGTTTAAATCCCCATTTTCTCCTTGTAATCCACCAATCATAGGATTCCTTAGTTAGGAAGTAAGAAGAAAGGGTGAATAACCTCGTATATATCATTTGTAATTTTCTTTACATAGAGATATCTCGGGGAGCTTGTTCTCAAAGACCAACTTTTTGTATAGTTTTGAATAAAGTAATACACAGAGCTTTGCTCTGTCTTACCTACTCATTTTGATTGTATTTTTCTCACTAGCCAAACAAGTTTTGAGGATGTTTTCTCAGAGAATGAGTGGCCAGGCTTTTTGTCTCTTGGAGTTAAGGAAGCCGGGTAAGGTGCCAAATGCAAAAATTGGAAGTTTTATTATTTCAGCTTATAATGAAGAGAAAGTGTGACCCATTAATGGTTTCTATGTTTTTAGTTAACTTAAAACGCCTTAAAATCACCTGGGCCAACGCTTGGTAAGGCAAGTGATCTCCACCCATTGAGAGACACTAGTTTATCTCTTGCGAGCCTTTGGAAGGTGGTTCAAAGGTAGGATTCTCTAAAATGGCCAACACTTGGTAAGCTTTTGGACTCTAACGAGACATCTATTAGTTATCTCTTGCGAGATTTTAAAGGATAATCCAAGGTTAAGGATCACCTTGAATGGAAAATTCTAGGTGAGAGACACGACCCATTGCAAGATGATTCAGTGACAGGGAATTAGTGTTTGAATCCATAGAAGGGAAACATCTGTACCACACCGGTTCGAGAAATAACTATATGTTAAATCTCTAATGCGAGGAAAAGATTCAAGTGACCGGAACTCTATTTTTTGTATTAGGAACCTGACCCCAATGATCCAAAAACTCCAAGAAACACTTTTCTTTATAAGTAATTTCAGTTACTATTTTTGGTTAGCTTAAAACCAACCCTTTTTCAACCAAAGTTTATGTTTTCTTTTATAGCTAACCTTGAAATGAAAAAGCACGAATTCAACTTTGAATTAATATAAGTTGTAATTTGAAAACCCTTCCCAGTGAACGATCCTAGAGTCACTATGCTATGCTAGCTGAGGCTATCCTAGTACATGGTGAAATAAGTTATAAATTTTTTTAATTACTCCCGTCTAAGGACCAAAATCAAGGTACACTAGTTGATTGATCACCAATCAACAAGACATACACCAACTGGGCACGAAATCAATAACATATTTTAAAATAAATAAATATCTCTCAGCTCCAGAAGACCACTTGTATAGTGGGTGAAAGAAGAAAAAATTATATCTCTCATTTAGAAATTATTTATTAATATTTTATGTCTCAAAAATTAAATTTAAGAAGTCTAAATTAAGATAAAAATGTTCAAAGAAATTAAGGACATCGTTTAGTAATTTAATATTTCAAAACAAAATTGAGTGTCAAAAACAAAGTGAAAACTGAACCTTTTGAAAGATTGATTTATATCTTCTAATTGGAAAACCATATTTGACCCAAGAAATATTCTAAAATGAAGTTGAAGGAGTCTAGAATGTTATAGAATAGTTATAAAATTTTTAAAGGGTTTCTATGTTGTTAAATTCCAATTTACGAGTGCAAAAGTACAGTGAACCATCCACAATTTCAAATTAAAAAAACTATGTTTTGGAAAAAAACTTTGTATGTAGGGATCTATTAAATCTTATTTTAATTTCCAAGAATTTATCCATAAATACTCCATTGATTGGAGCAATGAAATTTTATTCATGTATATTCAAAATTAGAATTCATTTTAAAACTTTTTTCAAATATGCAAGCCGAATAAAATTGGTTGTATGAATTTAAAAAAATTGACATTTCTTTACCTAATTGATCTAAGATTAATTTTAAAATGAAGTTAGAAGATTAATTTGGATATATAAAAAAAAGTTAAAAACAATTTTAAAAAAAAAATTAAAACACAGAATCTTAAACACAAACTATCAAAAAAGAGTGTGTATATGTGAATTCTAGTGTGTGCCAAGGTGAAACTCAAGTGTCCTAAGTATTGACCTAAGGTGCAGCTACATTTAAAACTAAATGTGTCTTAATTTGGGTCTTAAATTATGATACAAAAGTGTCCTAAGTGTATGCCTAATCAAGCTTAGACAAGTAATCATCTATTGGTGTCAACTGTATGTGAATTGTGATAGGTAAGTTGAAAACTTGCGTTAGCCGAAAATGAAAAATCAAGGAGGCGTGAATCCAAATTAATGCACTTATTAAAAGCTAACTATCATGCAATTATCCAATTTATTATTCAAATAAAAGAGTTTGAAAAAAAAATTAACTTAATTTCAATCATGATTTATCAAACAATCAACATTCGATCACACAATTTCCTAATTAAATATCAAATTCTATCGAACACTCATGTGTGGCCTGATTTGTCCGCAACCAATCCTAATCTGAAGTATTCAAAAGAAAATCATAAGATCAAAAGAAATAAATAGATAGGGAGCTATGGAAAATTAAATCAAAGTTAGTAAAATTATATAACTTATCTCAAAGTGTCCAAAACTTGGTTAATGCTTAGATGTCCTTGAAGTTGAGGGAAGTGTTTCAAATTGCCACTGCATCCTCCATTATTCTTCATGAATTCTGAACATAAAATCAACATTTCTCGCTTGAATTTTCATCCATTGAACTCCTTTATATGCAGCCACCGAACTCCCATATTTCTACCATAAGACTACAACCACAATTCTTACTTATGCAGCCATTAACTCATGTGTGCACATCCGTGAATTCAGCCATGAAAAGAACCATATATGCAACCATTTTATTCTGACTTTCCACCAAATTTCACTATGAAATCAGCCATGAATTCTTCATTAATCCAGCAATTAGATAGTTGCCACTTTCTTCCATTAAGCTTCTCAAATAGTATCCACTTTAAACAACTATAAGAGTGGAATGTTTGAACTAAAAAAATTATGAACATAGTCAGGGCCAATTCATGCTCCATGGAAACAACAACCTTGTCTTGAACCCACATTTTGTAGTGGAGCCAGAAATTTTGGTGCGAGGAGGCAAGGTAAAATATTGGTTGATTATAATAAATATAAATAATTTTTCATATTTTAAAAATGGGTCCCCGACATCCTTCCATTCAATAAAATAAACAGTATCATTTAATAAAATAATTAATTATTGACATTAACTATAAAAGAAAAGAAGAATTTATAATCTATCAAATTAAATCATAAAAATACTAAATAGTTTTGGATTTTAATTAAAGTTTATTAAAAAATTCAAATAATATTTTCGGAAAAGTCTTAAAATATAGTAAGAAATATGGCTAAAATATTTTTACTAAGATAAGGAACACCATACTGTGAACAGTAGTGGAGCCAGAAATTTTGGTGAGAGGAGGCAAGGTAAAATATTGGTTTATTATAATAAATATAAATAATTTTTCATATTTTGAAAATGGGTCCTCGACATCGTTCCATTCAATAAAATAAACAGTATCATTTAATAAAATAATTAATTATTAACATTAACCGTAAAAGAAAAGAAGAATTTATAATCTATCAAATTAAATCATAAAAATACTAAATAGTTTTGGATTTTAATAAAAGTTTATCAAAAAATTCAAATAATATTTTCGGAAAAGTCTTAAAATATAGTAAGAAATATGGCTAAATATATTTTTAATAATTCTTAGAAATATTTTGCTATAGAACTTTTTAGACAAATTCAATGATTTCACTAATAATTTTTCTTTGATTTTTTAAAAATAATTAAATATAAATCACTTGATAGTGATAAAATTTTATTTAAAACTTATCTATGATATAAATATAATGTTATCATTAAAACTTAGGTAGCCACTTACAAATCAATAAATGTTTGGTTAAACCTTTAAAGTTAAAAAAATTACAAGAATTTCAAAACTAAACTAGAAATAACCCACCAATAAAAAAAGATATTTGATAAAATATCAAATATTTAAATGAAATAAAATTTTATCAACCATTAAATAACATATAATTTAAATAATTATGTAGTTATTCATAAATTAGTAAATATTTGATTAAACCTAAAAGTTCAAAAAATTTTAAAATCTCAAAATCAAATAAAAGATAACTCACCACTAAAAAATATTTAATAAAATATCAAATACAAAATTATATAAAAAAATAATTTCTTTTAGAATAATATATATATATACATATATATATGTATAAGGATTTGAATAAATTTAATTTTATAAATATTAAATAAAATTAAAAATAAAAACAAACAAACATTTTATATATCTATTTAATATACATACAAAATACTTATCTAATTTTTTAATTTATATTTTTACATTTTAGGGGGGGAAACTTGCGTTTTAACATTTTTTTTAACTTTCCAAAATTCTTTAAAAAAAATTAAATTAAATTTGAGGGGGTCATGTGCCCCCTTAAGCCTATTGTCACATACTTAGTCTTTTCCTAAGCTCGTGCGACACTTAGACAAGCTAAGACACTTGGTCTTGCTAAGTTAGCCTTATTCCCAATGCTTAGCTTGCTAGGCTAAGATGTACCCGACTTAGAAGATTTAGAGGGCATAGTAGGCAACACTTAAAGAATAGAGGCTTTACTGCTTTCATAGGAAGCCATACAATGGTTGGAAGCTCACTTGCTTGGTGCCTTGGCCAAATGAGGCTCTCACCTATTTATAGGCACTAATGAAACTCTTTGGAACCTTGGAGGGTTCCTTACAACTCATGAATATTCTAGAACACCCTATACAATTCTATGTACAAGCCTATGTACAAGAATATACAAGAGACCTCTAGAACTCTCTAGAAAGCCTTGGGCTCTTCTCATGCCTTGCACCATAGTGTAGAGATGTGTGGACATATCTAGGCTTCTTTAGAAGCTTCCACACTTTTCCCACCAATGGCTTAGTGTAGATGGCTCTAGGAGTTTCCAGAAGCTTCCCACCTCCTGTATAAGCCCACGGGGAGGGTCATTTGTGCATCCTGTGACACTCTTCTCCACCTAGGTCGCAAATGTCCTCGTCGCGCCTTTTGCTTGGAACCGCTCAATCTACTCTTGAAATTGCCATAGTGCGTCCCTTGGCTCCCAGTTAGTCTCACTCCCTTCCATTTCACCAACTACTCTGTAGTCAAAGGCATGCCTCGTCTCCTTATGACTTGGTCTGCGATTATGTATTCTACTTCCTTATCATAGGAGGTCATTATTGCTATAGGTGCCCTCTTAGATAACCCTCGGCTTGGATCATCATTGTCTTTGTGATATGTTTTTAAGTAACTCATGTGGAAGACAGGATGAATCTTCAACCTCGGTGGCAACTTAACTTTGTAGGATATCTTATCGACCTTCCCAAGTATGGGAAAGGGTCCCTCATACCTCCTCAAAAGGCCCTTATGCACCGGCCTTAGCAATTTGAATTGTTGAGGAAGGAGCTTGACAAACACCATGTCTCCAACCTTATACTCAGTGTGACGTTGCTTCTTTTCAGACCACTTCTTTATTTTCTTAGTGGCCTTGTCCAAGTATGAGCGAGCTATATCGGATTGCTCGTGCCACCCCTTAGCAAACTTGAAAGCCACTAGGCTTTTCCCCGTATAGCCCATCGCTAGTGTGTGAGGAGTCAATGGTTGTTGCCCTGTGGCTAGTTCAAATAGGCTCTTGTTGGTTGCTTCACTCCTTTGCAAGTTGTATGAAACCTGGGCTACATCTGGAAACTTAGCCCAATCCTTTTGGTTGGCACTCACGAAGTGCCTTAAGTATAGTTCTAGCAAAGCATTCACCCTTTCAGCTTGCCTATCCGTCTGTGGGTGAAAGCTTGTAGAGAAGTGAAGCTTTGAACCCATAAGCTTGAAGAACTTCGTTTAAAACTTCCCAATGAAGCACAGGTTGCGATCGTTGATGATGTACTTAGGGCACCCCTAGTATTTAACAATGTGCTTCAAGAATAACCTTGTCATCTCCTCCACAGTGCAGTCCTTAGGGGCTGTTATAAAGGTATCATATTTAGAGAACTTGTCTACTACCACTATGATCGAGCCATAGCCCTCCGACTAAGGCAACCCAATGATGAAGTCCATAGTGACGCTTTCCTATGGACACTCCTCTATAGATAGTGGCTCTAACAGGCTTCTAGGTTGTCACCGCTTTATGTTATCTTGTTGGCACATAAGACAAGTCCTCACATAGGCCCCAATTTAATCCCGTAGTTGAGGCCAGTAGTAAGCTAACTCAAGTAGTTCCCTTGTGCATTGTTACCCAAGGTGCCCAATCCACTTGTTGTCATGGCACTCCTTAATCAGGTTCCTCCTTATGTTCCCCTATTTAGGCACGTAGAGTCATTTCCCCGTAGTGTAGAGTAGGTTGTCCTCTACCCAAAACTGCTTAGCCTTTCCTTCCCAGGCTAAGGCAATGAGGCTTTTAGCCATTGGGTCATGTTGTAACCCTTCTTTTAGAAGATCTAGTATATCTCCTTAAGGCTTAGATTGTCATGGATGCTAGTTCCGCCTTACGACTTAGGGCATCAGCCAAATGATTAACGTTTCTTGGCTTATACTCCAGCGTATAGTCGAACTCAACCAATAAGTCTTGCCACCTAGCTTGCTTAGGATTTAACTTCTTCTATGTCTGGAAGTGGCTAGTGGCAATATTATCGATATTCACTATAAAGTGAGACCCTAGGAGATAATGCCTCCATGTACGCAAGCAATTGGACGATGGTGGTCATCTCATTTTCTTGCACCATGTAGCGCCTCTCTATGTCATTAAGCTTGCGACTCTCGAAGGCTATTGGATGCCTATCTTGCATTAGAACTCCCCCAATAGCGAAGTTTGAGGCATCCATGTGTACCTCAAATACCTTAGTGTGGTCAGGTAGTGCCAACACCTGCTCCTCAGTCACAACCTTCTTTAGATATTCAAAGGCTTGTTGGCACCTCTCATCCCATTCTCATGTCTTATTCTTCTTAAAAAGATCAGTGAGTGGAGCTACCCTTGTAGAGTAACCCTTGATGAACTATCTATAATAGTTAACCAGGAAAATGAAAGACCTTAGCTGAGGTACCTTAGTAAGTGGATCCCACTCTTGGATGACTTTCACCTTGCTGTCATCCCTCATCAGCTTACCATCCTTGATACGATGCCCTAAGAAGCTCACCTCCTCATTCGCAAAGGAGCATTTCCTTCTTTACATATGACTCATTCTGCCTTAGGGTCTTGAAGACCTTCCTTAGATGCTCCACGTGCTCCTCTAGGGTGCTACCATAGATGATTATGTCATCCAAGTATACCACCACGAATTTGTCTATATAGGGATAAAGATCTTGTTCATGAGTGTGTAACATGTTGTTGGTAAATTGGTGAGATTGAAAGGCATCATAAGAACTTGTATGAGCCATAACATGTCACACATTTAGTCTTCAGCTCGTCTCCTTCTACAATCCTCACTTGGTAGTAGCCCGATCTCATGTCCAACTTAGTGAAGTACCTTGCCCTACCAAGTTAATCAAATAGATTAGCAATAAGTAGAATGGGGTACTTGTTCTTTACCGTTACTTTGTTGAGTGCCCAGTAATTGATGCACATCCGTAGGGACCCATCATTCTTCTTTTAAAACAAAACTGGTGCACCATAGGGAGCTTTAGAAGGTTGGATGAATCATGCATCCAACAACTCCTTGAGTTGTCTCCTTAGCTCTTCCAATTTGGGCGGTGCCATTCTATATGGCCCCATGGTAGGAGGCTTAGCTCCCAGCTCCAACTCAATCTTATGGTCTTCCTTCCTTATAGGTGGGAGTCTCTTGTGCAACTCGGGCGTCATCACGTCCTTCAACTCATCAAGGATTCCCTTGATTTCCTTAGGTATGGGTTCCCCCAACCCATCATCCTTTTCCTCCTTAAGGGTGGCTGGGTAGGTCACCTCCTTTCTCTTTAACCTCTTCTTAACTTACATAGCCAATAACATTAGGGTTTTGTGCGAGCCTTCAATGATCGTAAGGACCATGCATGGCTTCTCCTCCTTCAAGATAGCCATCGAGCATAGGAAGGGTAGTGGTAAGACCTTAACCTTCCTTAGGAAGTCCATTCCCAATACCATCTTGAAATCATCCATGGGCGCCACTGTGAAGTTGACCTTTCTTTCCCATGCATCAATTTGCATAGCCACCTGCGTGCTACACCGTGTGATGGCTTGGCAACTAAATTAACTGCCTTGAGCCAACTTCCTTTCTTGGATAATTGGAGCTGTAGCCTCTATGCCTCATCTTTCAAGACAAAGATATGAGTGACACTAGTGTTAACTAAGGCCTTGGTGGCCTTCCCATTTATAAGGGCCTCTACATACATTAGCCCTTTGCTTTGAGGCGTCTTAGGCACCAGCTTGGCCTTGAGGGCATTTAGGAGTTGTAATGATCCCATATGAGCATCACCTTCCTTCTCTTTCTCCTCGATCGTGGCATTTAGGGCTTTCTTCTTGGAGCAATCCTGTGCCCAATGTGGACTATCACATAGGAAGCAGTTGGTCTTGGGCGTGAACCCCTTCCACTTGTCCTTGCTTTTGCCATCCTTGCCACTAAGGCCTTTGCTTGATCCTTCCTTAGGAGTGTAGCCCTATGATCACTTGTCTCCCTCACTTTTGTAAGTTATCTATGAAGTTGAGTAGCAAGTCCTCCTCGTACATGTTAGGAATCTCGATCATTAGCTTAGAGAATTCCTTGACGTATTCACGGATCGAGCCTATGTGCTTAAGACTTTTCATGTTTTTCCTTGCTAGGTAGGCCACATCCTCAAGGTAGAATTGCCTCTTGATCTCTCGCTTAAAGGCATCCCATGTATCTATGGTGTACGCCCCTTTTTCTATATCAACAAACCTGTGATGCTACCAGAGGGTAGCATTATCGGTGAGGTAGAAGGTCATGATATGTACCTTAGTGGCTTCATCCATTAGTGCGATAGCCTCAAAGTACCTCTCCATGTGCCACAAGAAGTTGTCCAGCTCCTTGGCATCCCTCTTACCACTGAAAGTGTGTGGCTTTGGAACCTTCACCCTTGGTGTCTCATAAGTGGCCATGACCCATGCTAACACTGTGGTCTTGTAGATGGATAGCTTTTGTCGAATCTCCTGGTCTCAGGCTTCCATACGTGTAATCAAGGCCTCCATCCTTAACTTCATGCTAGAAAACATGTTCATGACCTTGTCTTAGAAAGACATGAACTCCTCGTGTGACACCGACTAAACTTGTGAGATGTGCACCCCCTCATGAAGGTCTTGGATCTACTTCCTAAGATTCTCTAATCCTTTCTCCATACCTTGCTCAATCAAGTCAATTCCTTCCCAGGTGTCTGCCATGGCTAGCTCTACCTTGGCTAGCCTTGCCTCCATGTTAGATAAGGCATCATGAGACTTATCCTTCCTGCCCCTGCCTTGTGCAGCAGTCTTGGTCTCCCTTCCATGGGTTTGCTCACTAGTCTCATCCACATTGGAGCCTGACATGTTTCCTTCACTATGCCCACTTCGTAGCCATCCTCTAATACCAACTATCACGAACTTAGTATTTTCCTAAGCTTGTGTGACACTTGACAAGCCAAGACACTTGGTCATGCTTAGTCAACCATACTCCTAATTCTTAGCTTGCTAGGCTAAAATGTACTTGACTTAGAAGATTTAGAGGGCGTAGTAGGCAACACTTAAAGAATGGAAGTATTATTGCTTTCAAAGGAAGCTATACAATGGTTGGAAGCTCATTTGCTTGGTGTCTTGGCCAATGAGGCCCTCACCTATTTATAGGCACCAATGGAACTCTTTGGAACCTTGGAGGGCTCCTTACAACTCATGAATATTCTAGAACACTCTATACAATTCTATGTACAAGAATATACAAGAGACCTCTGGAACTCTCTAGAAAGCCTTGGACTCTTCTCATGCCTTCCACCATAGTGTAGAGATGTGTGGACATCTCTGGGCTTCTCTAGAAGCTTCCACACTCTTCCCACCAATGGCTTAGTGTAGATGGCTCTAGGAGTTTCCAGAAGCTTCCCACCTCCTATATAAGCCCATGGGAAGGGTCATTTGTGCATCATGTGACACTATGCTAGCTTTGCCCTTGATTGTGATTTTTGAGATGCAAGCAATGCCCCTAAATTTCAAAACCCAAAACTGAACCATCAACCATAATAATGAAATTTGAAGCTCTCTTAGAGCACCAAAATCTCAAAAATCCCTATACTTTTAAAGTATACTAATTGATTAGCAAACCCTTCACAGTGTCATATTCAATACCTTTTTACATTCCTACTATCCTCAGTAAATTGGAACTTCATTTTCATTGATTCTCAGTCAATCAATGACTTGCTCTCCTCCAAGAAGCTATAAAAGGGTATCTCAGGATTATAAGGTTAACCTCTGTAGATCATGTCAAAGACGTCATAGTGGGAGCCATGGTGTGGACTAAAAACCAACCACCAAAAATCACTAGCATTTGGTAAAGGGGATACAATCTTAGTGATTCCAGACTTTAATAACAATGAGCCATTCTGGGATTTTGACCTTGATTCCACAAAAAAAATCTCAAGGTCATCAACATTGCTGGTGCACTTGAACTTCCACTTTAACGGTAGAATCTAATTTTGGTGAAGGACTATCTTCCTTCCAGTCCATATTCTTAAGGTTGCATCATTGAAACCAATAAAAATAGTTTTACCATTAGGAGTAAAATTGTCACAGGTCACACTATTAACATGACCTGAAAACATGTTAAGGTAGGCACTCCTGTCAACGTTCCACATCCAAACCCTGCAATCCTCTGAACCAGCCAAAACCAAATGTCCTCTTGAATGCAACTTGACCCACTCAATACCTTCACCTAGGCCTTCAAGTGTGCACTTGAGGTCTCTTAAAAATGCATCTAGATTTTAACAAGCTCATCAAAGCTTCTAGATACAAGCAATTGTCCATCTGTACTAAAATCTAAACTAAACACAAAATTTTTATGACATCAAAATTCAAAAGCCTAGTCTCCACATCAGCTTCTCTAATCTTGTTAAACTTAATCATGGCTGCATCTATAGGATACATGAATAGATATGCCCAACAACTTCAGCTAGAAGGAGCTTAAATATTGTTTGTAGGTCTAGGTTTCTGACGAGCCACATTGGGCCCTTGTTTAGTGACATTCTTCTTCAAGTGCTAATTCTAGAATTGCCATTCAAAACTCTATCTTTCTTGCTATTTACTCGTCCCTCATACTACCCAAATACATAGACAAAGACTGAAACCACAGGGGAATAAAGGATCCGTGAACAAAAATAGAAACAAGGGAAAACCCATGGAAGAGAAAAATAAATAAAAACAAAAAATAATAACCGAATAAACATATGAAGCCTTATTTCATGTGTCCTCCATGGGCATGCTAGAATGATTTTAAGAAAAATAAGCATGAAACCATGGACAATCAGGGATGATTTCATGCATAGGTTCCTTAATCAAGTATAAACAATTAATAGATGCAATTGAATCATAAATGAACTGAGAAAAAAAAAATTGATCAGAAATCAACTATACACGCCTAAACAACAAAATAAAATGCTTAGAAACAATGAAAGAATGAAAAAGAACATGATATAACTGAAAACACAGAAGATATAGTAGGAACCATACTTGGGTAATCTCCACTCAAGCAACATGCAAGCTTTGCTTCAAACTTTCTTTTCTCTTTAAAAGCAGCATGAAAATGTTTTCTTGAATGTCTCCCCCTTCCAAAAACAATCTGAAAAAATCCTCATTGCTCATAGCTCTCTCTCTCTTTTTCTAAAACCTCATTTTTTTATCATCTTCCTTCTTTTCTGCCAACTTCTTATCTTCCTCTCAAAGACTCCTACTCTTTCAAAAAGCTCTCTCTCTATATGTCTCCCGAAGGGTTGGCTAAAACATGTTTCCCTCTTATACAAAAACAATCCCATGAGCCTTAAGAAAAAGTCTCCCTTACATGTGGCAAGAAGGTGGTAAAAACAAAGAAAAGAAGAAGAAGAAGAAGTCCAAAAACTAAAAACTTAAAAGGGATAGAGAGGAGAGAGGATAAAAAGAAAAAGAAGTTCATAAACTAAAAACTTAAATGAGAGAGAGAAAAAATAAAAACAAGAAGAAGAAGAAGTTGAAAAACCAAAAACTTAAATTAAAAACTTAAATGGGATAGAGTAGAGGAGAAGCCCAAAAAGGGGAATATCAGTGTTCCAATTAGGGAAAGAAAGCCAAGAAACATTAAAGATTTACAAGAAATTCTATAGAAACTATAGAGAAACATTAAGTAATAAACATACCTTTCAAAGATTTTATCCCCAAGCTCTGATCTCTACATCTCTTGACAGAAAAATTATGTGTTGATGAGAATGAGAACCAGAAGGAGAATGAGTGATGGAGATGAGAGTTGTCTTAAGGGAATGAAAAATGAGAATGAGAGCGTGAAAGATGAAAGATGTGAGTTGTCTTAAAAGAGAGAAAAAAATAGTTGGACATAGGTAAGCAATAACCGTTTCTTGATTTCAAAATTTGAATTTATCTTTTGCTTCTCCTTATGTAAATGATAAGACTTAGGAGAAAAATTTATTAGAAAAGGGTATTAGGATCATGAATTTTATTTCTAATATATGGATTAATTGAAAAAATGTGAAATTCAACTTTTTCATTTTCTTTTCTTAATTTAATTAAATTAAAATAAATGATTATAATTAGTACTTAAAAAAGATTCTAAATTATGAGAAATTATTAACAATGCTTATTCAAGTTATAATACATATATATTAATTATACACATAAATTCCATACAATTACCAAAGTATCATCCATACATTTTATTTATAATAAAAGAATTACACAAAAAAAAATTTAATTTTGATTTTCGGGTTATTCTTCTTACATTTCTTTTCACTAATAATTGTTATTACTTGTGTCTCCATTTGGCTTTGATTTTATTTATAAATAAATAGAAAAAAAAAACACATGACAAGCATAAAAACATTATATATACTAGCTATAGATATAGTTGTGTCCAACACTAGAATAATCAAATAATTTTTATTTTAACAAAATAAGTTATTAGATATATTGGAAATGCATTTAAGTAATGATATGATTTTTTAAAAATCAAATCCAAAGGACTTAAAACTGTCTAATAAGATTGTAGCATGTTGAATAGGGCAGTGATTTTAAGATATGATATGTTTGAATATTTTTAAAGTAGGGTAAATAGGCAGGTTGGGCATGGAGCTCAAACATATTAATTTCTTGTGCTTTACATCTAATTGAAATTGACATGTTATGTCACATGGGTCAACCACATAATTTTCTTTGATGGATATTAAATGACCCCATTTCCGATTTTGCCCATTAATGGATCTTTCTTCCTTAGTTGCTAAGAGAAAACTATAACAAACATATTTGGCCTTATTTCCTTTCATTAAGAAATTATGAAGTTCAAAAACTAAAATCTTAAATAGGATTAATTGAAGTCCAAAAATGGCAATATTCGTGTTCCAATTAAGGAAAAAAGCCAAGAAACCTTGAATAACTTTTGTAAGAAACATTAAAGATTTACAAGAAATTCTATAGAAACTATAAAGGAATAGGGTTTTGAATCCATACCTTTTAAATATTTTATCCCCAAGCTTTGATCTCTACATCTCTTGATAGAAAAATTATGTGTTGATGCAAATTAGAACCAAAAGGAGAATGAGTGACTCAGGGATGAGAGTTGTCTTAAGGGAGAGAAAAACGAGAATGAGAGCATGAGAGATGAGAGATGTCTTAAAAGAGAGAAAAAAAGAGTTGGACACAAGTAAGCAATAACCGTTTATTGATTTCAAAATTTGAATTTACCTTTTGCTTCTTCATATATGAATGACAAGACTTAGGAGAAAAAGTTATTAGAAAAAGGTCTTAGGATCATGAATTTTATTTCTAATATATGGATTAATTAAAAAAATGTGAAATTCAATTTTTTTTTCATTTTCTTTTCTTAATTCTATTAAATTAGAATAAATGATTATAATTAGTGCTTTAACAAGATTCTAAATTATGAGAAATTAGTAACAACACTTATTCACGGTATAATACATATATTTTAATTACACACATAAATTTCAAAAAACTATACACAAATGATTTCGTAAAAAATTAAACAGTCATGGATAATCAAGAATCAAAACTAAAGATTATAATAAAATTTTTACAATAAATTTTTTTAAATAACATTGATTAATCAAGAGTTAAAAGTTACAAAAGATTTTGAAAAATTATGTACAATCATGGATCATCAAGAGACAAAACTAAAGATTTACATAAAATTTTTAAATAACATGGATTAGTGAAAAGTTATAAGCAACAAATGATTTTAAGAAAAATTATATACAATCGTGGATCATCAAAAATAAAAACTAAAGATTTAAATAATTTTTTTAAATAACATGGATTAATTAAGAGGTATAAGCAAGAAATGATTTTGAGAAAAATTATATTCAATGATGGATCATCATGAATCGAAACTAAAATTTAAATTACGTTCTTAAATAAAATTTTGAAAAAAATTATATATAGTGATGGATCATCAAAATCAAAACTAAATATTTCAATAAATTTTTTAAATAAAATGGATTAATCAAGAGTTATAAGCAAAAAATGATTTCAAGAAAAATTATATACAATCATGGATTATCAAGAATCAAAACTAAAGATGTAAATAAATTTTTTAAGTAATATGGATTAATCAAGAGTTATAAGCAACAAATGACTCTGAGAACAATTATATATACATCATAAAGAATAAAAACTATACATTTAAATAAAATTTTTAAGTAACATGGATTTATCAACAGTTATAAGCAACAATTGTGCAAACCCCAAAATTTGTCCAAATTTTATTTTTACATTGATTTTGAGGTCAATTTTATCCTTAGATTTTAAACCCGAATACATTTGATTTTTCTCGTCCACTCATACCCTTTAAATTTATTTTTATTTTTTTTTATTTTGTATTTTATATTATATTATATTTTATTATTTATTTTATTTATTATTTTAATTTTTTTATTTTCATTTATTTCCTTTCTTTTTTCCCTTCTCTCTCTCTCTCTCCCATACCTTCTCCAACCACTTACCCATACTCTCTCTCTTACCCATATCCCCATGTTAAAGACCATACCCCCCTCTCCTCTCTCTTCATTTTTTCCCTTTTTTTTTTCTTCCCATTTTTGAGAGGGCCCCATAGGGAGGTTTTTTCCCTTATTTTTTTTCTCCCTATCTTCTTCCTCTCTTCAGAAAGACCCCATTTTTGGGCTGCCATTCTTCCTCTCTAAAGGACAACACCTCTAGCCACACTCCACTACTACACACCCCCTCTTCCTTTCCCCATTTTCTCCTATTTTCATCATTCCATTTTTTTTTAATATATATATTTATATATTTTTTATTTTTATTATTATTATTCTTTTGTTCTTCATGAAACCCATCTCCATACCATGGCCGACCAATCATCATCGGCGAGCTGTTGTCAACAACACCATCTCTAGTAGCTGACGACCACCCCGAGCAGCTAACGACCACCTCCTCCACCCATCTCTCACATCACCACTCTCTTCCTCTCATTCTCTTATATTTTCATTTTATTTTATTTTTAAATTTTATTTTTCCATCTTAACACTGTAATTTTTATTTTATTTTAATTTTCTTTGATTTCAATAGTAATGTTTGTGAGATTTGGGTTGGTGAATTAATATGGAATTTTTGTTATTGATGAATCAGTATGAAACTTTGGCTCATTTGCTATGGATAAAATTTGTTGGATTGGGTGATAATTGATATGAGTTTTACCCATTTGAAATATTTAATTTGGGCATGAGATAGTTGTGGTATATTTTGGATGTTATTTCGGGTTTACATATTAAATCGGGCTCATTTATTTTAGATTATGGGATATTAAATTTAGGCCGAATGGAATTTGTTTTAATTATCGAATTTTTGGACTTGGTTGATTATGCTTATATATTGGTGTAAACCTTTATTTTTGGTCTATGGGTTTTGGTTATTTTGGGGTCACCGTTTAGGAGGTTTTCACAACAGGCTTTGAGATAGTGGGCTAGAGCAGTGACCTTTTCTGTGGGGAACTAACATGTGATGTGTGGCATTAGGATTTAGAGGTCGTTGGGAGTGAGTTGGGGCAACATGAAATTAAGGAGCCAGAATGAGAGGGAGTGGAAAAGAGGTGAGGGGTAAGGATTCTAGATGAGAAACCATGGTAAGCTGAGCTTAAACCATGGGAGTGAGAGCAAAGGGGACTATGGGATAGAGAGAAAGTGAGGATGTGGGAGAGCCATTTTTTTGAAGAAATGACAGCTTGAGAGAGGAATACTTTGTGAGATTTAGAGCAAAACAGAGAAAACTGAGAAGAGGCTGGAAGGAGAAAGCAGAGTTGAAGAGCTTGGGAGAAAAGGTAAGAAGAATTTGAGAGCTTGAGAGAGAGAAAGTAAGTTGAGTTGTGAGAGAAGAATGAACAGAAGCAGATGCTGGAGTTGAGTGGATTTTAGGTTTAGGAAAATAAACAGAGCGGCTTGAAGCCCAACTAGTCTTACTGGTAGGGAGGCAATTTCCAGGTATGATCATTAGGCCTTTCATCTTCCATTATTCTTTTATCATTTTGATTATTGGATGTGAATTGCCGCTCAACGTTTCTGTTGATTCTTGAATATTGTTTGTTGATTGATGTTCTAGGAGCCATGTTTTAACTTTTGTTTAAGCTCATCCTGACGTTTTCAGTCGTTGTTCTAAGCATTAATTTGTTGTTTTAGTGTGGATATGAAGAGTTATTTGATTGTTTTGGTTGAATCTAATATTCTTTATACATGCTCTGTTTTGGGTTTTCTTTGATTTCCCTCGTACAAGACTGATGCATGGATTTATTTTTGAACTTGATATGTAAGAATCATGCTTATTTTCTTTGTTAATCCCACTTGTTACGAGCCTATGGATGCCACATGAAATGAGGCCCTATACATTTATGTGTTGCATGTTCTCCTATATGCTCTACCCTCAGTTTTTACTCTGGTTCATGTCTTTGCTTTTATTTCTCCATTTCTACTATGTTTGGGGTGTTAAGTATCTCATTTGGGGTTGGCCATCTTGGTTGGGGTGCTTCTTGGAGAGCCCCATGAAAGCCACTTATCATACGGTTGGAAATTTTCAGGTGCCTGAAAATTATGTGGATCGCATTGGAAAGTCTAGAGAAAATAGACATGGGTTTAATTATCATGAGAACGTTAGTGCTGTGAATGCTTTGATCAAAGTCTCTACTGTGCTTACAAATGCACCCCATCTGCTGAACTTGGATTGTAATCACTACATGAATAACAATAAGGCTCTTAAGGATATTGTGATATACAATGGACTGGAAAAAGACAGATGGTCCTCATCATTTGGTTTAAAGGATCAAATCAGAATTGCCTGTTACAGAACCCGTTTTTCAATGTTGGCACATGAGATATTTGATTCACCTCCTCATACAAAGGTGGAGCATTATTTGTGTCTGCCACACAAATTATGTTCTTATTTGGGTAGTCGACCATCTTGTCAATAACTGGATAGAAAAACACTGGCCAGGATTGCAAGCAGCTGCAACTCAGTTCATCCATCTGCAATAAGGTGATGAAGAAGGAAAGTAGATGAGCCTTCAATGTAAATGACTTACCACTAGAGCAAAACCAAATTCTGCCTTCAGATTTGTTCAAACTTCAGCACCAGATTTTTGAAAGGTAGGAATTTCTAAAACATGAAAAGAAGGTGATTTCGACATGGGTCCTATTGATGTAAAAATTCACCTAGCATCATTTTTATCTCCCCGTCCTCCATTCACACTACTTTAAGCTCATTTCCCATACAATGCTCACCTCTATTAACCTAACTCATTCTTCATACCCGTCAAACACCACTCAATCCCCTTACCACCTTTCCATCATGCATTCCTTACTCTTTACTTTCTCCATAAATTCAATAGCTCACCAAGAAAGCTCCCCAAAGATGCCAACATTACCACCCTCATTCTCTTCCTCTCATTTCATAAATGCTAATGCATTACCCATGTTCACTACACTTTTCATGTATCATGAATCATCAGAAGTCAATCCAAGATTAGAAGACCTGAAATCCATATCCAATGCTCAACCATATCACCTCGGGCCCCCCATTTTTGCATAGAAGTGTATGGCCACCTTTGAGTATGTCATTTTCAAAGCCCACAACTGGTATGCAAATGATGAAGAGGACTTGTTCAGTTCCCCTCCTAGGAAAAAGCTTGATCAATACTAGATTCCCAAATATCATCTCACCACTTAACCTTTCTACCTCGGGCCCATGCGCATATGTTTCCAATCTACATGGCCACCTTCAGCATGCCTAGAGTCATTGCACACGTATCATCTAGAATTGGCAAAACGCTACAGCTCGCTTGTAGCCGCATGCGACTCAACTTGACTGTGAGCATATAGGACTATGCTAAAGGTTTCAATGTGGATTTCTTATTCTAGTCTTGCTCATTCCCTGGCATTTGATTTTCCCGAGCTCGTTTCAGTTTCAGTTGATGGGAAGTTGTCATTGATCGATGTAAGGAAGCTTATTTACAACTTGCAAGCCTTACTTGAGGAAGAATGTTCCCAAGGATTAGGTACATGGACCACAAAAGTGTGGAACCCTCCTCAGAGGATATTGCTTAGGTTTGGACCTCAATATATTCTCAGTGGACATTGGTGCTAGATTAGTCTTATTTCAGTAGATTACAAGGCAACCGAATGAGCACCCAAATGGCTGACCCATGGGTGAAAGCTATGTGAATTCTAGATGAAGATGAGCTACAGTCTAGAGTCCAGAACCTCATCTCTTGCTTTCTACCACCTCATAAACCCTTGGGACCCACCCTTGCATGGTTGGCAAGGCCGTTTTTTCCTCATGTTATGTTTCTGTTGAGGTTTTTTTTTTTTTTTTTTGTAATTCTTATGTTTTGAGTTGGGTTTCCAGAACTTAATTCAAATTATTTCTTTTTAAAACTTCATCTTTAGATGTCTTTAGGACTCTAAAATCCTATTTTTAATAAATTATTTACCGTCATTTTCTCTTAGGCAGGCATACTTCACAACTTTCTTTTATTTTTTTAAACATTTTTAAATAAGCATGAATACAATTCTATAATTCCAAATAAATTGGAATTATATGAGACATTCTCTATTCAATGGTTGAGTTTTGATTGCTATATTTGATCGAATATTGACTGATCTTTGTCTTGATTCATGACATGCATGCGATTATTTTGTGCTTATTCACTAACCCTATTTCCATGATAGCACATCATTATTCGTCGGTGCGTCTCATACTTAGTACTTATTTATTTATTCATTATCATGCATGACTTGTTTTATTATTTGATCATTGTTTTGTATCCACGATTTCTTGATCAATTGCCATGCTTGCCTTAACAATTAATAGAGACCCATTTTTTAGGGGCTTAGAGGGTGCTACGGCTTATCACCATACCTTCATGATAAGTAACCTAATCCCCAAACCCAGACTCGGTTTTTCACAGACCTATTTTTCCTTCAGGAGTCACATTTAGGGTTTTTATTTCTTATTTTATTTTTCCCTTTAAAAACAAAATAAAAATAAGTGGTGACTGCAAAAACCTTCCAGAAATCATTTTTTCAAAATAAAAAGCGAGTCTTGCCATTCGAGTGGAAATGCGTATGGCGCAATGTGGGGTCCACAAAATGGCGACTCCACTGGGGATCACTAGAGGGTGAAGCTTGAACATAAATTAAACAAATGTGGCATTGGATTGGTCAATTAGCTCTTTGTGTTTTTGTTTGCTTGACTGTTGATTGCACATTAAGAGCTCTGATATCATTATCCTTGATACGTGCTTGGTTATTGTATTCATTTGAGGCATTGACATGTTAATTATATTGATTGATCCTTTCGCCTATCCTCACATATTGACTCTCCTTGCTGTATGATTACTCTACTCACCTTGATATGTACATTCTTGTTGTTGCTTATCTCGTTCATCTTGACATGATTGATTCTCTTGGTTGTATATTATCATGATTATCATATAGCATGCTATCCTTGCTAGATATTCATCATGATTATCATATTTCTTGCTTAGCTTGTGTGTGGATTTGGATTATATACACATGTTTTGCATGACTTTCTGTTGCATGACTTCTCTCCTTCCATGTGATTGCATGAGTTGCTTGTCTATGTGGGACACACACCTATCACTTTATCTCCAACTCCGTCCCTAGTCTCGGTTGACCTTGTTTCCCTTGATCTCGTATTTGATATGAGAATTGTTGCTTTGCTTGCTCTCTAACTGAGCTAGTGATTTGGATTAAGGTCTAGTGATGGGCTATATCTATGTTTGGGAGCGTTCTAGAGGTGGCCGACACATTGATGCAAATTAGAGTCCAATCTTTAAAGACTTATATAACCCAGAGCTAGATTTTATAATATTTGTGTGGCCAGTGTGTTTTCTTCTTAGTTTGATAAGATTTTCGGATGCACCTACCCAGTTCATTGTACACTCTAGATCATCGTTGATTGTTGAGAGATACAAGAGCCTTCACCATAGAAACATCCCGAGATACGAGATAGTGCATGTGTGGAGGTGATGACTACCTTGCATGGAAGCGTACCATCTCTTCGGAGGCGTGCAAAGGGTTGCGTACCATCGGAGAGTACGTTTGCTTCTACTAAGGACCCTTGAAAGCCTATCTTTCTCTTTTTAAAGCCACCTTGACCTTATAGGATGGGCTTAGATCATTTTATTAGGACTCCTTTCTCACACATGGGTGCATCTGAGAACCTTTAGGGCTGTCTTAGTCACTACCTGGACCTATTGTTTTCTCATTTGGTTTCTAGTTGATATCAGTACGAGTTTGAGTATTGGTTGGATCACCTCTTACCTTGTTGCATTAGATTCTTTCTCCCGTTGGATGAGTTTAACATGTTTTCTCCCTAGGGCTTTCGTCTTTCTTTTTTGGCTTGGCACATCCTTTCACTTTATTGTCACTTGTTGGATGTTTTGGGATATGTTCATTGATCATGATCACCTTTTTACATCATACACCTATCATAGGCCTAATACCCTATTCTTTGTACAATCCTTGATTCAATTTTAGACTCGATGCACATATTTTCATTACAGAAAATGAAATGCATGTTTTCACATTTACACTTTCTTCAAGAGGTTTTCCTTGGTCACCTTATCATTTTTTCTCTTTATGGAGCTCGAGTTGAAAATTGAGTCAAAGATATTTGGTTATAAATGGAGTATCGATCACATGATGGTGTGTTTCTCACACCTCTTTCATCTTGGATTATTGATACGAATTCTTTAGTCACAATTGTAGCCATCTCACAGTGGACACCTTTATGACTCTAGAGTCCCTATCATATATCCAGATTTTGGGTTGCCACCTCAGGACCATGTGCTTGCATGTCGTACTATTGCCTTTTAGGATCTTATCTTGAGTCCTTCATCCATTTTGTTTGCATTGTAGGGAGTCAGTTTAGGAGTAGTTAAGTCTAGAGTCACATTCTTGGAGGAGAGTTAGAGGTCAATTGATCATATCAAATTCATATTATAGTTCAGACAGTTCAGTTGAGATGTTAGTTAAGCTATATTCTACACTTGCTTTTTTTTAGGAGTTCATGGCAGGAGTTAATAGATGCTTAGATTAGATAAAGATTTCTCACCAGGATCCTCATCCAATTGGCATGGTCACTGTTGAGACAATTCCTCATGCATCTCAGACAACAAAAGCTCTTCCACCTGGGACTTCATATGGTATTCCATTCCATCTGGTAGGTCATTATGAGACCATTCCACCACCTACTGTCATAGTGCCACCCCCCATTGTTCCTACTATTGGTGATACTAGATTGCCCGAGTAGGAAGCTAGTGTTGAGAGACTTGAGTCTAGGATAAGACAGATCATATTGCATTATGGAGGTTTAACTTGGGATGATAGGGATGGCATATCGGCAGCCAGCTTGCCTGCCAAGTTTTGCATGCTAGACATTAAGTGTTATAGTGGGATTGGTTGTCCCAAGATCCACTTGAGACTATATAGCACAGTCATGAGAGCACACAGGATAGATGATGTACAATTGGTGACCCTCTTCCCCATGTCACTTAGTGGGGCAATTCAAAGATGGTTTGCCTTAGTTGAGCCTTTGAGACTTCACACCTGGGAGAATGTGGCTCATGAGTTCTTAACTCAGTTTGCTTTCAGTGCCAAAATTGATGTATCTAGATGAGAGTTGGAGGTCATCAGAAAGAGGCCAAATGAGTCTATTTCTTCCTTTGTCAGTCGTTGGAGGGCAAAAGTGGTTGGTATGATAAATCGGCTTAAAGAGCAGGATCAGATTGATATGGTTCTTCGGAACCTACAATCAAGGTTTGCTAGACACCTTGTAGGCATTCCATTTTAGGATCTTAAGAGTCTAGTTCACGCAGCTTTCAGTGTTGAGAAGGTCATCGCTCAAGAATTATGGACAAATGTTACTCCTTCCCCTGACAGTAAGGGAAAGAAGCCAGTTGGATCATCTAGTAGATCTAGAGAGGTTGGCACTATTAGCTATCAACATCAGAGGCCCGCACATCACTCACCTTATAGGCTTCCTATAGTTAGAGCTCATTTATCTCATCCACAGTATCTGTATCAACCAGTTTATATTCAACAACCTTACATTGCTCAGACTAGCATGCAACCACGACCACCACATCTGAGAGCCACTACTCGCACACCACCTAGACCATATGCACAAAGTCCCATGAGATAGTTCACTCTATTGGGCATGACTTTGACTAGAGCTTTTGAGAAGCGCAAAGACGTTGGTTTGATTGTTCCTTGGGCGTCACACCCCTTGCCACATCATATTCCTCCTCATTTCCACTTACACGAGCATTGCTTATATCATTAGATTCAAGGGTATGATACTAAGCATTGTGCGACACTTCATCATGCGATACAGGACTTGATTGATTTTAGGGTTGGTCAACTTGTCTGAGCCAAGTGTGACCACCAATTCCCTGCCCCTACATTCTACACATGCAGCTCTTCCTCCTCTTAGTCTTCAATAGATTGATTTGGATGTTGATGGTATTGATGGTCATATGATATTTTTGGGATATTTTGGGTTAAGCACTTGGTTTAGTTGACATGGGTACATCACTTTGCAATAGTTATGCTCGAAGAACTTTTCATTTTGATTATGGTCATCATCAAAGTCATTTCTGTTTTGTCGAGTCCAGTTTTTAGTTCATCAGAGTTATTTTTGTTTTGTTGACTCTAGTTTTGGTTTAGAGTCGTTGTTTATAGTTCATGTTGATAGATGCCAGTCTTTAGTATTAACCATGTGAGATCTTGAAAGCATGATGTTCGAGGTAGTGGTCAAAGGATGGGTGACCATCATTTTACGAGCCCATTTACCTTATCACCCTTACATATGCCCATTGCGCCTCACACGAGTACCATAGCCTTTTCTCTCATCACCTCATTTACCTATTACACTGGGTTAGGGACCCTATAGTGCTTTCATGCTTTGATTAGGTGCCTCATGAGCATTGAACCTGATAGACACATTCAAGTCTTATCTCTCCCTTTTGATTGTGATATTTTCCACTACATCAGCTCATCACTATTTTCTAACATCACATATCACCACTTGTTATATTCATCCTCTTTCTTTTTTTCCTCATCATTGCTTACTCAACACTATCTTTGTTTCACCTTGAGTGGTGGTTTTTCACATATCACTATATGAAGGGCAATCACATCCTTCCCCCAATTCACCTCATGGGTGGTGGTTCAGAGATCTTATTTTGAGGGGTTGTGTTGTTAGTAAGGGTTCATGTTACATTAGTATGTGGGGAGAGTTTACTCATGTGATTGCATTTTCGTGGGAGATCATTCATTATTGATCAGAGTGTGCACAAAAAAAAAAAAAAAAAAAAAAAGATAGGGTGCATTGTTCACTGTATCGTTTTCCACTGAGCACATGAATGGATGTGCTAGTTTGCTTCATTGAGTTTATGTGTGTGAGAGAGTTCGTATGGGAGCTTCTTTCTGAGATTCTATCTTGGTATATATTTTGAGTGAGAGTATGAGTCACCCATTCAATTTTTGTGAAAGGTGAACGACCTTTCTTTAGGATTTTTGGATCCTTGCTTTATAAATCATTACATCCATTTTTATGTGACTTATCTCCATGCTTTGATGAAGGTTGACCATCACTCTCTTTCCTATATTTTTGCCTTTTTCTATCTTTATTTTATTACTCCATTTTACTCTACCTCATTTGATTTCTTTCTTTTCTCATCCTGCTTAATGTTTGACTTAGGTTCAACATCCATAATTTATTCTTGCTTATATTTGATATAGTCATTCCTTTATCATCACTTTTCGTGTGGGAATCCTTAGGTTTGTGCCTCATGAGGTTTTCTACGCATTGCATTTTATGCATAAGGGGTATGGGGATTATGTCATTAGGATTATTGAGCTTAATTTCCTCTTGTTTCTTTCACCTTATTACCTTAGCCTATGTTACGTCCCATGTCTTAAGACCACCCTGAGCCCATGACTTCACATATTGTGCTTGACAGCTCACACATGGGCAATACTCGAGATTGGTTGGAGATTATTTCTTGGAGCATGATGAATGAGGAGTTAAGGTGATGGACTACACTAGGGCATACCCCTCTTATCAGTGATGGATTTTTGGAGGTGATGTGATCTACACTGGGGCATATCCCACTCGTCGATGACATTTTCTTTCAGGATGATGCCTTGCACTGAGGCATAGTCAGTTCACTTCTTCACTTGGATTATGATGGATTAGGAGTTGTGGGATGACCCTACACTGGGGCATAGCCTTTTCAAAGAGCACTTTTATTGGAAATACAATCACTCTACTCGATATTCTGCATTGGGACACACTCCACTCATCGATGGTTGATTTTTGAGATGATGGTTTATTTTGAGACACATTTGATTTAGAGATTGTGCATAGTAGACATAGCCACTCTATTATTTCTTATGGAGCATGAGGTGATTAGGGTTTGTTGAGATTATATTGGTATTTTCATTTTTAGCATTGAGGAATGAGATTGACCTTGTTCTGAGGACACATACTGAGACATAACCCTCTCATTGGCGATGACCTTTGATTTATCTTGGAGCATAGGCACTTCAGCAGGTTTATACTAGGGCATAACCATTTCATTCACATTCATAGAGCACGGGGATTCTGATTTATATGGGTTATGTTGAGATGTTTCCATTTTTAGCACCAGGAGTAGAGATTGATTGATTTATTGATGCACACTAGGCATGATCTTACTCAGCAGTTGTTGACTCAGATACACTAGTTGTACTAGTGCATAGCCGGGATGGAGAGTATTTGTCATTGGAGCATAGCCACCCTATTGGATCATTTACACTAGGGCATATCCATCTTTTGGAGGGAGATCAGATTGATTCTTTACATTAGAGCATCTGACAAGTGATATAGAGATCATTGGATTGTTTCATGTTGTCCTCATTGCATTCTAAGGCATAGCCACCTAGTTGGATGTTTTGACATCGAGAATTGACTTTCTATTTATGATTACTGCTTTTGATAGATTATGGAGCTATTGATACCTTGGGTTTAGTTTTCTCAATATACTTGGATGATCTCAGATACCTACCTACCTTTCATTTCGTACTTAGACATTTCACCCTTGATACTTTCATGCTTTCTATCTTACCAGAGCTTGATCATTACCTTCTTTTATCCTACACATCTCACCATGACACATGACCTCACATCCCTCTCTCGATTAGGAGAAGATGTAGATCAGTCCTCTTTTTTATTTTTATTTTTTGTGTTTTCATACATCTTTTGGACTTTAGGTTCAACATCTTCCCTAATGGCAAGGCCTGACAGATTGTTGATTTATTAGTGATGATGCTTTCATTTTGACAGTTGGCATGCTAAGTGTTGACTTGCTTGCTTTTTGTATTTTGACCACTGGTCATCATTGTTTTTATTCATCAGTTAGTTTTGTTTTGTTAGCATGGTATCATGATACATGGTCCTATTTTGCATTACCCATTTGAGGTTGGACATTTTCATTACATGATGGATGAGCATATTTCAGAGTACAGTAGTTTTGAGGCATTTTGTATCTCAGTTTGTTCACTATTACATATTGGGGCATACCCCCTTCTTTGAGAGCACCAAACCTTTCAACAGACTTTCATTCACATTTTGATCTAGTTGTTGACCCCTACGAGTTGCATACTAGGGCATACCCCCTTCTCTGAGAGCACCAAACCTTTTAGCAGACTTTAATTCACCTTTTGATCTAGTTGTTGACCCCTACGAGTTGCATACTAGGGCATGCCCTCTTTCCTTGGGATCATCAGAACTTTCACAAACTTCATTATCTTTTGACCTAGTTGTCGATCCTTATGAGTTGTCATACTGGGGCATATCCTCTCTTGTTGAGTTTGCTTTCATCGTTATCTTAGTTATCCTTTGGCTTTGAGCCACTTGATCATATCATCATCATGTTAGATCATTTTGAGTTTTTAGGGTCGCACCTATATCGATCGGCTATCTTCTCTTCATTTCAACTCAGTTTGAGTTTTTTAGGTTGCACCTATATCGATCGACCATATTCTCTTCAATTCAATTTAGTTTGAGTTTTTTGAGACTGCACCTATATCGAACTGTCATCATCCTGTCTCGTCAATATAGCTTGAGTTTTGGGACCGCAACTATATCGATCGGTCATCTTCTTATTAGTTTAGTTTAGTTCGAGTTTTTTGGGACCACACCTATATCAATCAATCATTGTTCATGTTAGTTTGAGTTTAGTTTGAGTTTTTGGGACCTCACCAATATTGATGGGTCATCTTCCATGTCAATTTGAGTATGAGTTTGAGTTTTTTTTAGGATCGCACACCTATATCAGTCGGTCATCTTCCATGTCAGTTTAAGCATGAGTTTGAATTTTTTTTTAGGACCGCACCTATATCAATTGGTCATCGTATTAATAGTTTGAGTTTAAGTTTTTGAGATTACACCTATATCGGTCGGTCATTATCTATGTTAGGTAAAGTTTTGAGTTTTTGGGACCACACCTATATTAATCAGTTGTTGTCTTTTCAATTTGTTTTTAGTTCGAGTTGAAACCACACTTATATCGATTGGTCATCATCTTGTCAATGTGAGCTCGCATTTTTAGGGTCGCACCTATATTGATAGGCCAATTTCCTATCAGTTTGTGTCTAGTTCGAGTTAGGACCGCACCTATATCGATTGATCATTGTCTGGTCAGTTTGAGTTTGAGTTTTTGAGACTGCACCTATATCGATCAATCATTGTCTTGTCAATTGAGTTGAGTCTTGTTCATCTTCGAGTCGCGCCTACCTAGTTGAGTCTTGTTCGATCTTGAGTTACACTTCTTTCTTTGAGTTCATTCTTTCTGAAGATCAATCATTCCTTATCTTGCTTATCATTGAGTCATTCATCGTATCATAGTTTGGTGTTACTCATTGTACATACGTTATCATATATATAGCCTTGCATCGTCTGCATCTTTATTTAGAGTCTCACTTCCTTTGTATGTGCCCTTGATTTTGAGCTTATCGTGTTATGTGTTTAAACCAAAATTTGGGTTCTTTTCTATTCTTCAGTACAGCTCACTTCATTCCGTTCATCTTTCACATATTCATGATCCATTCATTACACTTGTGATCTCTACTAAAGAGGGGCATATTTGTAAATCCTCATTTTACAAGTTTTGGTCATTTTGGGATCACCTTTTAGGAGTTTTTTGTAGTAGGCTTTAACATAGTGGACTAAAGTAGTGACCTTTTTTGTGGAGAACCAGTAGATGACACATGGCATTAGGATTAAGAGGTTGTTTGGAGTGGGTTAGGACAACATGAAATTAAGGAGCCGAAGTGAGAGGGAGTGGAAAAGAGGTGAGGGGTAAGGATTCTAGACAAGAAACCATGGTGAGCTGAGCTTAAACCATGGGAGTGAGAGCAAAGAGGATTGTGGGATAGAAAAAAAGTGAGGATGTTGGAGAGCCTTTTTTTTTTTTTTTTTAAGGAAATAAAAGCTTGAGAGATGAATACTTTGTGAGATTTAGAGCAAAACAGAGAAAATTGAGAAGAGGCTGGAAAAAGGAAAAAGAGTTAGAGAGCTTGGGAGAGAAGGTAAGAAGAATTTGAGAGCTTGAGAGAGAGAGTAAGTTGAGTTGTGAGAGAAAAATGAATAGAAGTAGATGTTGGAGCTGAGTGGATTTTAGGTTTAGGAGAAGAAACAGAATGGCTTGAAGCCCAACTAGTCTTGCTGATAGAGAGGCGATTTCCAAGTATGATCCTTAGGCCTTTCATCTTCCATTATTCTCTTATCATTTTGATTATTGGATGTTAATCATCGCTCAGTGTTTCTATAGATTCTTGAATATTGTTTTCTGATTGATGTTCAAGGAGTCATGTTTTAACTTCTATTTAAGCTCATCTTGACATTTTTAGTTGTTGTTTTGTGCATTAATTTTTTGTTTTGGTGCGATATGAAGAGTTATTTGATTGTTTTAGTTGAATCTAATCTTTTGTATACATGCTCTGTTTTGGGTTTTCTTTTATTTCCCCCATATAAGACTGATGCATGGATTTATTTCTAAACTTGATATGTAAGAATCGTTCTTATTTTCTTTGTTAATCCCACTTGTTACAAGCCCATGGATGTCACCTAAAATGAGGCCATATACATTTGTATGTTGCATGTTCTCCTATATGCTCTACCCTCAATTTTTACTCTGGTTCCTATCTTTACTTTTATTCCTCTATTTCTACTGTGTTTGGGGTGTTAAGTGTCTCATTTAAGGTTGGCCATCTTGGTTGGGGTGCTTTTGGGAGAGCCCCATGAGAGCCACTTTTCATACGGTTGGGAATTTTTGGGTGCCTGAAAAACAATGTGGATGGCATTAGAAAGTCTAGAGAAAAGAGACCTGGGTTTAATTATCGTGAGAATGTTAGTGTTGTGAATGCTTTTATCAG
This sequence comes from Vitis vinifera, assembly GCF_030704535.1. Lineage (NCBI taxonomy): Eukaryota > Viridiplantae > Streptophyta > Magnoliopsida > Vitales > Vitaceae > Vitis > Vitis vinifera. Next base: position 14,486,361 of record NC_081818.1, read on the forward strand.
AGTCTCTACTATGCTTACAAAGGCACCCCATCTGCTGAACTTGGATTGTAATCACTACATGAATAACAACAAGGCTCTTAAGGAGATTGTGCTATACAATAGATTGGAAAAGGACAAATGATCCTCATCATTTGGTTCAAAGGATAAAGCCAGAATTGCCTGTTATAGAACTTGCTTTTCAATGTTGGCACATGAGATATTTGGTTCATCTCTTCATACAAAGGTGGAGCATCATTTGTGCCTACCACACAAATTATGTTCTTATTTGGACAGTCGGCCATCTTGTCAATAATTGGATAAAAAAACACTAGGTGGGATTGCAAGCAGTTGCAACTTAGTTCATCAATTTGCAATGAGGTGATGAAGAAGGAAAGTAGATGAGCCTTTAATGTAAATGACTTACCATTAGAGCAAGGCCAAATTTTACCTACATATTTGTTCAAACTTCAACACCAGATTTTTGAAAGGCAGGAATTTCTAAAACATCAAAAGGAAGTGATTTCAGCATGGGTTTTATTGATGAAAAAATGTACCTAGTATCATTTCTATCTCACCGTCCTCCATACACACTACTTTCAGCTCATCTCCCATACCATGCTCACCACCTTCCTATATTTCATACCCATTGAACCCGTCACCACACCCACTACTTTTAGTTTATCCCCCATACTGATTCGACTCATGGTAGCTTAGCTTTAAAGGCGTATCAACAAAATTTATACCTTAAATACTATTACTAAAGTAGCCAAGCTACTATAGCATAGTGGTTCTAGGATCGTTCACTGGGAAGGGTTTTCGCAAACACTAGTGATATTCAAATTAGGAAAATAGGTGATTTTCTTATGGATGTTAGCTTTAAAAGAAGATGTAATTGTTTTAGAAAGATTTAAACTAATCTAAGCTAACATTAAAGACTAAAATGAAAGGGTGTAAAAACAAGTTTCTCAAAGATAGGATAGCTATGCTCTGGCTCTTATGCAAATTGGAAATCTCAGGATAGGCTCCTCGCATTGGGGTTGCAACTATGGTGATGCTTGCTTCCCGAACCGGTATGGATTTAGCAAATCAAGTTTTAATCCTTTAAAATGGCAAAACAGATGGTAGTGAATTTCATCAATGGTTATTCACCTTAGACTTCCTTTGAATGGCTCGTAAGAGATAACTAATGGTCTAAAGCCAAAAGCTTACCAAATATTGGCAACTCAAAGTCATTCCAGGTGATAAACTCACCTTTCAATGGCCATTGAAATTGGTTCTAATGGATTAATGCAAAACTTGGAATTGAAAACCTCACCTTCCAATAGCTCGTAGGAGATAACTAATGGATAGAAATCCAAAAGCTTATCAAGTATTGGCCGTTGGGAGTTGTCCAAAGGAAACAAAAAATCAAACTTTGCATTAATGAACCTTTAATGAAAAACGTCTACCTTACCTTCCAAGTGCGAGAAATTTCCATAGGATTGCATCCAAGTCATCACATAACATCCATACTTTGAGAAACTAAAAGTTTTAGCCAATCATCCTCTGAGGAAAAGCCCTCAGAGGCTGTTTGGCTTCCAAGAAAATAAAATAGTAAAGAGAAAAGAGAAATGAGAGAAAGCTCTGTATCTATTCTCTAAGTGTTAAACGTAATATCTATTCTATATTTATTCTATATATTCCAAGAGGTGATTTCCACCCCTTATATAGTCTTTACAAAAGCAAAAGCTTGTGATTGGTTAGTTACAAGGATAAGAAAGGAAATTACATCACAAAATACAAAGGAAAATATCTAAAGTGGAGTCGGCAAAAGCAGAGGAAAATTCGCAACATGCATGGGTTATGCGAATTTTGAAGGTGTTATGCGAATTTCGCATAACACCTTGTGTTATGCGAAATTTTCGCATAACCTGGAGCAGTTGGCTTCCGAAGGCCATATCTTCCTCATTTCAACTCCAAATCATGCACGGTTTGAAGCGTTGGATTCTTGACTTCCAGAGCTTTGAAATGGTATATAGCATGTAGAAAATGGACTGCGGGAAGTACTCCAAAAGTGCGAAAGAAGACTGCAGCTGCTGTCCTCTGTTTTCCTCTTCTCCATTGTTCTTTCCTTCCATACTTTGAACGACTTTGGCAAAGGGCTATGAAGCTCCAAAGCTTGGTTCTTCATGAATTTGAGCTTCCAAAAGCTTTGCCATAACTTGTCCAAGTAGCTTCTCCATCATTTGGCATGCTTGAATTGATTCATAAGCTGATAAAAACATGTAAACTTGCCACAAAATGGTTAAAACCAATTACTAAGGACCTTAATGAATTAATTGGGTTAAATGAATATGATTACTACTCAAAGGTGCTTAAAACCATAATAATTAGGTCTACAAAATAGCACTTTTTGGTAGTAATCACATACCATACTTACCTCCATTAACCTAACCCATTCTTCATACTCACCAAACACCACTCAATCCCCTTAGCACCTTTCCATCATGCATTCCTCACTCTTTACTTTCTCCATAAATTCAGTAGCTCACCAGGAAAGCTCCCCTAATTTGCCAACATTACCACCCTCATTCTCTCTCTTTCTCATTTCATAAATGTTAAGGCATTCCCCATGTTCACGACACTTTCCATGTATCATGAACCATCAGAAGTCGATCCAAGATTAGAAGACCTGAAATCCATATCCAATGCTCAACCATAGTCCCCTGGGCCACCCATTTCTGCATAGAAGTGTATGGCCACCTTTGGGTGTGTCATTTTCAAAGCCCACAACTGGTATGTAAATGATGAAGAGGAATTGTTTAGTGCCCCTCCCAGGAAAAAGCTTGATCAGTACCAGATTCCCAAATATCCTCTCACCACTTAATCTCTCTACCCCGAGCCCAAAAGCATATGTTTCCAATCTGCATGGCCACCTTCAGCATGCCTAGAGTCATTTCACACATATCATCCAAAGTTGGCAAAACGCTATAGCTCGCTTGCAGCCACATGCAACTCAGCTTGACTGTGAGCATATAGGACTATGTTGAACATTTCAATGTGGATTCCTTATTCTAGTCTTGCTCATTCCCTCGCATTTGATTTTCCCAAGCTCATTTTAGTTTTAGTTGATGGAAAGTCGTCATTGATTGATGTGAGAAAGATTTTTTCAACTTACAAGCCTTACTTGGGGAAGAATGTTCCCAAGGATTAGGTACATGGACCACAAAAGTGTGGATCCCTCCTTAAAGGATGTTTCTTGGGTTTGGGCCTCAATATATTCTTAGTGGACATTGGTGTAGGATCAGTCTTATTTCAGCAAATTACAGGGCAACCGAATGGGCACCCATATGGTTGACCTATGGGTGAAAGCTATGTGAATTCTTGACAAAGACGAGGCACCATCTAGAGTCTAGAACCTCATCCCTTGTTTTCTGCCACCTCATAAACCCCTGGGACCCACCCTTGCATGGCTAGCATGGCTATCTTTTCCTCATGTTGTGTTTCTATTGAGGTTTTTTTTTTTTTTTTTTGTAATTCTTATGTTTTGAGTTCGGTTTCTGGAACTTATTCAAATGACCCTTCTTCTTTTAAAACTTCATCTTTAGATGTCTTTAGGACTCTAAAATCCTATTTTTAATAAATTATTTGCTGCCATTTTCTCTTCGGCAGGCATATTTCACAACTTTCTTTTATTTTCTTAAACATTTTTAAATAAGCATGAATACAATTCTATAATTCCAAATAATGGAATCTATGAAATTTATTCATGCAAAATAAATTGGGCTTTGGTGGGACCTAACATATAAGACATTCTCCATTCAATGGTTGATTTTCTATTGCTATATTTGATCGAATATTGACTGATCTTTGCCTTGATTCGTGACATGCATGCGATTATTCTGTGCTTATTCACTAACCCTATTTCCATGATAGCACATCATTATTTGCTACTAAGGTGCATCTCATACCTGATCATACTTATTTATTTATTCGTTATCATGTATGACTCATTTTATTATTTGATCATTGTTTGGTATCCACGATTTCCCAATCAATTGCCATGCTTGCCTTAACTAATTAATAGACTAATTTTTTAGGGGCTTAGAGGGGTGTTATGGCTTATCGCCATACCTTCTCGATAAGTAACCTAACCCCCGAACCCAGACTCTATTTTTCACAGACCTGTTTTTCCTTCAGGAGTCACATTTAGGGTTTTTCTTTCTTATTCTTTTTTTTTCTTTTAAAAATAAAACAAAAATAAGTGGCGACTCCAAAAAATTTTCAAAAATCATTTTTCAAAATAAAAAACAAGTCTCACCATTCGAGTGGAAACGCGTGCGGTGCAATGCGAGGTCCATAATTGGCCATTAATTTGAAAATTTGGACCAAGGCTTATGGCATGTGGGAAATTTCAATTGGGTTATTATTGTAAATTTGGGTCCATTTTAATTTATTGGACTAATTTAAAGTTTGAATTTGGGCTTGAATATTTGTTTTGGACTTTGTACATTTCTGGATATTTATATTTAGACTATTTTTGTTTTTGTATGGGCCTATTCTATAATTTTGTTGGCTGAGTACAAATTTATGATACGTGGAGTATGGAATTTCATGGAAGAAAGTGAGACTCGAAAAGTTGTAGGAAAACATTGAACTTTTTGTAAGCTTGTTTGGGTACACGTTTTATTTCTCACTACTATTTAGCTTTATTTTTATTGATTTCTATAAATATTTTTTTATATATATTTACTCATTGTCTACAAAATTGAATATCGAACAAATCAGAAATTTTGTTTAAATAAGAGGAACAATTCAATAAACACGTTTTAATAAAAATAGTAGTTCGTAAAATATTGCTCTTAATAAAAGATTTTTTTTAATAAAAATTCAAAAAATGGTTTCAAGGAAATTGAAAATTTGTTTTTAATGAAAATTCAAAAAATTGTTTTTAGTAATAATTGTCCAAAAATTTATTTGTTTAATAAAAATTATCCCTAAAAAATTGTTTTTTAATCAAATTGCCCAAAAGGTAATTTTTAATAAGATTGTCAAAAAAATGTTTTTTTAAAAGAAATTCTATTTCCTTAATTACAATGAGATTAAAAATAATTTTTGTAAATAAATGTCTTAAACAAACTTTTAATGAGAATAGGAGGAGAGTGATTTTTGCAAATTAAAGTTGTAGAAATCATTTTTTTAATAAAATTGAATTAAAAATATTTTCGTAAATTAAGTTTGTGAAGAAATTAAGTCTTTTGTAAATAAAAATCAAATTGAGATACTTTTGTAAATAAAGTTGTAAAAAATCAAAAAAAAAATTAAATAAAAGCAAATAAAAATAAGGGAAAGTTGTGTTTTGGTGGGCCAATTTGTTAAATATATGGTTTTTGGAACCCAAGTTTGTGAAATATTAAAAACATCTTTTAATGTGGAAACTTATATGAGTTTCATGCACTCTGAGCCACTTGTCTTTTTTGTACCAAGATTGCCCCTCTCGCTATCCAGGTCAGCAGCATCCATAGGGCACATCAGCATGGGCTAAAACTCCAAAATCAAATATTGAGGTTCCCATAAAAACACCCTAGCCTACAGTTCTTTCTTCCCTCTCTCTCATTTGATACCCATTCCCCTCATTTGTCTTCACTCAGTCATCGAGGCAATTTGAGTTTCCCACAAAAACAGTGAAGCTGACGGTTATTTCTTCCATCTCTCTCATTTGATACCCATTCCTCTCATCTATCTTCACTCCGTCATCGAGGCGATTTGAGCTTCCCATAAAAACAGTGAAGTCAATGGTTCAACACCCAAGTCGATGGTTGTTTCTTTCCTCTCTTTCATTTGATACCCATTCCTCTCATCTTTCTTCACTCTGTGACCGAGGGGAAGTAGAGAAGCGTGTAGAGTTTTAAAAAAGTTCTGTCATTTCAGTTGAGAAGGCCTTAATCTCATTTGTCTCATCTCAGATTTTCTCTCTCGAGGTAACCCATTCCTTCCTTGTTTTGCATTGGCATTCACATTCATGAAAATCTGCTGTTTGTGTGGGTTTTTTCTAAACTAAGTGTGGCTCAAATGTTGGCATTTAGGATTTGGTACTGAAATTTTAAATCTGTTCGTAATGAATCATCATCATCTTTTTCAATTCCATTGGATTATATGAGTTTCTACTATTTTTTTTTTGGATTGTCAAATTCTCGAAACTCTGTTGTTTTGATATAAAATGAAGGCAAGAATATGGGTTGGGAATTGTTCTGCTGAAAAACCCATTTGTTTTTATTGTGGTTTAGAATTGGGAAAAATAGATATTGAATTGATTTGCCAAAAAGGAAAAAAAAAATCCTTGTTGTTTTTGGGTATTGGGAAATAATGCATTTTTAGTGAAACCCATTTATTGGATTGTGTTTTTGGATTGGGCTATGCCATACCAAAAGGGAACACTTTTTCGGGATGATGTTTTTCTTTTGAGAGCGAAATAAGTGCTTGGGAAATGGTGATTTTTAGATTCCAACTTACTCAGGTTTTTGGGTTTTTGTGATATTGATGGTTGATGGGTGCTAAAGTTTTCATTGTTTTTTTTTTTTTTTTTTTATATGTATAGTTTAAATTCACATCCCATTACTTCAAATTTTTTTAGTTGGTATATGTTACTCTTCTTGTTGATTAGTAATTGATATTGATTTAGAGATCTCTTTTAGAAGATGGAAATAGGAATGACTATATAAGAACTATTGGTATCCATGCAGTGGTTTAATTTCCTTCGAAACTTTTTTGGAACTAGGGAATGCAAGTAGAATGGATGAAATGCATTTTGATCTATATATTGTTTTTTTTTGTTTGTTTGTGGCTGCTCTCATTTAGCACAAAATGACGTAGATTTGATAATTTTATCAGTTTGATTTTCATATATTTATATAAAATTACTTTAACTATTAGGCAGTTGCTATAAATGCTTAGAAAAAAGGATATGGGTTTTCAACAATTAAAATTATCTAGTCAAATTTATATTTTATATATACAAGTAATAATTGTAACCCTTAAATGAAGTAACTAAATTTTAATTAATGTAAATTAAGAAATGAAAATTTTATGACACTCTAATCTTCAGATAAATGGTTCTTTATGAATAAACAGTGTGGGGAGGAAGCAGATCTCTATGGCTGACCATAAAGCTGTTCCGATTCCGTTGTGGTGTGTTAGTTAGAAAATGTTCACTTCTCATATTAGCCTTAGTAACTTCATTCCTTAACATTAGGTAATTCCTTTGTCAATACGTAGGCCGTTTCGCAAAGATATAACCAATCCGTCCCATTGCATGGGTTACGTGCATAAAACATACCCAATTGCTCATCGTGTTTTATTTTGGTGATCAGTTGGTTAACCTTATTCTACTGCTAAGTTAACCTTATGTACTAGTTCATTATTCCTGAAAGTACGACCTTAATCGACTGTGGGTACTGCCTTAGTCACATCAAGTACTACCTGAGCCCACCTTGGGTACTAGCTGTGTGACGATTGGAAACTGCATTTTATTCAATTGTAGATAATTCATATGTGAATAAAAGTTGTCTTTATTTTTAACCCAATGGGGTCAGTTTGTGAAACATAGGACCCACATGCTTTTTTCAAGCCATGCATAAATTAAATTGTATTCACTTCCACATACAACTTATCATGACATTATGTGTTTGATTACTCTACTCATTTGATTCCCCTTACCCTTACTATAGATTGTACCATAAGTACTATCTTAATTAACCTTAGGTCTAACCTTAGTAATCTTTAGGTACTACCATAGTTGGACTTGCACACGACTTGTGTGCATCATGTAATTATCATGTTTGAACCTTAATTGCGTAGTTCCTAGTTGGAATCTTCGAAAGTGCATATGTGACGCTTATATATTTCCTACACCAAAGTATATGGAATCAACATACATAATTCCTCAATCTTTCGTTGTTGTATTGTTTGTAACAAATCTTTATGTCACTAAGGAAATGGAAGAGGAGATGTTTTGTTACATTCATGAAGGTGGTAAGCTTGTTAAGACAACTGTTGGGTCCGTCGAATATAAGGGTGGTCGGACCAATTGCATTGTTGTTAGCAAGAATATTTCACATTCCTAATTCGTTTCAAAAGTATGTGATGAACATAACTTGGAGCCCAATTCAATAAAATTGGATTTCACAGTGAAGTTTTGACCTATCATGTCTACTCCCATTGCATAATGATGTCAACATAGTGAAGATGTTCAAATTCAACGACATGTTTTGTCATGCCTATGTCTTCCAATGTGCTGAAGGTGGTGATGGCTTCATTTTCCCTACTAGGTACCTAATGTATTTCCACAATAATGTTCCCTTTTTGTATAAGCTTTTTTCACACCTAGGTGGATGGATGAGCAATTTCTTTCCCTGTGTTTTTTGCAGTGCCCCAACACCTATTGTTGCTTCAAACTCAGCTCATGTTTCCTCTATTGGCAAGCCCCCATTGCACATGTCTAATGAGTCGCCCACAATTGAGTCATTTGGGTTTTCCCAAAGATGTGCTGAAACAAATATCATTCAACTACAACCAAGCCGGTTCGAACATTCAATTATAGGTAGTGGACAGACCTTCCCAAATGCCTCAGAGTTTTGAGATGCAATCTATTTGATGTCTTTGGCTAGAAAATTCCGATATTCTTACAAAAGAAATAGTCCAAAACACATTACCATAGTATGCACAATTGAAGATTGTCCTTGGAAAATCACTGCACGTGCAATAAGGGATTCGAACATTGTTCAAGTACACACATTCTGAAATCTGCATAACCATTGCTTGGAAGATGTTGCCTTGTCTCAACCTTTAGTGAGATCCACTCGTGCTTCCTTGGTCATTGATGATGTCATTTGATTTACTCCTAAATACCAACCACGACAAATTTGTAAGGACTTTGTAAGGCAACATGGCATCCAGTTGACTTACCTGCAAGCATCGCAACTGAAGGAGAAGGCTAAGGAGTGCATTTGACAACCCCCAGAATTATTACAAATTGTTGCCATAGATGTGTGAAAGAATGCTTGCAACAAATCTGGGATCCAGTGTTGAGTTGAGTTATTCTGATGATGGCCATTTTGAGCAGTTTTTGTTGCTCATTCAATATCTATCGAAGGGTTTGTAAGGGGGTGTCGACCAATCATTGCAATTGATTCGGCCCATATGAGTGGGCCTTATGGCGGTGCTCTATTTTCAACCACCACCTACGATGCTAATGACTCCATGTTTCCCTTAACCTTTAGAGTGATGAGCTCAGAAAATTATGAAGATTGGTTATGGTTCTTGGAAAAACTGAAGATAGTTGTGGGAAACAAGGAAGTTATTATTATCTCAGATAGACATCCTGCTCTATTTCGTAGTGTTCTTGAGGTGTTTGGCCTTGAAAACCATGCCTATTGCTACCATCACCTGAAAGAGAATTTTAAGAGTTTCTTGTCCAAGCATAACACACAAGGGAATAAGGGTAAAAAAAATGCATTGCAATTCCTAGATAGCCTTGCGTATGGAAGGTTAGAACATGATTATAACGTTTCCATGTTTGAACTAAAAAAATACAACGAGGCTTTAGCCACATGGGTTGAAGAAAATGCGCCGCAACATTGGGCCATGTCCAAATTCCCAAAACAAAGATGGGATAAAATGACTTCCAACATTGCCGAGTCATTTAATCCTTGGTTATGGAATGAAAGACATCACTCCATTTGTAACTTTTTATTGGAGCACATGTCCAAGTTAGCTTCTATGCTTGTGAAGCATAAAGAAGAGTCGAAGAATTGGAAAGGGTGTATAGGCCCAAAAATTGAAGATAAGGTGCTACAAAATATTGCAAAGGGAGAGGTGTATCCAGTCACTCCATTCATGAATGGAGTATTTGGGGTATGTATCGGGAGATCCTTGTTGAATGTAGACATTATGAACCGTACATGCACTTGTAGGGGTTGGCAAATGTTGGGAATCCTTTGTGAACATGTCGTAGCCGTCATTATTTCCATTGGTCAAAACGTTACTAATTTCGTTGATGATTGGTATAAATACTCGATGCAAGAGTTGATATATGGGGGCTCTTTCTCCGGCATAGAGACCCATGACATGCCTAGTGTGGATGATGATGGTTTGGTTCGATCTATCACAAGGGAGGTTTTCTTCTCTATAAAGCCTCCACATATAAAGCGCACTCCCGGAAGGCCAAGGAAAAAGCGCATTGAGTCCCAATTTCACGATAAATGGATTGTGTATTGCTCTCGTTGTCATATGTCTGGCCACAACAGAAAAACTTGTAGGAATCCTTTGCCCTAAATGCATATTTTTCACCTTATTCAATTCTGTAGATCTTGTATTACTCTATTTCAACTAACTTAAGTGAACTGGTTGTCACCAAATCAGCGTTAGTATTTGAATATTTTGTACCTTTGCCTTCACTTGCTATGTTAATTGAGTTAAATTATATTGCTCTGATTATTAATTTCTTTCAAAATGTCTGAACTATGGTTGCACCACATCTTCTTTTATTAGTATTTACTCCAACCGCATGTATTTGCTCCCATTACCTTGCTTAAAATAGTGTAACCAAACTACAGTATATGTTTGTCAGTCTTGACATAGTTTTTACAATTCTGGTTTGTGCATTATTGCATACTGACTTTAAACTAGTTAAACAATAGCGTGCTGTAAATTATGGGAAAAAAAACAATATTCTGAAAACTTTTCATAGTTATGATTACTACTCAAAAAGGGCTATTTGATAGCTTGTAATTAACTCTTTTAAACACTTTTGAGTAGTAGTTATTACCTTTTAACCCAATTAACATATTAAGGACCTTTGTAATCGTTTCTAATCAAATTGTGTAAGTTTTGGTGTTTTTGATAGTAATTTGATCACCAAAGCAATCCGAGATTGAGGAGAGTTCTTTGGAATCCATGGCAAAGAAATGGAAAGCTCATAAACATGAAGAATCCAAGAGGACATCAATTGTTTGACACTTTTGGAGCACTTCCTGCAGTCCAATTGTTGCATACTATATGTCGTTTCAAAGCTTGGGAAGTCAGAAATCCAACGCTTCAAACGGTTCACGACTTGGAGTTGAAATGAAGAAGTTAGAGCCATTGGAAGGCGATCACATCAAGCTGAAGGCCAATTTCGTAGGACTGCGAAATCAGCCTTTGGCTGCGAAATCATTTCGCAGCCATCTTGTTCGTCTGCGAAATTTCGCAGCCGTTTTGTGCACCTGCGAAATTCTCCTGAGTGCTTCCAGATATTTGCGACCGACATTTTTTGATATTTTGCTTCAGATATTTGATGTCTAAATCCCAATTCTCTCCTTGTAATCCACCAATTATAGGATTCCTTAGTTGTTAAGCAAGAACAAAAGGGTGAATAACCTCATATATATTGTTTTGTAGTGTTCATTTGAGATCTCTCGGGAGCTTGTTCTCAGAGAATCAACTTTTTGTATAGTTTTGAAAGGAAGTAAAATACAGAGCTTTGCTCTGCCTTACCTACTCAATTTGATTGTATTTTTCATTTACTAGCCAAACAAGCTCTGAGGATGTTTCTTCAAAGAATGGGTGGCTAGGCTTTTTGTTTCTTGGAGCTAAGGTAGCCAGGGAAGGTGCCGAATGCAAGAATTGGTAGTTTTGTTGTTTCAGCTATTAATGAAGAGAAAGTGTAACCCGTTTATGATTTCTATGTTTTTAGTTAACTTAAAACGCCTTCAATTCACCTGAGCCAACACTTGGTAAGGCAAGTGATCTCCGTCCATGGAGATGCACTAGTTTACCTCTTGCGAGCTTTTGGGAGGTGACCTGAAGGTAGGATTTTCTAGAATTGCCAACACTTGGTAAGCTTTTGGACTCTAAGGAGGCATCCATTAGTTATCTCTTGTGAGCTTGAGAAGGGAAGTTCAAGGTTAATGATCACCTTGAATGGAAAATGCTAGGTGAGAGGCACGAGCCATTGCAAGATGCATCAGTGAGAGGGAATTAATGCTGAAATTCATAAAAGGGAAGCATTTGTACAACACCGGTTGGAGAATGAACTATATGTTAATTCTCCAATGCGAGGAAAAAAACCAAAGTGACCGGAACTCTGTTTTTGCATGAGGAGCCTAACCCTAGTGATCCTAAAACTCCAAGAGACGCTTTTTCTTTATAAAGTAATTCCCATTACTTTATTTTTAGTTAGCTTGAAACCAAACCTTTTTCAACCAAAGCTTATGTTTTCTTTTGAAGCTAACCTTGAAATGAAAAGGCACCAATTCAACTTTGAATTGGTATCAGTTGTAAGTTGAAAACCCTTCCCAATGAACGATCCTAGAGCCACTATGCTATACTAGCTTATGCTATCCTAGTGCATGGTGATATAGGTTATAAATTTTGTTGATTACTCCCATCAGGGGACCAAAATCAAGGTACGCCAGCTGGGAAAATACGAATCAAGTTATCTTCTTGATGTTTCATCACTATTGATCGTGTGCTAGACCAATGACACTCACATAAATCACAATAATATTTTTTATAAGCATAACTGTCTCATTTTTACTCCTCTGTACAGCTTTCATATCCATACGCTTTAATGTTCATAATGCCATTGACTACCTACAAAATTTCATGTAATATTTAGTGTTGTTGTCCTTAATAGTAACCTATTTGGTTTGTTAAGAAGAAAACTTGTTAATTTCCTTATTCGTAGCTTTCATTGATTATTGTATTGTTGAATTTTTTACTTGACCTTATGTTCATTTTCCCTGCACTCTAACAATTTATTTGTAAATGAACTTCCTCATTGCTTGTGCAATAAAAGTACTTACTTTGTAGGTTTCAAAACTTGCGTGTGCAGTATCCCATTCCGAACATAAGGTCATCTGATTATACACATGGCAATAGAAAAGAGAAAAAGGAATGAGCATGTTCCAGCAACATGCACACAGGTCGGGAAAACATATTTCATTGAACAATGGATTGAATCTTCAGTTTCACCTTAATTGTAAATTTCCATATATTGCATTTTTATGTCACTAACCAATATTCTACAATTTAACTGTAGGAAAAACTTCCTAAGTCCCGCTATTCTGGGAAGAAATTCATAACTTCCATTGCACGCCTAGCACCTGAAAAATAGCAAGTCATTAGAGACATGGGCTTTGGAGGCCTGCTGACCTTTGCTTGTCAGGGACTGATTCGTTCCCAATTGGTGTATCAGTTGATTCATGTCCTCTCAATGGTCCCCGATAGCGGCGCCATTTGATTCATGCCCAACTGGTGTCCCTTGATTTTGGTCCTCAGACGGAAGTAATCAACAAAATTTATAACATATTACACCATGTACTAGGATAGCCTTAGCTAGCATAGCATAGTGGCTCTAGGATCGTTCATTGGGATGGGTTTTCACTTCACAATTGATATTAATTCAAATATGAATTGGTGCTTTTTCATTTCAAGGTTAGCTTTAAAAGAAAACATAAACTTTGGTTGAAAAAGGCTTGGTTTTAAGCTAACCAAAAATAGTAACTGATTTTAATTACAAAGAAAAGTGTTTCTTGGAGTTTCAGATCACTAGGCTCAAGTTCCTAATACAAAAAGAGAGTTTCGGTCACTTGTTTCTTTTCCTCGCATTGGGGATTTAACATATAGTTATTTCCCAAATTGGTGTGGTACAGATGTTTCCCCTTAATGGGTTGATTACTACTCAAAAAGTGTTATTTTATAGCTTGTAATTAACTCTTTTAAACACTTTTGAGTAGTAGTTATTACCTTTTAACCCAATTAACATATTAAGGACCTTTACAATCAATTCTAATCAAATTGTGTTAAGTTTTGGTGTTTTGATAGCTTTTTGATCACCAAAGCAATCCGAGATTGAGGAGAGTTATTTGGAATCCATGTCAAAGCAATGGAAAGCTCAGAAACATGAAGAACCGAAGCTTTGAAGTCCTTTGCCATAAGCAAATCCGGAATGCAAGGAGAGGAAGCAAAGAGAAATCTAACATGAAACATTCTAGATGATAGTCATGTCAGCCACTTTTGGAGTACTTTCTGGAGTTCAATTTATGTATGCTATATGTCGTTTTGAAGCTTAGGAAGTTAACAATCCAATGCTTCAAATAGTGCACGATTCGGAGTTGAAATGAAGGAGTTACGACCATTGGAAGCCGATCACTCCAAGCTAAAGGAAAATTTTGCACAGCTGCGAAATCAACCTTAGGCTGCGAAAATGGTGTCCTTTTGCTGCGAAATTTCGCAGCCCTCTTGCACGCACGGCTGCGGTGTTCTCCTAAAGCTTCCCGATATTTGCGACCGACATTTTGAGATATTTTGCTTTAGATATTTGATGTCTAAATCCTCAAACTCTCCTTATAACCCACCTATCATAGGATTCCTTAGTCTTTAAGTAAGAACAAAGGGTGAATAACCTCTTATATATAGTTTGTAATTTTCTTTACAAAAGAGAATCAAATCGAAAGTTTGTTCTCAGACGCATCCTTTGTACAATTTTGCAAGGAAGTAAAATACAGAGCCTTTGCTCTGTCTTACCTTCTCGTTTTGATTGTATTATATATTATTTACTTTTTATTTCTAGCCAATCAAACTCTGAGGATTTTTCCTCAGAGGATGAGCAACTAGGCTCTTTGTCTCTTGGAATGAAGAAAGCCAGGTAAGTTTCCTCATGCATAAATTGGAAGTTTTGTTGTTTTAGTTTTTAATGAAGAGAAAGTGTGACCCGTTAATGGTTTTTATCTTTTTAGTTAACTTAAAACGCCTTTAAATCACCTGGGCCAACACTTGGTAAGGCAAGTGATCTCCATCCATTAAGATGCACTAGTTTATCTCTTGCGAGCCTTTGAGAGGTGGTTTGAAGGTAGGATTTTCTAGAATAGCCAACACTTGGTAAGCTTTTGGACTCCACGAAGACATCCATTAGTTATCTCTTGCGAGCTTTTGACGGGTAATCCAAGGTTAAGGATCACCTTGAATGACAAATGCTAGGTGAGAGGCACGAGCCATTGCAAGATGCATCAGTGAGAGGGATTTAGTGTTTGAACCCATTAAGGGGAAGCATATGTACCACACCGGTTAGAGAATTAACTATATGTTAATTCTCTAATGCGAGGAAAAGAAACAAGTGACCGGAACTCCCTTTTTGTACAAGGAATCTGAGCCTAGTGATCTAACTCCAAGAAACACTTTTCTTTGTAAGTAAAATCAGTTACTATTTTTGGTTAGTTTAAAACCAAACCTTTTTCACTCAAACATCTTTATGTTTTCTTTTAAAGCTAACCTTGAAATGAAAAGGCACCAATTCATCTTTGAAGTAATATCAATTGTGAAGTGAAAACCCATCCCAGTGAACGACCCTAGAGCCACTATGCTATGCTAGCTAAGGCTATCCTAGTACATGGTGTAATAAGTTATAAATTTTGTTGATTACTCCCTGAGGACCAAAATCAAGGGACACCAGCTAGACACGAATCAAATGGTACCACTGTTAGGGACCATTGAGAGGACATGAATCAGCTGAGACACCAATTGGGAACGTATCATGGGTTCAAACACTAAATCCCTGTCACTGATGCATCTTGCAATGGCTCATACCTCTCACCTAGC
Organism: Vitis vinifera; assembly: GCF_030704535.1. Taxonomy (NCBI): domain Eukaryota; kingdom Viridiplantae; phylum Streptophyta; class Magnoliopsida; order Vitales; family Vitaceae; genus Vitis; species Vitis vinifera. The sequence goes on from NC_081818.1 coordinate 14,501,955, forward strand.
ATTTGCCATTCAAGGTGATCTTTAACCTTGGATTACCCGTCAAAAGCTCGCAAGAGATAACTAATGGATGTCTCCTTAGAGTCCAAAAGCTTACCAAGTGTTGGCTATTCTAGAAAATCCTACCTTTAAACCACCTCCCAAAGGCTCGCAAGAGATAAACTAGTGCATCTCAATGGATGGAGATCACTTGCCTTACCAAGTGTTGGCCCAAGTGATTTAAAGGCGTTTTAAGTTAACTAAAAAGATAAAAACCATTAATGGGTCTCACTTTCTCTTCATTAAAAGCTGAAACAACAAAACTTCCAATTTTTGCATGTGGAAACTTACCTGTCTTTCTTCACTCCAAGAGACAAAAAGCCTAGCCACTCATCCTCTGAGAAAACATCCTCAGAGCTTGATTCGCTAGAAATAAAAATAACAAGAAAACAAAAATATGAAGGAAAAACAAAGCAAGTGCTCTGTAAAATATATTTCTTACTATGATCGATTACATCATGGATTCATTTACATTTGTTCAAAGATATATATAGAGAAGATATTTTCTAAGAAATATCCCAATAATATCTTTGATTTTGATTCATTTACTCCTGACTTCCCGAGCTTCGAAACGAGATATAGTATGTATGAAATGGACTCCAGGAAGTACTTGAAATGTGTCCAATAGTTTCTGTCCTCTTGAATTCTTCATGTTAGATTTCTCTGTTTTTCCTCCTTGCATTCTTGATTTGCTTTTGGCAAATGACTAAAAAGCTCCAAAGCTTGGATTCTTCTTGTAAATGAGCTTCCATTTGCTTTGTCATGGATTATATAAAGCTCTCCCTCATCTTAGTTTGCTTTGGTGATCAAAAGCTATCAAAAACACCAAAACTTAACACAATTTGATTAGAAATGATTGTAAGGGTCCTTAACATGCCAATTGAGTTAAAAGGTAATAACTACTACTCAAAAGTGTTTAAAAGAGTTAATTACAAGCTATGAAATAGCACTTTTTGAGTAGTAATCAGGGACTGAGATATGAGTTATGCGAGTGGCTCATATCTCAATATGACTTTACCTATCATAGACTTAATATGGCAATCAGCAATGTTGTCACTGTCAATGAAGAACATGTTAGCAAAGTCATGGGCATCCCTATCAAGGTCAAGAAGCTGCTACCAACGCTAATTCAGCTAATACTTCATCTACAACATATACCAATCCTCAAGCTTACATGGTTGCACTAAGTTTTGGTGATCCAAACAACAATTCTTGGTTTCTAGACAGTGGAGCTATGCATCATATTGCAGTTGACAGTTCTAATTTGGCTAGCAAGAATGATTATAACGACAAAGAGAAATTGGTTATTGGTAATGGTTCTAAACTTCATATTAGTCATATTAGCAATTCCGAATTTCTTTCTAATCATTCTTACAAATCTTTACGTCTTAATAACATTTTACATGTTCATCATATTACCAAAAACCTTGTTAGTATTTCCAAATTTACCACTAACAACTCTGTTTCTATTTAATTTACACCTTCTTACTGTTATGTTAAGGATCTGATCACAGGGGCCACTTTACTGAAGGGAGTACATGATCGTGGACTTTATCATCTTAAGTTGTCTCCTACTCGTACTACACAGGCATTCATTGCTCATTCTAGTCAACCTGGATCTTGTTCTTCATGTTTTTACAATAAAACTGCTTATTGTCACTCTTTTGTGGCTTGTAATGTTTCCTTTCCAAATAAATCACATGACAGTTGTAATACTTCTATTGTTCAAGATTCTCCTGTAAAATCTCTATGGCATAATAGATTGGGGCATCCATCTGTTTCTGTTCTCAATAAAATCTTACATTCTATGTCAATCTCAACATCTTCTCATCAGATGTTTTATGATGCTTGTAAACTAGGCAAACTTCATCAAGAATCTTTTTCTTCTATTGCTGTCAAAACTAATAAATCTCTTCAATTGATACACTCGGACGTGTGGGGTCCTCCTCTTAATATTTCCATTGAAGGTTATCGATTTTACTTACTATTTGTAGATGATTTTAGTCATTTTTGTTGGATATATCCTATGAAACACAAGTCTGAGGTACCTTCTATATTTCTTAAATTCCAAGTTTTTGTTGAAAAACAACTTTCTTCTAAAATTTTAGCCTTGCAAATAGATTGGGGAGGGGAATTTCGGCCCTTATTACCTATTCTTGAAAATTCTGGTATTCTTTTTTGACACTCTTGTCTCTGCACCCATCAACAACAAAGAAGAGTTGAGCGAAAGCATCGTCATATCATTGATCTTAGCCTCACACTTCTGGCCCAAGCTGTTATACCCTTGACATTCTAGTGGGATGTCTGTGTGTCTTCTGTTTTCATCATCAATCGGTTACCTACAAAAGTTCTAGCAAATTTCCAGTCTCCTTTTGAAACTCTTTTTGGTTCTAAACCTGATTACTCATTTTTCAAAGTTTTTGGTTGTTCTTGTTATCTTTACTTACATCCTTACAATTCTCACAAGTTTTCTTTCAAGTCCACCAAGTGTCTTTTTCTTGGCTATAGCCCTGCTCATAAAGGGTATGGATGCCTTAGTCCTTCTGGTCGGATTTATGTTGCTAAGTCAATCACATTCAATGAAAATGACTTTCCTTACTTTACGATGTTTACTCAACCCAATACTCCACATCAGTCTTTTATCCACAAGTTCAATTGTCCATCATAGGTATTGCCTTATTGTCCTTCGGTTACTCCACCTTCTACTCATTTACCTACTTCATCTTCTCAATGCCATATTTATTCTTTTGCTAATATGTCTAATACTTTTACTACAACTGTTACCAATACTCCAATGGCTCTTGCCCTACCTGTCTCTAATGCTTTATCTAACAATGCGTGCTCTAGTTTTTCTAATTCTATAACAGGTTCTGCTTCACTGCCCTCCTGTCTTACTACTGGCACTACAGTTCCTATTGTTAACAACATAGTTTGCATACCTTGCACGCATGTTGTTCAGCCTATTACTGCTACTATGTCTCAACTTCTCCTCCACACTTCTACCAATATTCATTCTATGCAGACAAGGTCTAAAAGTGGCATCTACAAGCCTAAGGTTTACACAACTGTTGTTGCTTTGCCAGATCACTTCCAAGAGCCCTCTAGTATTCGACAAGCTTTAAAATTACCTCATTGGAAAATGAAAATGGAGGCTGAATATTCTGCCCTTGTTCGCAATGGTACTTGGTGGCTAGTTCCTAAAACTGAAGGATGCATATTGTCCAAAACAAATAGATCTTTAAAACCAAGTTGAAGGCTAATGGTTCTTTGGATAAATTCAAAGCCAGATTGGTTGCTAAGGGGTTCAACAACATGCTGGTGTAGATTTCTTAGACACATTTAGTCCAGTTGTCAAAGCCTCTACTATTCAGATAATTTTTACTCTTCTTGTTGCTTACAATTGGGACATACTGCAGATCGATATCAATAATGCCTTTCTAAATGGCATTCTTCATGAAGATGTCTATATGTGTCAACCTAAAGGGTTTTTTAGTTCTACTCATTCTACTCATGTTTGCAAGCTGATTAAGTCACTCCATGGGCTTAAGCAAGCTCCTCGAGCTTGGTTTGTTCAGCTTCACAGTGCTTTAGTCTCATGGGGATTTCAACCTTCCATTTATGATAATTCTTTATTTCACTCTCCAAAGAATGGTCATTTGGTTTTGGTATTAGTATATGTTGATGATATCCTAATAACTGGTGACAGTTCTTCACTTATTCATTCTATGATTCAGGCTCTCACTTCTCGGTTTGCTTTGAAGACTCTTGGTTTTATTAGTTACTTTCTTGGATTTGAAGCATTTAGAGATAGTTCCAGTCTCTATCTCAATCAAGCCAAATATATTTCTGATTTACTTGTCAAGACAAGCATGGTTCATGCTAAACCATCCTCTACACCAATGGCTCTTGGTCAGAAACTTGCTCTTAAAGACAGTGTTCCTTTTCCCGATGTCACCTTGTATCATAACACCATTGGTGCTCTCCAATACTTAACTTTAACTCGGCCTGACATATCTTTCTCAGTTAATAAGTTGAGCCAATTTCTTAAGGCTCCTACATAACATCATTGGAGTGCTTGTAAACATCTCTTGTGCTATGTTAGTGGTACCCGCACTCTTGGTTTATCTTTCTGACCTATTGCTCGATTTACACTTGAAGGCTTCTCAGATGCGGATTGGGCATGTAATATTGATGACAGAAGATCTACGACCAGTTATTGTGTTTTTCTTGGTGGCAATTTAGTAACTTAGAGTTCTCGCAAACAATAGGTCGTTGCAAGGTCTAGTACTGAATCCAAGTATTAAGCACTGGCTAGTGTTACTATGGAACTACTTTGGATAAAATCTTTACTGGATGAACTTCAACTTCCATTACAGCACTGTCCCATAGCTTGTTGTGATAACCTGGGCATGCATGCTCTTACCCACAATCCTGTTTGTCATTCACGCACTAAACATATTGAGGTGGATGTCCATTTCATCCGAGAAAAGATTCTCCACCGTTCTCTTGAAGTTTGCTATATACCCTCTCAGGAACAACCAGCAGACTTGTTTACTGAGTCTTTGTCTCTTTCTCAGTTTCAATTTCTGTGTTCCAAGCTTTGACTTGGCTTTTTCAGTTGTTGCATAGCATCCTTCCATATAGACAAGCTCTTGTTTTTCAATGTCGTTGCCACTATTACTATTGCAATTGGCAAACCCGCGCATTCTTTTGCTACTTCAATTGCTATAGGTTGCAATTTGTTGTTGAATTTTTTTCAAGTCAAGCGTCTGGAACATAGACGCAATGACGACATTGTGGAATAACTTCTCTTGTTCGTCTTGTTCAGCCACTTGCTTCACCAGCGTGGTCTTCCTGACACCACCCATCCCCATACTCCGATCATGTTGATGTCGGCATCCCTTAAGGCCTCCATAACTTCATTTAAAATCCTCATTCTTGATTCTAAAGCTTTGCAAGCTTTGGAAGGTCGAGAGAGGCACGATATGATACCCTCTCGAATTGGCCATCTCCATGGATTTGAACAGCAACCCTTACTTTCTTCCTTGTTTCCCTGCTTAGCTGGTACCCGGACTTCAAATTAGGACATAACCCATTGAAACAACTCTTTCGTGCCTCTTTCTGATCTTCAAGGAAATTGCAAGCATCTTGTATGAACCCATCAGCACGTGTCAACCACTTGCAAACATCATCCTCAATTTTATGACCCTTCCTAATAGCTTCATCCACTGAGTGCTGCTACCTAGCCCTGGCATCCCTCAACTTCTCAACTTATTGAGAGAAGTCCTCAATGTTGGTGCGGTGGTTAAACAAGTAACCCAGTCGACGTCTAACTGAAGCAACCAGGTACTCTGAAACTATTGTTACAACCGAAACAACAATTTCTACCATTTTCTATATTATTTTTATATATATAAAAAAATTAATTTTAAATTAATAAATTTTTTATATATATTATTTCACACCTATCTAACTGAAATTTAACATTTTATATAAAAATTAAATAATTTTAAAATATACAAATTTTTAATAAAATTTAATTATATTTAATTTTATATTATATTTTTATAGTAAAATTCAATATGAAAAAAATATTTTTTTATTAGTTTTCTGAAACCGCATTAGTTTATGAATAGTGAGAGAGAGAGAGAGTCCTATCCTACAAAAAGATAAATGAGAAAATAACACTATTGAAGAGAAGATGACAAGTTTTTAATAATTTTTAATTATATTTATTTTATATTTATTATGGACCCCGCATTTTGCTCGATGCGTTCCCACTTGATGACGCAACTCACTTTTTATTTATTTAGTGAAAATATGATTTTTAGAAAAGACTTGGAGTCGCCACTTATTTTTTGTTTTATTTTTAAGGAAAAACAAAATAAGAAAGAAAACCCTAAGTGTGACTCCTTATTTGGAAAAGACAATCTATGGAAAACCAAAGTCGAGTCTAAGGGTCAAGTTACTTATTGGGAAGGTATAGTAAAAAGACAGTAGCACCCCTCTAAGTCCCTAAAAACGAGTCTCTACTAAAGAAGGTCAAACAAGTGTGGCAATTAATGAGGAAATCAATAGATACCAATGAAATGATCAAATAATAAAACAAATCGAGCATGAGAATGAATAAATAAATGAAGTAGGAGCAGAAGCGTACCTTAACAGCAAATAAGAATGTGTTGTCATGGAAACAAGGTTAGTGCACAATGATAAGTGTAAAATATCTCACACAAAACCAATCAAAATCAAATAATATCAACCATGCAAATCACTTGAATTATTTTTGAAAGAAATATTATGAATGTTGAGTCTCCACCAAAGCCCAATTGATTTTGCTTGAATCAATCCCACAAATTCCATTGTTTTGGAATTCTAAAAATCATATTCATGCTTATTTAAAGTCAAGATAAATAAAAGATTATTTGAAAATCAAAGAAAATTTGTGAAAGTGCTTACCAGAAGGGAAATGTAACAAGTTTATTAAAAACGAGATTTTTTTTTTTACCTAAAACCCTAATAAAGATTGAAAAGCTGTAGAATTAAAAAATATTTGAAAACTAAAGTGGAATTAAAATTATTTGAAAGAAAACTAGAGTTTTGAAAATTATTTGCAAATTGAAATCTTAAAAATTAAATTTAAAAATTGGAATTTTAAAAAAATATTTGAAAATGGGAGTTCTGAAAATTAAATTTGAAAATTGGATTTTTGAAAAATTATTTGAAAATGAGAGTTTTAAAAATTAAATTTGAGAATTGAAATTTTGAAAAATTATTTAAAAATGGAAGTTTTGAAAATTAAATTTGAAAATTTGAATTTTGAAAAATTATTTGAGAATTGAATTTTTAAAAAATTAAATTTGAAAATTAGAATATTGGAAAATTATTTGAAAATTGAAGTTTTTAAAATTAAATTTGAAAATTGGAAGTTTGGAGAATTATTTGAGAATGGGATTTCTTAAAAATTAAATTTGAAATTTGAACTTTTGGAAAATTATTTTAAAATGGAAGTTTTGAAAATTAAATTTGAAAATTGGTGTTTTCAAAATTATTTGAAGATCGAAGTTTTGAAAATTAAATTTGAGAATTGGAGTTTTGAAAATTATTTGAGAATTGAAGTTTTCAAAATTATTTGAAACTTGGAATTTTGGAAAATTATTTGAGAATTGAAGTTTTGAAAATTGGAATTTTGAAGAATTATTGGAGAATGAGATTTCTTAAAAATTAAATTTGAAAATCGGAATTTTGGAAAATTGTTCGAGAATGGAAGTTTTGAAAATTGGAATTTTGAAGAATTATTTGAAAATGAGATTTCTTAAAAATTAAATTTGAAAATTGGAATTTTAGAAAATTATTTGAAAATGGAAGTTTTGAAAATTATATTTAAAATTTGGAATTTTGAAAAATTATTTGAAAATGGAAGTTTTGAAAATTGGTATTTTGAAAAATTAATTGAGAATGGAATTTTTTTAAAAATAAATAAATAAATAAATAAATTTATCACCAAAAGATGAAGAGTTAAGAGTACGCCACTTGGCCTATGGGGGTAATACACTAGTAGGTGGCCATGCATGGCCATGCAGATGTGAACCCGGGGTGGAGAGGTTGTTGGTAAGAGTGGGGCTTGTTCTCTTGTGTAAGAGTCACTATAACCTAATAGCATCACCTCAGTTTGGTGGGTGAAGGAGTTGTTGGAGATGGTAGTGGTAGGGGATCCCATCACAGCATCAACAAGGCCATCAGCGTAGTTGGAGAGGGAGTTGTGATCAATCCAGATGTGGCTGGAGCCAAAAATTCAAATGGCATCACCATCGACCATTATCCTCCATCCATAATGGCTAGGTCAGCTTCGGACCTTGGAGTTGCTAGTGGGCTTGCAATCATGGATATGGAGACCATGGATAATCACAATGGTGACAAACTCGATGGTGATGCAAGCCCCATTGGCGATGTGGACATTCACTTCATGAGCATCAATTGTCTTGAAACTGTTCATGATCAGCTCTTGTTTCAGTTTGATCACTGTGTCCAGCTTGAACACGATCCATAAAGGCCTGTTCTGGATGACAACATGGCGAAGAGTGCCAGGTCGGGGATTGATAGTGTTATAATCACCAATGTTTGTCACCACATAGTACTGTCTATCCTAACCACCAATGACATTGCGTCCAAAGCCAATGCCATAGTCAACAAGGCGCTTACGGCCAGTGTGTGTCACAATGCCAGTAGTCATCAATGGGATTTCCAATTCCACATGAGAAATAACCCATGTTCCTCATTTTTGTACTATTACGGATGCTCATATCAACCATGGAAGCAACATCCTCTGGATTTTCCACGGTGTGCTTATTCCACTCATTACACCCTTCACTTTTATCCAACCTCTCCGCCATTATGGAGTTCTCCAAACTCTACAACTGCTCCGACTTTTCTTCAACCCTAGAAAGCTCCCATTAGGCAAAGAGTGACTTGGCTACCAATGATATGTGCATGATCAGAAAGCCTAGTACAATGCAAATGCCAAGTTCAAAACAAAAGTAAGAAAAATGGCTTTAATGATGCTTGTAGTTCTTTGCCCCAACGCAATTGACAACCCACACACAGTGATGGTCCATTTTCAATATGCATCTCCCACAAACAGAGTAGTGATGGCACCAGGGTGGTTTAAATAGGTTGCACTTTCAACAAAATCAAACTACTTCACTTGTTGGGTTAGCAACCATATTTTCCTGGTCTACACCTAAGCCTGCACCAGTGTGTTCTGAACCCATCAATTGATTAACATCTCCTTTCTCCTCATCCACCATGGACTTCCAATTCAGTGGAACACCACCCGGATCCATGGAAATAGTAGAAAAGTAGCTCCATAGCAACATCACCAACAAAGAATGAAACAAAAGCAAGAAACACCCAGGACTATGAAGATCATGACAGAGCCGAGGCCATGTAGTGTCGTACAAAATTTGAAGATGTTCCACGCCATTATAGCTCCAGATCTCTCTGCTCTCTAACTAGATACTCCTTTTTGTTTTTACTCTCAAAATCTCCTCACCCAGCTCTCTGTTTTTCTCTCAAAACATCCCATGTTTCTTGCCCCTCCAGAATATCCCCAGACCCACAACTCTCACCCCTCAAAACCTCTATCTCACTCCTCTATTTTTATTTTTATTTTCAATCCCTCCCCTGTCTCTGCCCTGTGCTTAGCTCATTCTCCTCTGAAAAACTCTATTCTAGCCATCATTCCTTGTTTAGAGATGTCTCTCTCTCAACCACCACCATGGCAAGTTGGTGGTCCTTGCCACACGTCTCAATAGCTCATTCATGGAAGTCTACCCCATTCCAAATGAAATGTTTAGCTCTTCCCAGGTGGCCAACAAGTGGTGAGAAAAAAAAAATTTGGTCCAAAGAGGGGTCTACAAATATGCCCATCTTCAATAGAGTTCATGAGTATAAGGAATATGAACACTAAAGTGAAAAGAAAGTGTGAATAGTGAGTGGAACAAAGTGAACTCTACCGAAGAAAAAGAAAGACCCCTAAAGGTACACAAGTAGAACACAAACTTGCTCAAACCAACAAACGAACAAAAAAGGCTATAAAATCCTAAGAGAATGGTAACTCTCAGAATGCCTCTAAAGTTGCACTAGGGATCCAGACTCCCTCTAAGATGTCTCTAGACATGACTCAAAATTTGATGTCAACGTTGAGTAGCATTCGAACCACTTAGGAGCATAGGGACGAGCACAATGGGAAAAAACCATACGTGCATCATATGAGGACACAAGGCGTAGGGTGTCTAACAATACAATCAAGACATATGCTACGAGCTTAAAGAGCTATATCACACAAAATGGAGAAGGACAAACTTTGGAACATCATGACTCTGAACACCCAAGATGTGGCTCTGAACGTCTAGACTGAGACAAACAATTTTGAACAACTAAACTATGGCTCTGAATGCTTAACTATAAGCAATGGCTCTAAACTCCAAACTGAGAAATGGCTCTGAACGCCTAAGTAAGGAATATGGCTTTGAACGCCTAAGATGATGAAAGGGCTCTAAGGGCCAATGGTTCTAAACTCCTATGAAAGAAAGTGGTGGCTCTGAACTCCTAAAGGGTGAAAATGGCTATGGATGCTTATGAAAGAAAGTGATGGCTCTGAACACTTATTGAGGGAATGATTCTAAAGGCTTGTGGCTTTGAACGCCTGTGGGAGGAATGGCTCTGAAGCCTTGTGGCTCTGAATTCCTATGAAGGAAATGACTTTGAACGTCTATGAAAATGATGGCTCTGAATGCCTAAAACTGTGGCTCTGAACGTCTATCTAAGATGGTGGCTTTGAACGCCTATGGCTCTGAATGCCTATAAAGGAAAACGGTTCTAAAGGCCTATGAAAATGGTGGCTCTGAATGCCTACAACTATAGAAGTGGCTCTGGATGCCTATGAAAGTGATGACTTTGGCTACCAATGTGAGAGCGATGGTGGCTTTGAATGCTTATGAAGAAAAATGGTGGCTTTGAACGCCTAAGGTGGAAAAGTGGCTCTGAACGCCTAAGTGAGAGAAGTGGCTTTGAACTCCTAAACTGAGCCAGGTGGCTCTGAACGCTTATGAAGGAAATGATGGTTCTGAAGGCCTAACTGAAGAATGTGGCTCTGAACACTCAGTTGAACACCTAACTGAGGAAAGTGGCTCTGAATGCCTAATTGAGTGAGGTGGTTCTAAACACCTAGGAGAGACGGTGGCTCTAAATGCCTAAGCTAGAAAAATGGCTTTGAACACCTAACTGAGAAAGTGGCTCTGAACACCTAAACTGAGGAAGGTGAGACTAAGCAAAGTGGCTCTAAATGCCTGGTGGCTTTGAACGCCTAATATGAGGAAAGTGGCTCTAATCGCCTAAACTAAAGAAGATGGCCCTGAACGCCTAAACTGGAGAAGTGACTTTGAACGCCTAACTAAGGAAGGTGGCTCTGAATGCCTGACTGAGGAAGGTGGCTCTAAACGCTTAAACTAGAGAAGGTGGCTCTGAATGCTTATCAAAGACGGTGGCTTTAAATGCATGTGGCTTTGAACACCAAAGATGGAGAAGTGGCTCTGAAATCTTAAGTGAGAGAAGGTGGGTTTGAACACCTAAACTAAGCAAGGTGGCTCTGAATGCCTAATTGAGCAAGGTAGCTCTGAACGCCTAAACTATGGAAGATGGATCTGAATGCCTATGAAAAAAATCGGTGGCTCTGAACGCCTAAGGAATGTGGCTCTGAAAGCCTAACTGGGGAATGTGGCTATGAATGCCTAACGGAAGGATGTGGCTCTAAACGCCTAAACTAGGGAAGGTGGCTCTGAATGCCTAACTGAAGAATGTGGCTCTAAATGCTTAAGCTAGAAAAGCGGCTTTAAACGCCTAACCAAGAAAGTGGCTCTGAACACCTAAACTAAGGAAGGTGGGACTAAGCAAAGTGGCTCTAAACGCCTGGTGGCTCTGAATGCCTAACCTAATAAAAGTGGCTCTAAACACCTAATATGAAGAAAGTGGCTCTGATCACCTAAACTGGAGAAGGTGGCTCTGAACACCTAAACTATGGAAGATGGCTCTAAACACCTACGAAAAAAAGTGGTGGCTTTGAATGCCTAAGCTGGAGAATGTGGCTTTGAACCCCTAACTGAGGAATGTGGCTCTGAACACCCAATTGAAAAATGTGGCTCTGAATGCCTAAACTAATGAATGTGGCTTTGAATGCCTAACTAAAAAAGGTGGCTCTAAATGCCTAAGCTGGAGAAGTGGCTCTAAACGCCTAACTAAGCAAGGTGGCTCTAAATGCCTAAGGTGGAGAAGTGAATCTGAACGCTTAACTGAGGAAGGTGGCTCTGAACACCTAAGTTGATGAAGGTGGCTTTGAACGCCTAAACTATGGAAAGATGATGGCTCTGAATGCCTAACTAAAGAAGGTGGCTCTAAATGCCTAAAATTGTAGCTTTGAACGCTTAAAACTAAAGAGATGGCTTTAAACACCTAAAACTATGGCTCTGAATGTCTAAATTGAAAGAAATGACTATGACACCTAAGCTGGAAAAGATGGCTCCGAACACCTAAAATTGCAAAGTGGCTCTGAATGCTTAAGCTCAGTAAGGTGGAACTGAGCAAAGTGGCTCTAAATGCCTAAGTGAGGAAGGTGGCTTTGAATGCCTAACTGAAGAAGGTGGCTCTAAATGCCTAAATCGAAGAAGGTGGCTCTGAATTCTTAAGCTGGAGAAGTGGCTCTAAACGCCTAACTAAGCAAGGTGGCTCTTAATGCCTAAGCTGAAGAAGTGGCTCTGAACGCCTAACTGAGCAAGGTGACTCTAAATGCCTACGCTGGAAAAGTGGCTCTAAACGCCTAACTGAGAAAGGTGACTATGAACACCTAAGTTGACGAAGGTGGCTTTGAATGCCTAAACTATGGAAAGATAATGGCTCTGAATGTCGAGATGGCTATGAACGCTTAACTGAAGAAAGTGGCTCTAAATGCCTAAAATTGCTGCTCTAAACGCCTAAAACTGGAAGAGATGGCTCTAAATGCCTAAAATTATGGCTTTGAACACCTAAATTGAAAGAAATGACTATGATGCCTAAGCTAGAAGAGGTGGATCTGAATGCCTAAAACTGCGAAGTGGCTCTGAACGCCTAAGTTGAGTAAGATGAAACTGAGCAAAGTGGCTCTGAACACCTAAGTGGGAAAGGTGGCTCTGAATGCTTAACTGAAGAAGATTGCTCTAAATGCTTAAACCAAAAAAGATGGCTCTAAATGCCTAAGCTGGAGAAGTGGCTATGAATGCCTAACTAAGGAAAGTGGCTCTGAACGCTTAAGTTGATGAAGGTGGCTTTGAATGCCTAAACTATGGAAAGATGATGGCTTTGAATGCCTAAACTAAGCATGGTGGCTCTGAATGCCTAAAATGAGCAAGGCAACTTTGAATGCCTAAACTGTGGAAAGTGGCTCTGAACGCCTAACTGAGAAAGGTGGCTCTGAACGCCTAAACTAAGGAAGGTGGCTCTGAACGCCTAAACTAGGGAAGGTGGCTCTGAACGCCTAAAATGTGGAAGGCGACTCTGAACACCAAATTGAGAAATGGCTCTAAATGCCTAAGTGGGGAATGGCTTTGAATACTAAACTAAAAAATACGACTTTGAACACCAAACTGACCAATGGCTCTGAATGCCAAACTATGAACGATGGCTCTGAACGCTAAACTATGAACGATGACTCTGAATGCCAAACTATGAATGATGGATTTGAACGCTAAACTGTGAACGGCGGCTTTAAATGCCAAACTATGAACAACGGCTCTGAATGCCAAACTGTGAACGACAACTCTAAACGCCAAACTATGAATGATGGTTCTGAACACCAAATTGTAGAGATATGGTGGCTCTAAACACCATAAACTGAGCAAGGTGGCTCTGAACGCCTATAGAGAAAATGATGAGGGGAAAAATGCCCCAATGTGGCGTGTTGCCACAACTTTCGATCCACTAAAAGGGTCTAAAATAAAATAGTCCACTAGGGAAACTATAATCGCCTCAACTTAACGATCTACTAGGGAGTCATATGTACTGGGACGGTCAAAAGTCAAAGGTCATGCTCCTCTGAAGGCTCGTCTCGACAGAATCATCAAAACTATGATCAGAAAAGAAGGTCATAAAAGCTAAATGTGAAATCAATCATCTCGACAATAGAAAAAATGGGGAATATGCCCCAATATAGCAACTAGTACATCTGGTCTGTTCTGATGACTCGAGAATAACTCAATGGGAATGTATAAGAGATCTAACATGTACTCCACTTAAATGATGATACGGGATTTTATGCGCCTGAGATAACCCCATCAAAGAATCATGACAATATTAGAAAGTATGAACCTGACTGAATGACACAAGAAATACTCTACTAGGGAATCATCGTAAAATAAAAAATAGATCATCAACTCGACATATATCTCGTAAATAGGGATGATCATGCAAATCAATGGAGATCTACAAATCTCAACCAAAACAAAAATATGCCCCAATATGGCATCAGATGTGTGGTAGGTCAGAAAATCAAATGACATCAAATGTCTACTCCTAGTCATCCATGTCCACAGCTAAATTGGATCCAAAAATCAAAGAGGTGTTTCCCATAAGAAGAAGCATGATGATATCTAAATGTCGAAAAGTGTGACCTTGACTAAATGGCCCAAGAGAGACTCCACTAGGGGATCATGATAAGATAACAGTAGACCATCAACTCAACATGCATCTCGTAAGTGGGGATGATCCTACAAATCCTTGAAGATTTATAAATCTCAACCGAAAAGGAAATATGACCCAATATGGCATCAGATGTATGGTAGATTAGAAAATCAGACAACATCGAAACATCCATCATCAAATGTGTAATCCCAGACATCCATATCCACAACTAAATCTGATCCAAAAATCAAAGGGGCGTCTCCCAGAAGAAGAAGCATGATGATAACCAAATATCAACCAAATCTAAAACACCTATCCAAGTAGGGGCTGGCAAAGACAACATCTGATCCCATGGCCTCAGGGTGGTCTTAAGACATGGGATGTAATGTAGGCTAGGGTGATAGGGTAATAGAAATGAAGGAAAACTAGGCCCAAATACCCAATAATCAAAACCTATGCCCTCATGTATAAAATGCAACATGTATAGAAAAGTTTGTGAGCCATGGACCCAAGAGTGCCCAATGTGAATATAATATCAATGAAGAGATAAATGAAGAAAATTGAACTAATAATAAGATGTATAAAAATAATGTAAAGAGGGTAGTGAACCTAGAATAGGTCACTATAAGAAAAGAACAAGGAGGTGAAACGAAGAAGATGAATCAAAAACAATAACGAGGATGATAGCGAAACAATGAATATAAGAAGAAAAGTGATGATAAACTCAAATCAAACATGGAATGAAGTCACACCAACAATGAATGTAATGATGGAAAAGACAATGACCCAAAGCCCTTAGGAGAAGGTTTCTCATCTCACTCTCAAAGAGATATGACAAAGTGAATACAAAGAAAAGAGGATCTCGGAAAGCTCACATACGAACTCTCAACAACAAACATACTCGATAAAAAGACCATCAGTTATCAATATACATGCTCAATGATGGATAATACTATACACATACACACATGTGCTTATTTTTCTTCTCTTTTCATTTTTTTTTTCATCTTTTTTTTTTGTTACATATATACAAATGTACATACCCTGAACATGAACAAAATAAGCTCCAAAGATGATATCAATAATGGATAGACACACTCTCAAGTGTTAAAGTAACATAAACTCTCTCTAATGAGATGACCTTCTTAAAAAAAGGGTCTTCGAATCAATGTTTGTTGTATAGATAATGGAAATGATGTGACCATTCTCCATGTAATGAACTGAGGAGGATCACCACTCAAAGTGGAGAAAAGATGAAACATAACAAGTAGCAAATGAGACAAGAAAAGAGATGAAGAACACAACCAATGAGATATGATGGAATGCAGTAGTGTGATGGTAGGAAAAATAATGAGAGAAAGATGCGCTCGTAGGCCCAAAGCTCATGAAATTCCTAAATGAAGCATGCATACACTAAAAGGCCCCTATCCTGGTGTAGAAGTGTAAGCAAGATAATAAGAAAGAAAAGCTTTGATGCACATCCGAGGCTCAATAGGCTAGCAACAATCTGTATGTCAAAATGAGATTACAAGGTATGTGGCTAACCGAAATGATGGCCACCCATCTTGCAACCATGGTCTCAAACATAATACTTCTTTAGCTGATCTACATTGGTTGGCTCCAATGAGGAAAATATCGCGATATATTATTGATATATCGTGTATCGGGAGGGGTCGACACGATATTTCATGGAGAAATATCGATCCGGCAATATTTCGCGAGAAATCCCCAAAAATCAGCGATATCTCATGATATATTGTCGATTTTTCCTTATATATCGCATGGTCAACACGGGTCAACGGAGGTCAAAGGCGCTACAATGAAGTCAATGCGCTATAGTACCTATAGTGCCTAAAAATGGCTTTTGTTGCTGATGGGATTTGAACCCCAAACCAAAAGGTTTGAGGTTCAAACCACTAACCATCCAGGCAAACTCACCCTTGTTATATAATATGCATTATACATATATATAGTTAAACTCATTATATAAAGAAAATATTAAAAGAATATTTTAAAGAGCAAATTAATTATAATTATTTTATAATTAAATGCAAAAATTTCTTTTAATTGATTACCAAAAATATAAAAATTATATAATTTTCTTCATAATGTTTTTAATATCATTAATAATTAATTAAATATTAAAAAATTATACATATATCATAATTTATTTTATATTGTTTAATACAATTGAATTAAATGGATCATAATTTTAATATTAATATATATTTTAAAATTAGACATATTACAATCAAATATCATAATATTAGATGTAATTTAATAATAAATGTACACTTATAAAATTCACATTTTTATCGATGCATACGATATTATTATCAAATATGATAAATCATATTATACATATATCAAATTATTTAATAAAACAACTTAAAAATATCAATATACTTCTAATTACATTTTTATGAAGTTTTTCTTGTATTTTTATAAATTTTGATCAATTTTAGGCTTATCGATATTTTTTTTCCAAATATCCGCCGATATATCCGATATATTTGTAAAATCGAAGTATCGATATATCCGTAATTACCGATATTTTCATCCTTGGTTGGCTTTGAGAATCGGTTTCCATCTAGATTCATTAACCATACAATGCCTTCTAGGGTCTACTCCCTAATGAAATAAGGACTTCCCCAATTGGGCCTAAACTTCCTTTTAGGATCTCTAATCAATCCTCTAATGACCTTCAAAACCAAGTCACCTCTTTGTAGTGGTCTAGGCTTAACCCGTTTTTTGAATGCACGGGCCATCTTCCTCTAATAGGCACGAACATGGTCCCTTGCCCACAATCTCCTTTCATCTAGGAGATTGAGCTGGTCTAATCGAGCTTGGGCCCAATCTACCTCAAAAATCTACTGCTCCAATACTACCGGTAATGAACTCATTTCTATCTCAACTGGTAACACTACCTCCATACCATACACCAAGGAATAGGGTGTGGCTCCTGTAGAGGTGCGAAAAGAAGTCCGATAAGCCCACAATGCAAATGAAAGCTTCTCTGACCAATCCCAATAAGTCTTAATCATCCTCCGCAAGATCCTCTTAATATTCTTATTCGTGGCCTCTACTACCCCATTAGTTTGCGACCTATGCGTAGATGATATGTGATGTTGGATACCGTATCTCTGCAATAAAGTGTCAACATCTACTTTGAAATGTACTCTTCTATCTGAAATTAGCTCATGAGGGACTCCATAGTGACAAATAATGTGTGATCTGATTAAACTAGCAACCCCAAATGATGTCAATCTCGCATACGAGGCAGCCTCCACCCACTTGGTGAAGTAATCAATGGTGACCAACATGAATTCATGACCACTGGAAGACTTCGGCGAAATCTTTCCAATAATGTCTATACCCCATACTTAAAATGGCCCTGGTGAAGTTAGTGCATGTAACTCTGAATATGGCACATGAATGAGGTTCCCATGTATTTGACACTCTGGACATCTCTGAACAAACTGGCAACAATCTATCTTCATAGTCAACCAAAAATACCCGGTCCTCATGATCTTATGGGCTAACATATGTCCTCCCATATGTGGTCCAAAGACTCCCACATGAACCACTCTCATTACTCGATTGACAGAGGTACGTTCTAAGCACAATAGTAACATCCCATCAACTGATCGTTTGTATAGTGTCTCCCCACAAATCACAAATTGAGTGGCTAACTGTCTCAATGCTCTCTTATCCTTGGTCATGGTGACCTCAAGTATATGCCAAGTCTCAAAAACTGATATATGTCATGGTACCAAGGCAAACCATCATCCAACTCTGCCTCATCAATCAAACAATAATAGGTAGGAACCGATCTCGACTCAATCAGTAAAGGGCGAATAGTGGTATCGGTAGGAATATTAATCATGGAAGCTAGAGTAGCCAAGGCATCAGAAAACTGGCTCTGCGCTCTAGGTAGATCAATGTGTATAACTCAAATCATCAAATCTTTTGACCAGTAGCTCCAAGTATGCATGGTAAGGCCTGAGTTTCACATTTCTAGTCTTCCAATGGCCCTGAATCTATATCAATTCCATATTGGAGTCACCAAACACCTCCATCTGTCTAATCTCGAGCTCAATAATTGTCTCTAATCCCAAGATACAAGCCTCATACTCAACAATATTGTTCGTGGCAAGATGTCGATCAGAGAACCCCAAATGAACAAATCTACGAATGTGGTCACCATGAGGGGATATCAACAGAATACCCATCCCGTATCCAAAATGGTTAGCCACACCATCAAAATACATGCGCCAACATGAAAAAAACTAGTCACTGCAGCTAATTCCTCATATGGGAAGTCATCATCAATCACTCTACCACCAGAAATCAGTAATGAACCTAAGTAATAAGCAACAATGCTCCCTCTGATAAACTTTTGAGTGACATAATGAATATCGAACTCAGTCAAGAGTACCAACCATCTCATAAGTCGACCAATCATAGCAGGCCTGTCAAACAAATATCTCAACGGGTCTAAATGAGATATCAAGTGCACTGAATACTCTGTCATGTAATGTCTCAATCTCCGAGTAAGTAAGCATCTCTTGTAAAATATGAGTTCCAAGGAAAAGAATAGAAGAAGCATCTAACTCCTTCATGCATGCTCCACTTGGCTCGGGGGATATAGCTCAGTTGGTAGAGCTCCACTCTTGCAATTGGGTCGTTGCGATTACGGGTTGGATGTCTAATTGTCCAGGCGGTAATGATAGTATCTTTTGTACCTGAACCGGTGGCTCACTTTTTCTAAGTAATGGGGAAGAGGATCGAAACATGCCACTGAAAGACTCTACTGAGACAAAGATGGGCTGTCAAGAACGTAGAGGAGGTAGGATGGGCAGTTGGTCAGATCTAGTATGGATCGTACATGGACCCAAACCAATGCCAAGCAGAAGCGCTCAATCACGACATATCTCGTCTCATAATCAAACATCTCTTGCTCAAATAATAAATAGCTTGCTCCTTTCTTAAATCATTGAGCTGAGCTAACATGCATCCCAAGGTTATGTTTGAGATTGACAAGTATAGGAGTAAGGGACAACTTGGTGTAGGAGGCACCAAAATTGGAGGCGACAACAAATACTTCTTGATCCTCTCGAATGCACGCTGGCGCTGATCATCCCAAACGATAGGCTAACTCTTCCTCAAGAGTTAGAAAATGGGCTCACAAATATCTGTCAATCTGGGCGATGAATCTACTAATGTACTGAACTGAAATCTACCTAAGAAACCCCTGATCTCTCTCTCAGTACTCGGTGCGGGCATGTCAAGGATGGCTCTGATCTTATCTAGATCTACCTCTATGCCTCTTTCACTAACCATGTATCCTAGTAGTTTTCCAGAAGTCACTCCAAAAGTTCACTTCTTAGGATTCAATCTCAATCAGAACTATATAATCCTCTCAAAGAACCTCTCAAAAGCTGCCAGGTGATCCGATCCATCTCGGGATTTTACTATCATGTCGTCCACATAAACCTCGACATCTCGGTGCATCATATCATGGAAAATGGTGGTCACTTCTCTCTGGTAGGTAGCTCCAACATTCTTCAAACCAAAGGACATCACTTTGTAGCAATAAGTACCCCACTCAGTAATGAAAGACATCTTCTCCATGTCCTCTAGAGCCATCAGGATCTGATTATACCTAGAAAACCCGTCGATAAATGACAACATCGAATGACCTGTTGTACTATCAACTAGCATGTCAATATGTGGGAGAGGAAAATCATCCTTGGGACTGGCCTTGTTGAGATCTCGAAAATCAACACAGACTCTCACCTTGCCGTCCTTTTTGGGAACAGGGACAAAATTGGCCAGCCACTTGGGATACTCGACCACTAATAAAAATCCCACACTGAGCTGCTTCTGAATCTCCTCCTTCACCTGCAAACTCCAATGAGGATGTAATTATATCAACTTTTGCTTAACCAGTCTGACATGAGGTAGAAGTGGTAAGTGATGTTGGACTATGGATGGATCAAGGCCCGACATGTCCTCATAAGACCATACAAAAACATCCAAATATGATTTGAGTAACTGGGCAAGGCTATCCCTCTCATATGTAGATAAATCCATTCCAATCCTCAGCTCCCTAAGCTGGTCTACTATACCAAAATCAACAATCTCAATGCCTCCTATGGTAGGTGAAACTCTCTGATCACTGGGACTCGAATTAAAAGTAGAAGAAGAGTCCTTATTTGAATCGTGCTATACAATCTCATCATCTATATCAAATTTCTGTGATGTGGATGAATGAGATGTAGATAAAATGATGTCACAAGAGACAGGCAAATACTCAAAAAGACTCATATATATATATATGAATAAAGAGTAAGTACATCATCAGAATGGGAGACAAATCCCGACAATACATCAAAAGAAAGTGGAGGGTCCACATGCTCGGACTCTACAACAACTAGGCTAATAATGCCCTCAAGTACATCATCATCATGAGCAACAGTAGTAAGCAGCCCTGGAGCAAGGACAAGCTGAACATTCTCAACCATCTCGATAGCAAGTACCCCAAAAAAATTGAGTGGAGAAGTAGTCTCTGGCTGAACATCATCAGTAATCTAACTCAAGTCACCATGAGCATCTCATCGCTATACTCTTCATGTGGAATTGCCCCATATATCATGCCTGTAATCTCAACAGATGTCCCATACTCATCAGTCTTCTCTAGGAAATAAAGCATCAATAGGCTCGTATGGTCTGGAGATGGAGGAGTAACCAAAATAGAAGTGGAAGTAAGGAGCTTTGTCACTCAACTGCAATTGATGAACTAGACAATCAAGCTCAGTCTTCTGATCAACACTAAGTCCAATGGTAATCCTCTTTGAATGCATCTGTGTCTCTAGTTCCCTCACAAAATAATCTACTAAGCTCATTCTTTATGGGTGAACAGGATAGTCAAATGGCATGTGGAGCAAACGAGCTCTAAGTCTCTCCTTGCGTAGAAGTGATCAGCCTCTGTAGGAACAAAACCAAGATCGAAACGAGTATCATGATCAACTACAGTAATGAACTCTCTAGAGCCATGTTAACGACGCCCTAAACCCAAGCTAGGTAAGAAAGACATAGATCTCATTATGTCCAAAACCACTATACTACTATGCTCATCAAAGGCAAACGCCACATGATCTCTACAGAACTACTCAATCTCCATAGTCTGTATCTCATCAAAGGTGAAGCCAGTCAAAAATAGGTCATCGTCGCCATGACTAATCTCCAATACTGGCTCAGAAGTAGAATAAGTGTCTCTAGTAGACTGTATAGTAATGACTCTGCCCTCATGTATGAACTTCACCTTCTGATGAAAGGAATATGGTATAGTTCCTGCTCTATGGATCCAAGGTCAGCCCAGTAACAAGTTAAAGGATGTGGGAATCCTCAAAACCTAAAATAAGGCAGAGAATATGATCGAGCTTATCTTCAAATCCAATGTCAACGTACCTAAAACCTCTCTACGTGTATTGTCATAGGCTCAAACTGTCTAAGAATATGGCTCAAAGTTTGAAAGTCCGAAGTCGAGAGCGACTGTTGTAGCTAGCTGGCAAACGTTTAGGGAAGAGCCATTGTCAAGAAGGACAGATGGAACTCGATGCCTAGAACAACCAACAAAAATGTAAAGGGGTAGAGTATGGTCAGAACCCCCAAAGGGTAAATCGTCAACAGAAAAGACAATGCATGTGGCCCTGTTAGCTATCAACATATGGATCAATCCCTCAGGAATGGGGGATAGATATCTCAACTCCCTGACCAGTGCCTCTCGGTGAGATGTAGATGATGCCAAAAGACTCCAAATGGAGATACATGCCTGAGTGCTCTGAAGGTGCCTCAAGATCTCATTGTCTTCTCATTTGGTCTCCTCTTCAGTGGCATCACTCTCTAAAGGTCTAGCAACTGTGGAAGGTTGTTGTCGTACCACCCTGCCTCCACGGATGACATATTGAACATCTTGAGTAACCGTCTCATCAAGACCTCGACTCAGTATAAACGGAGACTGAATGTTCTAGCATGGGCGAATCAACGACCCAACTATAGTCAACTACATTGGTGGTGTGTCAAGAACCAATCTAAACGGTGAAGAGGTCTATGGGTCTGAGATCACTCCATCAACCTCATAGCTCTCATCCACTACTATAGGCTTTGGCTCAGAATCATCCCAACTCAACATGTGAATGCGATCATCTAGCTTAGTGAAGAAAAACTCTATTCCAACCATCATTCCTTGTTTAGAGATGTCCCTCTCTCAACCACCACCATGGCAAGTTGGTGGTCCTTGCCACACGTCTTAATAGCTCGTTCATGGAAGTCGTCCCCCACTCTAAATGAAATGTTCAGCTATTCCCAAGTGGCCAACAAGTGGTGAGAAAAAAAAAAACTTTAGTCCAAAGAAGGGTTTACAATTTATATTTTATAGTAAAATTAAATATGAAAAAAAAAGTTACTGATTTTCTTAAACCGTATTAGTTTATGAATATTGAAGGAGAGAGAGAGAGCCCTATCCTACCAAAAGGAAAATGAGAAAATGACATTGTTGGAAAGAAAATGACACGATCCTGTCATACCGAAAGAAAACGGAGAGAAAATGATAGAATCTTATCATACCAAAAGAAAAAATCATATTAATATATATTGAGTTGGAAATCAATCTCTTTGGCACAAAAGAGGCTCTAAAAAAGGCAAAAAAAATTGTTGGAGAAAGGAGTCCAAAATAATAATTCATACTAATGGATATTGAGTTGGAAATCAATCTCTTTGGCACAAAGGAAGCTTTAGAAGAGAAAACAAAACAAAAGAGAAAATAGCATTGTTGGAGGAAGAGGTTCATAACAATAATTCATATTGATAGATATTAAATTGAAACCAAGCTTTTTGGCACAAAGGAGGCTCCAAAAAGAGGAAAAAACAAACAAAATAACAAAAAAAAAATAGCATTGTTAAGAGGAAAATATCCACAACACAAAAGAGGCTCCAAAAGAGAAAAACAAAAAACAAAAAACAAAATAGACCAAAAAAAAGGAGAAAACGAAATTGTTGGAGAAAAGGTTCATAATAATAATTCATATTGATATATATTAAGCTGGAAACCAATCTCTTTGGTATAATGGAGGCTCCAAAAGAGAAAAAAAAAACAAAACAAAACAATAAAGAGAATAAAATTGTTGTTGGAAAGGATTCACAACACAAAAGAGGCTCCAAAAGAGAAAAAACAAAGCAAAAACAAATGACAAAATGGCATTTTTGGAGAAAGGTCCACAACTATAATTCATACTGATAGATATTGAGTTGGAAACCATTCTTTTGGACACAAAGGAGGCTCCAAAAAATCATATTTATTTATTAGGATTTTTTATCATCTTGGTACTAAGCAAGGGAAAGATTGAAGACTTATTGATGATATATCTTTTATTTACATCAATGCGTAATTAAATTATTAGTACCATATATTTAATTACCCAAAAGTATTGTTTGATTTATTTTTTTAAAAAAATATTACATAAAAAAATAAGGAATAAATAAATTTGACAAATCATATGATAAAATTTTATCAACTTCAAACCTAGTTTTATTTATTTTTTATTTTCTTGTTTCATTTTAATTTTTCTCAAATTATTTTAAAATCTAAATAGAGCCAGAAGACTTTCTAAGAAAAACTCATAGTGTTATTAGCTTATTTTTTACGTTCAATATGTGCTAAGAAAAGAAAAAAAAATTATTTTCTCATATTTGATTTTATCATGAAAAATATAAAAAAAGAATTCAAATATAATTATAATTAGTTGAAAACTTATATATAGAAGAGTTGAAATAAGTGAAAATAAGTTTGATATAACATTTAAAAATAATGTATAAGTTTAAATATATTTTTTTCCTTTATTTGTTTCCTTCTCATTTTCCTTGGAACCAAACATAATCTTAAAGAAAAAAATATTACAGAAAATGATTTTATCATGTTTGATTATATAATAGGAAATACGAAAGAAAATGAAATATAATTAAATTTAGAAAAAAGTGAGTTTTCACACTCATGTAAAAATAATTACAAAATAGAAATTCTCTAAAAATAATTTAAGTTTTATCCACTTACCGGTCAAAGGTGATGCATGAGATGGTGAAAGGTAGTACTTATATGATTAAAAGGTAGTACATGAATAGTCAAATGTAGTACCTTTAACTAAAAAGTGTATGAAATGCTAATTATTTTTAAATAACTATTTGAAATTTGTATTTAATAAATTTCAATTCTTATTTTGTGGTTATATATATATATATATATATATATATATATATATATATATATATATATATATATATATTAAATGGAAGTATTAAAGAAATTTAAAGAACTTTGAGGCAAAATAGAAAGTGAAGTTAGAAGGAAAACCAAATGCTTATGCACAACTAATGGGAAGGAGTGCTTTAGGTGAATTCTTAAGATATTTGAGGAACACAAAATTCAATATCAATTGCCTTACTCAAGCAACCCATGATAGAATGATGTAGCTCAAAGGAAAATTTGATATCTTGGAAAAATATATCAAAATATGCTACATAACGAAAATGTGCCCAATAGATTTTTGATTGAGTGTATGAGAACTATAATTAACTTGTGATCAATCAACAACCACAAGTAAATGATTG
This sequence comes from Vitis vinifera, assembly GCF_030704535.1. NCBI lineage: Eukaryota > Viridiplantae > Streptophyta > Magnoliopsida > Vitales > Vitaceae > Vitis > Vitis vinifera. The sequence goes on from NC_081818.1 coordinate 14,526,864, forward strand.
GTTCAACATTAATGAAGTTATGAAATATCAAGTTTACAATGATTTATTTTTAAGTTTTGATTGTGTTTACTATGCAATCATGCCTCATTACTTGAGAGCGAGCTTGGTAAAAAGGAATTCCAATACATTTTTGTGGGTTATGTTGGTGAAAGGAAATTATGGAGATATCGCGACCCTATAACTAGTTGCTCTTGCATTCAATGGACATACATGTTGGTGGGCAACACAACAAATAATAATGCCTAATACTAAAGATTTTGAAGAGAAGTTGCAAGATAAGATTGGAGAAGAAACCAATTAAAGAAAGTTAGCCCCACTTGAATATGGAAGATAATGAATTATTGAAGTTAGTTCACCAAGGACAACAGTTATATCTACAAGCCCATGATAGAGTAGCCTACATCTTGGAACCCATTGTAAGTGCAATCAAGTCAAAGAAGAAACTATATTCCAACCCCAAAGTTTGACAACAAGACAAAATCCAATCCAAGGTATGCAAATGTTGTTTTATTTGAAACACATATCATAAAAGAATGGTTGAAGCCTAAAGAAGCACCCTAGAAGATAGAATGATGAAAAGAATTAAAGGATGAGATGCACATAAAGAGGCTAGGTGATGTAAGGATGATTGTATAGATTTGGTTTGGTTTCTTCAATTAGGTGATGTATTTGTAAGTATTCCACCCCTCATCATCACTACTTGATCTTCCACCAATCTTTCCAACCCACCATTGGAATACTATAAAAAGGAAAGCATAGATCCCATTGTTCCCATCTCTCATATTGCTATGGGTGACGATAATTGTGTGGTAGACAGGTCAAGGAAATGTTGTTAGAAGAATGTGAAGAAATGGGACTAGGGAGCTAAGGTGTTGTTTGATAAAAACAGCGCTCTTTTTTAATGGTTATGTTCAAAAATTATTATTAGGGAGCAGTTTAGTAGATTTTATTTTGGATGTTGGAACTTTTTTTGCATATTAAGCTCATGTTTGGTGATGTTATTATGTTTAGTTATATGGTTCAAACAAGGGTTTCCTTGATGATAAATTAGGTCATATTGTAATGTATCAATGCATCATATCATTAATATCATCCATTTGGTACATTGAAAAAAAGAGAAAATAAATAAATAAATAAATAAATAAGAAAAAAATTAAGAAAAAAACACCATACAAAGGAAAAATAAGAAAAATATAAAAACTATATAATTTTTTAAAATTATTTTATTATAAAAAACTAAAAACGATTAAATATTTTAACTTTTTTTTTTTCTGTTGTACAATAAATTGATTTTTGCTTAAACCCTTATCCAACATTTCTTTTTGTATATCTGAATTAAAAAAATTAGACATTTAGAGTCTGTTTAACAGAGTTTTTGAAAAAGTTTTCTGTTTTTAAAAATAGAAAATAATTTTTAAAAATTCATAACATTGTTTGGTTATTGTTCTTTGTTTCCAGATTTTAAAAATAAAATGAAATGAAGAACACCTTTTAGAAAATAAGTAAAAGTTGTTTTCGACTGGTTTTTAAAAATAATAGAAAAACACATACACTCTATTATTTATCTTCTACATAGAATTATTATTTTTCAATTTTTTTTTTGCTAGGCAAATTAACTCCAAATTAAATAAAACTTAATGCGTTGGATTTATTAACAAGTCTATTAATTTCTAAAAATAATGAAAAAAATTAAATAATAAACTTATTAATACCATAAATTTATGATTATAATAAAATATCATTTTTCTAACATATAATAAAGTAGTATATTTTCAACTAAAAATATAATTTATGATTTTATTATAATATTACTATTTATGTTTTAGTAAAAACTATATATTTTTCATTTATTTGTAATTACCAAATTATTTTCATTTTCAATAAGACTTCAATTAAATTAAATTAATTAATATTATATAAATTGAATTTAAAATGTTTTTACAAAATCAAAACAATTTTTTTAAAAAAAAAAACAATTTATTAGAACAAGTCTTTTTTTATTTTTATTTTTAAAATCCTTTTATAAAAATAACTTACCAAATATCCTTAATTTTATAAAACATTTAAAAACTTTATTTTTTATTTTTTTAACTTAAAAAAAAGTTTCTACAAAAGAGCATGAGAAATCATGATAAAATAAAAAATTTAAAAAAAATTAATTAAAGTACTTATTTGACTTATATTAAAAATGAATATTAAAATTATTTTTATCTTATAGAAATTTTTGTTTCACTACAATAAAAAAAATTGTTTCATAATTTTAAAAAATTATTTATCTTTAACTCATATATAATTGTAAATTTAATTTTTATTTTTAATAAGACTTAATTTGAATCTGATTTCATATTATTATAAATTAATTTTATAAAATTTTTATAAAATAAAAGTAATACATTGTCTTTAAAAACAATACAAATTCTTTCATTCAAACAAATTTCTTTTTTTAAAAAAAAAAAAATCTATTTTTTAAAACATCTTGTCAAATGCTCTAATTTTTTAAAAATTCTAAAAAAACTGTTTTTGGTTCTTTATTTTAAAAATAATTTTAAAAACACTACCAAACGGGCCCTTAATCTTCGTCAAACTCATCGCAAAAATATGATTTATTAATTTAAAATTGAAAAAAAAATTGATATTCTTCTTATATAATTATGGAACATGAATTTTTTAAAATAAAGGTAAAAATAGAAATGTCTGCAAAAACACTTGAGATGTGGGTACAAAAACATTTTGGTTTTGGATACCAAATTATACATACATTCCAATCTAAAAGGGGTTAAAAATCACAATTTGGTTTAAAAATTATCTGGTGATTACATCTAATATGGGGTGCATGAACCAACGCTTTCTTTTTTTCTTTTTTCTTTTTTATTTTTATTTTTATTTTATTTTTTATTTTTTATTATCTATATTATTTTAATTAAAGGATATTTTTGGAATCTTAACATGTTATTTGGCTAATGGACTTTAAGGAAATTTTTTTCTTTTTCTATCATCCTTTATAAGAGTCATGCCTTTCAAAGTCATTGTGACAGATCCAATAATTTTTGGGAGAATTATCTAGGGGTTGATGGGCCTCCAAATTAATAAAAGGTTCATATAACTCTTCAAATTGAGTTGAAGGATATGAAATAGTAATGGACAAATATACCCTTTAAGAACACATATAAAATATTTTATAAAATTAAGTTAAATAATTTTTTTTCAAAAATACTAAATTAAATAAAAGTAGTTTTAAAAAATATTAAATTAAATAAAAGTATTTTAAAAAATATTAAATTACATAAAAGTATTTTTTAAAAATATTAAATTAAATAAAAAATATTTTTTTTTTCTCAAAATCAACAAAGGGCATTTTTGAAAATACTGAAGGATGATATCCTTCAACTTAATTTCCATATTTTCATTGAGTCTTGGGCTCAATTTAAAAAATTACATGGACCTTTTATTAATTTGGGCTATCTACCCCAAAACATAATTCTCCCATTTTTTTTTTTTCCTTTCTGTTTTTTCTGTCATACAAACTTTGAAGCACGCCTTGACCCGACCAAAGAAAACACAATCCGAGAGCGGATTTGGTTTCAGGTTGAACTTTTAATGATAGGAAATGGTTTGACCTTTCTTTCCTGACCCTCTACCCTGCAACTCCTATTCTCCATTTCCATTTTCCATTTTCATTTTCATCTTGCTGCAGAGAACTCTCTCTTCTCCTCTGATTGTGGTGACTGCCTTTCATTTTCTTGTTTTCTTTCTCACCAGCCCATTCTCAGTCCTTATTGATCTTATATTCAGTTTCACTATCCCTGCTTCACTCCCCAAACACCATTTTCATTATCATTTTTCTGATGTGGGTCTCGCTCTGCTCCTTTTCCTGATAAAAGTCTCAATTTCCTTAATATCGGTCTCGGCAATACTGATTCCCATATCTGGCAGCCTGTGGTTGCTTTACCCCTGGTGTTTTTTGTTTTCTGTCATTTGTGGTCCAAAAGAGGGGGAAAAAAAAAAGAATCCCAAGTAGAAAATGGTAGAAATTGTTGTTTCGGTTGCAGCAAAAGTTTCAGAGTACCTGGTCGCTCCAGTTGGACGTCAGCTGGGTCACTTGTTTAACTACCGCACCAACGTTGAGGACCTCTCTCAACAGGTTGCCAAGCTGAGGGATGCCAGGGCTAGGCAGCAGCATTCTGTGGATGAAGCTATTAGGAAGGGACATAAAATCGAGGATGATGTTTGCAAGTGGTTTACACGTGCTGATGGGTTCATACAAGTTGCTTGCAAATTCCTAGAAGAAGAGAAGGAAGCACAGAAGACTTGTTTCAATGGGTTGTGCCCTAATTTGAAGTCCCGGTACCAGCTAAGCAAGGAAGCAAGGAAGAAGGCAGGGGTTGCTGTTGAAATCCATGGAGATGGCCAATTTGAGAGGGTATCCTATCGTCCCCCTCTGCTAGAGATAGGGTCTGCACCTCCCAAAGCTAGCAAAGTTTTAGAATCTAGAATGTTGACTTTGAATGAAGTTATGAAGGCCTTAAGGGATGCTGATATCAACACAATCGGGATATGGGGAATGGGTGGCGTCGGGAAGAACACGTTGGTGAAACAAGTGGCTGAACAAGCTGCGCAAGAGAAGCTATTCGACAAGGTGGTCATGACATCTGTGTTCCAGACTCCAGACTTCAGAAGAATTCAAGGAGAAATTGCAGACATGCTAGGTATGAAATTTGAGGAGGAGAGTGAACAGGGAAGAGCAGCTCGACTACATCGGAAGATCAACGAAGAGAAGACCATCCTCATTATCTTGGATGATATTTGGGCGGAACTTGAGTTGGAGAAAATAGGAATTCCTTCTCCAGACAACCACAAGGGATGCAAATTAGTGCTAACTTCTAGAAATAAACACGTCTTATCAAATGAGATGAGTACTCAAAAGGATTTTGGAGTTGAACATTTACAAGGAGATGAAGCATGGATTTTATTTAAGAATATGGTGGGTGATTCCATTGAGAATCCAGATTTGCTACTTATAGCAACTGATGTAGCAAAAGAATGCACGGGTTTGCCAATTGCAATAGTAACAGTGGCAAAGGCATTGAAAAACAAGAATGTGTCTATTTGGAAGGATGCCCTGAAACAACTGAAAACGCAAACCTCTACAAACATAACAGGAATGGGAACAAAGGTATACTCAACTCTGAAGTTGAGCTACAAACACTTGGAGGGAGATGAAGTGAAGTCATTGTTCTTGCTTTGTGGTCTATTTTCTAATTATATTGATATTAGGGACTTGTTGAAATATGGTATGGGTCTGCGATTATTTCAAGGAACTAATACATTGGAGGAAGCAAAAAATAGAATAGAGACATTGGTTGACAACCTCAAAGCCTCAAATTTGTTACTAGAAACACGCTATAACGCAGTTTTTAGAATGCATGATGTTGTTCAGAATGTTGCCATAGAAATTGCATCCAAGGAGCATCACGTGTTTACATTCCAGACAGGTGTTAGAATGGAAGAATGGCCAAATATGGATGAACTCCAAAAGTTCACCATGATATATCTGGACTGCTGTGATATTCGTGAACTTCCAGAAGGGCTGGTATGTCCAAAGCTTGAACTTTTGAATGTTATTCAAACCACAATTCGTCTCTGAAAATCCCAAACACGTTTTTTGAAGGGATGAAACAACTCAAAGTATTAGACTTCACTAATATGCATCTTCCATCACTACCCTCATCACTTCACTGCCTTGCAAATCTTCGAACATTGTGTTTGGATGCATGCAAGTTGGGAGACATTACTATAATTGCAGAGCTAAAGAAATTAGAAATTCTTAGCCTCATGGATTCTGATATTGAACAGTTGCCCAGAGAATTATCACAGTTGACTCATCTAAGGCTGTTGGATTTGAAGGGTTCTTCCAAACTAAAAGTAATTCCACCAGATGTCATATCAAGCTTGTCCCAGTTAGAGGATTTGTGTATGGAAAATAGCTATACTCAATGGGAGGTGGAAGGAAAGAGTAATGCTTACCTTGCTGAGTTGAAGCATTTGTCTTATTTAACCACTTTAGACATACAAATACCAGATGCCAAGTTGTTTCCAAAAGACGTAGTCTTCGATAATTTGATGAAATATAGAATATTTGTAGGTGATGTCTGGAGCTGGGAAGAAAACTGTGAAACCAATAAAACATTGAAGCTCAACGAGTTCGATACAAGCCTTCATCTGGTGGAAGGTATAAGCAAGTTGTTGAGAGAACCGAAGATCTACACTTGCATGACTTGCGTGGCACTACTAATATTCTTTCCAAATTAGATAGGCAGTGCTTTCTTAAATTAAAGCATCTTAATGTTGAAAGCAGTCCAGAGATTCGATCTATCATGAACTCGATGGATCTGACTCCATCACATCATGCCTTTCCTGTGATGGAGACATTGTTTCTTAGACAGCTGATTAACTTGCAAGAAGTATGCCATGGCCAATTTCCATCAGGGTCCTTTGGTTTCTTGAGAAAAGTAGAAGTGGAAGATTGTGATAGCTTGAAATTTCTCTTCTCATTGTCCATGGCTAGAGGCCTTTCACGACTCAAAGAAATAACAATGACTAGATGCAAGAGTATGGGTGAGATTGTTCCCCAAGGAAGGAAAGAAATAAAAGATGGGGATGATGCTGTTAATGTGCCTTTGTTCCCTGAATTGAGATACTTGACGTTACAGGACTTACCCAAGCTCATTAATTTCTGCTTTGAGGAGAACCTGATGCTTTCCAAGCCTGTAAGCACAATTGCTGGTCGTAGTACATCACTTTTCAACCAAGCGGTATGTCAAACCTTGATAATCCTTTCTTGCTACTTGTTTTTTTAATCACTTCAATTTAAATAATGCTACTCTTGTCCAAGTGTTTGAAGACTACCCACTTAATTGATTCAAGTCAGCAAGTCTCTCTTCATTTAAATACCAAAACCTTTCATTTTTAATCCCTCTTCTGACAAGAATGCACCAGCAAGATAAAATATCCCCTATCCAAACAGAGCCTATGAGGTTGTTTGGGTGCTATATCCAAATGAAATCTAGCCCTTACCAATCTGTCCTGCTTAGTCAATTGAACTTTGGATGGGTTGACCCCATCCAATGGAAGATTAATGCCACACATATGCAACTTAAGTTGGATGATCTTAAATCGAATGAAGTTATATATTAGCATGCATTGGATTGTATTTATTTTCAGTATATATTTATTGCAATTTTATGCATATAATGTAATACATCAGTGTTCTTATGCTCTTGGAGGTTCTCATGCTATAGGAGGTATGGAATGGCCAACTTTCGCTTTCTTTCGGCAATCTCCGGTCTCTAATGATGCAGAATTGCATGTCACTATTGAAAGTATTCCCATCCAGTTTGTTCCAAAGCTTACAGAATTTGGAAGTACTAAAAGTGGAAAACTGTAATCAACTTGAAGAAATATTTGATCTTGAAGGGCTAAATGTTGATGGTGGACATGTTGGGCTCCTCCCCAAGTTAGAAGAAATGTGTTTGACTGGTTTACCTAAGTTGAGCCATATATGGAACAAAGACCCTCGAGAAATTTTGTGCTTCCAAAACCTGAAATGGTTGGAAGTGTGTGAATGTGACAGCTTCAGATATACTTTCCCTTCTTCTATGGCCTCAGGTTCCATAGGCAATATCATATTTCCTAAATTAACCCATATTTCACTGGAATTTTTGCCCAGGCTGACAAGTTTCTCTCCTGGATATCATACTCTCCAAAAGCTTGACCATGCAGACCTTGATATCCCTTTTGCAATGCTCTTCAATGAAAGGGTCAGTTTATCTCTTAGAATCCTTTTCTTTTTACTTGTTATAATTTTAATTTTCCTTTTAGCACTGTTCAGAATCAAATTATTGTAGGAAAAGAACAAAAATCTAGATTGAATCTCGCATTTGGAACGCTTTAAATATCATGCACTTTTCTATTTATTTTTAAATGAATTTCATCCAAGTTCTGCTATTTTCTGACTGGAATTCTCTTTATTTATTATTTTTTGATCGGTAAAAGGCAAAATGTATTAAAAAGCAATTGGAATTCTCTTTATAAGTTCTATTGGTTTTAAACAATGAAATTTTCTTTTCTTTGCCCAATTCTGGCTGGTTGTAAACGTGAGTATTTTTCTCATATGACTCGTGTGTCCTTTGTGTTCTTATCTCGATTATTAAGAAAATATAAGATAACAAAATGATGGAATGAATTCCGCAGTTGCATTCCCTAGGTTGGAGTCATTAAATATATTGGGCCTGGATCATGTAAAAAAGATATGGCAGTAACACTTCCTCAAGATTCCTCTCCCAAACTAAAAGACGTGAACATAATTTTGCAACAACCCCCGCTCTCAACCTTGCATTGTGATATCCCACATTAGATAGGGGAAACAGTTTTTGGCACTATTTATGTATGAATTCCTCTTAACCATATAGACGTGTTTTAAAATTGTAAGAGGTCATTAGGCCCAGAAAGAACAATATCTACACAATTAAGAGTGGGTCATTACTAATAGCATCAAAGCCAATCCTTGACCCTGATGTGAGAGTTTGTTTGGCCTTATAAGGGGTGTATGTCTGTTTGACTTTGTAATCCTATGGAACACAATAAGGACATTGTGTCCGCATTAGGGTGGGGGGGTGCATGGGGCGAGGGAGGATGGGGGGTGTTGATTGTGATATCCTGTATCGGATGGGGGGAAAAAGTTCTTAGTTTTATATATGTATGAGTTCTTCTTAACCATGTTGACATGTTTTAAAGTCATGAGGGCTCCTTAGGCTTAAAGTGGATAATATCTACATAGTTAAGAGCGAGTTGTTACAAATATTCTATGAAGAAGTAGTGAATATTTTTCCATTTAGGATTATGAAAAGTTTACAAAGTCTACAATTTTTGGAACAAGTGGATTGTAACTCATCAGAAGAGATTTTTTATATGAAATGGATAAATGTGAATGAAGTTGTAATGGTCACTTAGCTAAGTGCATGACTTGATTCTAGGAGATATATACCAAAAGTTAGGAAAAAATGGAATAAGAATCCTTATGGACTTCTTAGCTTTCAAAACTTACAATTACTAGAAGTTGATAATTGTGATAGTCTAAAATCCTTTTTCTAGCCTCTTTAGTTAGACATCTTGTGCAACTTTAGTAGTGGGTGTCAAATTGTTGTTGACTAGAAGTCTTTAAGGCTAACAATCATTATACAAAGGTACATGACATTTTAATATCTTTCACTTAACCGTATTTAAACTATTGGATGAAAGATGATTATTCCACTATATCATAGAAAATATTATAGAGGATAGAAAAATAGATACAACCATAGAACCATAAAAGATCTCATATTTCCTTACACTTTGTATCTATATCTTGAATCGTAAGCCAAATCTTCACTAGGTGTCTCCCATTCTTTCTCATACCTCTATCTAATACATTTAGTCTTCACAAATATGTCTCTATGCATGTCATAAGTACTTTTTCCTTTTATAACCCATAATATTGACTAATATATTCCTAAGAACTTTCTCTATTTTACAAGGAAATCTAATATTCTAATGACAATCAAGATTGAAATTATTTTATACATTATTCTCTATCAAAAGGATTATATTCCAATTAGAAATTTAAGATACTATCCAATAATCTCTACTTTAGATCAAATTCCATAAATTCAATCTTCCAATTTTCTATGATACAAGCTTTTAGTGCACATGACTTGCAATTTCTACCACTTCGCAATTTTCATTTTTCAAGATGTGATAAGTATATAAGAGAAACTACATTTGTTCCGGATAACAAAATGCATGTTTCCTATATCACATTCCAATGAGAGAATAATTGACTTCACCATCAATTAAAATTTCTTTTGTAATCCTCTTTTGTGTTTTGTTATCTTTGGCTCTTTAGAAATCTCTAGTTGAGCTTTGCTACACTTGTTGCATAGACAGAAACTTTGAGGTTAACATATATATTACTGCAAGAACACAAAGAAAAACAATCAACTCATAAAGATACCGAAGGTTTTAATATGACTTAATCAACCATGCCTACATCCACATACAAATGACAGATAAGAGAGAATCATTCCACTATATCATAGAAAATGCATTCTACTATATTATAGAAAATATTATAGAATATAGAAAAATATATATATCTACCACTAAGGGCTCACAGATGTCCCCCATTCTTCCTTACATCTCTATCTAATACGTAGCCTTCATAAATACATCTTCATCTCATAACTTTTTCTCCTCATAACATAGAATATTTATAGAGATATTTTTCACAACTTTTCCCTTTCTATAAGGAAATTTAATATTACAATAACATATCAATATGGTAAATATTTTATTTAATATTCTTTATAAAAAAAAATATATATCAATTAGGAATTTGAATCATTTTCTAATACAAATTGTGGCATAAGAGGGTATTGTTGTGAAGGAAAATATAATAAAGAAACAGGGCCTAGGTTTGTATCTCTTGAACTAAACTCTTATGAACTTTACGGTCTAGCTCAACTCAAGAGTTTCTATAAGGAAGACATATTTTGGAATGGCGTTTTTCTGTTGAAATAACATAAGGTGGACAGATGTTAGAGTCCATGCATTTGAATAAATAATTCCAATATTCCAAGAGTACATTTTGGAGGAAAATTCCAACATTCAGTGGCTCCTTTTCTTGGTCTAATTGGCAAAGAGCCTCAGTCTTCATCTCTTCGAATTTCTTTAAATTTTATATTAATGATCACATAAATTTTAAGGTAGGACTTATACTAATTCTTTGATCAAATTGATTTTTTTTCATCTAATTGTAAAGGTTTGTTAAGGTACTTGAGGATTGTGGGACTTGAGGTAATCCAAACTGATAGTGCATTAGACTTTTTAGATTAAGTTAACAATTTTGTTCTATCCATCCTGGTTTGCACTATGACCTACACTCTTTGTGAAGATTCAATGTTACTACAGAATTAACTTGGAATTAAATAGGTAAGTATTATTGAGTTAATTGCAAATAATGACATAAAAGACGGAGTGGATTTATATGAAAATTGGGAATAAAATTAATTTGGAAAGAATTTTAAATTAAGAATTTAAAAAGGAAAATCTTTTCAAATAATAAAAACGATTTACAAAAAAAAAATTAACTTGAAAATTTTGAAAGGAAAATCTTTCCAAATCTTTGAAAAAATCGGAAAGGAATTTAATTTAAGGATTTAAAAAGGAGAATGTTTCTAAATCTTTTTGAACTTAAAAAAGAAAATCTTTCCGAATTTATTAATATTCTTAAGTTTCTTAAATTGTTTTTTTAATAAATATGAAATCTTTCCAACATCTTTCTACGATTCTTAAGTTTCCTAAATTGTTTTTCAATAACATATGATTTCTAAATTAATTGCAAGTCCATTAGTTTTTCTCTATATATGCCTATTGGGAGAGTTCTCTTAAGAACTTATGTACCTAAGCTTTTAGGTCAATTCTTTTGCGCTTAACCCAAAATTCTTAGATTGTTTGTGATTCTTTTTATTGGGTTCATGAGAGAGATTCACATCCCCTCAAGATGTTGAGAGAGATTCCCAATGGTGTTGCATCACGGATATGTGATTAGGTGTAGGTTCAGGGGTGTAATTCTCAGGGAATAGCAATCATCAGGTAAATTTGTGTACCTTTTCTTTGTATTTAGTGGATTGTAGCTCTACGGTCTTTGATATTGTGTTTTTTACATCTGCAAAGTCTCTTTAATGTAAGACAGATAGATGTTCAATGTCCCACATTGGTAGATTACTAACATTGGTTAGGCCTTATTTTAAGGGCTACCTCTATCTCCCATTAGCTTAAGCTTTTGGGAGTGTATGTGGTCCCACATCATTTGGTATCATAGTGAGGTTTGGCTTTACTCACCACATGCTCGCCAACGTAAACGTCAGCTATTGAGTTGAGGTGTCTGATATAGGGCAAACGAAAGTCTAACATCCTACATCAGCTAATTACTAACATTGGTTGAGCCTTATATGAGGGGCTACCTCTACCCTCCACTAGCTTAATTTTTGGGGGTGTATGTGCTCTCGCATCATTCTGGGAGACTTTATGGGTGTTTTTCCAAGTAAACCATCATCTTTTATTCTTAAAGAGAAATTTTAAAAATAAATTTTTTGACCAAAAAGTAAGAACTACCTATTCACCCCCTGTAGGTATTCTATAAGCAAGATCTAGAATGTTCACAAAGCCGTAGATTTATGTTCTATGACTAAAATATAAGATAAAATCAATTGTGCATTCATTATTAATTTCCTTAAGGGATCACATTAGATTACTTCTGTGCCATGATTATTTAATATTTCCAAACCTATAAAATATGCTAATAGGAACTTAATGAAATGGAAATCATTTTAGCTGATGAATTTTCTATATATTTCATCAAAGAATCTATTGCAGGAATTTGATCAAATATCAGTAACATATTGTATTGATTTTGTCAAACTGTTTGCTTGAATTAGGGGAGTAGAAGTGTAATTCTTTGTAGATATGGATACTTTATTTATGTAGTAATTGTAAATTTGATGGAACATATTTATTTTGTCTGAGATTTCCCAGGTTGCATTCCCTTGGAAGAATTGATACTGGATGGCAGTAGAATCATAGAAATATGGCAAGAGCAATTTCCAGTGGAGTCCTTTTGCAGACTAAGGGTTCTGAGTATATGTGAGTATAGAGATATTTTGGTTGTCATTCCATCTTCTATGCTTCAAAGATTACATACGCTGGAAAAACTCACTGTGAGAAGCTGTGGTTCAGTGAAAGAGGTAGTCCAACTTGAGGGACTTGTTGATGAGGAAAATCATTTCAGAGCACTTGCAAGGTTAAGGGAATTAGAGTTGAATGATCTGCCTGAGCTGAAATATTTGTGGAAGGAAAATTCTAATGTAGGCCCTCATTTTCAAAATCTTGAGATTCTTAAAATATGGGATTGTGACAACTTGATGAATTTGGTGCCATCCTCAGTGTCTTTCCATAATCTAGCAAGTCTAGACATATCCTACTGTTGCAGTCTGATAAATTTGCTACCACCCTTGATAGCTAAAAGTCTGGTGCAACACAAAATATTCAAAATAGGTAGATCAGATATGATGAAGGAAGTAGTTGCCAATGAAGGAGAGAACGCAGGAGATGAAATTACTTTCTGCAAATTGGAAGAAATTGAGCTTTGTGTTTTGCCAAACCTCACAAGCTTCTGTTCAGGGGTTTATTCATTATCATTCCCAGTCTTGGAACGTGTGGTGGTGGAAGAATGCCCTAAGATGAAAATTTTCTCTCAGGGCCTCTTGGTTACACCAAGGCTAGACAGAGTAGAAGTTGGAAATAATAAAGAGCATTGGAAGGATGACCTTAACACCACTATCCACCTGTTATTTAACACATGGTACGTGCTGATTCATCAATCTTCATTGTGTCCCTTAACTTTTATGGTGATCTTGTTTGTAGTGCAGTAGAAATTTTTTATGTTCCATTTATAGATGGATGCTTTTCCTAGCATAAAATTTGTTTAGTAGCTTAGAATAATTGCAATTGAAGTGTAGCTGAACAACCCCTGTCTTGAATCACCAAATTAAGGTGGGCCTCTCTGGCCAATGTTACAAAGATCAGTCTAGTCAGAGGCATATTCCAAGCACATTTCTTTCACTAAAGGAATTGAAAGCAAGTCAGAACCATGGTTCATTTTTAAGTGTTCAATTGTCAAAACCGTGCTCCCAGTCAACATCAAATAACCCACAACTGCAAATTATTGGGACTTCCCTTGATTTATAATTTTTTCCTAATGAATGTACCTACTAATCATGCATAACTTCACTGATTCTCACCTTTTCTACTCTCATGTTCAATGTGTGCTGAATTTCCAGGATTTGGACACTGCATTGACTTCTCTAATTCATTTGTATTTCAATAATGGTAGGACCTTTCATCTTCACTGTCTATTTCTTAGGTGCAGAGGATGAGTATTAAGCTTTTCTTCACTTTCAGTGAATGTTAAACAGTGTTGCTGTCAGAGAGACACTGCCAATCTTGTTTGATTCATTAAGATCAAAGTCAACTGCAATTCGTACTTAACATGTTATTGTTATACCTATTAGCAGCCATCAAAATGAAAGCTTGTGGCTCTTTTCTGAAATATTTATCCTATGATCAAGGAAATGCTATTGCAGAATGTTTTATTCATATATTTTGAAATAAATATGAAAGCTCTATTCAGAAACATAAGAGGTTCTTCGAATTGTATATCACATGAAAAACCCAGTGAGAATGGTCTCTTATTATAGAATGTCACTGTTATTGAGCTTTCCAATGCTAGATGCTTTGTGATATTTTGATGCTGGGATGTGTAAATACCCTGAATCTGAGATGTAGCCTAACCTTCTCTAAGCCAATGCCGGATACCAGGATGTTGTGTCATTCTGATTGCTTAATACCATGATTTCAATTTCGCTGTTATCATGTTGAATTGATTATTTTATTAGCTAATAAATCAATCAACTTAAAGGGATGTTTTGGAATAAATTGAAAATGATGCTATTTGTGAATACAAATTTTATGTAATCTGCTTGATCATATTTTGAACTCCCACTCATAGTATTGTGTTTGTTTTCTTTTAGGCGATTGTGATCTTGAGATTGTGGAATTGGGAGCTGCTTCAGCAATGCGATTACACCATGTCTAGTTCTTGTGCAACTTCAGTTGCTGCTGTTGTCAAGTTGTGGGGTTGAGGAAATTGTTGCAAAGGAAAATGGGATAGAGACAATGCCTAGTTTTGTATTTCCTGAACTGAAGAATCTGACACTTCACCATCTAGTACCCAGGAATACATACTTTGGAATGGCCATTGTTGAAACAACTTAGAGTGGATAAATATTTTAAAGTCAACTTATGTGGATACAGAATTCCAACATTCCAAGGAATACATCTGGAGGGAAACTCCAACATACAACAGCCCCCTATCATGGCCCAACAGGCAAGAGCCCTGTCTTCATCTCTTCAAGTTTCTTTAAATTTTAGATCAATAATTCTTGATATGCCAGCACCATGCATATAGAAACATAAATATGATTGACTTGGGAAAATTTATGTCATACTCTTTGAATAGTAGAAAATAATCCTGAATGTAGTGTAAGATTTACACTACTACTCTGATCAAATTGACTTTTTTTCCCCTCTTGGGCACAAGAGGGACTCATCTAATCATAAAGGTTTGATAATTTATTGTTGAATAGAACATGATTTTAATTACTTGAGGATTGCGGGACTTGAGGTAATCCAAACCCTTGGACTTGTGCTCTATTATTAAAAAGTGTCAGTCACATTAGCTTTATTACTGTGGCAATCATTATTAATTTCCTTAGGGGATCACATAGGATTACTCCTACCACTATTATTTCATATTTCCAAGCCTATAAATAGGAACTTGATGAAAATGGAGATCATTTTAGCTGATGAATTTCTTATATATTTCTTGAAAGAAATCTATTAGGAGAATTTGGTCAGGGGAATAAAATTGTACTTCTTTATTGACAAAATTGTTGGATTATGTTTGTCCAGCCCACGAGCCCATATATTAGGCAATTTTATATTTGGGTATTCTTTAAGCCCAAATATATATATATATATATATATATATATATATATATATATATATATATGTAAATAGCATTAGGGCTTTGGTATTAAGGAGAGAAGGGGAAGATCATGGTTGTTTTTTGGGCACTGTTTTAGGGTTCAAGGATGAAGGAATAGGTTCCTTGATCAACCTTTTTGGGAATTTCTATGGTATGTTTTCTCTCTGATTTCATTCTATTAATTGTTTTATAGGATGATGGATTCTCACCTCAAGCATTGAGATATTTATACAAGTTTTAAAAGTGGAGAAACTAGTGAGGACTTAATTATTGTATCCCTATTTTATTGAAGTGGAAGAAATTTTCTCTGTGGTTTTTTACCTCTATTTGAAGGGTTTTTCCACAGTATATTTGGTGTCCCATTTTTTTGGTTGAATGTTCTTGATTATCATTCTTTATTTTTGTTATGTTGTTATTATTGTTGAGTGGTGGTTATTATTGCAGAGGAATCTTTTAACGGGCAGGTGAATACTCTAGATCTCTCCCTTTATCTTCCCAACAAAAACAAAAACTTATTTTGTTTGAGCCATTTCCCAGGTTGCATGGCCTAACTTGGAGGAATTGATACCGGATGGCTATTTTTATCACCGAACTATGGCAAGGGCAATTTCCAGTGGAGTCCTTTTGCAGACTAAGAGTTCTGAATATGTGTGAATATAGAGAGATTTTGTTTGTCATTCCATCCGTTATGCTTCGAATATTACACTCCAGCAAGAAGCTGTGGTTCTGTGAAAGAGGCGGTCCAACTTGAGGGGCTAGTTGATGAGGAAAATCATTTCAAAATCTACTTGAGCTGAAATATTTGTGGCAGGAAAACTCTAAGCTAGGTCCTGATTTTCAAAATCTTGAGACTATTCAAATATGGAACTGTAACAACTTGCTATATTTGGTACCAGCCTCAGTGTCCTTGCGGAATCTCGCAACTCTAGACATATGGTCTTGTAATAAATTTGTTACCTGCCCTCAATAGCTAAGAGTCTGATGCAACTCAAAAATCACAAAATAGAGGGATGAGATATGATGGAAGTAGTTGCCAATGAAGGAGGGGAAGAAACAGATGAAATTACTTTCTGTAAATTAGAAGAAATGGTGCTCCGTCACTTGCCAAATCCCCAAGATGAAAATTATCTCTCAGGGCCTCCTGGCTACACCAAAGCTAGAGAGAGTAGAAGGGGCAGATGATGAGGGGCGCTGGAAGGATGACCTTGACAACACCATCCAACAGTTGTTGATAAAGGCATATGGTTCGTTCTGACTCATCAATCTTCATTTATCGTGACTTTTTTCTTATTGCACTAGAACTCCTACCAGGGAATTTGTTCAGTAGCTTAGAGTGATTGAAATTCTAGTGTAGCTGAACAAACCCTATTTTGGATCACCAAATTTATGTGTGCCCTTGTGGCCATGTGTTACAAAGATCCATCTAGCTAGAGGCCTATCCAAAACACATTCTGTTACCAATCCTAATAAAATATAGCCAATATCAATTATCCTTTTTTATTTTATTAGGGAACTTCCTCAATTATGGATCACTTGGTTTTATATCTATAGCCATAAGACAAATAATATCTAATATGATCTCAAACCATCTAAATATAAATTCACCAGTGTACTATTGACTTAAACCAAGCCATTGTCATGCCCATGACCTTTTGTAGTAAGAAACATTGCTAAAGCCGCTATTAATAGTAGAATCAAATCTCGGGTTGGGTTTTATGCGGGTTTGACATGGGTTAGCCTTCTAATTAGCTCAAGTTGCAACTATAATTAAAGGCACATCTGAACCTTCTTCTCAACCATACCTCGTAAGTTTTTCTACTATGTTTTTTTTTTTTTTTTATTCTATATTTCTTAAAACACCTAATTTCATGGTCATTCAAAACATCCATCATAAGCTTATATCATATGTGGGAAAAACTTCTTCAAGGTTTCTTGTGAGGCATATGTAGTATCAATTAGGTGTTTGGATTAGAGAGAGGGGCTTAATCGAAGAGGTTAAACGGAGAGGTTGCCGTGAATTTTTACCATCTACATCTATAAATTGACTACACACTCCCCAGGATCTACCTGTTATTACGTTTGCACCACTAGTCAGCATTACCTTACCACCTCTGAAACACCACACTCCGATCATGGTTTCCCTAAGAGCTACCAGCTACTGTAGATTTCATCTACTCTACTTGTAGCACCACTTATTGGGTCATTGCCATAGGCTTTGGTGATGCTCAGTGATGCGTGTAGAGGTCAACCCATTACTACCTCACAAACAAGGGATGAAGATTTTACAAAAATCTTCAGTGCATGAGTAACTTCCTGAAAGAAGCAATAACAGAATGCAAAATCAGCAATGAACATAATGAGAAAGATAGCCGAAATTGTTGATTCATCAACTCCTTTAGCACCTCCCATGGTAGAATTGCCACATGCATAGCCTGAGGGTAAAGCTAATACCCATGAATCTGTTTAATTCCAATGTAGTGAATTCTCTAACAAAATTGGATGGTAAAGGCATACAAACCAAACCCGAGGTTGAGGTTCAGAGATGGACCCCAAGTGATGAGTGAAAGTAAAGAACAAAAGTTATCTTGAAAAGCAAAAAAAATATTATCATTAATAAGGGTCCTGGATTTGCAGATTAAAGAAGCATTAAAATTAGCATAGGCACTTACATGTGACCAACTTGAGAGAATCACCTTCCATTAAAATAAAAGTTCAGAATTTGTTTATGCCTCATCAGCTAGCCTCACTCTCAATCACTATAAAATGACCTCCACTGTTACATGGACTACCAACTAATGTTTAGTTTATTACTGACCCTGACATGCATATCCCTAATTTGAATAGAAAAATAAAATTGGACTAAATATATTTAGTTACTTTTCATTGAATCAGAACAAGATAAATATCTCAAAAGGCATCTTACACATGAGAAAATGTAAGGCTAAAAAGTAGAGATAAACTATGAATCTGCATGGAGACAAAAAAGAAAAAAGGAAAAGGAAACAACTGTGAGATATAGTAGTGGAGTTTCTGATTAGAAGCAATTTATAGCTCTTTGAAAGTTTAGATACCTACCTGGAAACTTGACTAATGGGGTTTCCAATCATCAGAAATATTATGCTATCTATCTTGGATACCCATTATATCGAATACCATATCATGATCACCACTGTGGGCAGACAAAAAAAAAGCTGATAAGAAAATTTTGGAAAATTTTAACATGAGCTTGGTACTTTACTATATATAGCATAGAAATTAATCTTATCATTCATGACATCAAGACTAAAACAGGAATATATCTTCATGCATATAAGCTGCATGTAGTTACCAACAATAGGATCTTCTATTAAGCTACTATTTACCATCACATGATGTTAAAAAGCTTTAATCTATGAAAGGTTA
Source organism: Vitis vinifera (assembly GCF_030704535.1). Taxonomy (NCBI): domain Eukaryota; kingdom Viridiplantae; phylum Streptophyta; class Magnoliopsida; order Vitales; family Vitaceae; genus Vitis; species Vitis vinifera. The sequence continues at coordinate 14,545,967 of NC_081818.1, forward strand.
TTAGTCGGAAGTTGGAACCTCATCCATATTTATTCCTTATTTATGGAGCCTACATGAAGACCTAAAGATATATGGTTCACTTGTCACCTAAAAGCTTAAACTTTTAGCCCAAATTAGAAGCTTAATATGATATTAGAGCATGGTTTTGAGCCTTTTTATGATTAACTTCTGAGTTTGCCTTCATTTCGTTCTTTTGACAACTTCTAATCATGATTTTGATCCCATTTTTTAGTAACTTCTACAGACCATTCCTACTTGTTTTTCGACAACTTCTGAATATGGTTTTGATCCATTCTTCAATTTTCACAACTTCTAATCATGTTTCTGGGACAATTATTTGTTTTGTCTCCATTTGTTTGGCCTTTTTCAACAATCAAAAGATCAAACAATCCTTGGTGTTGATTGTTGATATCTTCATTAAAACAGTTCCTCGGCCTCCACAAAATCTTATTGCTATAAAATTAATGCCCTATTCTCTCAGCATCAATTTGAGAAAAGTAGAAAGACTAAAAGAGGAACATATTTTCCTATATGGGTTGTTGTAATTAAGTTGTCTATACTGACCAACAGGAGATTCTAATTGAGCTACTTTAGGTAATAGTGAATTGTGGTTGATTTGATAACTTAATCATAGCCGATATTGTAATCAATTCTTTGGGGGCAGTAGTATATATAGTGGATTCTGAAGAAAGGTAGACTTTTTTCTTACTTATCTTTTGAAATTTTTGTCTTTTAATTTTTATCCAATTACATATAGCAGATTATATAAGGAACAATTTGAAGTATTGAAACTTTCATCAATGAGAACAGTTGCAATTGATCTGGTAAATCGGTTAGCAGAATAGATATTATTTCAATGTAATTGAAATTCAACAAACATAGAAACCACCAGTATGATTCCAAGTTTACCAATTTTACTAAAATAGTACTCGGTATAAAGTATGATACCATAGTACCTGGAAGTTTATTAACTGAAGAACAAGATTTCTCAACATGACTGGGAGTAAGCTGAGTAACGCTTCCACCAATGCATCAATTATCATCCTGAACAGCCATCAAAAAATAAGGAGGGATATAATGAAACAAAGAATCAATACAAAGATGAGAAAACACCCAACATTGTTTCTCGAACCAACTCTCTTTCTCACATGCTGCTAACCGTTTCTCAACTGTTTCAAGCATTTCTTTCCAGATAAAACCTTCCTCTTTAACCTCGGCAACTTGATGCTCAATTTATTCAAGGACAAAAAACCATGGACAGCTCCTGCAACAAAAGGGATGTTACAAAAGCAATCAATAAATCATAAACATATCAGCAATATTAAACTTCTATATTATAAAAGTCTAATGGCAGACTCCATAGCATCAATTACATATTCCATTGCTCTATCTGCTTCTAGGACCACATTTGCCTTCCTACAAATCCCTTCTAGCTGTGAACTCTCTTCTAGCTGTGAACTCTTCTTTAGAACAAGCCCTTTCATTTTCCTTGTTTTCAGCTATTCCAACCAAGAAACTTCTACCTCAACCTGCACAATGAATTTACTTTTCCTTTACATCCTAGAACAAAATCCATCCCCATGTTGCATAATAAAAATATGTAACATAAGATCAAAATTATATAGAACTTCAAAGTTGATATTTTGCATCCATCAACCAAATGAGACCTAGAAATGCATGTTTAGAATTAGCATATGGAACTCAACCATTTGCAGAGTACTTTTTTCCAAAACATTCCATTCACCAAAAACATTAACCAATTCACAGGAATTTTCCAAATTCTGCTTGAAGTGACTCATGTATAGATGGATGGGTTGTAATGGCCAAGGATAAAGCCATTATGTAATACAACAAGGTCCAATATGAATCCAGTTCCCCTGTAAATCACATTCTTTTACATTGTACAGTGGTCAGGGTCCTGTGGGAGATCGTCCTTGCCTTGTTTGGGGCTCAGTGGGTGTTCCCAAAGACGGTTAAAGAGGTGTTATTTTGTTGGAGGGGCCCTTTTGTGGGTAAAAAGAGGAAAAAGATTTGGAATTCCATCCCGTTGTGTATTTTTTTGACGGTTTGGAAGGAAAGAAATAGGCTAGCTTTTAGAGGGGGTTCTTTAGCTATTCAGACACTCAAGAATTCTTTTGTATGTAGTTTGTGGAGTTGGGCTAGGGTGTATATGGGAGAGGAGTCCTCTTCGCTTTTAGGCTTCTTGGAGTGGTTAGCAGCTCCTTAAGGGCTGGTGAGGTTGTTCTGTTTATGCCTTTTTTGCTTTGTGGATGCTTTGTATACTCCCTGTATGCTTTGTGGCTTTCCGCCCTTTTTTAATATATTTTGTGCTCATTTATAAAAAAAAAATATGAATCCAGTCCCCCTCCACTCACATATCCCACCTTTATCCTTATAAGCTCCATAACTCAAGCAAGGAAGCGGGGTTAATGAAAAATAAATTAAAAGATAAGATGAAATAAAAGGATGAAATGCCATTAGGCTTTTGCTTGATCTATTAATGGGAATGGAATACATAGTACCCTGCATATGTAGAAGAGTCTTATAAGGTTCCCTTTATTTTGCTTTATTTCCTTCTTTTTTTCTTGACAGCCCTCTAGCCAAATGTGAGATTGATCTTAGTTATTATGTTTTATAATTATGTAGAGTTCCATTTCTCTACAATTAACAGTGTGATTGGGTCTTTTCAATTACTTTAGATGCCTCTTTAGCTGTAAGTCTAATTGCCATATCAGCATGTTGCTTGTTCCATTCTCAAATCTGAAAATCTGATGCAAGTTTTTCTATATTAATAAAATAATATTAAATCATATATTGTCTATTAAAGGAGAGAAAAACTTCTAACCATATTTGGATTTTAGAGTAATTTTTCAAAAGGAAAACTGAAAAATAATGGGATTAACTTCTCAAGACGAACTTAATAAATCACATTGCTTATATGTTTCAGCTTGTCTTTCGAGTTTGCTCTCACTTATAACTCGCATCACACAACAAAAAACCCTCCCAAATTCACTTTGATACTGGTAATAGCCTACACAAAACACATGTTGAACATGAGGAAGTGAGACTACCATCTTCTAATCTTTTTCAAGATCACCACCAAACAACCTCAGGGAGCAACAACCACATAGCCACATAGTTACTAAGAAACCAAAACCTTAACCCAGACAATCACATTGCATCCAAGTTCTGTATGGCCTATCTCAAAAATCAAAACTCTAAACCCACCCATTTCCAAAAGAGAATAGAAAACACTAGCCCAAACTCCATATCTCTCGGTTTTGAAGGAAGAGAGCTGTTGCAGGGAAAGAGCAATCAGAATTACTGAAAACAGAAATCTCCACTGAAGATGGCCTTGAAAGGAGGAGTTGGTTTATGATTTGATGAAACTAGACATAGTCATAGAACTGAAGTCCGAATTAGTTAACATCTGTGGCATCTGTGGACCAAAAGAAATGGGATTTGGTGGTGAAGGATGTATCTGGAGCAGCTGAGGATGATGGCAGGAGAGATGTTGAGAGGGTTTGAAAAGAAGGGGCAATGAAAATAAGAAGTATCAAGATGTGGTGTTTGAGAGCAGATATGGGCCTTTTATATTTAGGCACTTATTAAGAGCATCAATATTAGACCAAACCAAAGGTTATGCTTATTAAAGAGGGTCAAGATTGGGTCCTCTGTACAATTCATCCCCTTTCCTAAAGATCAAGATTGGAGCCTAAGTCATCAAGGATATAATTTTTGTAGTAGTGCATTCATTCATATTACAATGACAATCATTTTAAGCTACTAAAAATATTTCTGCTAGGAAAAGCATAGCAATGGATAGAGTGCCCTGGTGCCTAACTAGCAAACACATGAGGGAAATGATCATTATAAACGTTCATGGAAAGCAAATTTGGAGAATTGGTACATACCATGCAGCTGTATAAACAACTTTTGAATGGTGGTATTGAGGTCACCTTCCCAATGCCATTCATTATCTGCCACATCTACTCTCTCTAGCCTTGGTGTGGGTTGAGAAGCCTTGAGAGAAAACTTTCATCTTCGGGCATTCTTCCACTACCAGATGGTCCAAGGATAGGAATGTGAAAGTATAGCCTCCTGAACAGAAGCTTGTCAGGTTTGCTAAACAAACAAGTGCAATGTGTTCTAATTTGCAAAAATCAATCTCCTCTGTTGCTTCGCCTCCTCCGGAAACTACTTCTTTTATCATATCTGATCCACCTACTTTGAGGTTTTTGAGTTGCACCAGACTTTTAGCTGTTGATGGTGGTAGCAAATTAACCAGAATTCCACAAGACCATACATCTAAAGTTGCTAGGTTCTGGAATGTCACTGAGTTTGGTACCAAACTTATCAAACAGTCACAGTTGCATACTTGAAGAGTTTCAAGATTTTGAAAACGAGGGCCTCGTTTGAAGTTTTCCTTGCACAAATGCGTCAGCTCAGGTAGGTCGTGCAGTTGTACTCCTCTTAACTTAGCAAGTGCCATGGCATGACTTTCCTCATCAACAAGTTCTTCAAGCTATACAACCTCTTTGACTGAACCACATCTTCTCACATTGAGCTTTTCCAGATTATGTAACGTATGAAGCATAAAGGATGGAATTGCAGCCAAATTATCTCCATATCTAAGTACATTCAGAACTCGAAGTTTGCAAATGGACTCCACTGGAAATTGCTCTTGCTGTATTTCTGTGGCGCTATTACTATCCAATGTCAATTCCTCAAAATTAGGAAATGCAACCTGATATATCCCTCAAACAAAAGGCATGGCAAAACTAATACAACATGTGATGTTGTTTATATATGAAAGTGACGATGGGCACGGTGGGTAGCAATGTCTTAAAGATTAGGAGTTCCACTAGGACTATTGAAGGAGATGAAATGTTAAATCACTTAGCAATAAAGTCACATTTTATAGGTCCATGAAAGTTGGAATCATATTGGCAAAATAAGTTCAATTGACTGCATAATCGACTGAGGAAATCCTTATGCTTACCCTAGTAATACGGTATGATGAAACTTGATTATACCCTATATTTTAGGTTCAATTTTCCTTGTTAATTTGGCAAAAAAATATATGTAAGGCCCAGTTTGGAATCTTTTTTAAAATAGTTATAAAAAAATAGCTTTTGAAAACAATTTTATGCTTTTTTCAAAAACAAAATTAAGTTTGGAAACTAAATTCTAAAAGACAGTTTTCTATTTTAAAAAAAAAAAAAAAAATGTTTGGTTAACTTATTAGAAATGGTTTTATAAACCAAATAAAGAAAAAACTCGTTTGGAAGTTAGTTTCTAAAATTGAGAGTTTTCTTTTGATGATCAACATGATCAAAATAAATAATGTATAGATTTATAAAATTAAATTTTTTAAACATAAATATGTACTTAATTAAAACATAAAAATTACACGCATCCATTTTTAAATAATTTCATCCTTCTTCAAAACAAATCATTATAGCGTAGACATTCAATTTCAAAATTTTTATTCACACATGCAAATGATAAATTGACCAAAATTTCAGCCGCATTTTGCTTCATTTATACTATTTGACAAAAATGTTACTTGAAAAATATCTATATATAATTCATTGCAATTAATAAATAAGCATAAGAAAACAATGGCCCACATACAATAGCCCGGATTTCTATTAGCTTCAAGAAAAATAGCAAGACTCAGCAGCAACTATGGTTCAGATATGATTCAAACATTTCTTGATTTGCTTTCTATTTTCAATCAATACCAATTCAAATCATATCAAAGCCTCCACCCAAAGATTTAATAGCGCCACCTCTGGTTGTTGGTGAGAAAAAGGTAGAAAAGGACTATACCCACGCTTAAGCTGATGATAGTCTCACTTTTCTTGGATATTAACATAAAACTCAACACTTCCTTTCCTCCCATTTCTTTTCTTAGCAAGCAAACACTAAAACTCAAGTGAAGCAAACAATAACAAATCAAGATATCACAAAAATGAAAGCATGTCTTGAGAAACAAAAACTGTAATGCATTTTAGCAGAAGTGGTAAGAGTTCTAAGGCTGTAAGCTGTAAAAGTGAGGGACAACATTTGAAAATTTTACATGATTTTTTTTACAAAAATAAAATAGAAACAAAGACAAAAGATAAAACTGAAAATACTTCAAAGAATGGGATTTCGAGAAAATGGGAGTTGAAGGATGAGAAAAACAAAAGATTAGAAAAGGAGATTCAAATTCAATCTTTTTTGGAGTGAAAGTGCTTTGAAAAAACAGAGAGAACAAAAAAAAAAAAAAAAATGTTTTCAGAAGTAAAAATATATAATTTTTCCTGCATTTTCTAGGAAACCAAACAAATTTGAAGATGCATTTTGATGGAGACCCACCTCCCGATGCTCAACTCAAAAACCATTTCATGATGTATTTTTTTCTATAATTGAGATCTGTGAGGACCTTCACAAGAACTAGGCTGAAGAACAAGAGGTTCTGGTGTGTTCTTTTGTTCATGTTGTTCTCTTGTTCTTAGAACAGTACCAAAAATAAGAAAAAAGAACAACTGAAAGATGTTATCTGAAAACACCATGTTTTGGGAAGAGTTTCCAAAAAACCGTTTTCCAATCTTCTTCCAGCCAAACCTGTTTTCCATCTAAAAAGGGTGTTTCTATTTTTTAGAACAGTTAACAAACAGGGCCGCATGAAGGTGTGTGCAATGATTGGACTTCAAAATAAGAAACGGGTTGCCTCAAGCCCTAGAATGCTCAAGATTTACAGTTAAAGCTACGCCATTTCTGTAGTAAAGGGTTCAAGCTTACTATTTTAGGGGGTCTTACTTGGTACCCAAAATGTAAAAATAAAAAATAAAAAAATAAGAAAGATCTGATCAGATGACTAAGTCTAACCTTACAATTTTGCAATCCATTTCCTTCAGAACATTTAGAGCAGTCATTTGACAATTCAAAGATTTGATATGAATTTTCTCAAAGAGATGAAACGATCAAATTGATGTAACTGATGTTGTGTATTGTCAAAATATTGTGTGAATGACCGAATACCTTGGCCTTGAGTTTTGTATATTATATATAGACTTTACAAGGATACTTTACATGGAAAGTAAATAAAAGCAAATAAATTCCAGCATGATTCTAGCCCTATACATGTAAACTATAATCTATCAAATAATATATGCTAACTATACAGAATAATAAATGGAGAAATAAGGAAACAATTGTGGGCTAAAAATAAGGAAAGAAGGGTGGACAGCAAAGCTGTCCTTTGACAGCCCCCCTCAAATTGATGCAGGTTGATCAACAAGCATCAATTTGCTACTTAGCAAGCAATGTCGATGATGAGGGAGAGCCTTGGTGAAGATATCAGCAATTTGTAAGTCAGTGGAAATATGTGGAAGAGTGATAACACGAGCTTCAAAGGCTTCACGGATAGAGTGACAGTCCACTTCAATATGCTTTGTGCGCTCATGATAGACAAGATTGGTCGTGATCTGAATAGCGCTTGTATTATCGGCATGTAGAGGTGTAGGATCGATCTCAGAAAAATCTAACTCCGCAAGCAAACCTCGAAGCCAAATGATTTCAGAACAAGCAAGAGACATCGCCCGATACTCAGATTCCGCAGATGACTTAGAGACTCTATCTTGCTTCTTACTTTTCCAAGATATTAATGCATCACCTAAGAACACACACCAACCAGTGATGGAGCGACAGGTATCCGCACAACCAGCCCAATCAGCATCACTATAAGCAGCAAGGCGAGTAGAATTGCCTGTAGGGAAGAACAAGCCACGAGTAGAAGTGCCTTGAACATAGCGTGTGATCCTACGAATAACAGCCAAATGAAGATGACGAGGAGTCTGAAGGAACTGGCTGACTTGCTGTACAGCAAAAGAAATGTCTGGTCTAGTAAAGGTGAGATAAACAAGGCTACCCACCAACTTTCTGTATAAACTGGGATCAGCAAGTAAGTCGCCCTCCTCTTTGCGAAGCTTGACATTTAATTCCATGGGAGTATCAACAGAAGTAGCCCCTTGTAGACCAGCTGTAACCACCAAGTCACTCGCATACTTATGTTGATTGAGGGAAATACCAGAGTGACTATGATGCACCTCAAGACCAAGAAAATATGTGAGAGACCCAAGATCTTTCATATGAAAGGACTCGGAGAGATGAGTTTTGAGCTGACCAAGTAAAGCAGAATCGGAACTAGTGTTCACAATATCATCAACATAAACCAAAAGAACAACAATACCCATGTTTGATTTTCGAAGAAACAAGGAAATGTCATACTTGCTCTGCCTGAATGAAAATTTTAATAAAGTGGTGCGAAATTTATCAAACCAAGCCCTCGGAGCCTGTTTGAGACCATAAAGAGAGCGACGAAGCTTACACACATGTGAAGTCGGAGAGGGAAACAATCCCGGGGGTGGCTTCATATAAATACACTCTTTAAGATCCCCATGAAGAAAAGCATTTTTTACATCCATTTGATGTAGTGGCCAATCACTGGAAGCAGCAAGAGCTAGAATCGTACGAACAGTAGTCATTTTAGCCACAGGAGCAAAGGTCTCTTCATAATTGACACCATATTCCTGATTATTTCCAAGTGCAACAAGCCGAGCTTTGTAACGATCCAAACTTCCATCAGATCGGACCTTGACTGAGTAAACCCATTTGCAACCCAGAGGAATAATAGTGGGAGGACAGGGCTCAATGTCCCAAGTGTGATTGGCCTCTAGAGCGGCAATTTCTTCCTGCATAGCTTGTCGCCAACAATCATGCTTAGCAGCATGTGAGTAGCATGTGGGAATATCAAATTTGGACAATGAGCAGTAAGGGCTGAAATAGAATTGCCAGAACTAGAAGAGGGAAATCCATACCTATTCGAAGGTACAGACACTCGAGAAGAGCGACGTACTGAAGGTGCTGCAACTGATTGCATCTGGAGCGTGGTAGGATCAGATATCGGGTGAGCCACCGAAAGAGACTGTGGGCGGGAGCGTCTCGTATACACAATACCTGGTTGAAAGCGAGAGCTGACTGGGTGAAGATCTGAGAACTGTTGCTCAAAGGAGGGAAGGACCACAATAGAAGAGGATGACACAATAGAAGAGGATATAGGAAAGAAATGTTGATTTTCAAAGAAAATAACATTCCTAGAAATACGTATACGATGTAATGTAGGATCATAGCAAACAAATCCCTTTTGACACATATTATATCCTAAGAAAGCACATCGAACATATTGAGCAGATAATTTATGTCGCTCATGAGGAGGTAAATGAACAAAGCATACACAACCAAAAATACGAAGGTGATCATAACTAGGTTGCTTAGCAAATAAGCGGAAATAGGGAGACTCCATATGTAGGACTTGAGAAGGTAAACGATTAATCAAGTGAGTAGCAGTTTTTAGAGCCTCTACCCAAAACATGGATGGAACAGAAGATTCTAACAAGAGAGTACGTACCACATCTAAAAGATGACGATTTTTGCGTTCGACAACTCCATTTTGTTGAGGAGTAGAGGGACATGAGCGTTGATGAATAATACCCTTAGAAGCCAAGAATGCTTGAAACTCAGTAGACAAATACTCACCACCAGAATCTGTGCGTAATGTCTTAATAGAAGTAGAAAATTGATTGTCAACATACGCTAAAAACTCAGTGAAAGTACGAAAGACCTCAGATTTAGAGCGAAGAAAGTAGACCCAAGTAAATCTGCTATGATCATCAATGAAAGTCACATAATATTTAAATTTCTCATGTGCACTAATCGGGGAAGGTCCCCAAACATCACTATGGATAAGATCAAAGCAGTGAGATGCTCTACTTGCATGCAAAGGGAAGGGAAGAGTTTTACTTTTACCAAGTTTGCAAGAATCACACTCGAGAGATAAAGAATAACGATCCTTATTACCAGGTAAATCAGAGTTCAATACATGAGATAAGATCTGAGTATTAGGATGGCCTAAACGACGATGCCACACCATACTAAGATCTGAAACATTATTACAAGAAAAAGACTTAATAGGAGAAAGTGGAGAAAAATCTGGAACAGGTAAAAATAATGGAAACAAGCGCCCCACTTTAGGTCCCTTCGCGATCGGCTTTCCCGTTACCTAGTCTTGCACAACACAACCATTACCAGAAAAATTGACAGCACAATTGTTATCAACTAATTGGCCAACTGAAATAAGATTCGTGGAAAGCTGAGGAGCAAGAAACACATCAGTGAACTTAGAAGAGGCATCGCCAATAGCAGCTATGGGCAAAGAGCTGCCATTGACAGTCTGAATGGAAGATTGACCAGTGTAGGGCCGAACATGACACAAAGCGGTGGGATTATTAGTCATGTAATTAGAGGCCCCCGAGTCCACGTACCAGAGTTTAGTAGAATTGTTACCTTGAAACCCCATTGCTAATAATGTTGAAATTAACATCTGTTGCACCATTTATGAGGTGCAGTAATCTGGTGCAGGAGGTGTAGGAACAGAGCACACAGTTAAAGGAGAGTCGTGTGTTGCAGAAGTTGCTACAGGAGGGACAATAACTGAAGTCTGAAATGCTTGGGCCTGACGATTCTGGGGGCGAATACAACATTCTTTGATAATGTGACCCTTCTTCTTGCAATAAAAACAAAACTTCTTAGGGCAAGTGGCAGCAATATGCCCATATTCCTTGCAGCAAAAACACTGCAAGTTTTTAGAATGCTTAGGTGGTCCGCGTCCTTGGGCAGCATAAGCTACAGTTGCCGTCCCGGAACTGCCATGAGATTGCTCCAAAATAGCTTGAGTACTAAGGCGTTGCTCTTCGCGAAGTAACTCACCAAAATAAATATCAAGAGAGGGAACAGAAGATCTATTCAGTAAAGAGGAGCAGACAGATTCATATTCCGGACATAGTTTCATAAGAAACTGATCACGCCGGGTAGTCGCGTGAATAGTCTGAATAGTTGAGAGAGCGGCAATAGAAACATCTGCTGTAACCAAATCAGCATATTCATGCCAAAAAGTCAGAAATGCCGAGTAGTAGTCCTAGATGGAAAGACTACCATGTTGAAACATGGCAATCGCATGTTCTAATTGAAAGCGACGAGCATCGTTATCCTGATGATAAACTTTCTTCCAATAAGCCCACATAGATTGAGCGGAGCGATGGGGCCACAAGTGGGTGACAATGTGAGGCTCCACTGAACCAAGAAGCCAAGACATGATGCGTGCATCAAGCATAGCCCATGAAGGAGAAGACCCAACATCCTGAGATTTGTCAAAAGTGGATGGTTTTTCAACATCTGTGCCATCAATATGACCCCAAAGGTCTTTTCCCTTGAGAAAAAGTTCAAACTGAAATGCCCAAGTAGAATAATTTGTGCCTGTAAACTTAACACACAAAGGTGCAGAATCCATAGAAAATAAATAGAACCCGAGACAAAAGGATTGACAAAAAAAAATCCCAAAAGAAAACTGACCCACGATAGCCACAAAAATACTGAGAAAAATGGTTGTGGTTGGGTGCAGCACGGATCAACACAGACTTGACCGAAAAACACGAGAGGCACCTTCGAAACCGAAAAGACAAAAAAGAATTTGAGGGAAGAAAAATTAGCAACCTTGCTCTGATACCATGTCAAAATATTGTGTGAATGACCGAATACCTTGGCCTTGAGTTTTGTATATTATATATAGACTTTACAAGGATGCTTTACATGGAAAGTAAATAAAAGCAAATAAATTCCAGCATGATTCTAGCCCTATACATGTAAACTATAATCTGTCAAATAATATATGCTAACTATACAGAATAATAAATGGAGAAATAAGGAAACAATTGTGGGCTAAAATAAGGAAAGAAGGGTGGACAGCAAAGCTGTCCTTTGACATGTATACTAATTGTTGACATGACATGAACCAAATGGAAAATTTAATGAAACATGGCAAGTATGCAACTTGAGGCTAATTAAACCCAGAAATGTTGGAATTCATACTGTCTTGAATAAGGCAAGTGGTTGTTGAATTGTGATATCAACATTGCCCTCCAGATGTACTTCTTGGAATGTTGGAATTTTGTAAGCAAATATCTTCACTCTTATCACATTCACGCACCTCCAGCTTTTTCAACAAAGGCCATTCTGAAGTATGTGTCCCAGGGTAGAAACTCTTGACTTGTTGCAGATTCAACAGTCTCAGAGAGGTCATATAGGGAATACAAACCTAGGAGTTGTCTCCACTCCATCTTCCTTCACAACAAGTTCCTCTACTCCACAAGATGATACCTACAGGTCCTGAAGTTGCACAAGGTCTCTAACTAAAGAGGCTGGAAAAAGGTATTTTAGACTCTGACAATGACCAACTTCTAATAACCTCAAGTTTTGAAAGGTGAGAATTCCATAGGGATCCTTATTCCATATATGCTCAAGGCTTGGTAGAAAATATAAAACCAGTTTGCTCAACACAGTGGCTGTTACAGCTTCCTTAACATTTATCCACTCCATGTCATAAACCACTTGTAATGAACTACAGTCCACCGCTCTCAGAAACTGTAGACTCTGTAACCTGTTCAGCATACTGGATGGAAAAATATTCAGCAGTTTTCCACAGGATGCTACCCTAATCTCTTTTAGTTGGGAAAATGAATCTTCAAGAAGTTGGTTGTGCCATATCTTTTCCACATTATCTAGGCCTGAGACATTTAATAATTCCAAGCTAGGAAATGCTACCTGCAGAATTCATTTAACCATTCTATTAATGATATCTATATATTCCAAATGAATGACATAAAGATGATAGAAACCTCCCAACATCCACCTCCACCCCTTCCCCTTCCCCATAAATTTGCCACTGTTGCATTCTTGTGGGAAGAAAGCTTGAAAATAGTTAGGTAAACATCCTTCAACTTAATCTCCCCAACCCAACTATCCCACCAAAATCTTGTGCGTGTACCATTACCAATGTGGATGTTGGTTCTAAGAGTGAACTTATCCCAGCCTTTTCTAATGTCTTTCCAAAGACTTAACCTGTAAGAATCCCTCACCTCTCTAGTGGTCCAACCCCCTCTACCTCCCCAAATTTCCAAGAATGACTTTTCTCTAAAGACTTTTCTCCAAATTTCCCGTAGGGATTATTTGTTTTAGATTCAGCCTTATATATAGTTTTTCTCTTTTCTTATATATATTGCACAAGCTATGAAGTAAATGTACAGAAAAATTTCTCTCTAAATCATCATGGTACCAAAGACACCTCTATTAGTTTGATGCTTTTACTGATGACCTATTCCCCTTGCCTCCTATCCTTGCTGTTTGAGTTTGCAACTGCCCTCACACAAAGAACCATGTTTGAATTGGTGACAAAAGTTTCTGGTTCTGGAGCACCACTGCTTATTCCTTCTACTGTAACAGTTCAACATGATAATGTACATACAGATGACTTCTAACAAACTTGATGGTATGAATTACTCTGCATGGTCCTAGTTTGTGAAGCTGCAGGAAAGGGGAAGTTGGGATACTTGAATAGGCAAAAGAAACAGCCAATTTTTTCTAATTCATTTGTCTATACTTGGCTGAGGAGAATGCAATGTTGATGTCATGTCTTCTTAATTCAATAACTTTAGATATTAGTTCACCTTTTCTTTGACTTCCTACAACTGATGATACTTAGGATGCTATGACTCAAACTTATTTCAATGGTAGTGATGCTTCCCAGATTTACAAACCTAGTCACAAGACACATGAGACTAGACAACAAGGGAAGACATTGACCAGCAATGTTTCTACTCCTTACGCTAATTAGCAAGACCTTGATTTTCTCTAGCCAATGTGATATGGAGTGTGTTGTAGATACAACAAACCTAAAGAAGAAAATCAAGAATGAGATGATCAATTTTTTTTTTTTTGATAGGTAAATAAGAGTTGTAATAGCAACACCTAGAAGTGGCGAAAAAAGTACACACAAAGTATACAAACAACGCCCAAGAAGCTAGGCAAAAAGAAAGATGAAAAACCCTTCTCCTAACTAGACAAAAAGCCACTCTATAAAAACAATCATGGACAAAGAATGATCCTCTAAATACACCCTACCCCAATTCATAAAAGCGTACAAAAAAGAATGTTTTAAAGCTTGGTCAGACCGTTCAATGTCATTGAACACTCTTTCATTTCTTTCCTTCCATAAGGTCCACATCAAGCAAAGGGGCCAGCCCTCCAAGCCATCTCTCTTCTCTTACTCACAAAAGTTTCATGCCAACCAATCAAATTCCTTTTAATTGAGGAGTGCAGGACCCACTGCAAATCAAATAGAGAGAAAAGCAAGCTCTACAGCATTGTAGCCTTCTTACAAAATAGGATCAGGTGGTCACAGGTTTCCTTTTCCTCTTTACACAAGTAACACCTATTCGGCATATTCTAACCCCTTCTTTTGAGCTGATCAATGGTCAAGATTCTGTTCCACGATGCTTCCCAAGCAAAAAAAGCTTACCCTCAACAAAACCAAGACCTCCAAGGAATTTAAAATGTTCCATGTGCAAATTTCAAACCATTTTACCCTAAACAGAGTGTTAAAAAGAAATATCATGAGATGGTAAAGTAAAGGATTTTAAGAGCCAAACTGACATTTTCATTGAAGAGCACTCCAAAGGGCACATCTAGGTTTCCATGGTCAAGCTGTTGTAGAGAATGACATCCTGGATAGACACTTGTTAGGTTGGGCAAAAATTCTAGTGAAAGGTGGGTTAATTGAGGAAATACGATATTGCCTATAGCCATCACTTCTACACCTCCAAGTGGCATAGGATCTGAGGCCATAGAAGGAAGGAAAAGGTTTCTCAAGCTGCCACAGTTGTCCACATTCAGCCATTTCAGGTTTTGGAAGCACAAGTTGTCTCTAGGGTCCTTGTTGCATATATGCCTCAACTTAGGAAGACCAATTGAGGTTAATTTTTTCAACTTAGAGAGCAGCCGAACATATTCATTATTAACATCTATACCTTCAAGATCAAATACTTCTTCTAGTAGATCACAGTTTTTTAAAATTACTACTTCCAAATTCCGTAAGCTGCGTAGCAAAAAGGATGGCAAGAATTTCAATAGTGATGCACAATTCTCGACATGTAGTGAGTGGAGGTTACCGAAGGACTCAAATGGAATTTGACCATGCCATACCTCCTACAACATGGAAATTTTAGACAGGATCAGTACAGTAATATATTGCAGTAATTGCATATATCAAACTTGCAAGGACAAGAACAGAACTGCAATAAATATGTTTAGTCAGTAATCATAATTTAACATGTATCAATGATAATTGAGATCTCAGTGGAATCAATGTCCTGTCATGCATGTATATAATTGCTAAAATGTTAAATATAAGGTCTGATTTCTCATAATTTTAGGCATTTGCATTTTTTAATTAAAAAAAATAACAGCTTAATTTTATAAAATATCATTAATTTCCATGGAACATAATATAAAAGAATAACATTATTATATGTTAGGTCTAACATAGTTATATGTTAGGTTGGAGTTGGGTCAGGATGACCAACATACATTGCCTTTGTGTTATACTAATCCCTGAATGGGTTGGGTCAACCCATTCACATTGCATTGATAAACCAGAATAAATTGGCAAGAGAATTTTACACCAAGCCTCTCCATAACTAGTGGTATGTGGCTAAATCACCAACAAAAACCTCATAGGCTCTGTGAGGATTACAATAGTTTTCTCATTAAACATCAATGAAAAAAGATTGAATTGAGCTAGAACCAAGCAACTTTTTATAAGTACTTTGTAAGTGGACAATGGAAATAAAAAATAAGTTGAGATTATTTTCTACATCTTTCCCTATAATAATTTCGAATGCCACTTGTTATGGTAAGCAAATTGCTATTTGAGCTAAAGACAAAGCAAACCAGAGGTATGTATCCATAACATATGCACCATATTGTCCTGCTGCCCCTCATGTATAATGCATGAAGCATAAGATACTAACAATGAATGATCATATAAAGGAGAAACATACAAATATTATTGAAGTGTGTTTCATGAAGGTACAACTCTTTGATGAAGAGCTTCAAAGACTGAAATACTAGTATTATCTTATGTATTTTATAAAATACCTATTAGGTAAGCATTATTTTCCTTGCCTTTCATTAAAAGATTGAAATTTAGTACAATAGACAATCATTCATATCAAGGGTCAATATCTTTGCTGGTAAAGTGCTGTAAGAATAAGGGTTATAGATTATATCACTTAGGACTTGAAGTGGAAGTGGGGCTTGTTGGCCCAATTGTTTGACTAGCACATCCTGAGAATTTCTGCTTGAAGAATAACATTACCTAAATTGACAAGGGAAAATAAGATGCCATAGAAAGGACTATTAAGCATAAAATACCTGTTTTCTGGAAAGCAATATGTGAGTACCAGGTTCACCCTCCAAACAAATTCCTTTAGACTTTACTTGAGTTTACCTCAATTCTTTCATGCTTACATAAATGGAAGGCAGTGCCTTCACTTCTGAACAGAAGTTTAGCAGCTTTGGTAGATGTTGTAATGTCAAGGATCATAATTAAGGGAACAAAATTGTATCAGCTACATCATTGCCATCTTTTAATTCTTTGCCATATTGTTCAACCATCTCATCCATAACCCTGCATCTTTTTATTTCTATTTCTTGGAGTTGTGGAAGGCTTCGAGCCAAAGATATTGAAAAGAGATATTTAATTCCATCACAATCATCAACTTTTACAATTCTTAAGTAACCAAAGGACCCTGGTGGAAGTTGTCCATGGCACACTTCTTGCAAGTTAATCAGCTTTGTGAGATAATTACTCCAAGGCAGAGAAGACAGGATTTCCTGGAACTTGTTCCACTGAATGCATGATATATTGAATTTCTGGACTGCTTTCAACATGAAAATGCTTTAATGCTGGAAAACCTTCCCTATCTAATTCGGAAAGAACATGATTAGCACCACTAAGTTCATGTAAGTATAGATCTTTTGCTCTTTTCAACAATTTACTAATACCATCCATGGAATGGAGGCTTGTGTTGAGCTTATTGAGCTTCAGTGATTCTATGGTTTCACAATTTTCACACTAACTCCAGACATCACCAGTAAGTATTTTAAATCTTATCAAGTTCTCAAAGAGTATGCCTTTTGGCAGTAACTTGGCATCTGGTACTTCTATATCTAAAGTGACCAAGCGAGACAAATATTTAAGTTCAGCAAGGCTAGCATTAGTTTTTTTTATCATTGGATCCTTCAACCTCCCATCCTGTAAAGCTATTTTCCATACTCATACTCTAACAAGCTTGATATGATATTTGGTGGAATTACTTGAAGTTTGGAACAATTACTCAAATCCAACAACCTTAGATGGATTACTTGCCCAATTTATTTGGGCAACTTTTCAATATTAGAACCTATAAGGCTAAGAGATTCTAATTTCTCCCAATATGCACCAATCTAAACTCAGTGTTCGAAGATTTGCAAGGCAGTGAAGTGATGAAGGGAGTGATAATTCATATTAGTGAGATCTAAAACTTTGAGCTTTTTCATCCCTTCAAAAAATGTATTTGGCATTTTCAAAATGGGATCACTAATGTGATTGTAGACCCTCCATTTTGTCCATTTAGTACATGTCTCTAAGTTCACTTCTAGTGCTCCACAATAGTTCCTTAGTGGCCCATTGCTACTCATACTACTTACCTTTTCTTTAGCCACCTGGAGACATTGGTTGAGGGATTTATCTAACCCCATTGTAACTCTTTGCAACCCTAATTTAGACTTAGGCTTTTCCTTCCTCTTTAGGATAGCTTTTAAGTGCACTTTTAAGATAGCACACTTAGGCATGTTTAGGTCACTTAGACAATGTCTTGATCACTTTAGGTCACTTAGACACTGTCCTAAACCACCTAGGCCCATTAAGACACATTAGGCCTACCTAGGTCACTTAGGCACATTTAGCCCATTAAATACCACCTTAGGCCAATCTAGGTTCACTTAGGCTCATTTAGGTTACTTAGACCCATTTGGACACCCCTAGGTAGGCTCATTTAGGTTACTTAGACTCATTTGGACACCCTTAGGCCCCTTAAGACTCATTAGGCCCATCTAGGTCACTTAGGCCCACTTAGACACACTTAGCCCATTAGACATTTTTAGCATGACTTGTATGACTTGCATGGTTACATGGCTTGTGTGGCTCAGTTTTTATTTATTTATTTATTTTTATTTCTATTTTTATTATTATCAATCACCTGTTTATTTTTATTTGTTATCTTTCTTTTTATATTATTTTTCTTATTTTTTAATTAACTTATTTATTTATTATTGTTTTATCTTTTTCTAATTTATTTACTTATTTATTTATTCATTCAATTATTTAATTTAATAAATTTCATGATTTTGCAAGGAAACTTACCATTGGATAAGGAATGTGGGACTCTCCTTGGAAGACGTTTTTGGGGAGTTTGAAATTTTGAGGATTTGTCTTGGTGCGGAAGATATGAAGATGGCATGGGAGTCCAAGGAAAGTGAGACTCTCCTTGGAAGGCGTTTTTGGGAAGTTTGAAATTCTAAGGATATGTTTTGGTAAGGAAGATATGGATATTGGGAGTTTAAGGAAAATTGAACTCCTTGAGAATAATTGAGAGTCCCCAACTACATGTATTTTGGAATATAAAAAGGAGAATTTGAACTGAAATGGGACTTTGGATGGGAAGATGGGAGAAAGAAGGAAAAATGGGAAACTATTATTGGAGAATGGAGAATGGATTCACGGATGAGGGGAATTCTTTTAGAGATCATGTCATTAATGGAATTGTGGGCTGCCATACAAGGGGGAACGACCATTGGAAAGATGGGATTTGTCACTTAAAATGCACACGCACCAGAAATTCTAGAGGGGAGAATAGACACACCAGAAAAACATGCACACAGTTTGGGAATTCGAGGGGGGTATCATACACGTTTCTGAGAGGGTTTTGGAGGAACACGGACAAGATTTTCTGAAAAGGGTAGACAACCCGCATAAGAATGGAGAGGAAAGGAATTCAACTGACACCATGAAGAGGGCGGCCATCTGAATGATTTACCTAGAATCAACACGCACCATGAATTTTCTGGGTGGAGATTAACACTAGAGTTTTCTGAAGGGATGTTGAAGAGAGTGAACTGCATCTTCTGAAGGCTTTCCCAACACGCCTCATTGTGGATTCTGTAGGGACTGTGCATAGGAGGATCTCCATGAGGGCTGCATCCTTGAGATCACATAGCCATACATGACTTTCTAGTCCTTTTTATGAGGTATAGGGACTCAAAGACGAAAGTTTTTGAATAGGTCTTCAAGATTTTACCCAATAATGCTAGAATTTCCAAACTTTGCACTAGTGTACTTTCCAAAAGCGCTAACAGTTGGCTTGGAGGAGTCTAGACTCATACCTACCTTATTGAGAATTGGACCATAATCTTAGATGTACCTACATCAAGAGGTAAAAATAAGTAGGGGTGCTACCAAGCTACCAAACAAGAACAAAGCTCTGTTATAGGTAACATTTTTTGTCCCTGCTGGGACTAGAGCATGGAACATTGCATATCTCCACCCCATACACTAGTCGCATGAGCCAAGCCTCAAGGGCTTGAACAACTTTAATTTTTCTTAATTAGAAAAGAATAGATTAAATAAATAACTAGCAAAATTTCAAGGATCTCATATGCACACATAGGTGAGCATCATTATCCACGTATTATTTCCCATATCCTTCCAGGCCACTGCAGTAAGAAAAAATGTAAACAAGAATGCACTCCACTCCAAATTTTCAGACCCAAAAAAAGCAGAAATATATGACTTCAATAATATGTACAAATAGCAGTGACTTTGGGTACAATGTCTCCATTGAATAAGTAAACGTACTTATTTCCACAAACAACACTGATTGAAACTTTGCCTACAAACTAAAAATAAAATATATGATTCCAATAAATTTAATTTGGTAAAGTCATGTTAACGAATTTGTTGAAAGAGAGAGAGAAAGGAGAAAAACCTTATTTTCATTCATATATTTTCTACTTACAATTGAGAGATATATATATATACAAGGCTAGGAGTCCTAACTACCATACATATGACCTATATTAATAAGGAAAGATAGTATACTATACATACATTATATTCAACACTCCCCCTCAAGCTGGAGCATATACGTCATATGCACCAAGCTTGTTACAAATATATTTAATCCTAGGACCTCTGAGAGATTTAGTGAAGATGTCTGCTAGTTGATCATTTGAATTGACAAAACTTGTAGCAACACATCCTGATGCGATCTTCTCTCTAATGAAATGACAGTTAACTTCAATATGCTTGGTCCTTTCATGAAAGACTGGATTGGATGCAATATGTAATGCGGCCTGGTTATCACAGATGAGTTTCATCTGTTCATCCTTTCCAAATCGCAACTCCTGAAGAAGATGTCTCAACCATATGAGTTCACATGTTGCCAAAGCCATAGCTCGATACTCGGCTTCAGCGCTAGATCTGGCCACTACATCTTGTTTCTTACTCTTCCAAGATATTAGATTACCTCCAATAAAAACACAGTACCCTGAAGTGGAACGTCTATCTGTGGGTGAGCCAGCCCAATCTGCATCTGTGTAACCAATAACTTGAGTATGACCTCTGTTCTCGTACAATACACCTTGGCCTGGTGTACTTTTGATATATCGAAGAATACGGATTACGACATCCCAATGGCTATCACATGGTGACTGTAGGAATTGACTAACAACACTCACAGGAAAAGAAATGTCTGGACGAGTAATGGTGAGATAGTTCAATTTACCTACGAGTCGTCGATATCTCCCGGGGTCTCCTAAAGGCTCCCCCTGTCCTGGTACAAGTTTGACATTCGGATCCATAGGTGTGTCTACCGGTTTACAGTCTAACATACCGGTTTCTTCCAGGATGTCTAAAGCATACTTCCTTTGGGAAAGGACCACACCAGAACTAGATTGAGCTATCTCAATTCCCAAGAAATAATTGAGTTTCCCCAAGTCTTTGGTCTGAAAGTGGGTAAAAAGATGTTGCTTTAGTTTCTGTATACCATCCTGATCACTGCCTGTAATGACGATGTCGTCCACATAAACAACCAGATAAATACACTGCCCCAAGGAGTTATGATGATAAAAAACTGAATGGTCTGCTGTACTGCGAAGCATGCCAAACTCTTGAACAACAGAACTAAAACGGCTAAACCATGCTCGAGGAGATTGTTTCAAGCCATATAGAGAACGGCGTAACCTGCACACTAAACCAGACTCCCCCTGAGCAACAAAACCAGGAGGTTGCTCCATATAAACTTCCTCGGCAAGATCACCATGAAGGAAGGCATTTTTAATATCCAACTGATAAAGAGGCCAAGAACACATAGCAGCCATGGAGAGAAGCAAGCGGACAGAAGCAATCTTGGCAACAGGGGAGAATGTGTCACCATAATCAGAACCATAAACTTGAGTATAGCCTTTAGCAACTAAGCGGGCCTTAAGGCGATCAACCTGACCATCAGGACCAACCTTAACTGCATAGACCCAACGACAACCAACTGTAGATTTACCAGGGGGTAAAACAACAAGATCCCAAGTGCCATTAGAGTGCAGAGCAGCCATTTCATCCACCATTGCCTGTCGCCAGCCTGGATGGGAAAGAGCTTCATGGGTGCTCTTGGGAAGAGAAACAGAGGATATAGCAGAAACAAAAGCAGAATAGGGTGAAGATAATCGATGATAACTCAAAAAATTGTAAATAGGATGAGGATTACGAGTAGAGCGAGTACCTTTCCGAACAACAATGGGTAAGTCATTAGGAGAAGGCAGAGCCGGGGCAGGTGAAGCCGAAGGGATAGGAAGTGAGTCAGTAGGTGCCTCAGGAAAAGGGAGAGGAGCAACGACACGAGGACGACGATGATAAACCTGAAGTGGTCGAGGGGGCATAGCTTCAGGTGGGGAGACAATGGGAATGGGCAAGACTTCAGAAACAGGAAGAGACTCAGAAGTGGTGGAAAAGAAGGGTGAGTCCTCAAAAAAGGTGACATCAGCGGAGATAAAGTACCGATGAGTCTCAAGGGAATAACAACGATAACCCTTCTGAAGTCTGGAATATCCCAAGAAGAGGCACTTCATGGCTTTGGCGGAAAGCTTGTCCTGTCCAGGAGTGAGAATATGAACAAAGCAAGTACAACCAAAGACACGAGGAGGAAGGAAATAAAGTGGTTGGTCAGGGAAAAGAAGGGAGTGAGGAATCTGATCATGTAAGACAGAGGAGGGCATACGATTAATCAAATAACAAGCGGTAAGAACAGCGTCCCCCCAAAAGCGAAAAGGAACGTGACTATGGAGGAGGAGAGTACGAGCTGTCTCAACAAGATGTCGATTCTTGCGTTCAGCTACCCCATTTTGTTGAGGAGAATGAGCACAAGAAGACTGATGAAGAATCCCATGATGAGACATAAACGAAGTAAATTGGGCTGAAAAATATTCCCTGGCATTGTCACTGCGTAACACACGAATAGAAATATTGAACTGGGTTTGGATTTCAGTATAAAATTTCTGGAAAATTAAGAATAACTCAGCTCGATTTTTCATTAAAAATAACCAAGTACATCGAGAATAGTCATCAATGAAAGTGACAAAATACTGAAATCCTAAAGTAGACGCAGCCCGACAAGGACCCCAAACATCAGTGTGGACAAGCTCAAAAGGAGACTTTGCCCGATTATTCAAACGCTTTGGGAACGAGACACGAGTATGTTTCCCAAGCTGACATGACTCACACGGAAGCGACGACAAAGTGGAAAAACGAGGAACCATCTTCTGGAACTTGGAGAGACTAGGGTGGCCCAGACGATTGTGAATGAGGAGAGGAGCATCAGTGGAAATGCAAACTGCAGGAGATGAATCTGAGGTGAGGTGATAGAGGCCTTGAGACTCACGTCCTATGCCAATCGTCTTCCCCGTACTCCGGTCCTGCAAGGTCACAAATTTATCAGAAAATGTAATAGAACAATTAAGAGTACGAGTGATTTTGCTGATGGAAATAAGATTAAAAGGACATTCAGGAGTATAAAGGACAGAAGTGAGAGGTAGAGAAGGCAGAGGAAGGGCCAAACCAATACCTTTAGCCACAGTTTGAGAACCATTAGCTAAGGTAACAGTAGGTAAATCAGAGGTAGTAGTAATAGAGGAGAAAAGATCCTTATTACCAGATAGGTGATCAGATGCTCCAGAATCTAGAATCCAGGGTCCAAGAGAAGATGTGTGGGTAAGACAGGCAGAGGCATTACCAGGCTGGGCAACAGAGGCAATAGAAGCCTGAGATGTCTGAGATGCGGAGGAGCTCGGAGGCTGAGGCAACAGAGAATCAGAGGACTGGGCCATATGGGCAGTGCGAGGAGGTCTTC
Source organism: Vitis vinifera (assembly GCF_030704535.1). Lineage (NCBI taxonomy): Eukaryota > Viridiplantae > Streptophyta > Magnoliopsida > Vitales > Vitaceae > Vitis > Vitis vinifera. The sequence continues at coordinate 14,569,405 of NC_081818.1, forward strand.
CATGTAACTGATAGCAACGATCGCGAGTGTGGCCAAGTTTATTGCAATAGGTGCATTGAGGACGTTGGCCTCTACCTCGGGTACCACTGCGTCCTCCTCGAGAGGTAGTTTGAGAAACTAACACAGAAGAATCTGAAGCGCTATCAGATGGCAAAGTCTGAGTGGACGAGATACGCAGGAGGCGAGCAAACACATCATCCAAGGACGGAACTGATGAACTGCCAAGAATCTGATCACGAATAGGCTCAAGATCCGGACGGAGGCCAATAAGAGTAAGAACCATGAAGAACTTGTCAAGCTGTGTTTGTTGAGCCCCAACATCAGGAGTAAGAGGCATCACAGTCAGGAACTGCTCCTTAAGAGAGGCAATCTGACCAATATAAGTAGATAGGTCCAAGTCCTGTTGGCTGAGATGGACAATAGCAGAAGCCACCTTATAAAGACGCTGGATATCATTCGTGTATAATCCTTTGGCCTGAGTCCAAAACTTAAAACAAGTTTTATAGGCCTGAAGATGAAGAAGAATCCGGGGATCAACCGATTGCCATAATACACTACATAACTGTGCATCTATCTTCCGCCACTGTACGCGGTCAACCTCAGGGATATCTGCCTCCTGGGTAACCAAGTGATCCTCATATCCTTGACCCATAAACCAAAGTTCAACAGAAGCAGACCAGGAGAGATAATTCTCACTGCCAACCAATTTCTCTGAGGTAATCATAGGAGATCCAGAGATAACAGAGGTAAAGATCTGATTTTTGGTGGTCATATTCACGTATTTGGATCGAAGAGAGCCCTAAGATGGGTTCAGATTTCGGCGGAGAGAGAAAAAAAAGTGAAACCACGGCTGTGAGAGGTGCAATCAATGGAGAAAAGGTTCGTGCGTGGACGGCGCGTGGCTCCTCTTTTGGTGCTGGTGTCTTCACAAAAGGTGGAGATCTCCTCCAGGCGCTCCTTCTGGTATGGTCGGTGTCGGAAAAATAGGTCGCCGGAAAGTTCGCCGGAAAGTTCGCCGGAAAGTTCGCCGGAAAATTTCGCCGGAAAATTTCGCCGGCGGTGAGTGGTTTCTAACGACGATCCGACTGACCGGAAAGTATTGGGAGATGGGAAAGGTGACCGGAAAGAAACACGGTCACCGGAAGGTTTCCCGGAGTTGATGACACGGAAAAACAGGAAAGAATTAGGTTTTCTTCCTTGGCTCTGATACCATGTTGAAAGAGAGAGAGAAAGGAGAAAAACCTTATTTTCATTCATATATTTTCTACTTACAATTGAGAGATATATATATATACAAGGCTAGGAGTCCTAACTACCATACATATGACCTATATTAATAAGAAAAGATAGTATACTATACATACATTATATTCAACAGAATTTTTAAGGCAAGTTAAAATGGTATTCAGGAACATTCAATCTGGTCTAAAACCCTGTAAATTTTAAACAACATGATTTTGAAAATGTCATTCCTCAAGTCTGACTTTCATTTTTCCAATATTATTACTCAAATCATGGGAGGCTAAATAAGTTAAAGGCAACAACAATTATCATTAAGTAACTGATAGCCTTATCTCACCATTGAAACTGAAATAGATCACTGAAAAAATAAATGAAGTAGAAGACTCACATTTTCTTTTATATAATCATCAAAAGAAGCTAGCTTGTTCAGTAATGCCTGCTCTGTCCCATCACTGGGGTCTTTGCTTTTAAGGAAACCAATAAAAATGCAGGGAAGATCTTAGACCCACTACAAGAAGAAGTTGAATATATAAGATAAAAATTGTAGTACATAAACTCAAACTACCACAAATTTGGAATTTAATTATAAAATTAGAAAATGGAATATGGAAAATTTACCATCGAGGAGATATTGAAAAAAATAATATCATTAGGAAAAAAGAAGAAAAGAGAGAGAGAGAGAGAGAGAGAGAGAGAGAGAGAGAGAGAGAGAAATTTTGAGGTAATAAATAAATAGATATATGAAAACACACTGGAAGGATGGAACCAAAGCACATGAGACTGATGCAAGTTACAGTCAACAAAGGTAAAAGAAATTTAAAAATGAAAAATAAATAAAAGAAACAAAAAACAAACACAAAAAAAAAAAAACAAACAGTCCAAAAATGAGCATTAAGGCTCAAAGTGGTTTCTACCATCAATAAAATTGAAAAAAAAAAAATACTTAGTAATCTAAATTTATAAGGGTAGCAACATAACTCCTTTTCCTTCAGGTGTAGAGCCCAGATCCAAATAGACACGAACTGCAAATATACTGTTTTAGCTTTCATTTTTAAATTTGATTATGTTAGACTACAAGATACACATTATGGGCCCAAATCCTACAAGTTTAAGCTTTTAGGAAAATTAGTTGTATAACATGGTATCAAAGCCTTATTTGGAAAAAGGTCATGTCTTTGAATATCACTATAAATTTATTTCCTCAATTTATTAAACCCAAAAGAGCTACTTTATTCCCCAACTTGTTTAGCCCAAAGGAGGCTTCATGTAAGGGAGAGTGTTAAGAGTGCATTGATATACATTGTGGGCCTAAATTCTACAAGTTTAAGCTTTAAAAAAAATCGGTCGTCTAACAAATCCCTACAATCATACACTCAATCCTTTCTTCCATAACCACCATGCCATACCAAGGGTTGTGGGTTTCTTCTGATCAAAGTGAAAAATATGTTGAATAAAAAGAAACAGACAAGAAGGTACATAGATGACTTGACTATTGGCCCGATTCTTGCATTAGTGCAGGTTCAGATATTACTTGTGGTGGAGCTTGAATAAAGAATGATGATGCAACTTATTTATGAGAATCAAATCATCGTTATGAGTGCTACAGTGAATTTGATTAGAAAGTCTTATCTAATTATTTAGTACAAATTGGTGAAATTATATCCTTTCAGATGCCCCCAAATAATATCCTGACTTGTTAAATGAAGCTAAAACATGCCTATCTCCAAAAGCCTTCTCCCAATCCTTCTTATCAAAGTGAAAAATATATCAAGTAAAAAGAAATGGATCAAAAAGTACATGGATGACTTGACTGTTGGCCTGATTCTTGCATTAATGCAAGTCCAGATATTGCTTGTGGTGCAGCTTGAATTATGAATGATGATGCAACTTATTTATGAGAATCAAATCATTATTATGAGAGCTACAGTGAATTTGATTAGAAAGTCTATCTAATTATTTAGTACAAATTGGTGAAATAATATCCTTTCAGATGGCCCTAAAGAAATGAATTCTCATCCCCATGTGTTTTTCTTTGGAGAAATTTACTTTTTCATCCCCATGTGTTTTTTTTTTTTTTTAGAGAAATTTACTGGAGATATTGAACTTCACTTGACAGGTCAAGAAGGGTTTCCAAGGGAAAGGGATTAATGAAAGAAGGAAGATAGAGAAGAAAATCCAACAAATTACCATGCCAGCTAAATATCAACTGCATCCTTTGCAGAGGAGACCCAAAAACACCAAAACACACAAATATCATCTGCTTGAGCCATGGAAAACAGAAGTGACAAACAATAGCACCTTAAAATATCATTTTACTGATTATCTTCCATCATTTAAATCTCGAAAAAGTAGCATCCTTTCAACATATGAAAAAGAATGATTTTATTCATTACATTTCCAACAAAATGATACAATATTTATAGTGTACAATTCAACAAAATTAGGAAACTGAATTATACAAAGAAAGTTTAGAAATCTTATACCCTACAAATCAGAAAAAATAAAATAGGAAATATAACTGTACAATACTATAAATCAAAGTATTAATTCCCTTTCAATCAAATTTCAAAAATTAGGGAGTCAATTCCTTGGTATCTTAATCAGATTAGTTAACACTGCCCTTTAAGCTGGTGAGTGATATTATTTGCTTCCAATTTGCAAGTCATCTTTTGGAATGATCGACTTGATAGACCATTTGTTAGGATATCAAGAAGTTGTCTATCAATTGAAACATAAGGAGGATAGATCAATCCACTATTTAACTTCTCTTTGATAAAATGTTGATCCACTTCAATATATTTGGTACAATCATGTTGACTTGGGTTGTGAGCAATATTAATTAATACTTTATTAAAGCAATATAGCTTTATAGCCTCATTCCACTTCACTCCTGGATCATCAAGAATTATTTTCCGCCAAAGTAATTCACCTATTTCTTGTGTCATAGCTCTAAATTCTCTTAAAATATCAAGAATATACTTTTTATCAAGACATGATGTATAATGAGAAGGGAAATTGTTTCATGATCACTGTGGGCAATTTCCAATACTAGCTAGGTGTTAAAGAAACAAAAATAGCACTGAAGATCCCCTTTCCAAGAAAGCCTAAAAAGCTTATGAGACAAGCTAGGAAACTAGATGTAAGGGAAATGGATAAGGTAATGTCCATGGGGATGGGAGTTAAAGCAAGGGTGCATCATGAATTAGAATCTACTAGAAGATCTTTGGCTTCAAGATTTAGCAATCAACATGAACTTCTACCTCATTTGAATCTGACTCAACTAGAAAGGGAACCAAATTCAAAATTCCATCCCATATGGCTATGGCAGAGTTTGTCTACCCTCTTAAGGTGGTATTCAAGGCCTTCATGAAGATATGCCTTTTGTTGTATGTCAAGAAGCCAAAGTAAAGTCAAGAATTGAAAGGAAAGTCAAGAATTGCCACTCTCCCTTGCCAAACTAATGACATAATTGATGATCAATTAGGGACATACAATAATAGGGATGCACAAGGACAAAAATGTTGGGTTATATCAACAATATGTCACCAACATATCACATATTAGATCCTTTTTTTTCACGATTTATTGGCTTATCACTAATATTTTACCAATTTTTTGCCAATATCATTGAGTTTTTCGACATTGAAGTCAACACTTTTTTCCATTTAATGCCAAAATTCCAAGTTGCTAATATTGGGCCACAAATGGATTTCTGATGTGGAATTAGTAAATTAAACCTAAGAAGAAGCTAAGTGTCAGCCCCTTAGCCACTTGATCTAGACCGGGAAAAATAGGCCTCATGGGTAGGCCTTGCACCCATGAGAGCCTGGATTGAAAGCAAGGGAAGCCTAGAGGGTTGGTGGTTCGAATCCTTGAAGCTTAGTGTGAGAATCACAAAGGAGTCAGGCGCGCACCGCGGACGAGCCAGGCGCGCACCGCGGGCTAGCCAGACGAGCACCGCGCACGCACCGCGGGCGAGCTAGACGAGCACCGCGCGCGCACCGGGGGTGAGCCAGACGAGCACTGCGCGCGCACCGCGGGCGAGCCAGAGGAGCACCGCGCGCGCACCGCGGGCGAGCCAGAGGAGCACCGCGCGCGCACCGTGGGCGAGCCAGACGAGTACCGCGCGCGCACCGTGGGCGAGCCAGACACGCACCGCGCGCGCACCACGGACGAGCCAGGCGCGCACCAAGGGCAAGCCAGACAGGCACCATGTGCACCTTGAAGGCACTTGGGCTAAGGAGTGGTGCAGAGGGATATTTTGGGAATTTAAATTAATTTGTATTTATTTAAATATTTCCATTATGTCTCCTCAGACATATTGATGTCTCCTCCAGAAACATTGAAAACGGCCCGTATTGCTCTTTAAGGGGGGGGGGGGGGGTGGGTGTCTCAAGGGAGATGAGCACCAAGGGCGAGCCTTGACCGCACCAAGAAGGCATCCTGGCATGACAATTGAGCATGCACACATGGGCTCCACGACATGTGTGGCATGCAACCCGTGGCTGCAGCAGCACGGGGCATGATGCGGCCTAGCCCCTCCCCGCGCCAGCACGAGGGCGCCTAAACCTTGTGCAAGCAAACCAACCAAGAAGACCATGGGCGCAATGCCATGGCCAGATGGGGCATCAGACAAACAGCCGACTAGCACCCGAATGCCTATGCACAGCACAGGGGTGCAATGCCCTGTGCACCAAGAGGGAACAGCCATGGGCGCAATGCCATGGCTCGTTGAAGCGGAACCTGACACAGGAAGGGAAAGCAACAGGCCCAGACCATGGGCACCTCGACATGGCTTGGGCTCACTCATCAGCGTGAGGGAGGCACACTGATACAGCTGGGACAGCTAGTGAGCAAGTCAAGGAGTTGCATAGACTGACAGTGGGCTGAGGCAAAACTGATGCTGATGCAAGTGGGTGGTTTCTCAGCAGGCCACCATCTGGGTGGTGGGTAGTTATACCAGCAGTTCAGAGCGGTTCTGAGCAGTTGCACCACCACCAGGGGAAAACTGCAGAGCTAGTCTTTTAAATAGGACTCCTGCAGCCTTGGGAGAGAGAGGAAGGAGAGAAAGAGGATCTCTGAATGCTTGGGTTGTAAGCATTATCCTCTGGCTCAAGGAACAATTTTGTATCTTGTAGGTTGAGAACTAATACAAGTTGGGAAGAAATTCCTGTAATCTCGTGTGTCCTTGTTCCTCTTTGGTTTGCTGTTGCTTGTGTGTGTGAGTGTTGTGAAGACTGGGAAGGAAGGTTGGCTAAGGAGGGGTCCTTAGCACCGCGCACCAGGTGAAAAATTTAGGGTGATTTTCGAGGGTGTGACAGTTGGTATCAGAGCAAGCACCAGAGATGGCTGGTGGCAGTGCAATGGAGGCCTTGCGGGAGAGGATGACTCAATTAGAGGAGGCGCTGGGAGAATGGCCACGTGATGATGGCACTGTGGCTTCGTGGGCAGAAAACACCATGGGAGAAATCCAATTACAGAGGAATCTGTTGGAGTCCCATGACAATTTCTTTGAGGAGAAAATGGCTGAGTTCAAAACCGAGATGCAGTCTCGGATTGATGAGTTCAAGGGGACCCTGCAGACCTATGGAGAAGACATCGCTGTTCTGAAGAAGGCGGTGTTGCAGGGATCTGCCTCAAGCCCTGAAGCCCCTTCCAAAGTTCGAGTCCCTGAGCCCAAAGGCTTCAATGGCAACAGAAACGCGAAGGAATTGGAGAACTTCTTGTGGGACATCGAGCAGTTCTTTAAGGCTGCTCATGTTCCTGATGGCGAGAAGGTTTCCATCACCAGTATGTATTTGACTGGTGATGCCAAACTGTGGTGGCGAACCAGGATGGAAGATGATGCAGAGTCGGGAAGGCCCCAAATCACCACTTCGGAGACTCTGAAGAAGGAATTGAAGGATCAGTTCCTCCCCACCAACACGGCATGGGTGGCCAGGGAGGCACTAAAAAGACTCAGGCACACCGGATCTGTGAGGGAATATGTCAAGGAGTTCAGTTCCTTGATGCTGGATATTAAGAACATGTCAGAGGAGGACAAGCTGTGCAACTTCATGTCGGGATTGCAAGGGTGGGCTCAGACGGAACTCAGGAGACAAGGAGTTCGTGATCTCCCTGCTGCCATGGCTGCAGCAGATTGTTTGGTGGACTACAAGATGGGTGGCGCCATCTCCACCACACAGAGACCCAGGTCGGAAGGAGGCAAGAAGGCTAAGTTTGAGGGCAAGACTTCTCAGAAGTCTGGGTGGAAGAAACAGGGCAAAAAGCCCGCTGTAGGAGGAAAACCAGTGGAGAAAACCACAAAGGTTGTGCAACAGACCACCCGGATGATGGGGTGCTTCATCTGCAATGGCCCTCATCGAGCCAAGGACTGCCCCAAAAGAGAGAAACTCTCAGCCTTGGTGACTGCAGAGGACAAGGGAGATTCTGACCCAGAGACTCCTCCAAGAGTCAACCCCCTGCAACTTCTGAACGTGATTCATGGTGAGACCCCTGTCCAGAAGTCCTTAATGCATATACATGCAATGGTGAACGGTGTGCAAGTGAAGGCCTTGGTGGACAGTGGTGCCACTCATAATTTCGTGGCCACCAAGGAAGCAGCCAGGTTGGGACTAAGGTTGGAAGAGGACACTAGCAGGATCAAAGCTGTGAACAGTAAAGCTCAGAAAATCCAAGGGGTAGCCAAGAATGTCCCCATGAAAATTGGTAATTGGGAAGGTATGTGTAGCCTACTTTGCGTACCCTTGGATGATTTTGATTTGATCTTGGGTATGGATTTCCTCCTGAGGGCTAAGGTGGCCCTAATTCCCCACCTTGGTGGGTTGATGGTGTTGGAAGAAAAGCAGCCCTGCTTTGTGCAAGCTTTGAGGGCAAAGGATGGTGGCAAGGGCCAACCAGAGATGTTGTCTGCCATCCAATTGAAGAAGGGATTGAAGAGGGGCCAGGAGACTTACGTTGCAGCCTTGATCGAGATCAAGGAGGGACAGACTATGGAGGTCCCTGATTCTGTGGTCAAAATCCTTAAGGAGTTCAGTGATGTTATGCCTGCAGAACTCCCCAAGGAATTGCCACCCCGACGACCTATTGACCACAAGATAGAATTGCTACCTGGAACAAAGGCCCCTGCACAAGCTCCTTACAGAATGTCCCCTGCGGAGTTGCTGGAATTATGTAAGCAACTGAAGGAGTTGTTGGATGCAGGCCTGATCCAGCCCTTAAGGGCTTCATATGGTGCACCAGTGCTCTTCCAAAAGAAGCATGATGGCTCTCTCCGCATGTGCGTGGACTATAGAGCACTCAACAAGGTAACCATCAAAAACAAGTACCCGATCCCCTTGGCTGCAGAGCTCTTTGACCGACTATCAAAGGCTTCTTACTTTACCAAGTTGGACCTGAGATCGGGCTATTGGCAAGTACGGGTTGCAGCAGGAGATGAGGGGAAAACAACTTGTGTAACTCGGTATGGCTCATACGAGTTTCTGGTAATGCCTTTTGGATTAACCAATGCCCCTGCTACATTCTGCAATTTAATGAATGATGTTCTGTTTGATTATTTGGATGCGTTTGTAGTAGTGTATCTAGATGACATTGTTGTTTATAGCAAGACACTAACAGAACATGAGAAACACCTGAGATTGGTGTTTCAAAGATTGAGGGAGAATAGGCTTTATGTAAAGCCAGAGAAATGTGAGTTTGCTCAGGAGGAGATCACGTTTCTAGGACATAAGATCAGTGCAGGCCTGATCAGAATGGATAAGGGCAAGGTGCAGGCCATTATGGAGTGGACAGTGCCTTCCAAAGTGACAGAGCTGCGGTCCTTCCTTGGCTTGGCCAACTATTACAGAAGGTTCATTAAGGGATATTCAAAGACGGTGTCTCCCCTTACTGACCTATTGAAGAAGGACAACCAGTGGGATTGGAGCAGGCAGTGTCAGATGGCTTTTGAAAGCCTGAAAGAAGCCATGTCCACAAAGCCTGTGCTGCGGTTGCCAGATTTGGACTTACCCTTTGAAGTCCAAACGGATGCCTCTAATAGAGCCTTGGGTGGAGTCTTGGTGCAGGAAGGACACCCCGTGGCATTTGAGAGCAGGAAGCTGAACAATGCCGAACAAAGATACTCCACTCACGAGAAGGAGATGACTGCTGTGGTGCATTGCCTGCGGCAGTGGAGGCACTACTTGCTGGGGAGTATCTTCACCGTGGTCACTGATAATGTGGCCAACACTTTCTTCAAAACCCAGAAGAAGCTAAGCCCCAGACAAGCACGGTGGCAGGAGTTCCTGGTTGACTTCAATTTTGAATGGCTGCATCGACCAGGGAGACATAACACTGTGGCTGATGTCTTGAGTAGGAAGGAATTGATCACTTACATCACAGCCCTCTCAGAAGTCATCTCTGACTTCAATGAGAAGATCAAACATGCTGCAGAGCTGGACGCTGCATATGGCAGGCTGAGGCAGCAAGTAAAGGAGGGTGTGATCAGGAGATATTGGCTAGAAGGTGACCTCCTTGTGGCAAAAGGAGGAAGGTGGTATGTACCTGCAGGCGGCTTGAGAAAGGAACTACTACGGGAGACTCATGATGCGAAGTGGGCAGGCCATCCCGGAGAAGAAAGGACACTGGCACTACTAGCCAGATCCTATTACTGGCCTAAGATGGGTGAGGAAGTGCAAGCCTATGTAAAGACTTGCCTAGTTTGTCAGATGGACAAGACTGAAAGGAAGAAGGCTGCTGGGTTGCTGCAGCCCCTCCCCATTCCAGAGAAACCTTGGGAGAGTATCTCTATGGACTTTATTTCTGGATTTCCAAAGGTTCGTGACTTTAAATCTGTCTTTGTTGTTGTGGATAGATTTTCAAAATATGCTGTTTTTATCCCTAATCCTGATACTTGCCCGGCGGAGGAAGCGGCTAAGTTGTTTTTCAGCAATGTTGTTAAACACTTTGGGTTACCGCGGGATATAGTCAGTGATCGGGATGCAAGATTCACCGGAAAGTTCTGGGTTGAGCTGTTCAAACTCTTAGGCTCAGAGTTAAAGTTCTCCACAGCCAACCACCCTCAGACAGATGGGCAGACAGAAAGGATCAATGCATTACTAGAGGAATACCTCAGGCACTATGTCACGGCAACTCAGAAGAATTGGGTGGATTTGATGGACACTGCACAGTTGTGTTACAACTTGCAGAGAAGCTCAGTAACAGGGATGAGTCCCTTTGAGTTAGCCATTGGGGTACAACCTCGGATGCCTCTAGAGGTGGCAAAGCAGAAGGTAGGAGGTAACAGCCCTGCAGCTTATAAGATGATGCAGTCCCGGCAAGAGATGCTTGATGAAGCTCGGGACAGCCTTGAGAAGGCAGCCAGACGTATGAAGAAGTATGCAGACCGGGATAGAAGATCCTTAGAATTTCAGGTTGGGGATAGGGTCCTCCTGAAATTGACTCCCCAAATATGGAAGAAGATCAGCAGCAAGACAAGGCAGAGGGGCCTTATTCCCAAATATGATGGACCCTTTAAAGTGATAAAGCGGATTGGCCAGGTGGCTTATATGTTGAAGCTGCCTGAGAGGCTCAAGCTTCACCCGACCTTCCATGTGAGCTTTCTGAAGCCTTACCATGAGGATCTGGATGCAGAAAGGGTGCAGACAAAGCGAGCACCTCCCTTGGTCATGAAACAATTTGATCGAGAGCTAGAAAAGATATTGGATCATAGGACCATGGGACATAGCAAAAAGAACCGACGAACTGATTTCTTGGTTCAGTGGAAGGGGATTTCAGAAGTTGAAGCTTCATGGGAAAGAGATGTTACATTGTGGCAATTTGAGAAGGAGGTCCAGGCTTATTGGCGGTCTAAGTCGACGAGGGCGTCGACTTCAGTAGGTGGGGGTGGGTTTGTCAGCCCCTTAGCCACTTGATCTAGACTGGGAAAAATAGGCCTCATGGGTAGGCCTTGCACCCATGAGAGCCTGGATTGAAAGCAAGGGAAGCCTAGAGGGTTGGTGGTTCGAATCCTTGAAGCTTAGTGTGAGAATCACAAAGGAGTCAAGCGCGCACCGCGGACGAGCCAGGTGCGCACCGCGGGCGAGCCAGACGAGCACCGCGCGCGCACCGCAGGCGAGCCAGACGAGCACCGCGCGCGAGCCAGATGAGCACCGCGCGCGCACCGCGGGCGAGCCAGACGAGCACAGTGCGCACCGCGGGCGAGCCAGACACGCACCGCGCGCGCACCACGGACGAGCCAGGCGCACACCAAGGGCAAGCCAGACAGGCACCGTGCGCACCTTGAAGGCACTTGGGCTAAGGAGTGGTGCAGAGGGATATTTTGGGAATTTAAATTAATTTGTATTTATTTAAATATTTCCATTATGTCTCCTCAGACATATTGATGTCTCCTCCAGAAACTTTGAAAACGGCCCGTATTGCTCTTTAAGGGGGGGAGGGGGGGGGTGGGTGTCTCAAGGGAGATGAGCACCAAGGGCGAGCCTTGACCGCACCAAGGGCGAGCCTTGACCTCACCAAGAAGGCATCCTGGCATGGCAATTGAGCATGCACACATGGGCTCCACGACATGTGTGGCATGCAACCCGTGGCTGCAGCAGCACGGGGCATGATGCGGCCTAGCCCCTCCCCTCGCCAGCACGAGGGCGCCTAAACCTTGTGCAAGCAAACCAACCAAGAAGACCATGGGCGCAATGCCATGGCCAGATGGGGCATCAAACAAACAGCCGACTAGCACCCGAATGCCTATGCACAGCACAGGGGCGCAATGCCATGGCTCGTTGAAGCGGAACCTGACACAGGAAGGGAAAGCAACAGGCCCAGACCATGGGCACCTCGACATGGCTTGGGCTCACTCATCAGCGTGAGGGAGGCACACTGATACAGCTGGGACAGCTAGTGAGCAAGTCAAGGAGTTGCATAGACTGACAGTGGGCTAAGGCAAAACTGATGCTGATGCAAGTGGGTGGTTTCTCAGCAGGCCACCATCTGGGTGGTGGGTAGTTATACCAACAGTTCAGAGCGGTTCTGAGCAGTTGCACCACCACTAGGGGAAAACTGCAGAGCTAGTCTTTTAAATAGGACTCCTGCAGCCTTGGGAGAGAGAGGAAGGAGAGAAAGAGGATCTCTGAATGCTTGGGTTGTAAGCATTATCCTCTGGCTCAAGGAACAATTTTGTATCTTGTAGGTTGAGAACTAATACAAGTTGGGAAGAAATTCCTATAATCTCGTGTGTCCTTGTTCCTCTTTGGTTTGCTGTTGCTTGTGTGTGTGAGTGTTGTGAAGACTGGGAAGGAAGGTTGGTTAAGGAGGGGTCCTTAGCACCGCGCACCAGGTGAAAAATTTAGGGTGATTTTCGAGGGTGTGACACTAAGCACAATTAAGACCAAGGATTGAACGTAGGTCCTTGGGTTTGGCATGGCTAGCTCCAACCACTTGACTAAAGCTCCTTTGGTGCAATAATATATTTATGTATTATAACTATTTTTTATATATTAAGTGTTAGATTGCATGATATATATTGTGGGCCCACCTCTAATATCTGTCAATAGGATCGACAGATTCTATCTATATCTTTCTTACCTTATTTACATTAGTTGTACAGATTGCTTTTCCTTTCTTAGCTTTGTCATGTATAGTTGTGAATGCATAGTTTTTGTGTATAACTAGTTTTCAATGTATAGCTACCAGAGTTTCTATTTAATGGAATTCTCACAATGGTGAGGGGCATTCAGTCAATTTTATATGGTATCAAAGCTTGTGTTCTGAACTTAGAGTTTACACGCTTTCTAGTTTTTCTTTGGGTTTTCTCGGATTTAGCCCTAGGGGTTCTCAGATTCTAGGCCAACTTTTGGGTTTTTTTTTTTTTTTTTTTTCTGGTGGTTATGGCAGCACATCTGTGGTGCAATCTTGGAGTTTTCTTTGGGTTTCTTCACTTCTAGGCTCTTCGAGATCTTTGATTATTTGGAGGTTTGTTCTCATATTTAGGCTCTTTGACGATATATATATATATTTTTTCCTAAGCTATTTCTATCTTTGTAATGTCTAGAGAAAATTCTATTGTTTGTTTCAATGGCAAAAACTATCTTAGTTGGGAGTTTTAGTTTAAGATGTTTGTGAAAGGAAAGGAGTTGTGGGGACATATTGATGGGACATCTTCAGCCCTTGAAGACACCAGGGAACTCAGTCTATGGGAGGCTAGGTGAACCACATATGGTGAACAACTTAAGGTCTTTTTCTACAGCTAATGAGATGTGGGAATATCTAGGGCGGATATATAATCAAGATAACAATGCACACCATTTTTAGTTGGAATTGGAGATAGCAAATTTCACTCAAGGTAACTTTCTATTGAGTAGTATTATTATGGTTTCTTGAACTTGTGGGGCGAATATTCTGCATACTCAAGGAGGCGCTGTCCAAACTTCAGACAGTTCATGAAGACAGCAGACGTGATCAATTTCTGATGAAATTAAGGGCAGAATATGAGATTACACGGGCTGGGTTATTAAACCGAAATCCAGTTCCTACCTTGGATATTTGTCATGGAGAGTTGCTGCAGGAAGAACAGAGATTGGCTACTGATTACTACCCAAAAAGTGCTCTTTTATAGCTTGAAATTAATTGTTTTAAACACTTTTGAATAGTAGTTAATACTTTTAAACTCAATTGGCACATTAAGGAACCTAGCAAGGGTTACTAATTAGTTTTTGGCTAGTTTTGGTGTTTTTGGTAGCTTTTTTATCATTAAAACAAGCAAAGAATGAGGGAGAATTTTGTGCAATCCATGGCAATGCAAGTTGAAGCTCAAATACATGAAGAATCCGAGTTTTGGAGCACTTCATAGCCCTTTGCCAAGCTTGGCAATAGGTTGTCAAGCCAATCAGAGATGCAAGGAAGAGAACCAGAGGAAGAAATCCAACATGTAGCAATTTCGCATGTCTATGCGAAATTTTCGCATAGCATGCGAAATCAAGAGGAGGAGCAGTTGCAAGATTGAGTGAAGGACAATTTCCTACATTGTGTGAAATTTCGCACACCCTGCAAAACCATAAGATGCAACAAAAAACGAATTTCACACACCATGCAAAACTTCGCATGGTCTGCGAAATCATCCTATGCACCGACTCCGTTAGATTTTTATCTCCAGATTTTTGTGTAAATTACTATTTTCTCTTTGTAATCAACCAATGATAGGATTTCTTAGTTAGAAACTATAAAGGGGGGTTGGAAAGACCTTGTTGAAATTTGGCATTCAAAGTTAGGATTTTAATTTAGGAAAGTATTTTAGGAATAAAAAAGGAGAGATCATTTAGGATATTTCCTTAGGATTCAGTTTCCTATTTTTTAGGAGAGAATCAAGCCAGATTGATATTTTCTTATTCAGTCATTTGTGTATATATATGTGTATGGTGTGTACCGAAAAAATAAAATAAAGGAATTCAGAAATTCTTCAGACCTCTCTATATAATATCTTTTTGTATAATCTTTTGTAGGAGACGACACTTGTAATTCCCGTAGGAAGAAATATACAAAGCCCTTGCTCTGTCTTTCCTTCTCATTTTGTTTTCATTTTTCTTTCTAGCCAAACAACCTCTGAGGATGATTTCTTAGGGGATGAGTGGCTAGGTTTTACGTTTCTTGGAGTGATGGAAACTAGGTAAAGGACCCAGATGCAAAGGTGGGAGTTTTCCTTGCTTTAAATGAAGGTAGTTGTTAACCATTAATGGTTTTTATTTCAAAGTTTAACTTTAAATCCCTTAGGATCACCTTGAATGGCCAATACTTGGTAAGCTTTTCGGATTCTATGGATGCTTATTGCTAGATCCATGGATGTCCATTAGTTATCAAGTACGAGCCATTGGAAGGTGGTTCAAGGTGAGAATCACCTTGAATGGCCAATACTTGGTAAGCTTTCCGGATTCTATGGATGCTTATTGCTAGATCCATGAATGTTCATTAGTTATCAAGTAAGAGTCATTGGAAGGTGGTTCAAGTTGAGGGTCTTTAGTGTTTGAAGCCATTAATGGGAAGCAACTACCATTTTTCATGAACCCTTTGGATCAAATCTTAATTGCTAAATACACAACCGGTTCGGCAGATAACCATCCTTTATGTTATCATCCCCAATGTGAGGAGAAGATCTGGAATCTCCCCCTTTGCCTAAGGCACCCAATCCTAGTGACCTAAATGTCACAGGATGACTCAAATGAGCCTCCCCATAGGCTTATATAGAGCCAGGAAGCTTCTGGAGACTCGTAGAGTGGGAAGAGTGTGGAAGGTTCTAGAGATGCCTGGAGGAATTCACACAACTCTACACTATGGTGGAAGACATGAGAGGAGTCCACAGCCTTCTAGAGAATTCCAGAGGTCTCTTGTATATCCTTGTACATAGGCTTGTACCTAGAATGATGTAGGACATTCTAGAATGTACTTGAGTTGTAAGGAACCCTCCAAGGTTCCAGAGAGTTCCATTGGTGCCTATAAATAGGTGAGGGCCTCATTTGGCTAAGGCACCAAGCAAGTGAGCTTCCAAGCACTTGTAAAGGCTTCCTTGAGTTAATAAGAGCTTTCATTCTTTAAAGAATTGCCTACTAAGCTTCTTAAGCTTTTGAGTCGTAAGCGTCTTAGCCTAGCAAGCTAAGCATTGTGAACAAGGCTGACTTAGCAAGATCAAGCGTCTTGACTTGCCTAAGTGCCGCACGAGCTAAGTGAACGACTAAGTCCGTGACAAGTGGTATTAGAGCGTGGTTATGAAGTGGGCATAGCAAAGAAAGCATGTTGGGCTCTAACGTGGAGAAGACTAGCGAGCAAACCCGTGGAAGGGAGATGGAGCATACTGCACGGAGCAGAGGCAGGAAGGATAAGTCTCGTGACGCCTTAGCCAACATGGAGGCAAGGCTAGCCAAGGTGGAGTTAGCCATGGTGGACACTTGGGAAGGAGTGGACTTGATTGAGCAAGGCATGGAGAATGGCTTAGAGGATCTAAGGGAGCAGATCCAAGACCTTCGCAAGGGGGTGCTAGGCTCGCAAATTCAGCCGATGTCACACGAGGAGTTCATGACCTTCCAAGACAAGGTCATGAGCATGTTCGCTAGTATGGAGTCAAGGATGGAGGCCTTGGCTACACGCATGGAGACTCGAGACCAAGAGATTCGTCAAGAGCTGGCCATCTACAAGACTACGATATCAGCACGAGTCATGGCCACTCATGAGGCACCAAGGGTGGAGGTGCCCAAGCCACACACGTTCAGTGGCAAGAGGGATGCTAAGGAGCTGGATAACTTCTTGTGGCACATGGAGCGTTACTTTGAGGCCATTGCATTGACGGATGAAGCCACTAAGGTACACACCGCAACCTTCTACCTCACCGATAATGCTACTCTATGGTGGCGTCAACGGTTTGCCGACATAGAGAAAGGGACGTGCACCATAGACACATGGGATGCCTTTAAGAGAGAAATCAAAATGCAATTCTATCCCGAAGATGTGGCTTACCTAGCAAGGAAGAGTATGAAGTGTCTCATGCACACAGGCTTGATCTGTGAGTATGTCAAGGAGTTCTCTATGCTTATGCTTGAGATACACAACATGGCCAAGAAGGAGCTACTATTTAACTTCATGGACAACTTGCAAAGCTGGGCTGAGCAAGAGTTGAGGAGACGTGGTGTCCAAGACCTAGCCACGACCATGGTGATAGCAGAATCCTTGGTAGATTATAGAAGGGGAGACTCCTACAAGCCAAAGCCACCATCCAAGGGTAACCAGGCCAAAGGTGGGGGAGACAAGGGATCACAAGACCACACTTCTAAGAAAGGATCAAGCAAAGGCCCTAGTGGTAAGGATGGCAAAGGCAAGGATAAGCGGAAGGAGTTCGCGCCCAGGACCAATTGCTTCCTGTGCTATGGTCCACACTGGGCACGGGACTGCCCTAAGAGGAAAGCTCTAAATGCTATGATTGAGGAAAAGGAGCAGGAAGGCGATGCTAAAGTGTGATCGTTGCAGCTCCTAAATGCCCTTAAGGCCAAGCCGATGCCTAAGACACCTCAAAGCAAAGGGTATGTAGAGGCCCTTGTGAATGGGAAGGCCACCAAGGTCCTGGTGGACACTGGTGCCACTCATGACTTTATCCCGGAGGATGAGGCAAGGAGACTAGAACTCCAAGCATCAAAGGAAGGAGGATGGCTCAAGGTAGTCAATTTAGCCGCCAAGCCATCACATGGAGTAGCTCGCGGGGTGACTATGCACATCGGCTCATGGGAAGGAAGGGTCGACTTCACAGTGGCACCCATGGATGACTTCAAGATGGTGCTAGGGATGGACTTCCTACAGAAGGTCAAGGCTATGCCACTACCTTTCCTACGCTCAATGGCTATCCTAGAGGAGGAGAAGCCATGCATGGTCCCCACGGTCACCGAAGGTACACTCAAGACCCCTATGCTATCAGCTATGCAAGTTAAGAAGGGGTTAAAGAGGAAAGAGGTGACCTACCTCGCCACCCTGAAGGAAGAAAGGGATGATGGTTGGGAGAACCCATGCCTAAGGAAATCGAGGGGGTCCTTGATGAGTTCAAGGACGTGATGCCGCCCAAGTTGCCTAAGAGAATTCCTCCTAAGAGAGAGGAGGATCACAAGATTGAGTTGGAGCCGGGAGCCAAGCCCCCTACTATGGGGCCATATAGGATGGCACCACCCGAGCTAGAGGAGCTAAGGAGACAACTTAAGGAGTTGCTAGACGCAAGGTTCATCCAACCATCCAAGGCTCCCTATGGCGCGCCGATCTTGTTTCAGAAGAAGCACGATGGATCCTTACGGATGTGTATTGACTACCGGGCACTCAACAAGGTGACGATAAAGAACAAGTATCCTATCTCGCTCATTGCTGACTTATTCGATCAACTTGGAAGGGCAAGATACTTCACAAAGCTAGACTTAAGGTCAGGCTACTACCAAGTCAGAATTGCGGAGGGGGACGAGCCGAAGACCACATGTGTGACCAGGTATGGCTCATACGAATTCTTAGTGATGCCTTTCGGACTCACCAATGCCCCAGCAATGTTCTGCACCCTCATGAACAAGATCTTCCACCCATACTTAGACAAGTTCGTGGTGGTGTACTTGGATGACATAGTCATCTACAGTAACACCCTGAAGGAGCACGTAGAGCATTTAAGGAAGGTCTTCAAGATCCTAAGGCAGAACGAGTTATATGTGAAGAAGGAGAAGTGCTCATTTGCTAAGGAGGAAGTGAGCTTCCTAGGGCATCGCATCAGAGATGACAAGCTGATGATGGATGATAGCAAAGTGAAAGCCATCCAAGAATGGGATCCACCAACCAAGGTACCGCAACTTAGATCTTTCCTTAGTTTAGTTAATTACTACCGGCGGTTTATAAAGGGTTATTCGACAAGGGCAACTCCACTCACTGATCTTCTTAAGAAGAATAAGGCATGGGAATGGGACGAAAGGTGCCAACAAGCCTTTGAAGACCTTAAGAGAGCTGTGACTGAAGAGTCGGTCTTAGCACTACCCGACCACACCAAGGTTTTTGAGGTACACATAGATGCCTCAGACTTCGGTATTAGGAAAGTCCTTATGCAGGAAAAGCACCCGATTACATTTGAGAGTCGCAAGCTAAACGACATGGAGAGGTGTTACACGGTGCAAGAAAAGGAGATGACCGCCATCGTCCAGTGCTTGCGCACCTGGAGGCATTATCTTCTGGGATCTCACTTCATAGTGAAGACCGACAATGTTGCCACTAGCTACTTCCAAACACAGAAAAAGATAAGTCCTAAACAAGCTAGGTGGCAAAACTTCCTGGCTGAGTTCGACTATACATTGGAGTATAAGCCAGGAAGTGCTAATCATGTGGCCAACGCCCTAAGCCGCAAAGCAGAGCTAGCATCCATGACGAGTCAGCCCCAAGGAGACATAATGGATCTTCTAAGGGAGAGACTGCAACATGATCCAGTGGCTAAGAGTCTCATTGCCCCGGCTCAAGAAGGGAAGACTAAGCGGTTCTAGGTGGAGGACGGCCTACTCTACACTAAAGGGAGAAGACTCTACGTGCCTAAGTGGGGGAACATAAGGCGGAATCTGATAAAGGAGTGTCATGACACCAAGTGGACAGGGCACCCTGGACAACGACACACGAGGGCACTACTCGAGTCAGCTTATTACTGGCCTCAAATACGGGATGAGGTTGAGACCTATGTGAGGACCTGTCTTGTGTGCCAACAAGACAAGGTGGAGCAACGACAACCTAGAGGCCTGTTGGAGCCACTATAGTAGAGCGCCCTTGGGACAGCGTCACCATGGACTTTATCATCTGGCTACCCAAGTCGGAGGACAGCGGCTCTATCATAGTGGTAGTAGATAGGTTCTCTAAGTATGCAACCTTCATAGTAGCCCTGACTGACTGCATTGCATAAGAGACGACGAGGCTATTCTTAAAGCACATAGTCAAGTATTGGGGGTTGCCTAAGTTCATCATCAGCGATCGCAATCCGTGTTTCACTGGGAAGTTTTGGACGGAGCTCTTCAAGCTTATGAGTTCAGAGCTTCACTTCTCTACAAGCTTTCACCCACAGACGGGTGGGAAAACAGAAAGGGTGAACGCCTTACTAGAGTTGTACCTAAGGCACTTCGTGAGCGTTAACCAGAAGGATTGGGCTAAGTTGCTAGACATAGCCCAGTTCTTATACAACCTGCAAAGGAGTAAAGCAACCAATAAGAGCCCGTTCGAGCTAGCCACAGGGCAGCAACCGTTAACCCCGCACACTCTAACGATTGGCTATTCGGGGAGAAGTTCAGCGGCTTTCAAGTTCGCGAAAGGGTGACATGAGCAAGCTGACATAGCGCGCTCATACTTGGACAAGGCCGCTAAGAAAATGAAGAAGTGGGCTGACAAGAAGCGACGTCACACGGAGTACAAGGACAGAGACATGGTGCTTGTCAAGCTCCTTCCTCAACAATTCAAATCCCTAAGCCCGGTGCATAAGGGCCTTGTGAGGAGGTATGAAGGACCTTTCCCCATACTTGGGAAGGTCGGCAAGGTGTCCTATAGAGTTCAGCTACCACCAAGGTTGAAGATTCATCCTGTCTTCCACATAAGCTACTTGAAACCCTATCACGAAGACAAGGATAATCCAAGACGAGGGTTGTCTAAGAGGGCACCTACAGCGGTCGTGACCTCCTATGATAAGGAGGTAGAACACGTCCTCGCAGATCGGGTCATCAGGAGACAAGGTGTACCTCCTGCTACCGAATACTTAGTGAAATGGAAGGGACTACCAGAAAGCGAGGCTAGCTGGGAGCCAGCAGATGCACTATGGCAGTTCCAGGAACAAATTGAGTGATTCCAAGCAAAAGGCGCGACGAGGACGTCTGCGGCTTAGGTGGGGAGAGTGTCTCAGGATGACTCAAATGAGCCTCCCCATGGGCTTATATAGAGCCAGGAAGCTTCTAGAGACTCCTAGAGTGGGAAGAGTGTGGAAGGTTCTAGAGATGCCTGGAGGAATCCACACAACTCTACACTATGGTGGAAGACATGAGAGGAGTCCACAACCTTCTAGAGAATTCCAGAGGTCTCTTGTATATCCTTGTACATAGGCTTGTACCTAGAATGATGTAGGACATTCTAGAATATACTTGAGTTGTAAGGAACCCTCCAAGGTTCCAGAGAGTTCCATTGGTGCCTATAAATAGATGAGGGCCTCATTTGGCCAAGGCACCAAGCAAGTGAGCTTCCAAGCACTTGTAAAGGCTTCCTTGAGTTAATAGGAGCTTTCATTTTTTAAAGAATTGCCTATTAAGCTTCTTAAGCTTTCGAGTCGTAAGCGTCTTAGCCTAGCAAGCTAAGCATTGGGAACAAGGCTGACTTAGCAAGATCAAGCGTCTTGACTTGCCTAAGTGCCGCACGAGCTTAGTGAATGACTAAGTCCATGACATAAAGCTCCAAGAGACATTCTCTTTGTAGTAACTTCAATTGCTATTTTTGCTTAACTTAAAATCAACTTTTTCAACCACATTTCCATTTTCTTTAAAAGCTAATTTTCATAAGGAAAAGCACCATTTCATTACCTTCACTAAAGTCACTTGTACGAAGAAAACACATCCCTATGGAGGATCCTAGACCCACTATACTATAGTAGCCATGCTACCCTAGTGTAAGGTGATTTAGGTTTTATAAATTTTGTTAATAACACCCGTTTGGCACAAGAATCAAATGGCGTCATTGCTGGGGACGAATCAAATGCGCCGTTGTCGGGGATGGTGCCAAAGTACATTGACATTACTTTTGGTGAACACTTGTGATCTTCATCACAAGTTTGGTGATTTTTTTTTTACTAATTCTTTTTCTTTGTCTCTATTTTAGCTTATCTTTTATTTAGTTTTTAGCAAACCTTAACCTTTTCCTAGAATTGTATTTCTTTTTTTTCTTTGTTTTTGTTTCAGTGATCTCTAGTTGTGCATGCCCTATTGGATAAGAGATATTGAGGGAAGACTTGTGAAGATTGAAACTCCTCAAGAAACTGAGTTAGAAGTGTGCTTGAACATCATGGATGTTCCACCTGAAGACCAGAATAGCCAACATGGTCAAGAGGATAATTTCAATGCAAACTAATCCATGAGGGACCGCATGCATCCACCTCGTATGAGTGCACCTTCATGCATAGTGCCTCCCACTGAGCAGCTAGTAATCCGATCTCACATTGTGCCACTCCTACCTACTTTCCATGGGATGGAAAGTGAGAATCCCTATTCGCATATTAAGGAATTCGAGGAGGTTTGTAATACATTCCAAGAAGGAGGAGCTTCAATTGACTTGATGAGGCTCAAGCTATTTCCTTTCACCTTGAAGGATAAGGCCAAGATTTGGCTCAATTCTCTAAGGCTAAGGAGTATCCTAACTTGGACTAATTTGCAAGCCGAGTTTCTCAAGAAGTTCTTCCCTACTCATAGGACCAATGGTTTGAAAAGGCAAATTTCAAACTTCTCAGCTAAAGAGAATGAGAAATTCTATGAGTGTTAGGAGAGGTACATGGAAGCTATTAATGCTTGTCCTCACCATGACTTTGACACATGGCTCTTAGTGAGCTATTTCTACGATGGTATGTCTTCTTCAATGAAGCAACTCCTAGAAACTATGTGTGGAGGAGACTTCATGAGTAAGAATCCGGAGGAAGCTATGGACTTTTTGAGTTATGTGGTTGAAGTTTCAAGAGGATGGGATGAACCAAACGCT
The DNA here is from genome assembly GCF_030704535.1 of Vitis vinifera. Classification (NCBI taxonomy): domain Eukaryota; kingdom Viridiplantae; phylum Streptophyta; class Magnoliopsida; order Vitales; family Vitaceae; genus Vitis; species Vitis vinifera. The sequence goes on from NC_081818.1 coordinate 14,591,890, forward strand.
AGAGAGGTGGGAAGAATGAAGTCTCAACCTAATGCTAAGAGTGGGATATGTTTTTAATGAAGACATTGACATGAAGGCAAAGGTTGCAGCTATGGCAAGGAGATTGGAAGAGCTAGAAATGAAGAAGGTACAAGAAGTGCAAGTCATTTCTGAGACATCAGTGCAAGTTATGCCTTGTTCCATTTGTCAATCTTATGAGCACTTGGTGGAGGAGTGTCCTACCATTCCAGTAGTGAGAGAGATGTTTGGTGATCAAGCAAATGTTATTGGTCAATTCAAGCTCAATAACAATGCTTCATATGGCAACACCTACAATTCAAATTGGAGAAACCATCCAAATTTCTCTTAAAAAACCAAAGCCACCTCAATACACACAACCTGGTCAAGCACCTCAGCAAACCTCGAATCTTGAACAAGCTATTGTGAACCTTAGCAAGGTTGTGGGAGATCAGAAGTCCATCAATGCTCAACTGAATTAGAGAATTGGAAATGTGGAGAGTACATTGAACAAAATGATGGATGGGATGCAAAATGATATGTCTAAGAAGATAGACAATGTCCAATACGCAATCTCAAGGCTTACCAATCTCAACACAGTGCAAGAGAGAAAGGAAAGTTTCCTTCTCAACCTCATCAAAATCCCAAGGGTATCCTTGAAGTGGAGGCTCAAAAGGGAGAATCTTCAAAGGTGAGGGAAGTTAAAGCATGATGAAGAGAGTGTAGCAGAAAAAGAGAAGAGTGAGGAAATTAAAGGAAAGAGAAAAGGGAAAAGTACAAAGAAAGATGACCATGACTCTAGTGTGGATGAAGAACCCGAGAGGATAGTCATCAAGGAAGATATGATGAAGAAACACATGCCTCCACCTTTCCCCTAAGCTTTGCATGGCAAAAAGGGAACCAATAATGCATCAGAAATTTTTGAAGTGTTGAGGCAAGTGAAGGCCAATATTCCTTTGCTAGACATGATCAAACAAGTGCCGACATATGCAAAATTCTTGAAAGACTTGTGCACTGTAAAGAGAGGGTTGAATGTGAACAAGAAAGCCTTCTTGACTGAGCAAGTGAGTGTCATCATACAGTGCAAGTCTCCATTGAAGTACAAAGATCCGGGTTGCCCAACCATCTCAGTGAGTATTGGAGGGACTTGTGTGGAGAAAGCTTTGTTGGACTTGGGAGCAAGTGTGAATTTTCTACCCTACTCTGTCTACAAGCAGTTGAGACTTGGAGAGTTAAAGCCAACATCCATAACTCTATCTCTGGCAGATAGATCAGTGAAGATTCTAAGAGGGATGATCAAAGATGTCTTGGTTCAAGTTGACAAATTCTACTATCCAGTGGATTTTATTGTTCTTGATACGAATCCGATTGTCAAATGAACTAATTATGTTCCTATCATACTTAAAAGACCATTCCTAACTACATCAAATGCAATCATCAATTGTAGGAATGGAGTCATGCAACTCACGTTTGGCAACATGACATTAGAGCTCAGCATCTTCCATTCGTGCAAGAAGCATATCCATCCGGAAGAAGAAGAAGGTCCAGAGGAAGTGTGCATGATTGACACTTTAGTGGAGGAGCATTGTGATCAGAGAATGCAGGAGGATTTGATTGAGAGTCTTAGGGATCTTGATGAAGGGTTACCTGAACCCTCAGATTTGCTTGCTACCCTGTCTCCTTGGAGGAGGAGAGAAGAAATTCTACTCTTATTCAATGAGGAGGAGACACAAAGAGCTGCTAAGGAGGAGCCCCCAAAGCTTATTCTTAAGCCACTACCCACAGGGTTGAAGTATGCATACTTGGAAGAAGACAAGCAGTGCCTTGTTGTTATATCTTCAGCTCTTACCATTCATCAGGATTGTCTACTTGAAGTCCTTAGAAGATGTAAGAAGGCAATAGGGTGGCAAATTTCTGATTTGAAAGGGATCAGCCCTTTAGTTTGCACCCATCATATTTACATGGAGGATGAAGCTAAGCCAGTTTGTCAACCTCAGAGAAGGTTGAACCCTCACATGCAAGAGGTGGTGTGAGTTGAAGTTCTTAAGCTGCTTTAGACCGGTATTTTCTACCCCATATCAGATAGCCCATGGGTGAGTCCTACTCAAGTTGTGCCAAAGAAGTATAGGATCACGGTGGTGCAAAATGAAAAGGGAGAAGATGTCTCTACATGCCTCCCGTTGCCCTTTATTGATCACATGCTTGAGAGGATCTCTGGGCATCCTTTTTATTGTTTCTTGGATGGCTACTCCGGGTACTTTCAGATAGAAATTGATGTTGAAGACCAGGAAAAGACCACTTTCACGTGCCCATTTGGCACCTATGCATACAGGAGAATGCCTTTCGGCTTATGCAATGTACCCGCAACTTTCCAAAGATGCATGTTAAGCATTTTTAGTGATATGGTGGAGCATATTATGGTAGTCTTTATGGATGATATCATCATATATGGAAGTGCATTTGATGAATGCTTGGTCAACTTAGAAGCTGTTCTGAACCGATGCATTGAGAAAGACTTAGTGCTTAACTGGGAGAAGTGTCATTTCATGGTACAACAAGGGATTGTCCTTGGGCACATCATCTCCAAGCAAGGCATTGAAGTTGACAAAGCAAAGGTTGAACTCATTGTCAAGTTTCCATCCCCAACAAATGTTAAAGGAGTCAGACAATTCTTTGGCCATGTCGGGTTCTATAGGAGGTTTATCAAGGATTTCTCTAAGCTTGCAAAGCTTCTTTGTGAACTATTGGTGAAGGATGCTAAATTCATATGGGATGATAGATGCCAAAGGAGTTTTGAAGAATTGAAGCTATTTTTGACAACTGCTCCAATAGTGAGGGCTCCTAACTAGCAACTACCTTTTGAGGTAATGTGTGATGCCAGTGACTTTGTCATAGGAGCTGTTCTTGAGCAAAGAGAAGATGGAAAACCCTATGTGATCTACTACGCAAGCAAGATATTGAATGATGCGCAAAAAAACTACACAACCACCGAGAAAGAATTGTTAGCTGTAGTTTTTGTCTTGGATAAATTTCGTGCTTACTTGGTGGGGTCCTTCATTGTGGTTTTCACTGATCACTCTACTTTGAAGTATCCGTTGACTAAGCAAGATGCTAAAGCAAGGTTGATTAGATGGATCCTCTTGCTTCAAGAGTTCAATCTCTAGATCAAAGACAAGAAAGGAGTGGAAAATGTGGTAGCAGACCACCTTTCAAGGCTAGCTATCGCACATAATTCCCATGGTTTGCCCATCAATGATGATTTTCCAGAGGAGTCTCTCATGTTGGTGGAAGTTGCTCCTTAGTATGCTCACATTGCTAACTACCTAGTCACAGGAGAAGTTCCAAGTGAGTGGAAAGCACAAGATAAAAAGTACTTCTTTACAAAAATTCATGCCTACTATTGGGAAGAACCATTTCTATTCAAGTATTGTGCGGATCAGATAATAAGGAAGTGTGTTCCTGAAGAAGAGCAACAGGGGATCCTCAGTCATTGCCATGAAAATGCATGTGGAGACCACTTTGCTTCTCAAAAGACAGCCATGAGGGTGTTGCAATCGGATTTCTGTTGGCCATCACTTTTCAAAGATGCCCACACTATGTGCAAGAGTTGTGATTGATGCCAGAGGGTTGGGAAGTTGACACGCAGGAACATGATGCCTTTGAACCCCATTTTGATAGTTGATCTTTTTTATGTTTGGGGCGTTGACTTCATGGGACCATTCTCTATGTCTTTTAGCTACTCTTACATCTTGGTGGGAGTAGATTATGTTTCTAAGTGGGTTGAGAACATTTTCTCAAGATTTGGGGTGCCTAAAGCCATAATTAGTGATGGGGGTACTCATTTTTGCAACAAGCCTTTTAAAACTCTCCTAGCCAAGTATGGGGTGAAGCATAAGGTAGCTACACCTTACCCTCAAACTAGTGTGCAAGTTGAGTTAGCAAACTGGGAGATTAAAAACATATTGATGAAGGTGGTGAACACGAACAGAAAAGATTGGTCTACCAAGCTCCTTGATTCACTATGGGCATATAGAATAGCTTACAAGACCATTCTTGGGATGTCTCCTTATCACCTAGTCTATGGCAAAGCATGTCATCTCCCTATGGAATTGGAATACAAGGCTTGGTGGGCCATCAAGAAGCTCAACATGGATTTGAGCAGAGCTGGGATGAAGAGGTTCTTAGACCTCAATGAGTTGGAGGAACTGAGAAATGATGCCTACATCAATTCAAAAATTGCAAAAGAGAGATTGAAGAGGTGACATGATCAGTAGGTTTCCCGCAAAGATTTTCAAAAGGGACAAAGAGTCTTGCTCTATGACTCTAATGGCACGGACTTAGTTGTTCACTAAGCTCGTGCGGCACTTAGGCAAGTCAAGATGTTTGATCTTGCTAAGTCAGTCTTGCTCCTAATGCTTAGCTTGCTAGGCTAAGATGCTCACGACTCAAAACCTTAAGAAGCTTAGTAGGCAACTCTTAGAGAATTGAAGCTCTTATTACTCAAGGAAGCCTTTATAAGTGCTTTGAAGACTCACTTGCTTGGTGTCTTGGCCAAATGAGGCCCTCACCTATTTATAGGCACCAATGGAACTCTCTGGAACCTTGGAGGGTTCCTTACAATTCAAGTATATTCTAGAATGTCCTACATCATTCTATGTACAAGCCTATGTACAAGAATATACAAGAGACCTCTGGAATTCTCTAGAAGGTTGTGGACTCCTTTCATGTCTTCCACCATAGTGTAGAGTTGTGTGGATTTCTCCAGGCATCTCCAAAACCTTCAACACTCTTCCCACTCTAGGAGTCTCCAGAAGCTTCCTGACTCTATATAAGCCTATGGGGAGGCTCATTTGAATCATCCTGTGACACTCTCCCCCCACCTAAGCCGCAGACGTCCTCATCGCTCCTTCTACTCGAAACCGCTCAATCTGCTCCTGGAATTGCCATAGGGCATCTGCTGCCTCCCAGTTAGCCTCGCTTTCTAGTAGTCCCTTCCATTTCACTAAGTATTCCGTAGCAGGAGGCTAGTAAGGCGTTCACCCTTTCTGTTTACCCATCCATCTATGGGTGAAAGCTTGTGGAGAAGTGACGCTCCGAACCCATAAGCTTGAAGAACTTCGTCCAAAACTTCCCAGTGAAACGCGGATCGCAATCACTGATGATGAACTTAGGCAACCCCCAATACTTGACTACGTGCTTTAGGAATAGCCTCGTCGTCTTTTCTGCAGTGCAGTCAGTTGGGGCTGCTATGAAGGTCGTGTACTTAGAGAACCTGTCCACTACTACTATGATAGAACCGCTGTCCTCCGACTTGGGTAGCCCGATGATGAAGTCCATGGTGACGCTTTCCCATGGACGCTCTGCTATAGGTAGTGGCTCCAACAGGCCTCTAGGTTGTCGTTGCTCCACCTTGTCTTGTTGGCACACAAGACAAGTCCTCACATAGGCCTCAACCTCATCCCGTATTTGAGGCCAGTAATAAGCCGACTCGAGTAGTGCCCACGTGCGTCGTTGTCCAGGGTGCCCTGCCCACTTGGTGTCATGGCACTTCTTTATCAGATTCCGCCTTATGTTCCCTCAGTTAGGCACGTAGATTCGTCTCCCCTTAGTGTAGAGTAAGCTGTCCTCCACCCACAATCGCTTAGTCTTCCCTTCATGAGCTAGGGCGATGAGGCTCTTAGCCACTGGATCATGTTGCAGTCCCTCCCTTAGAAGATCCATTTTGTCTCCTTGGGGCTGACTCATCATGGACACTAGCTTCCTTTTGCGGCTTAGGGCATCGGCCACATGATTAGCACTTTCTGGCTTATACTCCAACGTATAGTCGAACTCGGCCAGGAAGTCTTGCCACCTAGCTTGTTTAGGACTTAGCTTCTTCTATGTTTGGAAGTAGCTAGTGGCAACATTGTTGGTCTCCACTATGAAGTGAGACCCTAGAAGATAGTGCCTCCAGGTGCGCAAGCAATGGACGATGGCGATCATCTCCTTTTCTTGCACCATGTAACGCCTCTCCGTTCGTTTAGCTTGCAACTCTCAAATGCGATCAGGTGCCTTTCTTGCATAAGGACTCCCTCAATAGCGAAGTCTGAGGCATCTGTGTGCACCTCAAAAACCTTGGTGTGGTCGGGTGATTACTACTCAAAAAGTGTTATTTGATAGCTTATAATTAATCCTTTTAAACACTTTTGAGTAGTAGTTTAGCCCTTTTAACTCAATTGGCATGTTAAGGATCCTTTAAAGCAATTTTAATCACTTTGTGTAAGTTTTGGTGTTTTTGTTAGTATTTTGATCACCGAAGCAAGTCAAGACTGAGGAGAGCTATGAGGAATCTTGGGCAAAGCTTAGAAGTCATTTGCCAAGAGTAAATCCGGATTGCAAGGAGAAAAAGTAAAGAGAATCTGCCATAAAGCATATTCTTGATGACAGTCGTAGCAGCCACTTTTGGAGTACTTTCTGAAGTCCAATTGATGCATGCTATATACCATTTCAAAGCTCAGGAAGTCAACAATCCAATGCTTCAAACGGTGTGCAATTCGGAGTTGAAACGAAGAAGTTGCAGCCATTGCAAGCCAATCACTCCAAGCTGAAGGAAGCATTTTGCAAAGTGCTGCGAAATCACCCTTTTGTTGCGAAGTGATTCCGCAGCCTTTTTGTACAGTAGGGTGTATTTCCTTCTAAAGGTGCCCGACATATACCGCGAGAGGGAAGCTTGGAACCTCAAGGTGGAAGCCAACTTCGCAGCCCTGCGAAGATAGCATGTTGTTGCGAAATGATTTCGCAGCCCTCTTGAGTGTCTGCGAAATCTCGCAGACACCATTTTCTCTTGCGAAATGGTTCCTAAAGCACCCCGATATTTGCTACCGACATTGGGAGATATTTTACATCAGATTTTTGTTGTCTAAATCCCAAAATACTCCTTGTAAGCCACCAATTACAAGATTCCTTAGCTTTTAAGTTAGTAAAAAGACTAAATATCTATGTAATAATTAGTTTTATATTATGTACATATATATACCTCTCGGGAGCCTGTTCTCAGAGGGGAGATCCTTTTGTAAAGTTTTGGGTAAGCAAGTAAAGTTCAGTTCTTTGTATTGCCTTACCTTCTCACTTTGTATTTTCATTTTCTTACTAAGTTATGAACTCTCTGAGGAGTTTTCCCCAGAGAATGAGTAACTAAACCTCTAATTCCTTGGAGCTAAGGTTGTCGGGGAAGGTTCCAAGTGCAAGAATGCAAAGCTTTGTGCTTTTAGCTATTAATGAAGAGGAAGTGAAATCCTATAATGATTTCTATGTTTTTAGTTAACTTAAAACACCTTAGAGTCACCTGGGCCAACACTTGGTAAGGCAAGTGATTTCCAACCATGGAAATGCACTAGTTTACCCCTTGCGAGCCTCTGGGAGGTGACTTTAAGGTAGGATTTTCTGGAATTGCCAACACTTGGTAAGCTTTTGGACTCCAAGGAGACATCCATTAGTTATCTCTTGCGAGCTTGCGAAGGGAAGTCCAAGGTTAAAGATCACCTTGAATGGTTACGGCTTAGTGAGAAGCTTAAACCATTGCAAGTTGCATTAGTGAGAGAATTAAAGTGAAATCTAATTGAAGGAGTCTCTGTACAACACCGGTTAGAGAATTGACTATATGTTGAATCTCTAACGCGAGGAAAGGAACCATCTGACCGGAGCTATGTCTTTTGCATAAGGAACCACCCCAGTGAACCTAACTCTCCAAGGAATGCTTTTCTTCCTAAGTTATTCCAAACATTTGTTATGTTAGTTAGTTTAAGTCTAAACCTTTACCAATCAAAGTTTGTGTTTTACTTCTTAAACTAACCTTGAAATGAAACAAGACCAATTCACTTGGAATTGGTATCATTGATAGCTTGCTAATCCATCCCAGTGAACGATCCTAGAGCCACTATGATATAGTAGCTTTGTCTTTGCTACCCTAGTAAATGGTGTAATAGGTTATAAATTTTGTTGATTACTCCCTCAATCAAGGAGCACCAGCTGGACACGAATCAGCTGAGACACCAATTGGGCACGAATCATCGGGTAATACCAACATTGGCTCCTCAGTCACAGCCCCCTTAAGATCTTCAAAGGCTTGTTGGCACCTTTCGTCCCATTCTCATGCCTTACTTAAGAAGATCAGTGAGTGGAGCTGCCCTTACTGAATAACCCTTTATGAACCGCCGGTAGTAATTAACTAAACCCAGGAAAGATCTGAGTTGAGGTACCTTGGTTGGTGGATCCCATTCCTTGATGGTTTTCACCTTGCTATCATCCATCATCAGTTTGCCATCTCTGGTGCGATGCACTAGGAAGCTCACTTCCTCCTTAGCAAATGAGCACTTCTCCTTCTTTACATATAACTCGTTCTGCCTTAGGATCTTGAAGACCTTCCTTAAATGCTCTACGTGCTCCTTCAAGGTGTTACTGTAGATGACTATGTCATCCAAGTACACTACCACGAACTTGTCTAAGTATGGGTGGAAGATCTTGTTCATGGGTGTAGAACGTTGTTGGGGCATTGGTGAGTCCGAAAGGCATCACTAAGAATTCATACGAGCCATACCTGGTCACACATGTAGTCTTCGGCTCGTCCCCCTCCGCAATCCTTACTTGGTAGTAGCCCGACCTTAGGTCTAGCTTTGTGAAGTACCTTGCCCTACCAAGTTGATCGAACAAGTTAGCAATGAGCAGAATAGGATACTTGTTCTTTACCGTCACCTTGTTGAGTGCCCGGTAGTCTATGCACATCCGTAGGAACCCATCATGTTTCTTTTGAAATAAGACCGGCGCGCCGTAAGGAGCCTTGGATGGTTGGATGAACCCCGCGTCTAGCAACTCCTTAGCTCCTCAAGCTCAGTCGGTGCCATCCTATATGGCCCCATAGCAGGGGGCTTGGCTCCCAGCTCCAACTCAATCTTGTGATCTTCCTCTCTCCTAGGAGAAAGTCTCTTAGGCAACTCGAGCGGCATCACGTCCTTGAACTCATCAAGAACCCCCTCGATTTCCTTAGGCAAGGGTTCTCCCGACCCGACCCATCATCCCTTTCTTCCTTTAGAGTGGCGAGGTAGGTCACCTCTTTCCTCTTTAACCCCTTCTTAACTTGCATAGCTAATAGCATAGGGGTCTTAAGCGTACCTTCGGTGACCGTAGGGACCATGCATGGTTTCTCCTCCTCTAGGATAGCCATTGAGCATAGGAAAGGCAGTGGCACAGCCTTGATCTTCTGTAAGAAGTCCATCCTTAGTACCATCTTGAAGTCGTCCATGGGTGCCACGGTGAAGTCGACCCTTCCTTCCCATGAGCCGATGTGTATAGTCACCCTGAAAGCTACTCCATGTGATGGCTTGGTAGCTGAATTAATTTCCTTGAGCCAATCCCCTTCTTTGGATGCTTGGAGCCCCAGCCTTCTTGCCTCATCCTTCGAGACAAAGTTATGAGTGGCACCAGTGTCCACTAAGGCCTTGGTGGCCTTTCCATTCATAAGGGCCTCTACGTACATTAGCTCTTTGCTTTGAGGCATCTTAGGCATCGGCTTGGCCTTGAGAGCGTTTAGGAGTTGCAACGATCCCACCTGAGCATCACCCTCCTTCTCTTTTTCCTCAATCATAGCATTTAGGGCTTTCCTCTTGGGACAGTCCCGTACCCAATTGGTCTTGGGCGTGAACTCCTTCCGCTTATCCTTGCCTTTGCCATCCTTGCCACTAGGGCCTTTGCTTGTTCCTTCCTTACAAGCGTAGTCACGTGATTCCTTATCTCCCCCACCTTTGGCTTGGTTACCCTTGGATGGTGGCTTAGGCGTGGAGGAGTCTCCCCTTCTATAATCTACCAAGGACTCTGCTACTGCCATGGCCGTGGCTAGGTCTTGGACACCACGTCTCCTCAATTCTTGCTCGGCCCAGCTTTGCAAGTTGTCCATGAGGTTAAATAGTAGCTCCTCCTCGGCCATGTTGGGTATCTCAAGCATAAGCGTAGAGAACTCCTTGACATACTCACGGATCAAGCCCGTGTGCTTGAGACGCTTCATACTCTTCCTTGCTAGGTAAGCCACATCTTCGGGATAGAATTGCCTTTTGATTTCTCTCTTAAAGGCATCCCATGTGTCTATGGTGCACGTCCCTTTCTCTATGTCGGCAAACCGTCGACGCCACCATAGAGTAGCATTATCAGTAAGGTAGAGGGTCGCGGTGCGTACCTTAGTGGCTCATCCATCAGTGCGATGGCCTCAAAGTAGCGCTCCATGTGCCACAAGAAGTTATCCAACTCCTTAGCATCCCTCTTGCCACTAAACGTGTGTGGCTTGGGCACTTCCACCCTTGGTGCCTCATGAGTGGCCATGACTCATGCTGATATCGCAGTCTTGTAGATGGCCAGCTCTTGACAAATCTCTTGGCCTCGGGTCTCCATACGTGCAGCCAAGGCCTCCATCCTTGACTCCACACTAGCGAACATGCTCATGACCTTGTCTTGGAAGGACATAAACTCCTCGTGTGACACCGGCTGAACTTGCGAGCCTAGCATTCCCTTGCGAAGGTCTTGGATCTGCCCCCTTAGATCCTCTAAGCCCTTCTCCATGCCTTGCTCGATCAAGTCCACCCCTTCTCGGGTGTCTACCATGGCTAACTCCACCTTGGCTAGCCTTGCCTTCATGTTGGCTAAGGCGTCACGAGACTTATCCTTCCTGCCCTTGCCCCGTCCAGTAGGCTCAATCTCCCTTCCATGGGTTTGCTCGCTAGTCTCCTCCACGTTATAGCCCGACATGCTTCCTTCACTATGCCCGCTTCGTAGCCGCGCTCTGATACCACTTGTCACGGACTTAGTCGTTCACTAAGCTCATGCGACACTTAGGCAAGTTAAGACGCTTGATCTTGCTAAGTCAGCCTTGCTCGCAATGCTTAGCTTGCTAGGCTAAGATGCTCACGACTCGAAAGCTTAAGAAGGTTAGTAGGCAACTCTTAGAGAATGGAAGCTCTTATTACTCAAGGAAGCCTTTACAAGTGCTTTGAAGACTCACGTGCTTGGTGTCTTGGCCAAATGAGGCCCTCACCTATTTATAGGCACTAATAGAACTCTCTGGAACCTTGGAGGGTTCCTTACAATTCAAGTATATTCTAGAATGTCCTACATCATTCTATGTACAAGTCTATGTACTCTTATACAAGAGACCTCTGGAATTCTCTAGAAGGTTGTGGACTCCTCTCATGTCTTCCACCGTAGTGTAGAGTTGTGTGGATTTCTCCAGGCATCTCTAGAACCTTCCACACTATTCCCACTTTAGGAGTCTCCAGAAGCTTCCTGGCTCTATATAAGCCCATGGGGAGGCTCATTTGAATCATCTTGTGACACTAATGTCACAAGATGCTTCAAATGACCCTCCCCATGGCTTATATAGGAGGTGAGAAGCTTCTAAAGACCCTTGGAGACATCCACACTTAGCCACTAGTGGGAAGAGTGTGGAAGGTTCTAGAAATGCCTAGAGAAGTCCACACAACTCTACACTATGGTAGAAGGCATGAGAAGGGTCCAAAGCTTTCTAGAGAAATCTAGAAGTCTCTTGAATATTCTAGAATAGTGTAGGACATTCTAGAATATTCATGAATTGTAAGGAACCCTCCAAGGTTCTAGAGAGTTCCATTGGTGCCTATAAATAGGTGAGGGCCTCATTTGGCCAAGGCACCAAGCAAGTGAGCATCCAAGCACTTGTAAAGGCTTTCTTGAGATAATAAAGCTTCCATTCTTTAAGGAGTTGCCTACCAAGCTTCTTAAGCTTTTGAGTTGCAAGTGTCTTAGCCTAGCAAGCTAAGCATTGGGGAGCAAGGCTGACTTAGCAAGATCAAGCGTCTTGGCTTGTCTAAGTGCCGCACGAGCTTAGTGAACGACTAAGTCCGTGACAAGTGGTATCAGAGCGCGGCTACGAAGCGGGCATAAGGGAAGCATGTCGAGCTCTAACGTGGAGGAGACTAGCGAACAAACCCGTGGGAGGGAGGCCGAGCCTACTACACGGGACAGGGGCAGAGGTAAGAAGGATACATCTCGTGATGTTGTTGCCAACATGGAGGCAAGGTTAGCCAAGGTGGAGCTAGCCATGGCAGACACCCGGGAAGGGGTAGACTTGATCGAGCAAGGCATGGAGAAGGGCTTAGAGGATCTAAGGGAGCAGATCCAAGACCTTCGCGAGGGAGTGCTGGTCTCGCAAGTTCAGCCGGTGTCACACGAGGAGTTCATGTCCTTCCAAGACAAGGTCATGAGCATGTTCGCTAGTGTGGAGTCAAGGATGGAGGCCTTGACTGCACGAGTGGAGGCTCGAGACCAAGAGATTCGACAAGAGTTGGCCATCTATAAGACCGTTGTATCAGCACGAGTCATGGCCACTCATGAGGCACCAAGGGTGGAAGTGCCCAAGCCACACACGTTCAGTGGCAAAAGGGATGCCAAGGAGCTAGATAACTTCTTGTGGCACATGGAGCGTTACTTTGAGGCAATTGCATTGACGGATGAAGCCACTAAGGTACGCACCGCGACCCTTTACCTCACTGATAATGCTACTCTATGGTGGCGTCGACGATTTGCCGACATAGAGAGAGGGACGTGCACCATAGACACATGGGATGCCTTTAAGAGAGAAATCAAGAGGCAATTCTATCCCGAAGACGTGGCTTACCTAGCAAGGAAGAGTTTGAAGCGTCTCAAGCACACGGGCTCGATCCGTGAGTATGTCAAAGAATTCTCTACTCTTATGCTTGAGATACCTAACATGGCTGAGGAGGAGCTACTGTTCAACTTCATGGACAACTTGCAAAGCTGGGCCGAGCAAGAGTTGAGGAGATGTGGTGTCCAAGACCTAGCCACGGCCATGGCAGTAGCCGAGTCCTTAGTAGATTATAGAAGGGGAGACTCCTCCAAGCCCAAGCCACCATCCAAGGGTAACCAGGCCAAAGGTGGGGGAGACAAGAGGTCGCAAGGCCATACCTCTAAGGAAGGATCAAGCAAAGGCCCTAGTGGCAAGGATGGCAAAGGCAAAGACAAGCGAAAGGAGTTCACGCCCAGGACCAATTGCTTCTTGTGTGATGGTCCGCACTGGGCACGGGACTGCCCTAAGAGGAAGGCCTTAAATGCTATGATCGAGGAAAAGGAGCAAGAAGGCGATGCTAAGATGGGATCGTTGCAGCTCATAAATGCCCTTAAGGCCAAGCCGATGCCTAAGACGCCTCAAGGCAAAGGGCTGATGTATGTGGAGGCCCTTGTGAATGGGAAGGCCACCAAGGCCCTGGTGGACACAGGTGCCACTCACAACTTTGTCTCGGAGGATGAGGCAAGAAGGTTGGAGCTCCAAGCATCCAAGGAAGGAGGATGGCTCAAGGCAGTCAATTCAGCCGCCAAGCCATCACATGGAGTAGCTCGCGGGGTGACTATGCACATCGGCTCGTGGGAAGGAAGGGTCGACTTCACAGTGGCACCCATGGATGACTTCAAGATGGTGCTAGGAATGGACTTCCTACAGAAGGTCAAGGCCATGCCACTACCTTTCTTACGCTCAATGGCTATCCTAGAGGAGGAGAAGCTGTGCATGGTCCCTACGGTCAATGAAGGTACGCTCAAGACCCCTATGTTATCCGCTATGCAAGTAAAGAAGGGGTTAAAGAGGGAAGAGGTGACCTACCTCGCCACCCTAAAAGAAGAAAAGGATGATGGGTCGGGAGAACCCATGCCTAGAGAAATCGAGGGGGTCCTTGATGAGTTCAAGGACGTTATGCCGCCCGAGTTGCCCAAGAGACTTCCTCCTAGGAGAGAGGAAGATCACAAGATTGAGCTGGAGCCGGGAGCCAAGCCCCCTGCTATGGGGCCATATAGGATGGCACCACCCGAGTTGGAGGAGCTAAGGAGACAACTCAAAGAGTTGCTAGATGCGGGGTTCATCCAACCATCCAAGGCTCCTTATGGCGCGCCGGTTCTATTTCAGAAAAAGCATGATGGGTCCCTACGAATGTGCATAGATTACCGGGCACTCAACAAGGTGACGGTGAAGAACAAGTATCCCATCCCGCTCATTGCTGACTTGTTCGATCAACTTGGAAGGGCAAGGTACTTCACGAAGCTGGACTTAAGGTCAGGCTACTACCAAGTCAAGATTGCGGAGGGAGATGAGCCGAAGACTACATGTGTGACCAGGTATGGCTCATATGAGTTCTTAGAAATGCCTTTCGGACTCACCAATGCCCCAGCAACGTTTTGCACCCTCATGAACAAGATCTTCCACCCATACTTGGACAAGTTCGTGGTGGTATACTTGGATGACATAGTCATCTATAGTAACACTCTAAAGGAGCACGAAGAGCACTTGAGGAAGGTCTTTAAGATCTTGAGGCAGAACGAGCTATACGTGAAGAAGGAGAAGTGTTCGTTTGCTAAGAAGGAAGTGAGCTTCCTAGGGCATCGCATCAGAGATGGCAAGCTGATGATGGATGATAGCAAGGTGAAGGCCATCCAAGAATGGAATCCACCAACCAAGGTACCTCAACTCAGATCTTTCCTTGGTTTAGTTAATTATTATCGGCGGTTCATAAAGGGTTATTCGGCAAGGGCCGCTCCACTCACTGATCTTCTGAAGAAGAATAAGGCATGGGAATGGGATGAAAGGTGCCAACAAGCCTTTGAGGACCTGAAGAAGGCTGTGACTGAGGAGCCAGTGTTGGCACTACCCGACCACACCAAGGTCTTTGAGGTACACACAGATGCCTCAGACTTCGCTATTGGGGGAGTCCTTATGCAAGAAAGGCACCCAATCGCATTTGAGAGTCGCAAGCTAAACGACACGGAGAAGCGTTACACGGTATAGGAAAAGGAGATGACTGCCATCGTCCATTGCTTGCGCACTTGGAGGCACTATCTGCTAGGGTCTCACTTCATAGTGAAGACCGACAATGTGGCCACTAGCTACTTCCAGACACAGAAGAAGCTGAGTCCTAAACAAGCTAGGTGGCAAGACTTCCTGGCCGAGTTCGACTATACGTTGGAGTATAAGCCAGGAAGTGCTAATCATGTGGCCGACGCCCTAAGCCGCAAAGCCGAGCTAGCGTCCATAACGAGTCAGCCCCAAGGAGACATAATGGATCTTCTAAGGGAGGGACTGCAACATGATCCAGTGGCTAAGAGCCTCATCGCCCTGGCTCATGAAGGGAAGACCAAGCGGTTTTGGGTGGAGGATGGCTTACTCTACACCAAAGGGAGACGACTCTACGTGCCTAAGTGGGGGAACATAAGGCGGAACCTGATTAAGGAGTGCCATGACACCAAGTGGGCAGGGCACCCTGGGCAACGACGCACTAGGGCACTACTCGAGTCGGCTTACTATTGGCCTCAAATACGGGATGAGGTTGAGGCCTATGTGAGGACTTGTCTTATGTGCCAACAAGACAAGGTGGAGCAACGACAGCCTAGAGGCCTGTTGGAGCCATTACCCATAGCAGAGCGCCCATGGGACAGCGTCACCATGGACTTCATCATCGAGCTACCCAAGTCAGAGGACAGCGGGTCGATCATAGTGGTGATAGACAGGTTCTCTAAGTATGCAACCTTCATAGCAGCCCCGACTGACTGCACTGCGGAAGAGACAGCGAGGCTATTCCTAAAGCACGTAGTCAAGTATTGGGGGTTGCCTAAGTTCATCATCAGTGATCGCGACCCGCGCTTCACTGGGAAGTTTTTGACGGAGCTCTTCAAGCTTATGGGTTCGGAGCTTCACTTCTCCACCAGCTTTCACCCACAGACAGATGGGCAGACTGAGAGGGTGAACGCCTTGCTAGAGCTATACTTGAGGCACTTTGTGAGTGCCAACCAGAGGGATTAGGCTAAGTTGCTAGATATAGCCCAGTTCTCATACAACTTGCAAAGGAGTGAGGCGACCAACAAGAGCCCGTTCGAGCTAGCCACAGGGCAGCAACCCTTAACTCCTCACACGCTAACGATAGGCTACACAGGGAGAAGTCCAGCGGCTTTCAAGTTCGCGAAGGGGTGGCATGAGCAAGCTGACATAGCACGCTCGTACTTGGACAAGGCCGCTAAGAAAATGAAGAAGTGGGCTGACAAGAAGCGACGTCACACGGAGTACAAGGTCGGAGACATGGTGCTTGTCAAGCTCCTTCCTCAACAATTCAAATCCCTAAGGCCAGTGCATAAGGGCCTTGTGAGGAGGTATGAAGGACCCTTCCCTATACTTGGAAAGGTCGGCAAGGTGTCCTACAAAGTGGAGTTACCGCCAAGGTTAAAGATTCACCCTGTCTTCCACGTGAGTTACTTGAAACCATATCACGAAGACAATGATGATCCAAGCCGAGGGCTTTCTAAGAGGGCACCTACAGCGGTTGTGACCTCCTATGACAAGGAGATGGAACACATCATTGCAGACCGAATCATCAGAAGGCGTGGTGTGCCTCCTACTACGGAGTACTTAGTGAAATGGAAGGGACTACCAGAATGCGAGGCTAGTTGGGAGCCAGCAAATGCACTATGGCAGTTCCAGGAACAGATTGAGCGGTTCCGGGCAGAAGACACGACGAGGACGTCTGCGGCTTAAGTGGGGGAGAGTGTCACAAGATGCTTCAAATGACCCTCCCCATGGCTTATATAGGAGGTGAGAAGCTTCTAGAGACCCTTGGAGACATCCACACTTAGCCACTAGTGGGAAGAGTGTGGAAGGTTCTAGAAATGCCTAGAGAAGTCCACACAACTCTACACTATGGTAGAAGGCATGAGAAGGGTCCAAAACTTTCTAGAGAAATCTAGAAGTCTCTTGAATATTCTAGAATAGTGTAGGACATTCTAGAAGTCTCTTGAATATTCTAGAATAGTGTAGGACATTCTAGAATATTCATGAATTGTAAGGAACCCTCCAAGGTTCTAGAGAGTTCCATTGGTGCCTATAAATAGGTGAGGGCCTCATTTGGCCAAGGCACCAAGCAAGTGAGCATCCAAGCACTTGTAAAGGCTTTCTTGAGATAATAAAGCTTCCATTCTTTAAGGAGTTGCCTACCAAGCTTCTTAAGCTTTTGAGTTGCAAGTGTCTTAGCCTAGCAAGCTAAGCATTGGGGAGCAAGGCTGACTTAGCAAGATCAAGCGTCTTGGCTTGTCTAAGTGCCGCACGAGCTTAGTGAACGACTAAGTCTGTGACACTAAGCTCCACATCTTTCCGAGCAAACTGAAATCAAGGTGGATAGGTCTTTTTATCATTCACCAAGTGCATTCAAATGGAATAGTGGAACTACTCAACTCCAACAGCACCAGTAGCTTCAAAGTGAATGGCCACCGTCTCAAGCCCTTTGTGGAGCCTTTTTCTCGTGACAAGGAGGAATTCATCCTCCTTGATCCACATCAAGCTTGACAAGACCAGTTTTTGAATGGACTTAGTCTTTCTAAAGACTATCAAGTCCATATCTTTTTGTTTTATTTTTTATTTGAGAGTTTTCTTGTATTGTAACTTGTTTTAATTTTGATTTCTCACTTTAATTTTATTTTGGTTTGATTTAACTTAGGTTTTTTATGATCAATTTCAGGAGGGACTTCAAAGCTGTTGGGCATGTCCTTAAAGATTCTTGGCAGAGGAAAAACCCTAAAGAAAAAAAATTCACCAAGACATTTCGCATACCCTTGCAAAAATTTCGCAGGGTATGCGAAACCTTTCTCAAATAGTAAGGTCGGCTACTGCCAATTTTGAGCCCTTTAAATTCCATTTTGCACACCTAACACCAGTTCGCACACTGTGCGAAAATCTAAGGGGTCTGCTAACCCATTTCGCACACCTAACACTGTGCAAAACAACCTTGCAAATTTATTTTAAAATACCTCCCAAACCCTAACTCCCCTATTTTTTCCCCCATATCGCAAGCACCCTCCCATTGCGAATCTCTCTGCCACCTTGCGGCCTTTTCACAGTGTCACCCCATGCCTCTGTTCACACGCCCCCCCCCCCCTCTCACATCTCACTCCTCCGTCCCTCTCCCATTCGACACCCCCCTTCGAGCCAGGACTTCATGCCCAGGCGAGTCATCCAAAGCTTCACAACCTGAGCCTCCTGTTGCTACACATACTCGAGCTCCTGCAGATTCTGAGCTTCCTTCCGACATGTCACCGGGATCTATTATCAGACGCCCGATGCTCATAGCACCGCCCATTGAGGGCAACTCAGATTGCAGATCAAGACCTTTCCATTCGGAGTTCTATTTTGATTAGGAGGCCTTCTGACAGAAGTATGAGCTCCGAGACTCTTATGGCCTACTGCAGAGGTACTATCTTGATCAACTTATGACTCCTCGAAAGTGCTTTTATCCTAGAGTAGCATTAGACTTTTACCAGTCCATGACTACTCATGGCATCCCGAGTCCTACCTCGATTCACTTCACCATTAATGGACATCATGGTATCCTCGAGGCCAGAGATATTGCAGAGGCTCTACAGATTCCTTTCTAGCTAGTTGATCCATCTGCTTTCCGCCAATGGTCCCCAGTATCTCAGAGGAACATGATCCGCATTTTATCCAAGGGGACCTCTACAGATTCGATCCTTCTTCGGAAGGAGCTTCCCCACCTGAGATGCTTTTCGTAGATGTGGTGCTACGCTCCAACCTCTTTCCCCTACAACATTCGGTACAGAGGCGAGGAGCTATCTTGGATGTTTTTTTCCGCATATCAGAAGGCTTCTACTTTGGCCCACACCACTTGATCATGGCCTCCCTCATCCACTTTAAGGAGAAGTTCCATAGGAAGAAGCTTCAGAGGGCGGACACCATTCCATTGCTATTCCCGAGGTTGCTTTGCCAAATCTTGGAGCATATGGGCTTTCCTACTGAGCCTCAGCACAAGCGTCGCCGCATTTGTCGAGAGTGATTCACTTTTGACAAATGGAATCAGTTGGCGGGCTATTTTGCACCTCCAGGAGCCCATCCCATAGCATCACCTCTAGAACCCCCACAGACGGAGCATATACAGTCTACTCCAGTACCTACAGAGCAGGGCGAGCTTCTGACAGAGACTATACCACCTGCCCCTGCATCACCTACTTCAGCACAACCAGTGCCCATGCCTGAGGCTGTTTCTACTGCTCCCCCTTTGACTCCTACTGTTCCATCTGTTGCTCCTACTACATCCGAGCCTTCCATCACCATCTCTGCTTTGGAGTTTTGCGGCCTTGTAGCTACCTTGCAGACACTGTCCACCACACACGCTGCTCTCTTCCAGCAGATGGCTTAGATGCGTTCCCAGCCGAACCAACAGACTACTATACTTCGCCAGATCCAGCAGCACTTGGGTCTTCTGCCTCCACCTCAGCCTGACCTTCCTGCATCATCAGAGCCTTTATGTCACAAGCTAATTCAAATAAGCCTCCCCATGGGCTTATATAGAGCCAGGAAGCTTCTGGAGACTCCTAGAGTGGGAAGAGTGTGGAAGGTTCTAGAAAAGCCTAAAGGAATCCACACAATTCTACACTATGGTGGAAGGCATGAGAGGAGTCTAGGGTTTTCTAGAGAATTCCAGAAGTCTCTTGTATATCCTTGTACATAGGCTTGTATCTAGAATGATGTAGGACATTCTAGAATATACTTGAGTTGTAACGAACCCTCCAAGGTTCCAGAGAGTTCCATTGGTGCCTATAAATGCCTATAAATAGGTGAGGGCCTCATCTGGCCAAGGCACCAAGCAAGTGAGCTTCCAAGCACTTGTAAAGGTTTCCTTGAGTTAGTAAAAGCTTCCATTCTTTAAAGAGTTGCCTACTAAGCTTCTTAAGCTTTTGAGTCGCGAGTGCCTTAACCGAGCAAGCTAAGCATTGGGGAGCAAGACTAACTTAACAAGATTAAGCGTCTTGACTTGCCTAAGTGCCGCACGAGCTTAGTGAACGACTAAGTCCGTGACAAGTGGTATCAGAGCGCAATTACGAGGTGGGCATAGCAAAGGAAGTATGTCGGGCTCTAACGTGGAAGAAACTAGCGAGCAAACCCGTGGAAGGGAGATGGAGCAAACTGCCCGGGGCAGAGGCAGGAAGGATAAGTTTCGTGACGCCTTAGCCAAATGGAGGCAAGGCTAGCCAAGATTGAGCTAGCCATGGCGGACACCCGGGAAGGGGTGGACTTGATCGAGCAAGGCATGGAGAAGGGCTTAGAGGATTTAAGTGAGCAGATCCAAGACCTTCGCGAGGGGGTGCTAGGCTCACAAGTTCAACCGGTGTCACACGAGGAGTTCATGTCCTTCCAAGACAAGGTTATGACCATGTTTGCTAGTGTGGAGTCAAGGATGGAGGCCTTGGCTACGCGCATGGAGACCCGAGACCAAGAGATTCGTCAAGAGCTGGCCATCTATAAGACTACGATGTCAACACAAGTCATGGCCACTCATGAGGCACCAAGGGTGGAGGTGCCCAAGCCACACACGTTCAGTGGCAAGAGGGATGCTAAGGAGCTGGATAATTTCTTATGGCACATGGAGCGCTACTTTAAGGCCATTGCATTGACGGATGAAGCCACTAAGGTACGCACCGCAACCCTCTACCTCACCGATAATGCTACTCTATGGTGGCGTCGACGGTTTGCCGACATAGAGAAAGGGACGTGCACCATAGACAATTCCGCCTTTAAGAGAGAAATCAAAAGGCAATTCTATCCCGAAGATGTGGCTTACCTAGCAAGGAAGAGTTTGAAGCGTCTTAAGCACACGGGCTCAATCCGTGAGTATGTCAAGGAATTCTCTATGCTTATGCTTGAGATACCCAACATGGCCGAGGAGTTACTATTTAACTTCATGGACAACTTGCAAAGCTAGGCCGAGCAAGAATTGAGGAGACGTGGTGTCCAAGACCTAGCCACGGCCATGGCAATAGCAGAGTCCTTGGTAGATTATAGAAGGGGAGACTCCTCCAAGCCCAAGCCACCATCCAAGGGTAACCAAGCCAAAGGTGGGGGAGATAAGGGATCACGAGGCCACACTTCTAAGGAAAAAGATCAAGCAAATGCCCTAGTGGCAAGGATGGCAAAGGCAAGGATAAGCGGAAGGAGTTCACGCCCAGGACCAATTGCTTCCTTTGCGATGGTCCACACTGGGCACGGGACTTGATTACTACCCAAAAAGTGTTATTTTACACCTTTAATTCACTATGTTTTAAGCACTTTTGTGTAGTAGTTCTCCATCTTTATTCCAATTGGCATGTTAAGGACTTAGCAATGACTTCTAATCATATTTGTGGCTAGTTTTAGTGTTTTGACAGCTTTTTGGATCATTAAGATAAGCCAAGTAAAGGAGAGAAGCAAAGAGGAAAAACAAGCAAAGTGAAGAAAACAGAGGACAACAGCTGCAGTCTTCCTTCGCACTTTTGGAGCACTTCCCGAAGTCCATTTTCTACATGCTATATACCATTTCAAAGCTCAGGAAGTAAAAAATCCAACGCTTCAAACCGTGTACGATTTGGAGCTGAAATGAGGAAGATATGGCCTTCGGAAGACAACTGCATCAAGTCATGGGAACACCATTTCGCAAGGAGATTTTCTTCATGGTGCGAAATTTGGCCACTTCGCACCATGAAGAACCACCTTGTGAAATTTCGCAATGTGGCTTTTCACCTTGCGAAATTTGGACCCTTCATCTTTCCCCTTGCCAAATTTCCTCTGTTTCTCCACGCACGCACCACCGACTTCCCAGATATTTGTAGCTTGATATTTTCTCATGTAAATTCCTTTTGTAACCTTGTATTCAGCCGACATAAGGCTTTATCTTGTAATTTTGCTATATATAGAGGTGCACAACACCTCCAAAAGATATTGGATGATTGGGGGATCGATCCTCTGTACATTAACTTAGAAATATATAAAGCTCTGTTTTTCTCTCTTCTCCTGTTCTTCCCCATTTCTATTTTCTTAGTAGCCAAACAGCCTCTGAGGGCTTTTCCTCAGAGGATGATTGGCTAAAACTTTTAGTTTCTCAAAGTATGGATGTTATGTGATGGCTTGGATGCAATCCCATGGAAATTTCTCGCACCTAAAAGGTAAGGTAGTCGTTTTTCATTAATGGTTCATTAATGCAAAGTTTGGCTTTTATTTCCTTTGGACAACTTCCAACGGCCAGTACTTGATAAGCTTTTGGATTTCTATCCATTAGTTATCTCCTACGAGCTATTGGAAGGTGAGGTTTTCAATTCCAAGTTTTGCATTAATCCGTTAGAACCAATTTCAATGGCCATTGAAAGGTGAGTTTATCACCTGGAATGACTTTGAGTTGCCAATATTTGGTAAGCTTTTGGCTTTAGACCATTAGTTATCTCTTACAAGCCATTCAAAGGAAGTCTAAGGTGAATAACCATTGATGAAATTCACTACCATCTGTTTTGCCATTTTAAAGGATTAAAACTTGATTTGCTAAATCCATACCGGTTAGGGAAGCAAGCATCACCATAGTTGCAACCCCAACGCGAGGAGCCTATCTTGAGATTTCCAATTTGCATAAGAGCCAGAGCATAGCTATCCTATCTTTGAGAAACTTGTTTTTACACTCTTTCATTTTAGTCTTTAATGTTAACTTAGATTAGTTTAAATCTTTCTAAAACATTTACATCTTCTTTTAAAGCTAACATCCATAAGAAAATCACCTATTTTTCTAATTTGAATATCATTAGTGTTTGCGAAAACCCTTCCCAGTGAACGATCCTAGAACCACTATGCTATAGTAGCTTGGCTACTTTAGTAATAGTATTTAAGGTATAAATTTTGTTGATACGCCTTTAAAGCTAAGATACCATGAGTCGCATCAGAACTGCCCTAAGAGGAAAGCTCTAAATGCTATGATTGAGGAAAAGGAGCAGGAAGGCGATGCTAAAGTGGGATCGTTGCAGCTCCTAAATGCCCTTAAGGCCAAGATGATGCCTAAGACGCCTCAAAGCAAAGGGCTAATGTACGTAGAGGCCCTTGTGAATGGGAAGGCCACCAAGGCCCTGGTGGACACTAGTGCCACTCATAGCTTTGTCTCGGGGGATGAGGCAAAGAGATTAGAGCTCCAAGCATCCAAGGAAGGAGGATGGCTCAAGGCAGTTAACTCAACTGCCAAGCCATCACATGGAGTAGCTCGCGGGGTGGCTATGCACATCGGCTCATGGAAAGGAAGGGTCAACTTCACAGTGGCACCCATGGATGACTTCAAGATGGTGCTAGGGATGGACTTCTTGCAGAAGGTCAAGGCTGTGCTGACCTTTCCTACGCTCAATGGCTATCCTAAGGGACGAGAAGCCATGCATGGTCCCTACGGTCACCGAAGGTACGCTCAAGACCCCTATGCTATCAGCTATGCAAGTTAAGAAGGGGTTAAAGAGGAAAGAGGTGACCTACCTCGCCACCCTGAAGGAAGAAAGGGATGTTGAGTCAGGAGAACCCATGCTTAAGGAAATCGAGGGGGTCCTTAATGAGTTCAAGGACGTGATGCTACCTGAGTTGCCTAAGAGACTTCCTCCTACGAGAGAGGAAGATCACAAGATTGAGTTGGAGTCGGGAAACAAGCCCCCTGCTATGGGGCCATATAGGATGGCACTGCCTGAGTTGGAGGAGCTAAGGAGACAACTTAAGGAGTTGCTAGACGCAGGGTTCATCCAACCATCCAAGGCTCCCTATGGCGTGTTGGTCTTGTTTCAGAAGAAGCACGATGGATCCCTACGGATGTGTATCGACTACCGGGCACTCAACAAAGTGACGATAAAGAACAAGTATCCTATCCCGCTCATTGCTGACTTATTCGATCAACTTGGAAGGGCAAGGTACTTCACAAAGCTAGACTTAAGGTCAGGCTACTACCAAGTCAGGATTGCGGAGGGGGACGAGTCGAAGACCACGTGTGTGACTAGGTACGACTCATACGAATTCTTAGTGATGCCTTTCGGACTCACCAACGCCCCAACAACGTTTTGCACCCTCATGAGCAAGATCTTCCACCCATACTTAGACAAGTTCGTGGTGGTATACTTGGATGACATAGTCATCTACAGTAACACCTTAAAAGAGCACGTAGAGCACTTGAGGAAGGTCTTTAAGATCTTGAGGCAGAATGAGCTATACGTGAAGAGGGAAAAAAATGCTCATTTGCCCTAGAAGTGAGCTTCCTAGGGCATCATATTAAGGATGGCAAGCTGATGATGGATGATAGCAAGGTGAAAGCCATCTAGGAATGGGATCCACCAACCAAAGTACCTCAACTCAGATCTTTCCTTGGTTTAGTTAATTACTACCGGCGGTTCATCAAGGGTTATTCGGCAAGGGCAGCTCCACTCACTGATCTTCTTAAGAAGAATAAGGCATGGGAATGGGACGAAAGGTGCCAACAAGCCTTTGAAGATCTTAAGAAGGTTGTGACTGAGGAGCCGATGTTGGCACTACCCAACCACACCAAGGTTTTTGAGGTACACACAAATGCCTCAGACTTTGCTATTGGGGGAGTCTTTATGCAAGAAAGGCACTCGATCGCATTTGAGAGTCGCAAGCTAAATGACACGGAGAGGCGTTACACGGTGCAAGAAAATGAGATGACCGCCATCGTCCACTGCTTGCGCACCTGGAGGCATTATCTTCTGGGGTCTCACTTCATAGTGAAGACCGACAATGTTGCCACTAACTACTTCCAGACACAAAAGAAGCTAAGTCCCAAACAAGCTAGGTGGCAAGACTTCCTGGCCAAGTTCGACTATACGCTGGAGTATAAGCCAGGAAGTGCTAATCATGTGGCCGACGCCCTAAGCCGCAAAGCAGAGCTAGCGTTCATGACGAGTCAGCCCCAAGGAGACATAATGAATCTTCTAAGGGAGGGACTGCAACATGATCCAGTGGTTAAGAGTCTCATCGCCCTGGCTCATAAAGGAAAGACTAAGAGGTTTTGGGTGGAGGACGGCCTACTCTACACCAAGGGGAGACGACTCTATGTGCCTAAGTGGGGGAACATAAGGCGGAATCTGATAAAGGAGTGCCATGACACCAAGTGGGCTGGGCACCCTGGGCAACAACGCACAAGGGCACTACTCGAGTTGGCTTATTACTGGCCTCAAATACGAGATGAGGTTGAGGCCTATGTGAAGACTTGTCTAATGTGCCAACAAGACAAGGTGGACCAACGACAGCCTAGAGGCCTGTTGGAGCCACTACCTATAGCAGAGCGCCCATGGGACAACGTCACCATGGACTTCATCATCAGGCTACCCAAGTTAGAGGACAACGGCTCTATCATAGTGGTAGTGGACAGGTTCTCTAAGTATGCAACCTTCATAGTAGCCCCGACTGACTGCACTGCGGAAGAGATGACGAGGTTATTCCTAAAGCACGTAGTCAAGTATTGGGGGTTGCCTAAGTTCATCATCAGTGATCGCGATCCGCGTTTCACTGGGAAGTTTTGGACGGAGCTCTTTAAGCTTATGGGTTCGGAGCTTCACTTCTCCACAAGCTTTCACCCACAGACGAATGGGCAAACAGAGTGGATGAACGCCTTACTGGAGCTCTACCTAAGGCACTTCGTGAGTGCCAACCAGAAGGATTGGGCTAAGCTGTTAGACATAGCCCAGTTCTCGTACAACCTGCAGAGGAGTGAGGCAACCAATAAGAGCCCGTTCGAGTTAGCCACAGGGCAGCAACCGTTAACTCCTCACACTTTAACGATTGGCTATACGGGGAGAAGTCCAGCGGCTTTCAAGTTCGCGAAAGGGTGGCACAAGCAAGCTGACATAGCGCGCTCATACTTGGACAAGGCCGCTAAGAAAATGAAGAAGTGGGCTGACAAGAAGCGACGTCACACGGAGTCACACCATCCATGCGCCGCCCATGCCACCGTCCGTGCGCCGCACGTGCCACCGTCCATGCGCCGCACGTGCCACCGTCCGTGCCAAGACGCAAGCCATTGCGCGCAGAAGGACGCGTGCCACCGCGCGTGCCAAGAAGTCTTCCACCACGCGTGACACATGCCACCATCGTGCACAGCACACGCGAGGACATGTGCCACGCATGACGCCGTGCCATCACTCAAAATTCCCCTTTCAAATGTAAGCTTCAAAGCTTCCACTCCTCGCATATATTTTCATCCCTTTACATTGCAAGTAATTTTTCCTGATAAGTTTGTTATTTTGTGATTATTAACAATGTTATTTTAAGTTTCAAATTTTGTTTTCATTTTCTTATATGATATTTTTTTCATTTACAATTTCTCTTCGTAAGTTTATATTTAAACCCTAGTTTACTATTACACTCTAAGAAGGCCATAACTTTCACTATATATCGAACCAATAGTAATCTCAATTGCTCCCACTATCAATATTTAGTTATATTTTGGAGCAGTCTCATTTCCTCAAGTTTAAGTTAAACCCTAGTTTACCGTTACACTCTAAGAAGGCCATAACTTTCACTATATATTGAACCAATAATAATCTCAATTGCTCCCACGATCAATATTTAGTTATATTTTGGAGCAGTCTCATTTCCTAAAGTTTAAGTTATCTCCCAATGTGGGGTATTCTCAAGTTCTTTGAGCTTTTTGCAATGTTTTCCAGGTGCATCACCAAGCAACCAAAATTGGAAGTTATGGAATTAATCTTTGGTTAGGAGTGCACAAAATCTCAAGAATGAGAATCAATCAAGCTGCAAAGCAGCAATGCAAAGCAAATATTTGCAGCATACAACACAAAACAAGGTTGTTGTGCCACCTTGAGTGCCCCATTTGTGGTGGGTACATCTCCCAATGTGGGGTATTCTCAAGTTCTTTGAGCTTTTTGCAATGTTTTCCAGGTGCATCACCAAGCAACCAAAATTGGAAGTTATGGAATTAATCTTTGGTTAGGAGTGCACAAAATCTCAAGAATGAGAATCAATCAAGCTGCAAAGCAGCAATGCAAAGCAAATATTTGCAGCATACAACACAAAACAAGGTTGTTGTGCCACCTTGAGTGCCCCATTTGTGGTGGGTGCATCTCCCAATGTGGGGTATTCTCAAGTTCTTTGAGCTTTTTGCAATGTTTTCCAGGTGCATCACCAAGCAACCAAAATTGGAAGTTATGGAATTAATCTTTGGTTAGGAGTGCACAAAATCTCAAGAATGAGAATCAATCAAGCTGCAAAGCAGCAATGCAAAGCAAATATTTGCAACATACAACACAAAACAAGGTTGTTGTGCCACCTTGAGTGCCCATTTGTGGTGGGTGCACCACCTTAGCCACCACCTTAGGTGGGATGCCCTTGGTCAGCCTTTTGTGCCTACCTGTGGGGTAGCTACACTAAGTGGAGATGCATTTGAGCTGTTTAATTTTGTTTGACTCCAGCAATCCTAACATCTGTCATTGAACCTAGGGTTTCGTAAAACACATAAAAAGTCATATTTGAGTCTAATAGAGGAGTCTATGCTTCGGCTTCATAAGGAGAAATCCAATAGCACCCCCCAGCTAAATTTTTCAGCAGATTCATGGTGTGTAGTAGCAGTTCAGTTCTTTGGTGTTATATGGCAAGCAAGTGTTCTCGTGTTTAGTTTAGTTGCTTTAAAACTTTAAAAAAACCATTTTTTTTTTTCTTTGGATGTTCAAGTTTGAGAAGTCCAAGATTTGATACAAGACAAGAATGGGGAGTTTTTCCAATTTAGTTGCATTAGAACTTTCAAAATCGTTCTTTTTTTTTTTTTTTTAATGTTCAAGTTTGACAAGAAGACCACAAGATAAGAATGAAGAGTTTCCAATGCTTAAATCAGGTTCTTAAATTAAGATGTAAGTACTTGAGAAGAGTTTTTGAATGAATCTTAATGGAAAAATCTTCTGCCTAAAAATTCAACCAACCAAGAGATCCGAGTCAATAAAACAAGATACAAATAATATATGTGTGACCTTTTCAACCAAATAGACCATATATATGTGGGACCTTTTCAACCAACCCAAGTGTTGCCACATAGCTAAAGTTATAGGTTTTATTGGTGTCTATTTCATTATGTCACTTAGAAAATCACAACACCTCACATCATTATGACATGTCCTCTTTGTTATCTTTCCACCTCTACTCTAGGTCCAACGCAGCCTCTACTCTAGAGCCAGCGCAGCCTCTACTCTAGTTCCAGCACAGCGTCTACTCTAGTTCCAACGCAGCCTCCCTTCTAGTTCCAGCGCAACCTCCCTTATGGATCAACACCAGGCTTAATAGATTATCACTGTAGCTCAACACTTGGTACTTAGGGTACATAATCAATGCAATGTTAAAAAGCAAACAACCACCTCACCCTTCCCTTCCCCCCCCCCCCCCCTCTCCACCATTCTCTTTTGCCTTCTATGTTGCCTCCATTCCTTTTCCACCCACCAGTCCACTCTTAGACCTCTTAGACCATGTTTTCTATAAATTACAATCCATGATTGCCTTTTCATACAAACTCAAAAACAATTTTCTATTTTTAATTTTTTAATTTTTATCTTTTTGGTTTTCCTCATCCTCATAGTGCCTTATGGGTCATCCAACCAAGATAATCGTGAAATATTTGAAGGAGATGTCTCTACATGGCTCATCATGGATCTGAGCTTGTATTTAGGAAACCATGTTGTCTAGTTTCCAATTGTTCAACACTAGTTTTATGCCCATCAATGTATTTCTTCGATCAGATATTAAGCAAGTTAATATTATAATTGCCCATAATTCAAAACAAAAACCAAAAAGTCCCATCATATATTCACTATTAAAGTTTCAAGAATGCTAAAAGGGGAGTTATTCTTTCTATTGGTCTTAAGGCTTGGTAGCCTTTGTGCAGTCTTAATTGATTGGAACTGCCCTGTTTTATTGTGAGCTTGTGCCCTGTGGTCGAGTGGAGTTATCTTCGCTCCAATACCATAAACAAAGATAGAGGAAAAAGAAGTATCAAACTAAAATGACTGTGGAGCTAGGAATACACTCACTCAGAGGAAGTTTCTCTCTTTAACCCGGTTTTTGTCAAAATTTGTTTCCTTTGAAGAAACAGGAAACAGCAGAAGCAAACTGACACAGGTTTGCACTGACTGAATCAAACAGAGGAAGTTTCTCTCTTTAGCCCCCCAACTTTCTTTAATCTTGCAACTTACTATCTTCTAAGTTTCTCTTTTAGTTAAAGAGTGAGGCTTCCACAGTCTGTTTGTATCTATGGCTGCAGCGTCTCTTTAATCATGTAACATTTTTTTTTTTTTTGCCTAGTTTTCTTGTACTTATTTTAACTAGTTTCTTCTTACCACCTCAATGCAGTTCAAGGAAGTTTCTGTCCACAGGACAACAAGCTTCGAGTGGTCTTCTGAGCAGTCACAAGGCAGACCCATTTGCTATGGAGGCTTATTAACTTTGTACCAGAAGGCTAGCAAGAAAGTTGCTACATTCCATCTTTTTGGATACCCAATTAAACAAATCTGGAGATTCTGCAGTTCAGCCTGCACAAATAGAACCTAACTACAGTATGGATTTGACCCAGTCACCTCCTTGCAACACAATTCAGATTCTAATTCAACTCTACGATACAGATATTGAGACAAGGAGAAACTACATTCACAGTCCAATTTTACACGATGATGCAATAGAGAGAACAAAAAAAAAAAAGGGGTATAAGAGATTCACTAGAAACGCCAAAGAATTCTGCATGCTAAGTTGGTTACGATAAATCTTAGAAACCTAGCGCGCATCTGGAAAGGCAAAGATAGGAGAACTATTGAAGGGATTAAGCCTGACAGTCCCAAGTTCAAAGAAGGGTTTTTTAGTCATGCAATTTTTGGTTTGGGGTTGTTTGATAGGCATGATGCATTCTCTCATGGATTCATCAATAGTTTAGGTTGTTCCCCAGATAAGAATAAGTCTTGTATTTTCTCTTTCTTTTCCTGTTTTTCTTTTTCTATTCCATATTTTTGGCATGATAAAGATTCTACTCTCCTTATGCAAAAGGGTCCATCCCCTTGCTTTCTAACTTGGTTTCACTAAAGTGCACCGGACACATAATTTGGTTTGAATTGAAGGCAGAAAAAGGATGAAAAAGCTTTAGTCAAGGCAGTGTCTAAGGATCTAACAAAGAATATGGCTTGACATAGAACTCAGGTAAATTTCTATAGCAATAGAAAAGTGGAAAGGATCACAGACACATTTACCTGTTACAGGTTGAAGTGCTGCAAAGGATATTCGTTCAGCCAATGATGGAACAAAAGCTTCATCACAATCGACAGAAGGCTCCTTTTCTGCCCACATTAAGGAGTTGCAATACATGTTTGCAACAATTCCACCTTAGGAGCCTGTTGGCACAAGATAAATCAATAAAAATTTACAAGTGAATAATTAACCATCCAGATATGAGAATCACAGCCTTCCTCATGAACAAAGAATTGTTAAGACCAACTTTTTCCAAACCCACTTGGATTAATATTTTTTTAAGAAAATCATTTTCCAAGAAATTTTCCAAACACCCATCCGGGAAAACAAAGAATTTGTCATTGAAACAATTAAAACTTGCAGCAATCCAACTTCAGATAGCAAAACATGGCGAAGAGCCATAGGAGCATAACAACCAACAAAGAATCATCACGGCCAACATTTTCCAAACCCTTCTGGAAAAAGTATTTCCTTATGAAAAAAAAAATAAAGAAATTCCCCAAACCACATAACAAAACAAATAATAATTATTATCCCAGAAAACATTTTCCACGAAAACAAACAACTAACAAAGAATCATCAAGACTAACATTTTTCAAACACATTTAGAAAAATTATTTTCTTAAAAAAAATTATCCAGCACCATAATAAAACCAATTATTTTTTTCGTATACCAGAAAATTCTTTCCACGAAAACAAATAACGAACAAAGACTCATCAAGATCAATATTTTCCAAACACGTCAAGAAAAAATTATTTCCATAAAAATAAAAAGAAATTCTCCAACCCCCATAATAATAGAAAAATAATTTTCTTATCCCAGACAACATTTTCCAGGAAGACAGACAACCAACAAAGAATCATCAAGACCAACATTTTCCAAACACGTCTAGCAAAATTATTTCTTAAAAGAAAAGAGAAAGAAAAGAAATTCTCCAAAAACCCTTTCCAGAAAAACAAAGAGAGGCGCACGGAAGAGAAAGAAGAATCGGTTCTGAAACTCACCTGGTTTATATCAAATGGGAGGAGCAAAAGATCGGAAGAGCTAGCATGTGGTACTATGATGAAACAACATCGTTTAGTCTGTCGATTTCTGAAAGAGTATGTTGGAATCGAGGAAATTTAGGGTTTGGAATTTGGGATTGGATTAGAGGCAGAGGCAGTGAAGAAGGAGGATGAGAAATTGAGATTGAGGCCGCTCATTTGAATTTGTTCTCAGGGTTTTATATCAAAGAAAATAACGTTGTCCGAAAAGTCGAGTGAAAGCCGTGAAGACTGAAGCTGAAGCCAGCTGCACATGTCCAACGGTCGCCTGAATTCGTAACGGATAAGTGGTAAAAAGATGGGTTATTTGAAATCCAAAATTTAACCTCCCCATTTTTTTTACATCATTTGGAAAAAAAAAAAAAAGGTCCTCGTCATTTTCTTATAAAAATAACATTTTCTTTTAAAACCTACATATAAATATTTAAAATAAAAAAAATATTTACGTCAAAAATTAGTTATTTTTCTAAAAAAAACATGAAAAATGTTAAAAATTTCTGAGGATTATTTCATCCCTTTTAACTAAATATTTCTAAAAAGATCGAAGAACGAAGGAGACAAGTGTGACATGTACAAATAGATGACTCCTTAACAACAGGATGAGGTCCACCATTGATCTGATTTAAACATTTGAATTCATAGACAAATAATCCCACTGTGTTTAAATCGTAAAAATAATAAATATTAATTTCAAAAAGTGAGATTAAAATTATTTTTTCAATAATTATTTATTCTTTTTCTGAAATATTTAACTCTTAATATTTTTATTTCTAATTTTGATATTATAGAAATTATGAGGGCATATGCTTAAAGAAGAGTTTCATTTTGGAAAAACTATATTTTAGAACTTAAATCTTACCTTCTTCTCAAACTAATTATGGAAGTAAATAATTAAGATTTTCTAATCATTATATGCATAAACATTTTTCATGCAAAAATCTCTCACATTCTCATTGCACCCTCTTCCATACTATATTTTTATTTTTCTCTTACATTTTCCAAGAAGTTAATGTAACATTAATTTTTAAGTTACGAAAGAAGGCATCAGATACCATAATGAAGTCATACTCATTAACTAATAAATTTAGTAGATGTGTACACATATATAGATATATAGACTTTAAAGTGTGAGTTTAAGGAAAAAATAATGCTTTTGAAGAAAAAATAATAATAGAAATAGATCTTCTCCCAAGATATTTACCTGTCTAGTATTTGTAATCACATATTTATTCATGTGATTTTTCCTTCTTTTTTCTTTTTAAAGTGTAAAAAATGGGAGTTGGTGATAGTAGTTATATATATATATATATATATAAAGGAGCTTGATTTAAGAAATGAAGTGATTTTATTTAAGGTAAAAAAAAATGTTTCACTCAATTCTTTAATAAAAAAAAAAGTAAAGAGAAAAACAAATAAGATAACTAAATAAAATAAAATAAAGATAAAAAAAGATTTAAAGCTTTTGAATTTTATTTCAAATAAAAAGTCCTTTTTTGCTTTTTTTTTTAAAGTTTCATTATAGAAAAGTTTTCCAATTTATTAAAAAAAAAAAAAGGAATGAATATTTCAATATTGTAAAAACAAATCATTTTGTTACTTTATTTTAATTTCATATAAAAAAACAAGTTTATTATAAAAAAAGGTTTTCAAACTTTATCATTTAAAAAAAAAGTTTTATTTCAGATTTATTAACAAACAAAAAATGAAAAGAATAAAACACATGAAAATTCAAGTAGAATAATGATGATGATAATAACAAAAAAAAAATATTTTAAAAAAAATGAGATAACAAGATATGAACAAAGATTCAAAGCAAATGATAATATCTCGTACAATTACACTATTCATACATTTTTTTCCAATGATGAATAAAATCTAAATATCAAAAAACAATATTTACATAAAACTGATAAAGATAAATAGATAACTAAACGAAATAAAATGAAAGATGAAAAATATAACAAAATGAGGGGAAGGATTCGAGTATACCTACACAATAATGCCCCAACAAAAATTGCAATCTCTCAGCAGCTCCAAAAACATCCCAAAATAAATCTCTCCTCACAGTAAATATATACAAAACAAAACCGAGAAAGAGAAGAGAGAACTAGGATTTCCTATGCCTATCCCTCCCACCCATTTTTATAGAAGATATCCCAATATATACAAAAAAAAAAAAAAAAAAAAAATTCTAACTCTTCAAGGAGAAGTCCTTTCCAACCTGCCACTACCCATGTCCTACTTCAACTGCTCTAATTGCTTCCATTTTTTTCCACTCTCAACACAGTGCCAAAAACACCCGTCCAAACACCAAAAAAAACCCAATCAGCAAAAATCAAAGAAATTCAAGTAGCCCCAATAAGTGCAGGCAGACATTTGAAGTAGTCAAACACTACCTCATTGAACCGCCCATTCTCAGCAGCCCTAAATCCGACGAACAACTCTACATGTATCTGGTTGTATATGACTGTGCTATTAATGCCATCTTATTTCGGCACATGCAAGATAAAAAGCAAATGCCCATCTACTATATGAGCAAAGCAATGGTAGACGCAAATACTTGGTTCTCCATAATAGAGCAAACGACCCTAGCCTTGAAAAACGCCCCCTAGAAGCTTCGCCCGTACTTCCAAGCTCACCAATTGACTGTCCTCACAAATCAACCACTCCGAGTTATCCTACACAAACCGGATCTGTCCGGACGGATGTTGAAATGGGCCATCGAGTTAAATGAATACGAAATCAAATACCAACCTAGGTTATCATTAAAGGGATAAGTTATGACTGAATTTATAGTCGAACTCCCTCAAAAATCGGCACATCTAACTAATCCCCTTAGAGAACAATGGTGGACACTTCAAGTAGACGGAACATCCAGAGCATCCAGGTCTGGAATAGGTTTGATCCTGTAATCACCAACCGGAGAACTGGTAGAACAAGCTATATGTCTCTTTTTGCCTCCAACTATGAAGCAGAATATGAGGCTATCCTAGTAGGGCTAGACCTTGCCCTAACATTGGCTGTAACAAGGTTGGAAATTAGGAGCGACTTTCAGCTAATTATTGGGCAAATTCAAAGAGAGTATGAAGTAAAGGATGAATGCATGACTCACTACCTCGCCATGGTGGAAGATCGCTTGAAACAACTAGATGAATGAATTGTTAGACGAGGGACCCGCAAAGAGAACTTGAAGGCAGACACACTGGCTAGCATAGTCGCCACTCTCCCTATAAAAGAAGTAGTGATGTTGCCCGTTTATCTCCAAGCCATGCCCTCAACCGTACCCTAACCAACGTGCAGTACCTATGAAGCGGACCCCGGCTGGATGCATGACATCGTGAAATGCCTCCAAATGGGGAAATTACCAGAAGATGGAAAGCAGGCACACAGACTCTATGTATAGGTAAGCTGTTTCATTTTGATCAATGACCAACTTTATAGACGATCATTCGGAAGTCCGTATCTAAGGTGTTTGAGCGATCCATAAGCTAAATATATCCTGGTTGAACTCCATGAAAGCGTGTGTGGCAATCATCTAGGCAGACAAACCCTGGCACATCGTGCTCACACGCAAGGGTACTATTGGCCCACTATGAAGCAAGATGCTGAAAATTATGTTAAGAGATGTGACTTGTGTCAAATATACTCTCCCATTCCTCGAGTACCTTCTAAAGCTCTCAACCTGGTCATAAGTCCTTGCGTTCGCATAGTGGAGGATGAACATAGTCAGCCCCGTACCCATTGCAGCGGCGCAAAAGAAATTTCTGCTCGTAGCAACCGATTATTTCAACAAATGGGTGGAAGCAGAAGCCTATGTGTGGACCCCGCATTTCGATCGCTCGAATGCGTTTCCCACTCGATGGCGAACTCGATTTTTATTTGAAAAAGAAAAATTGATTTTTATTGAAAATGACTTGGAGTCGCCACTTATTTTTGTTTTATTTTTAAAGGGTAAACAAAATAAGAAAGAAAAACCCTAAGTGTGACTCCTTATTTTGGAAAAGGTGCTCTGTGAAAAACCGGAT
Source organism: Vitis vinifera (assembly GCF_030704535.1). Lineage (NCBI taxonomy): Eukaryota > Viridiplantae > Streptophyta > Magnoliopsida > Vitales > Vitaceae > Vitis > Vitis vinifera. The sequence goes on from NC_081818.1 coordinate 14,627,074, forward strand.
CAGGTTCGGGGGTCAGGTTACTTATCGGGAAGGTACGGTAAAGACCGTAGCACCCCTCTAAGCCCCTAAAATCGGGTCTCTACTAATGAGATGAAGCTGACATGGCAATCAATGCGAAAACCAATGAATACTCAAATCAATCATGCACATATGAGAGTTAGAAAATGCATATAGACTAACCAGAGTGGGAATGAGTGTGTACCTGAGCAGCGAGCCGCTATGCGCTATCATGAAAATGAGATTAGTACAAAACAATGATCACAAGATATAGCATACATGTCACTAAACTGAATACAAAATCATCAATAGCACATGTGTCATTTCACTCAATTTTATTTTAAAGAAAATTTATTTGATGTTGGGCCCCCACCAAAGCCCTTTTATTTTGCATGAATCAAATCTGTAAATTCCATCACTAGGAATTACAAGATTTAATGCTTGTTTATTTAAAACGTTTTAAAATCAGAGAAGTTATGAAAGTCGCATGCCGAAGAGAGATGGCAGCAAATTTTATTAAAAACAGAATTTTGGAACCTAAAGAAAACCTAAGGATGAAAGATGGAAAATATTGAAATTATTTGAAAAATCGATGTTTAAAAAAAGTTATTTGCAAGAAAGGAGTCAGAAAATTATTTTTCTAAGCCAAAAGGTGGATGGAATGGGAGGTGACACGTGGTATAGGGGTGACTAAGCAAGCCGTGCAGACTAGAAATGCGAACTTGGGGCACCTTGAGCACTGACTGCATATTATTCCATCTCTGCATTAGTGTTTCGGCCATGTAGACTTGAACCCCAACACACTGAATGCTCAAAACTGGTGCAAACTTTTGCTGTTTCCACTTTGCAGGCCCTTAGCTACAGGCTCAGATCACTCGTGAACCATTTAATTCCAATACCACTGGGCCAGATAAATGGACAGGTGAAGAAATAGCAGGAGGGCCAAGGGGAGTGCTCGAATGAGGAATAGGACTGCCAGTTTTAACCCTTTTGGACTGATGATAACAAATTTGGAGCCCTGGTTGAGAGAGAAAGAATATCGCCGAAACCCAATCTTCCTGTTACCACTCAGCAGCCCATAGCCAGGATAATCCCTGCCACATTACTTCCAACGTATTCTCCTAGGCCACTTTTCCAACAAAGGAATGAAAACTCCCATTACCCACGACATTTTCATCATTATAAACCATCCGATCGATTTCAGATGTCTTGTTTTCAACTGACTTTCTGTAATGGACAGTGCAAGACGTCGGAGCTGTAGTAAGGCAAAAGCACACTCCAAAGAAGTGGGATTTATACTGGTATAAAATGGTAGTGACTTTCAAGAACCAGCATGCATCGACAACGACAGATAAAATTCCCATGCAGCAGCAAAACACCTAATATTCCCAACAATTCCTATAAGAGTAAATTACCCTCAATCCGACTGCAATAATTTGAAAGGGCGCTTCCATGCGTCAGTGTATCAGATCGGGAAACGATTGCCACATGTCTTAGTTCATGGATGCATCCAGGCACAATTCCAATCTTGCGTCCTTTGAGCTTGATAAATCCAAGATAATTCGGACCAATCAATGGGATTTCTGATTGTCTGCCAAAAAGGGTCTTCGCCTTGACTATAGCATGTTGAAAGAGTACTTCAAGCTCATGAGTTCCTAGATTTTCACCAATCGGATGTTGCTCTGATTCATTCATGTCTGGAGCTTCATAGTCAGCCATGTGTCACAAATAACATGCATTCTGCCATGCAAAGGCTCATCATTCCTTGCCGCTAAGAAGGCGCTGACAGAAACCATGTTCCAGACTTCGATTCATCATCATTGAATTTGACTTCAGTAGCGAGTCTTCTCGTCCCAAAGGCAGCTTCCATTGCAAGCACGTTGTTGGAAATGGCTTCAGGAAAGGTTCCCCTTTTTCTTTCATCACCAACAGCATACATTCCAGGTTCTTGAATTTCAAAATGAACTGCACCGGTATAAGAATCTTTTCTGTTGCTATCAACATATTACCATGGACATTTGAGAAGTCGGTGGATTGGATATAATAGCTTTTAGAACCAAATTTCCCGCATCTGACACCAAAAACTGCACCAGCTTCAATACCAGATTTTGTGTAACTAAGGATCTGATGAAATTGCTGATGATTAACACGAAGTCCTTATGCAATCTTTAATTTCTCCTTGGGAAAATTAGCTTCATTAAGAGACTTGATAGCATGAAACTTTGCATCTTCTGTACAGTTCATGTGGTACACACTGGTCTCCACTGATGGCTTACTGCCTTTTCTCTCACCTTCAACCATCGCGGACATCACGAACCCTCTGTAGCTGCAGCATGGCCACAACCCTCATATGAAACAGTATCACCAGACATAGCTGGCTGGCGAAGGATAACATTGCAGATGACACCATTTGCAGAGAGGATGTAAACTGTTCGGGGCCTTCTTTTCAATTCCTCAACCAGTTTGTAAAACGTCCTCTCCTTGCATCAAAAGTCCCGATGACCTTCCAAATTTTACAACTCTGTCTTGTCTCTAGGCTGCTGATGTCTTGGACTTATTACTTGATTATGTCCAAAGTCCCAGGCCCAAATCAATGAGAACAGCCCAGATTTTCATTGGGCTTGATATTTGGTGCACCTGGTTGTATAGAAAAAGTCAGTTCAGCCCGCTGAATCACTTCGATGCCTTGAAGACCTTAGCGTGATTGACTTGGCCTTTCCTTAGTAGAGATACCGAGAACAACCTTGGGCTTTGACACATTTCTTTGGGTTTTGGGACTTCTTCTATGAGCAAGGAGGAGGGGAGTACGTGTGCACAGTAGGTGGTGAGAATGAGAATGGGTATGAAAAATGCATGGGGGTATAATGGAAATAGAGTCATGGGTATGATGAAAAAGGTGAGTCAAATAGGTGTGCACGGTGCAAAGGCAATGAATATGCCATGCAGGAAGCGTGATAGCTGAACGCATGGTGGTAAGTGTGATGGTGAGCTTGAGGTGGGTTTGATGGCCGTGGATGCATGCATGGGAGTGATGGTATGGGGTGCTGGAAGTGGGCATGGGAATGGTGGTCAATGAGAAGGGTAGTGGGCATGAAGATGAGTATGGAAGATAGAAGGATGAAGGGAAAGTTTAATGGGTATTTCGGTGATAGTGGGTATCAACAATGGATGAAAGCCAAGGTGACTACTGTGGGTCCAAATGATAGCAATGTCCCTTTCTTTCAACAAGCCATCAAATACTATCGATGTCATGGTCAGCGCCACCCAGATTTCGACAAAACCGAAACTGAACGAGAGGATAAACAAACACAAGATGCTGACTATGGTATTGCTTCTTGAAGACAACCTCATCAATCGTTTGTCCGACTTGAAGGACTCAATGTCAGCCTATTTCAGTTTTCATACATCTTGTTTTGGACAGAACAACCGACTGTGCAATGTCATAAATTGCCACTATAACACCGAAGGAACCACCAGTGGAGTTGATGAAGAGCATGACATTCTTGGTGGGGTCCTTTCAAAACCAACTGGAGACATTCAACAGGGAAAAGAGAACTCCACAGAGAGCCACTCCCCTTTGGTTGATATCAAATCTTAGTGCCGGAATAGAGAAGAGAAATGATGCGCAAACCCAATCACGCATTGTCATATTAAGCTTATCATGAAAGTCATCAACGGAAAAATTGAACTCCTCTTCCCCTTAGAGATCGTCACCTTCACTTTGAACCTCATAGTAGAATCTCATCACCTAATCATAGTCCCTTCCCATCATATTTGATCTCTGAATGAGTACACAGCCAGACCCAGATCTACTTTCTTACAGCCTTTACATTGAACGAGGCCCAGAAGCAAAGTATTGGACACAACAAAGAAAAATCCATTGAAAAGAACACAAAAGAAAATGAGTAAAGGTGATTTTCAGAGATTTCACTTCATGAGTCATCCGTGAACCCTCTGATTAGGTGAGAAAAATCATTTCAAAGGCAACTATGAGCATTCTCATAGGTATCTCGGAATAGAAGCAAGGTGCATTAAGATCAACAATGGCAAACATGAGTTCAAGATTATATATCAACAAGCAACAAGTGGCCTTCATCAATCCACCCCAAGCAAACCAACAAATATCCAGATATCAAAAAGAGATATGGAAGAGAGATAAACAGCCAAAAACATCAATATGCCTGTAGTAATCATACCTGAGGGAGTTTTTCTCCAGCAAAGACCAACAGGACTCCAAGTTATCCTGCCTCCGACCAAGCTCCTTTCCTCTAACTCAGAGCACCTCTCTTGAAGCTCAAGACTCTCTGAAAACCGGCAAGAAAATTATCCCCCTCTCTCTCTGCCAGTCCGGCTTGCTTTTCAAGCAATGCCCTCAAAAATCTCTCTCTCTAAGCTGCTCAGAAAACCTCCTCCTCTCTCTGTTTTTCTTACCTTCTCTCTGTGGTTCCTCTCAGCTTTCTTCTTTTTTTTCTTGCTCCAGAAAATCCCCCCTAATCAAAAAATATCTCTCTCTCCTCTCTAAATAACCAAACAAAAGCTCCTCTCCCCTTAAAAATCTCTGCAGCCTTCCCTCTAATGGAAAAAGCATCTCCCCCCTCCCATCCGCTTCTCCCTGCAGCTGGCAAAACGGTCTGCAGCTTTTGCAGATTCCCTCACCCCGTGTCACCTTCTCATTGGCTCTTAAAACCACTATTTTGATTCCACAACAGCCAATCTTAGGACAGCATGTGGACTCCTAGGATGGTGACATCTGGCCATAGCTAGCTGCAAGAAAGGAAACGTGAGAAAAATCACAGCTCCCCAAAATGGGGGTCTACACTATGCCAGCATCAAAGACAAGGACGTCTCCAAGTTTGTCTGGAAAAACATCGTGTGCCGATTCGGAGTTTCACAAGCAATTGTGGCGGATAATGGGCCACAATTTGACAGTATTGTCTTCTGAACGTTCTACTCGAAGTTAAACATTAGAAACCTGTATTCAATGCCTTGTTATCCTCAAAGCAACGAGAAAAAAGAGACAACAAACAAAACTATAGTGAATGCACATAAGAAAAGGTTGGAAGACACTAAAGGGAAATGGGTGGATGAACTGTTCGGAGTCTTGTGGGCTTATTGAACAACATCTAGATGGCCAACATGAGCTACTCCTTTCGCCCTTGCTTATGGGATGGAGGTTGTTATTCTAACTGAAATTGCCTACTGTTAGAACGACTGTGCAAGATCAAAGGGACAATGATGAAGAACTCATAAGACAATTGGATTGGGCAGATGAAATACGAGAAGACGTTGCTATCCGGATGACTTCTTACCATCAAATGGTAATCGCTCATTACAACAAAAAAGGGCGACCATGGTTTTTCTGGACAAGAACTCTAGTCCTCAGAAGAATCTTTAAGAACATAGCCGAAGTAGGGCCTAGAAAGCTTCAAGCTAACTGGAAAGGGTCGTATGTTTTGACTAAGACTGGAGACTTAGGGGCATACCATCTTCAAACACTAAACAACATACCCATGCTTCGCTTGTGGAATGTATCCTATTTAAAACAATACTTTCAATAAAGTTGCTTACGAAAATAATATATGAGAAACGGATAAAGCAAGTATATTCAAATAAATAAGGCAACCATTGTCTTTACAAGTTTAGTAGTTTAGGCCACATCCGAACAGAGTAAATAAATTCAAGATCAAGCCTGCTCGCTAGAGGGACCAGCTCTAGAAACATCTCCTCGTCCTCGGGCAGGGCCACTTAGAGCCTCATCCTCATCATCTGAATGGAAATTGGGTGTATCCTGGGCAATGCCATGCTTTTTTATGCAACATTGATAGCCATAGAAGGACATGTCATCCACTTGCTTTTGGTACTCAGCCTCTAACTCTTCTTTCTGAGCGGCAAACCCCGCCTAGAGATCCTACAGCTCCTGCTTCAGCCGTTCAGTCTCCTCCTCAGTTTTCTTCTTGCTGACCTCCATTGCCTCCTTTTCCTCGGCCAACTGACGAGCTTCAGCTCGAATTGCCTCATTCTCTTCCTCTGCCTTCCTTAGCAGGTTAACTCATTCTTCAACAATTCTCCGGGCAGCTGCAACTTCACTCTTCGTTGTTTTCAAGCTAGCGAGAAGAGCTTCACTCCGGTCCATATGATGGGCAAGGTATGCCCTCATGGTCTCAGCTACTTCCAACCCTGTAGAAGAGCTGAGCACGCAACCGTATGAGATTCCGGACTCTAGCTATCACCTGAGGGGACAACAGGGAAACTGTTGTAAAACAAAAAGCTAAGGCAAAATTAGTAGAAAAGGGGAGGCGACTTACCACTTCTACCATCTCGAAAGTCATGAAGTCTTGCATGGACATACCTTCTCTCGATTGGGGACATAGCTTGACTTCGGATGAAAATGAGAAGAAGCCATGTAATCAAACGATTCTTCGCTGAAATGGTTCGGGCCGATGGAGGGCCTTGATTACTACTCAAAAAGTGTTATTTGATAGCTTGTAATTAACTCTTTTAAACACTTTTGAGTAGTAGTTATTGCCTTTTAACCCAATTAACATGTTAAGGACCCTTGCAATCAATTCTAATCAAATTGTGTTAAGTTTTGGTGTTTTAATAGCTTTTTGATCACCAAAGCAATCCAAGAATGAGGGAGAGTTGTATATAGTTCATGGCAAAGCTTTTGGAAGCTCAAATTCATGAAGAACCAAGATTTGGAGCTCCATAGCCCTTTTCGAAAGTCGTTCAAAGCATGCAAGGAAAGAACAACGGAGAGAGGAAAAACAGAGTGAAGAAAACAGAGGACAGCAGCTGCAGTCTTCTTTCGCACTTTTGGAGCACTTCCCGGAGTCCATTTTCTACATGCTATATACCATTTTGAAAGCTCAGGAAGTCAAGAATCCAATGCTTCAAACGGTTTGCAATTCGGAGTTGAAATGAAAGAGTTACAACCATTGCAAGCCGATCACTCCAAGTTGAAGGAAGAATTTTGCACAGCATTGCGAAATCACCCTTTTGTTGCGAAATGATTTCGCAGCCTTTTTGCATAGTGTTGTGGAATTCCCCCTGAAGTTTCCCGACACGTTGGAAGCCGAACATCGCAAGCTGAAAGACCACTTCGCAGCGGTGCGAAATCAGCCGTTTGCTGCGAAGTGATTTCGCAGCCCTTTTTGTGCATCTGCGAAATCTCGCAGACCTCTTTTTCACCTGCGAAATGGTCCTTAGTGCTTCCCGATATTTGTGCACCGACTCTTTTAGATCTTTTCTTCAGATATTTTTGTATAAATTTCCATTCTTCTCCTTGTAATCCACCAACCATAAGATTTCTTAGTTAGGAAGGTTGGAAAAACATCTCTATATATATTCCCTTGCATCCACTGTAAAAGATATAGATAGATATATAAATATATAGAATATATAGAGCCTTGCTCTGTTTTTCCTTCTCTTTCATTTTCATTTCTTTTTATTTCTAGCCAACCAAACTCTGAGGATTTTTCCTCAGAGGATGAGAGGCTAGGCTCTTTGTCTCTTGGAGTGAAGGAAATCCGGGTAAGTTTCCACATGCATAATTTGGAAGTTTTGTTGTTTTAGTTTTTAATGAAGAGAAAGTGTGACCCGTTAATGGTTTTTATCTTTTTAGTTAACTTAAAACACCTTTAATTCACCTGAGCCAACACTTGGTAAGGCAAGTGATCTCCGTCCATGGAGATGCACTAGTTTATCTCTTGCGAGCTTTTGGTAGGTGGTTTGAAGGTAGGATTTTCTAGAATAGCCAACACTTGGTAAGCTTTTGGACTCCAAGGAGACATCCATTAGTTATCTCTTGCGAGCTTTTGACGGGTAATCCAAGGTTAAAGATCACCTTGAATGGCAAGTGCTAGGTGAGAGGTATGAGTCATTGCAAGGTGCATCAGTGAGAGGGATTTAATGTTTGAACCCATTAATGGGAAGCATCTGTACAACACCGGTTAGAGAATTGACTATATGTTAATTCTCTAATGCGAGGAAAAGAAACAAGTGACCGAAACTCCCTTTTTGTATGAGGAATATGAGCCTAGTGATCTGAAACTCCAAGAAACACTTTTCTTTGTAAGTAAAATCAGTTACTATTTTTGGTTAGTTTAAATCTAAACCTTTTTCATTCAAACATCTTTATGTTTTCTTTTAAAGCTAACCTTGAAATGAAAAGGCACCAATTCAGCTTTGAATTAATATCATTTGCAAAGTGAAAACTCATCCCAGTGAACGATCCTAGAGCCACTATGCTATAGTAGCTTTGTCTTTGCTACCCTAGTATATGGTGTAATAGGTTATAAATTTTGTTGATTACTCCCTCAATCAAGGAGCACCAGCTGGACATGAATCAACTGAGACACCAATTGGGCACGAATCAGGCCTTCTTGGCTCGTGATGAGCAATGTCATTAGCGGAAGGAAGTTTCTCATCTGGCTTAAGAGTAATCTCTACAGCAATAGTTGAAGGTGCTGGCATCGGTGGAGGAGCTGAAATAGGTTCCGAACAGGCAGGTTCCGAACAAGCTCTCTTTAAGGGGGTAGGATTAATAGTAATGGATTTAGATAGGTGCTTGTGTTGCCTCTCTCGAAATCCAACCCTCAAGTTTGAAGTTATATCTTCTTCTTCTTCCTCCTCTTTACAAATAATGGGGGGCACCACCCGGTCAACCCTTGTCTCTGGTTTGCTACTGGAAGCTGAAGAAGATAAAGATGACGAGAAGGATGAAGCTGATGGAGAAGACGAAGGTGCAAGTGGCGGAGTCTTTACACTCTGAACAGGCTAAGTAGCAGGTTCTTTCCTCTTCTTAGTGGGAGGGCAAACAACAAAATTGGAGGATAAACGACTAGCAGCCGGAGCTTGCCTCAACGTCCTTTCCTGACGTTTTTTCTCTCGCTCCTCTAAACGGGCCTGACGTGCCTCTGAATCCACTAAACGAGTGACCTCGTAAAAAGGTAAGTCCTTCATCATGAAGTGTTCATTAGGTATCAGAGACGGTAGAGCCACATGAGGGAATATGGGGATGATGAACGACTTAGGATCGTTGATAAGAGTTAGCAAGTTCTTGTCTGACAAAAGAACCTTGTGATTCCATTTAGACGCATATATTTTGAATAACTTGTTGAGTCGGGTGAATGAAGCTTTTTTCACCCACTTTACAAGATGACCCCACCTTTCCTTACCTGTATTACCCAAATAGAATAATCAACAGTAGATTCACAACGGGGTAGAAATAATTGCAAAGTACAGACAAAGTTACAAAGATGTATCCTATTCGGAATCTTCAACGATTGTTATGGAGAAAAGACTATGTCTGGTCCCTCGGACGAGCCACTCCAAGGACCAAAGACTAAGACATGCCTCTTTGCCCAGCCTTTGCACGAATCTGGAAGGCCTGTCACCACTTAGAGGGAAGGAATGTGGGCAGAGAAGCTAAACCTTTCATTCTGGCTCATTTTGATTATGTAGATGAACAAGACTTCCAACAAGGAAAGATCCAGCTAGAAAAGCATGTCTAGGACGCTACATTCCATCAGAACCTAGACAACGTTTGGATGAACAAAAGCTGGAGGGATTTGCGTAAAGTGAAGAAATTGCTTAAAGAGATATGGGAGGGGTAGACAAAGCCCCGCAACAAATTGTTCCTTAGTGAAATATATCGCGTTGTTGGGCTAATCAACAGAGGATAGAGCCTCGTTGTCTATTAGATGAATAGGGATATTGTCCGAAATGTGAAAGCAAGCCCGAAATTCCCATTCTGATAGAAGACCAACCAGACACTTCAATATCAAGCGCCCCGACTCTAGTGTTCTGTCGTCCACTTTTCTAAGGCCTACAGCTTTCGCTGGTGGAAGCAACACCTCCTCTTGCTGTCATGCTAAGTGGTTTTAGGCCATGTGGAAACCTGTGTGGGACAACGCAGTTATCAGAATCGGTCACCCGACCCATCCGTCATTTAGTCGTGCCTTAACAATACAACAAGAAACCTAAACAAACCAAAAGTCCGAGTCTAAACGAACTGTCTAACGAAACTTAAAGAGCAAGCCTCTTGACCAGTAATCAAAAGAAAAATCGCCCCATCATGCCAATGCAACAATAGCAAGACAAAGCGCTTGAACTGACCATTGAATGTACTGACAATAAAGAAACAGAAAGAGAAACCTAAAAAACCCTAAGTCCGATCGTTGGTACAATCATCCTTTTCAAAGCATAAACACAGAAAAACCCTAGAATCTGGACTCCAGGGCGTCCATTTTCTATCCAACCAAACATCCACTACCATAGCTCAAAAATAAAAAGTAAATGAAAAAGAAGGTGAGAAGTGAAAAAGTTACTGGAGATAGGTGTGAGCACTCTCTGAAGGGAAAGGAGTCCGTTGGAAGCAAGCTTGGAAACGGTAGCAAGGAAAGCTAAGAGCGATCAGTGGTAGGCGCAACGGTGGTGAAGTTGTAGAAGCGGAAAGAGAGGAACTCCAAAGTGGGAAAGTCCAAAAAGAAACACAAAGGGTGAGGGGCCCCCTATTTATAGAGGTCCAAGAACCTAAGTATCCCAATAGACGAGCCGCCTGGAAACGCATCTCGAAAAGGCGTGTTGTCTGATAGGCAGCCTTGATGGATGCAACCCATCATTACCATTTCAAGTAACACGTGTTCCAAAGCGCCCAAGTAACCTAAGGAGACATGTAACCCATTCTATCCCTACCCGTCGGTTACTCGATTGGATACAAGTAGACGGGTTAAGGGGGCATTGTGGGGGGTTCTCCTCCATGTGTCCCTTTCAAATTGTCTAGGACAAGTATGTAACCTGTCTGGGATCATTCCATCCAGACCAAGATAAGTTCCATCTGGCATCAAAATTGAGAGGGTTCCATTTCCCCACAAGGCTAGACAGAATCGGAAGCCTGGGCTCGATGGACTCTCAGACGGGAAGATTTGTCCAGTCAAGTCTTTAAGACTTCTCATATGCGTGATCAATCATGCTTGACGTCTGAGCATCGACCCAAACACTTGACATCCGAGTGGCAGATGAGACTCCATTTACGTCCAAAAGTCAATCTCAATTAATTGTTGCACACAATCCCAAACATTGGCAGGCTAAATGGATGGTCAGCTGCACGGTTCGAGACTTCGGCACGTAAGTAGAGGGCACCTGCTAACCGCCCTAATCTGTGATGATTGCCCAACTGCCCTAAGGGCAATCATCATTACCAGAAAGGCTAGAATGCATAGTTAGCACTACAGTGACAGTGTCACCAGCTCTATATAAACCTTTCCAAAAAGCATGAACGAGGTACACACTCACACATATGCTTACTCTTTCCCACAAAATAGTTAGAGCTGCTCTTGTCTGACTTAAGCTTCAAAGGGGCGTGCCCGGACTACATGTCCGGACATCCTTTTGTGCCGGAAAGAAGTCCGTCTGACTCTAGTGTAGCTGGACGGACTCTTCAAGAAGCACGAAGAGGGGAAGAAGTCCGCCTAACTTCAGTGAAACTAGATGGACCTAACTTCAGTTGGCTTGACACCACCAACATATATGGAGTTGAAGAAGGAGAAGATAGTGAGGTATGTATTTTATTTCATGTTTGCTTCCTGGGAATATTTCAATTATTTTTTTCTTCTATTTTTTAGGGATTCCAAGCAAACTGACAGCTTTTCATTCCTCTTAACTTACTGCTACTATTGGCTTACTTTAGACTCAGATTTTCAAAAGTAAAGTCCCCGTGATGTTCGAATTTTCGGTTTCTTTTATTTTATTATGTTTTCTCAGTTGCCAAATAGAGATTGATTTGGTTTGGTTCCAACAAAAGTGCTGGAAAAGAAAAGAAATTGAATTTCTTTTATTTTATTTTATTTTTTGTTGTTTAGGACACAACTCAACTCTCCACTTAACTATGTCCAATTCGGCTATTTGGCTTTGTTGAGTTCAATTTTCCACCTTTCATAGGTGAAATGACAAAAAAATATTTATAATTTCATTTATCATCTTTTTTTTTTTTTTTTTTTTTTGCAACCAAAAGAATTTCAAAGCTTCATCAATTTCGAAAAGGTTGGGAAAAATTATAGTGTGTCTTCCCTTCGTTTCCTAAAAATAAGATACAATCTCTTCATGCATATATTTTTTTTCTCTCTCCCATGGTGAATTTTCTTGGAAATATATTCTCTCCAAGCAAAATGGAAATTTTGGTATTTTGTTATAATTTGTTGAAAACACACTTTGTAGTTTTTATTTTGTTGAAAATCAACATCAAGAATGGGCGAAAATGAACCATTACTCCTAGGAAAGTAATCTTCTGTATACAAGGTTTCATCTTCCTTCTTGAAACCACATAATGCAGTTAGAAGCAGAAATAAGATACTTGAAACCCTAAAATTTGGGAGGTCCAAGGTGTTTCTAGAAGACCATGAGCCATGGCACAAGAAAATACTTGACTTAGGTGGTGAGACTTACAATTGAATCGAGTCTTCATTGTCTCGTGCTTGGTGGCACTTTTTGTTGATCCACTGTATTTTTATTTGCTTGCTGTGGGAGGGAATGAGGGCTCTTGGTGTATCAAGACAAACTTGAATACGAGAATTTTGGTTACATGTTTTCGGACTATTGCCTATTTTTTCTCTATTGCACATGATTATAAAGTTCAGGAAAGCTTATGTTGCCCCAAGCTCTTAGGTGTTTGGGAGGGGTGAACTTGTGATGGATCCCAAGAAAATAGCCCAAAGGTATATTAGGTCTGATTTCTTCATTGATCCGGTTGCAACATCACCTCTCCCTTAGGTAATCATTTTGAAGTATCAAATTTCCATTTGGAAGTATCATTTTTCAATTGTTTACACATTACTTTGTGTATGTGTGTGTGTTATAATTGAAAATAAGTCATGCCACATATAAGTCTGTTAAATTTGGTCACTATAGAAACTAAATTAACTTATATTTGATGGATAGCAATGGATTTATTGAATGATGATTGCTTTATATATATATAGATCTGCTGGAATATTGATGGACGATATTAAAAGTGCGTTTGGTAATGATTTTAGGAAGTATTTCTAGTCCTTTTAACACTTAAATTTTTTTTTATCTTTGAAGCATTAAAAGGAATAAAAACACTTCCTAAAATCACCGTCAAACGCACTCTAAGACTCTAAGATATCCATCTTAAGTTTAGGGTTGTTGTGACCTAACTATGGGGTCAAATGATTATGGTATAGCAAACATGTCCTAGTTTTTTTTCTTCTCAAAATAATATGCAATCCAATACACTAAATCTAAAAATAATCATCCGTTATGTTTGGTTTTCAAAAGTTTTAAGAAAAGAAAAAATATATCAAAGAAAAGTATATATAATTAAAATTATTAAAAAATATGTATTTTCAAATTATTTAATATTCATATAAAAAGACTAAAAGGAATAAAATATATTTAAAGTAGCATACAAAAAAAAAAATTATTAATTTTAAATTTGTGTTTTATTTTGTTAATAAATCTTCTATTTGATTTCCTTTTTTTAACTTCTATGTAAGTCATCTGGTTTCTAATGGGTGTTTTAGGTATTTATAGAAACACTAGGTTTGTTCCATGTCCAACATAAGAGGACAATTAGATAATAAAAATAATATTATATAATTCTTTAATTCTTTAATAAAAATTATAAAAAAAAATATAATAAAAAATGAAACAAAATTTTAATCGTTCTAAAAGTAATATGGCTTGTTATGCAAATTATTATTTTGATAAGACATTTTCTTATTGCTAAAGGGAGGAAGTCAATAAAAAGATAATAGTATGAAATTTCTTGAATTTTTTTTTTATATACAAGCAAATTTGATATATTGATGTTCTTGAAAGATAATTAACTAACATATTAGCAGTTGCACGTTTGAAGCATAATAAAATAATTGAAGCAAAAATTAATGTCCTAGCAAGACAAGTAGCTATTATAGTAGCAAATGAATCAAAGGTATGCTTGAAGTGTAATAAACTTGTCAGCTCAAATGAGTTTGCACTGATCATTCCTCAAGGGGATTGCGTTAGGGAGATACTCTTTCATCCTACTTATTTTTTTATCGGTGGGGGTGGGGGGCGAGGTGGTATCTATCAGGTTGTAGTATAAAAGGAAGACGTGGATATGGGATTTTAGTCTCTCATTTGCTGTTCGTTGACGATATGTTGATATTTTGTGAGGCTTCCCAAGATTAGATGACTTATTTAAGTTGGTTGTTGATGTGGTTTGAAACCATCTCAGGTTTGAGAATCGATCTGGATAAGAGTGAAATTTTTTCGGTAAGGAGAGTAGAGAATCTGGAGGCTTTGGCTCTTGAATTTGGTTGTAAAGTAGGGAGGCTTCCAACTTCTTACTTGGGGTTTCCTTTGGGTGTGCAACACAAGTCCGTGGCTATTTGAGATAGGGTAGAGGAGAGATTTCGGAAAAGGTTTACCATGTGGAAGAAGAAATTTATCTTTAAAGGAGGGAGAATCACTTTGATTCGTAGTACTTTGTCTAATATGCTCATCTACTTGATTTATTTATTGTGTATTCCAAGAGTGATTAGATTAATATTATAAAAAATTCAAAGGGATTTTTTTATGGGGAAGGGGAGTTTTGGAGAGGAAGCCTCATCTTGTAAAGTGGTATACCGTCTCTTCGAACAAAAGAAAGGGTGGTTTAGGAGTTAGACGTCTTTCTACTCTCAATAGGGCCCTTTTATGTAAGTGGAATTGGCGCTTTGCGAATGAAATGGAGACTTTTTGGAAGCATGTTATTAGTAATAAGTTTGGGGAGGAAGAAGGGGAGTGGTGTACTAGGGAAGTGAGAGAGGGGTTTGGTGTAGGATTTTGGAAGGAAATCAGGAAGGAAGGGTCTCTCTTGCAATACAAAGTTGTATTTTCTATGGGGGATGATAGAAGAGTGAAATTTTGGAAAGGCAAATGGTGTGGGAACTTTGCTCTTTGTGATTCTTTCCCCTCTTTGTATGTCATAGCGACTTCTAAAGAGGCTTGGTTAGTGGAGTTGTGGGACTCATCGAGAGAGGAAGGGGTTTGGAGCCCTAGGTTCTCTAGGCCTTTCAATGATTGTGAGGTGGAGGAGTGGAGGAGGTGGAGAGGTTACTTGTGACAATACAAGGAAGGAGGCTTAATCCTAATTTGGAAGATAAGGTGCTGTGGAAAGAGACTAAGAACGAGATTTTTTCTGTCAAATCTCTTTATAGTGCTCTAGATTCAAGAAGTGGCATTTAGTTTCCAAAGAGCATCATTTGGAGCCCTTGTGTTCCTACTAAAGTGGATTTTTTTTGCTTGGGAAGCCTCTTGGGGTAAGGTGTTAACTTTGGATCAACTTAAAAAGAGGGGGTGGACTTTAGCTAATAGATGCTTCCTTTTTTGTGCGGAAGAAGAGTCTATTGATCATGTTCTAATTCATTACACCAAGGTAAGAGTTTTATGGGAGTTATTGTTTGCTCTTTTTGGCATAATGTGGTTCATTCCTTATTCGGTTAGAGATACCCTTGTTGGTTGGCGTGGTATCAACATGGGCAAGAAGTGTAGTAAGGTGTAGATGACAACCCTTTTATGTCTTTTTTGGGCTGTTTGGAAGGAAAGAAATAGAATTGCTTTTGAAAACGAGGAGTTTTTCATTCATAGGATAAAAAATTCTTATGTATGTAATTTTTGGTTTTGGACTAAGTTGATTGTAGATGAAGGACCTCTTTCTTTAATAAGCTTTTTTGTTTGGTTGGGTTTTAGATGAGGGCTAGTGATTTTTTGTATCCCCTTTTCTTTTTGTTCTTTCTTTTTAGCGTCTCTTGTATACCTTTGTATGCTGTGGGTCAATCTTAAGGCGCCTTTTATTTTAATATATTTTTTCTATGCATTTACTTATATATATATATAGCCCCTAAAGAGGTACAATTTGAACATATAGCCCTTGAAGAGGTAAATATTAAACAAATGAGTCTAAAAATGTATTAAGAAATTTGAACTTCATTATGGATGATTATTTTTAGATTTAGTGTGTTGGATTGCATATCAATTCAAGTATTTCATATTTAGAATAGTTTGTTTAAACCATTTTTCTCGACATTTTGAGCTAAAAAAATGAAGTTCTTCATAAAATCTTTTAAAAAATGAATTGATAAAGGTCTGAAGGAATATGTCAACTATTGCGGAACAAATGGTGAAACTACAAAAGCACATGTTAAATTAAAAAATAAAATAGTTTTCTCGTGGTTCAAAACATATTTAATATATACATATTCTTAAACTAACCAAATAGGATAAAATCATATTTCTCAATATTCTTTTCTTTTTTTAAAACTTTTGAAACCAAACATAGCCCAACATTATTTCTTCACTAGATTGTGTATTATTTGTTTGAAGCATAAAAATCTATTCAATTGAACTTAAACCTATTTTAAAAATTTTAAAACCATATGAAATATATTTTTAAATAAAAGTCGCTCTTAAATGTTGAAGCCTCGCATCACCGGGGCCACTGCAGTTGCCAGATGGACGCGCCTTTTCAACTGAAGATGATACCCACTTCAATCAACCTGCAAAAGACGTCTGGACAGGGGGTCCGGACACACCCTCCGATGGTTTTGTTAGCCTCCTCTTTGATATTTAGTCTATCCTCTTTATGAGTAAGAGAGCTTACCTTCTTTCATTGTATGAGGGCCTTTTATAGTGTCAAAAGTTCTGTCCCCTTTAATGGTGGGAAGACTTTTTGACTCATCATGATGGTGCTGAGGCGGTGGCAGAGCCATCATTGTCCTACAGGCGGCTGTCAGAAATTGTGGGAGGGATGACTCGCCGTCATCCTTGTCTTTTCGCTTTGCAGGCGGCGGGGTGTAGGCTGTGACAGGTTGCTTGAAGTGACTCAGGAGAGTTCCGTCGAGCATGCTTCTGGTAGCGTAGACAATGATGGCCTACGTTTCGCGGCCAAGGTTTTTGGTTAAGACGCTAGCACTGGGTCCGGACAAGACGTCCGGACAAGAGAGTGGACTTGTCCGGGTGATGAGTTTAGGGATGCCGTATGCCCCCCTGAGGTAGTCCGAATTGAGAGTTGTTGTGCCACGTGTCCCATGGAGGAATGCTCTGCGGTGTCGCCACGTGCGTGTTTGGGGGTGGTCCCTACATTAAAGACAATTCATGTTTGAAAGAGTTTGTTTAACTGATTGTTCCTAATAATTTTTAAGCTACAAAAATGAAGTTCTTCACAAGATCTTTAAAAATCGGATAAATAGATTGACTTCTAATTGAATCGATTGATGAATAGGTCATTTATCAAAGAATAGGTCATGAAACTACAAAAATATATGTTAGATTAAAAAAGTAGAGTTTTTTTGGTTCAACAAATCTTTTGTGAATATGAGTTTTTAAACAAAAATACCTCTTTCTAAAAAGACCAAAATACCTTTAAAATTCAATTCACATGTAGACCCTAAAATTTGTTCCATGGTCTTTTTATCTAAAGTGTCAGACTTAATTTCATTCATAGTTTTAAGTTCATTTGATTAGAAATTTTTGACCCTCTTACTAATTTTTAATTCTATTTATTTTATTGGCTGGGTAAAATTGGATTTTTCAAGGGATAAATCAGAATTTTTTTAAAAGAGAAAATCAGAAATTTTTTGAGGGGAAAATTAGGATTTTTTTTTAATGGAAAATTGGAATTTTTTTTGGAACACTAAATTAGAATCTTGAAGGCAAGAATCAGATTTTCTTTTTTTTTTTTAGAGGAAACAAGAATTTCCAAGGAAGGAGAAAAGAATATTGTTTTGTAAAAACAAAAGAGATCTTTTAAAAAGAGGTCTCTCTCTTTTCTTTCTTCTCCGTCCATATCCCACCTGAATCTCTACTGTCAACCCGCACCAGCATCAAATACGTCCTTATTTTAAGAGAAAAGGGATGTAGGTGAGTGAAAACCACTAATAAAAAGGACAAGAAAAATATTTGATAAAATTTCAATTCAATAGGGACTAGGCATATTTAACCAAAACCTCAACCAAGGAGAATAAAATTAACTCATAAAATATCCACAAACAAAGCCTAAGACCCAAAGCCCATAAAAAGCCCAAGTCGCATGAATTCAAATCCATTAGTAAATTGGGCCAAGGCCTTAGAATCCAAGTAGACCCATCAAGTAATTGAAATAGGAATAAGCCCATTGAATTAAAAAACCCAGGCCCAGACCTAAATCAATATACAAACCCAAAACTAAGCTTGAAATCGAAAGCCCAAAGTCCATTATTAAACCCAAAACAATGAAATTAACTTAAAAGGTCAAACCCAAATTAAAATCTAATTTATGTAGAAGTCCAAACCTCTACTTTCAAAAGATCAGTGACTGAATTTTATCATGAACTTCCTACATTTGAAGCAATCCCACTGTTCAATTTTTTATGTCCATTTCATACTTCTTCACATGGGGAGCATGGTTTCTTATTTTATCATGAAGAAAACAGATGGAATTGAGATATCAAGAACCATTGGAATCATCACACGCCCCGACACAAAGGCCTTGTGACCAGCAAAGCCATATTGGGAGACATTTGAGTTTAGATATGATCTGTAGGACTATCCTATTATGAAATCCATTTTTTGAAATAGTGAACAGAAGGGTAAGCAAGGAAAATGATAGCTCCAAACTGCTTTAACTCATCACCTTTGGACGCCATCCAGCAATAACATCCTCTGGAAGACCTCGGGTCTTGACAAAAGACTCCATGGAGAAGATATTCTGAATTAAAAAATGCAGCCGTATGAGACAAATACCAGTTGATACAAATGAAACCAGCTTTAGCTATTCATATAATTGAGAAATATTGGCCATAACGCCTCATATATATATATTGAAAGAATAATCAGGAGAGAGTCTCTAAGAAGAGATACATCAAGCTTCAAAACGCCAGTAGGTTTTGGTTATATAACTAGCAAAAGAAAGGTTCATAACATAACAAAGCAATGAAAATTTTCATATAACCACTACATAGTAGGATTAACTTATGACAAATGTTCCCAGGGATATAATTCTGTTAGAATTGCAATAGAATTCACTGACATCAGAGATGGAATGTAAGGTACAGAGACTACATCTGAGCTTTGATTATAGAAAAATTTAAGACAAAAGAGGAAAATGTTTAATTAGATGCAGATGAGACAAATATTGCTAAATCAAACTCATGAAATCAAAGTGGAAATTATGAGAAATCAAGGCAAGAAACTAGAAACTAGAACTTACTGAATCAAATTTATTTATGCCAGAGAAATATACTACTAAAGATCATCATCTGAAAGAAGTGATAGGAAGTTAACACAATGGAAAGTTCTCAATATACTTTGGTGGAAACCAAATCCTGAACAGGATTTTTAAATGCATGTTTTAAGATAGGGAAGGTACACTTTGATAAAGGAGATAGATGGGTTTAGAGTCAACATTTAGCACCCATTTTTAAAGCATAGGAAATCCCAGCTTGAATTACTTAACTGCCACAAAAGAGAATACACTTACCAACCTAGAAGCAAAGGACAACAAATTAAGAACAATGAGTCCAAGGTCAAAGGTCATGTCACAAAGTTGGGAAGTGTCAGGCATGAACCTCATGAAAATCAACTCAGCAATTGTTGGGCACTTGGACAAATGTGCTTACCAAACCAATATTGAGACAAAATTCATTAATGAAGTCAATCATGGTGTAAACACGTGGCAGAGCTCTCAGAGAACAAATCTCATCTGCAGAGGTGTGCTTACTACAGGGGGACTCAAATCAACATGATTTTAAGTTCAAAACTGGAACTGTCCACACCTTAAAAGGACTTATTAGATGCTCCAGCAGTCTAAAAGACACAGCAGCAGAAACTTTATAGATGACAGATTTATCTTTCTTACTAATTTGCAAATACTGGAGGCAAATTGACCAGAAGAAAAGACTGATCTTGTTCAAAACTAGGACAGACAAGCAAAATTGATGAAAAATGTTAAAACAACTGCAAATCAGAACAACCACCCATAGTATAGTTCAGGCCTTTTGATGTTAATTTATCCAAATCATAGTGGGCATCAGTCTCAGCAGATTTGAAAGGTATTCAGAAGGAAAAAAATGCATTTTGGTTAAAACATGGGGCCAAGTGAGTAGAAAAGGATGTGTGCACAACAAGATCAAATCTTTGATTTTCTATGATATTCGCATGATTACAACAATTAAGAGCATAAAAAGGCTAGAGGAGAAAATCACCTCTAAAAAGAATAGATAACTGTCCTTACAGAAAAAGGAATTATTGATGTCTTATTTTGCAAAGTCCCCTTGGACCAGTCATTGCATTCCTTGTGGCACAACCAATTACAAAGCACCATGTATCCTCGAATTTCGAGTCACATGCTCAAGACGTTCCTAAAAAACATGACCCCTGGTGCACCTTACCCTTACCTCTGATGCATGGATAGGTCCATGTTTTTCCTACATTGCTTCTATGCCACAGAGTTATGTCATTAGGACATGGATGCCTATCTCAAAATAGATCCGTGGGTCACCTAGATGTCCATGGAACATGGATGCACCCATATGGTGGTGAAGGTAACATTATATGTACCTGAAAAGGGTGATTGTTTCTCTCATGTTACAAGGACTGCATGTATTTTCTGTAATAGTTGTCTGGTTGATCTCATATGTCCCATCAAAGGTATTGTTCTTGATACAATGCCTTGATGCTAATAGACCCACTTGAGTTGGAAGTATTCCAAATGGAATTGACACATATTGGAGGTGGAGTTGACCTTCTTACTATTGAATACTTTTAGACTAATTTAAGGGTCTTGATTTAGTGGTTAAAGCTGGAGGCTAGCTAAGGGGGGATTGACACATATCAACTAAAATTGAGAGGGAGGGGGACTATTGTGCCTTTGTGAGACAACTCATTTCTAGATGCTTCCACATTATCCTTGAACAATTAACGTGGGTCACTATTTTGGAGCACTATATGAAGGCTCCATTCCTTTGACGAACAAAAGAAGAAATAAATTCTTGCTCCACTAGAATATTCTCTTAAATCATGCTATCACTTTCTCAAACCCCCTCTCGCCCCTCATTGTAACTCATTCTCCCCTCCAACCTTTGACAACTCGCTATCCTAAGTGGTAGGCCTCCTAGAGAATAAGATATTATTGATGTTTTATTTTAAAAAGTCCATGATCAAAGGCCAATCATTGCATTCCATGCATCTAACTAGCAAGACCAATTATAGGGCAACATGTACCTTGGAACTTAGTGTCACACGTTCAAGACACCTCTTTGCTAACACAACATTTGAGGCACTTTGCCCTTAAGCATTGATGCATGGAAAAGTCCATGTTTTCCCTACATATCTCCTATGTCACAGTGTTGTGTCTTTTGGATATGCATATTATCTCAAACTACATCCTTGAGGTCACTTAAATGCCTATGGAACATAAATGTTTGTATGTTTGTAAGTGGGTGTAGGTGTGCAACTCAAGCTGGTTAGGTTGGGATTGATAGTTAACCCAAGAATAAGTTACATTTGTCCAAAGTCCAACCCAACATCATTTGTAGCCCTATTTGCCCAATCCAAGCTTAAACTAAACTTTTTTTTTTTTCCCAAGATTAGGTTGAAATTGGGTTAGACTTTGGTTAGAGGAAAAATGTATGAGTTATGCTTGGGTTGGGCGAGTTACGTGGGTTAGTCAAGTCAAAACTCAGTTTAGGTTAGGTTGAGTTAAGTTAGGTTAGGTCACACTGAAGGAAAAAAAAAATGTATGATATATTAGTAGGCCAAAAGAAAGCTTGCTTTTATATTTCACAATGCGTAGGAATAAAACCGTAAATGTTAATTTCATCAACATCAAATCCATCAATCTAATGCAACAATTTTTTATTTTTTATTTTTTTTGTTATAGACAAAAATAACACATCTTCATTCATTTGAAAATGAGCACAAGGATGAGAAATCCTTAGAAGATGTACAAAAGTTGGTTAAAAGTAACCAAGAACCTGAATCCCTCACAGTAGAACTAATCACTTCCCATGAGGGTTAAAAATCATGTACACTTGATAAAAAAACAAGGTTAAAAGTAACTAAGAACCCAACTCCCCCATAATAGAACAAACCATTTCCCATGAGGGTTAAATATCATGTACATTGGATAAAAAAAACAATATACACATAAGGGGAAAGAAAATCCACAACAAAAGAGGCTAAGTGGATTAATTTTTTTTAGTACAAGGATAGTGATAATAAGTTTCCATCCAATAGGTAAGTAGTTTAATTTTAATAGATAAGAAGTTAATATATCTATTTTTATATAAGATAAAATATTAAAGTATTATTTAAATTCTTAAAGTTAATTACAATTTGAATATCACTACTTAAATAATATAGTATAAAATTCAATTATTTATGATATATATAAATTAAAATATAATTATCTAATTAAAATCATTAAATACTTAATTTAGGTTTAGGTAGCCTGACATCCCAACCTAAATTCAATTAGATTTTTTATTTTTCGAAAGCCTAACCCAAATTGCAAAAAGGGATAGGTTTTGGGTGGAGTTGTGTTGAGTCCCCCAAAAATTGCACCCCTAAGTGGATGGGTGAGTTGTAGGGGGTGGGCAAATGCCTTTCCTACTTTACCACCTTGTGAATGTGACATTATATGCCCTTGAAAGAGATAAGCACACTCATGTTACAAGAAGAAGAAATATACTTTTCCTTCATAATAGTTATGGGAGGATAATTTTCTATATGTTGAAATTGAGCTCCTAAAAGCAAGACATGATGTAATAAATTCAAACTTGACAATTCCCTTACCATCCTTTCATGCATTGATATTGATTTGATCATTCAACCCATATCTCTTACATTGTACATGACTTGGATGTATTAGGAGTTGCATAGAGAATACAAGTCATGGGTTCCTTATAAATAGATGAGTTATCCATAGTCAGTTTATAAATTTGGGCAATCTAATAGAGACTATAGTGCACCATCTCTTAATTGGAGGGATGACTTGTCTTGACGGTCGGGATGGGTTTGCCATGGTAAGTGTAGTAGTGTATGTGATACACACTGGATAGGATCTAAGGTGAATCATGACGTGAGGTTATCAGTTGTCATAATTCACCAAGCTACTATACTGTATGGATTCTCAACCTTGAGAGGATATTAAGCCTATGCTAAAATCAACAGAAGACTTTGACCTATAAGTGAAATCCTAAAGTGACCATATTTCCCTATGTATTGGGTCCCAGTTGATGGAGGCTGGTGGCAACGGGTATTTTCAATAAATGCACCATAATATCTCATGGGATTGAAATAGTGTGTCCCATTGAGTGATCCAAAACACATGTAATCGTGAAATTGATGGCCACAGTAATTCGTATAGTGGAGCTTGACATACTTAAGCTTGACATCTACTCCTTGAAGCTTAAGTATGTCAATTGATCACATAATAAGTGAAATTTGTAACTCCAGGATTTGAAAAGTAATTTTGATAGGTAATAACATTACCTTGTTAGATTTTAGATACCAATCCATTGGGGGTTTGCATGCAGTGGATAATAGGTGACGAATCCGAGCTTTCTCTCATTATTATTTACATAAGGTACTGGAGTGCAGTTGATTCTCTATAGTGGGATGTTGAATCAATTTCAAAATTGGATTATAAGGGAGCCAGTACTCTTATGGGTTCCAATGGTCCCCACTCTGAACTCATATATCATGATGACACGGTTTATGAGGGTTGGTTGACTCTTAGTTCACTTTTGTGCATAAGGACATTTTGATAATTACGCAAGGTTGCATAGGGGATAGTGAGTAAAGTTTTTGAATTGGGCGAATTGATTAATTAGATGACTTATGTGGTTAATTAATCAATTAAGACCGTTTTGGATTATATTAAGTGATCTAAGCCCATGTGGGCTTATGTCACTTAAGCCTAGTAGATGAACCTTATAAATGCCTCTTTATGGGGTTAGGGTCTGTTGTTTTCCAAATCCAAAGAGAGTGGGAGTCTAAGCATCCACCCTTCCAAAGTCCACTCTTTGGAGTGCCATGGACATGGTTCGAGTCATCAGGCGGAAGAGTTTGGGTGTATGAGACCTCCAAAGCTTTTTCAGGCATGTTCTTCATAAGATGGATTTCGATTTGGAAACATCCAAAACGTAGATATGAGTTTTAATCTCTAGATTTGTATTATTCTATGTTTGTGAAGCCATTTATTTATGCTTTGTTAGATCTAGAGATACCTAGGGGTAGATTCATGCACTCTATGAGATCTAGGGCATGGAACAGAGTAATTTGGGGTTCCCAACACTATATACCCTCAAAGGTGTTGTCCTTAACTTTAATGACCCGCTCCTAACCGGGTAGATATTATCAACTCTAAGCCTAAGGACCCTCACAACTTTAAAACTCATCCACAAGGTTAAGAGAAGCTCATACATATTTAATACTAGAAACTTTTTCCCCTATCTGATATAGGATATCACAACCGCCCCCATACGAACATGACGTTCTAGTCATGTTCCATAGGACTGTGGGGCTAAATAAACAAACATCTTTTGTGAGACCAAACAAACCCCCACATCGAGGTTGAGGTTTGACTTTGATACCATTAGTAACGATCTCCTTGCGATATTAACCGCTCTATGCCTAATGGACCCCATGGTTTTAAAACGTGTCCATAAGGTTAAGAGGAGCTTGTACATATAGTGTTAGGAAAATAACCCGCTTCCAACCGTGTAGATATTATACACTTTTGGCCCAATAAACCTTTACGACTTTAAAATACATCCAAAGATTAAGATGAACTCATACATATATAATGCCAAGAAAATTTTCACCTATTCAATGTATGATATCACAATCACTCTTTAAAACAAACATGTCCTTGTTGAGTCCCACAAAATTATAAGGTCAAACAAACAAGCACCCCTTGCAAGGACAAACAAACTCTCATACCAAGGTTGAGGTTTGACTCTCATATCATTCGTAACGACTAATTCTCAACCATGTAGATATTGTCAAATCTAAGAATGATTAACCCTTGTGCCTTTAGAACTTTTTCCCCTATTGGCTAGGAGGGGGTCATTACAAATAGTATTGAAGTCAATCCTCGACCTTGGTATAAGAGTTTGTTTAGCCTTATAAAAGGCGTTTATCAGATAAGCACGACAATCTTGTAGGATATGACGAGTACATCATGTCTGTATAAGGGAGGGAGATTGTAATATCTCACATTGGATAGGTGAAAAAATTCATGGCAATATATACATGTATGAACTCCTCTTAACCTTGTGGACATGTTTTAAAATTATAAGGGTCTATTGAGACTAAAACAAACAATATCTACATGATTGAGAGTAGATCATTACATTAACATAGTGCCATGATGTATCTCAATGGTAAAGTTGGGGTTTTTCCACCACTAAATACTTTGGCACTAATTTGAGGATCTTAGTTTAGTGGCTAAGGCAAGATGCTCATTGTGATTTTGACTAGAATTGGGTGGGAAGGACATTATGCCTTTATACACATGTTATCTGTAGAGGCTTCCAAATTATCCTTGAATAATTAAAATGTGATTTAATATTTTGGATCACTATAGAAAGTCTTAATTTCCCTCTAAAAAAAAGAAGAAAGAAATTTTTACTTTTCCAAATTTCTCTCCTTAAATATATTGCCACATGTCCAACCCTTTCTCACCCTCTCATTCTACTCTACTTTCCCCTCAAAACCTAAAATCCTCATCATCCCATGTGATTAGTGTTGGGATTGAGCCTTTGAAAGCAAGACATGATGTAACAAAGTTAGACTTAACTATCCCCTTGTTATCCCTTTGGTGTATTGACATTGATTTGAGCATTCAACTCATGTCTCATACATTGTACATGACTTGTGTGCATTAGGAGTTGCACAGAAAATACAAGTCATGGGTTCCTTGCAAGTAGATAAGTTGTCCATAGTCAGTTCATGGATTTGGGCAATCTAATAGAGATTGTAGTGCATCACCTCCTAATTGGAGGGATGACTTGTCTTGGCCATTAGGATGAGTTTCCATGGTGAGTGCACTCCCATGTACACTGGATAGGACCTACGATGAATCATGGTGCAAGGCTATCAATTGTCATGATTCACCAAGTTACTATACTGCATGAACTCTCAATCTTGAGAGGATATTGAGTCTGTGCCAAAATCAACAAAAAGACTTTGACTTATGGGTGAAACCTTAAAGTAGTCATATATACTAATGAATTGAGTCATTGTTGATGGAGGCTGGTGGCAACAGGTATTCTTAATAGAGGCACTATCATATCTCATGGAATTGAGACAGTGTATCCCCTTGGCTTATCGAAATGACATGTGATCATGAAATCTGTGGTCATAATAATTCCTTTAGTGGAATTTGACATATGCTCTTTGGAGCTAGAGTATGTCATTCGATTACATAATAAGTGAGATTTGTAACTCAAGGATTTGAGAAGTAATTTTGATAGGTGATAGCACTACCTTATTAGATTACGGACACCGGTTCATGAGGAGTCTGCTTGTAGTGGATAGTAGGTCACGAATCTGAATACATAATGTCTCGTTGTTATTCACATAGGATATTGGAGTTTACTTGATTCTCTGTAGTGAGATGTAGAATCAACTTTAGAATTAGATTATGAGGAAGCTAATACTCCTATGGGTCTCAATGGTGGTCCCCGTTCTGAGCTCATATACTTTATTGACACAAATTATAAAGGGCGAATTAGCTTTAGATTCAGTTTTGTGCATAAGGGCATTTTAGTAATTACGTAAGGTTACACAGGGGTAAATGAACAAGGTCTCTAGATTGGGCTAACTGATTAGTTAGTAGGCCTTTTGGTTAATTAATCAATTAGGATCCATTTTGGGTTAAATTAAGTGACCTAAGCCCATGTGGGCTCAAGTCACTTAAGCCTGTAGGGAATTTAAACCGAATTCCCAACCTATGAGAAACAAAAATAGAGAAAACACACGCCAAAGAAAAACAATCACATGCACAAGACAGTATTTACGTAATTCGGCAATTTGCCTACATCCATGGAGTTGCAGGGATATCACTATTATCAAGGAAGAATACAGAGTACAACCACAATGGTTATAATATTTTCTCTCTATATATAACACGACAACCACATCACACTAAAAAACCCTAATTACAAAAGGTGGTTCCACAATGGGCTAAACTGGTCCAACAAGCCTCAATAAATCTCTCATTAAAAAGTCATGCAATATTATTCGGGTCGGGTCGTCAAACCGAATCAAACAAAACTAGGCTCCACAAAGCCTAACAAATCTCCCACTTGGAGACTAGTCCAATCACCAACATCAAACCACTATCCTCCAAGAAACAATCCCTCATCCCTGCAACTCATCTTCATGTCCTCAAGCTAGAAGACCAATTGAAGCTGCGCACAGCTTCAACTTCTCAATAGTGACACCCTTTGTCAACATGTTTGCCGGGTTCTTAGATCCACAAATCTTCTCAAGTATTACCAGTTTATCTTCAACAAGATAACGGATAAAGTGGTATTTTGTTTGTATATGCTTCGACTTTGAATGAAAAGCCGAATTTTTGGCAAGAAGAATTGCACTCTGACTGTCACTGTGTAGAATGCCCATCTCCTGCTTCTTACCCAATTCATCTAAGAAATCATGTAGACAAATCATCTCCTTTCCAGCTTCAGTTGCTGCAACATACTCAGCTTCTGTAGTAGACAAAGTAACAATCTCCTGTAGATTTGAAACCCATGATATAGCTGTACCACCTAGAGTAAAAACAAACCCAGTAATACTCTTTCTACTATCAATATCACCAGCAAAATCAACATCTACATAACCCTACAGTTTCAAACTTGCACCTGTGAAACAAAGACATGTATCTAATGAACCTTTCAGATATCTTAGAATCCACTTTACTGTCTCCCAATGCTGCTTTCCAAGCCTACTCATGAATCTGCTCACAACTCCTACTGCATGTGCAATGTCTGGCCTTGTACACACCATAGCATACATCAAGCTGCCAATAGCTGAGGCATAGGGCACCTCCCTCATATGGTCCCTTTCTTCTTTTGTCTTCGGTGACTGTTCTTTGCTTAGTTTAAAATGACTACCCAAGGGTGTGCTCACTGGTTTAGCTTCATTCATGTTGAACCTACTGAGAACTTTCTTCACATACTTTAACTGTGAAAGCTTTAATGTACCATTAGCCTTGTCCCTAATGATTCTCATACCAAGGATTTGTTTTGCAACTCCCAAATCCTTCATTGCAAACTGTTTGGACAATTATTTCTTCAGATTATTAATCTTCTCAATGTCAGACCCTGCAATAAGCATATCATCCACATACAACAGTAATATGATGTAAGAATTGTCAAAAGACTTAACATAACAACAGTGATCAACTTCACATCTCTTGAACCCAATTCTATGCATAAACCTGTCAAACTTCTTGTACCACTGTCTAGGAGTTTGTTTAAGGCCATACAAGTTTTTTCTCAATTTGCAGACTAGATTCTCTTGTCCCTGAACAATGAACCCTTTTGGCTGAATCATGTAAAGGTCTTCCTTCCTCCAAGTCACCATGAAGGAATGTTATCTTCACATCTAACTGCTCAAGATGTACGTTTTCTACAGCCACCATTCCCAGTACAAGTCTGATTATTGACATTTTTACAATTGGAGAAAATATCTCTGTGTAGTCAATGCCCTCCTTTTGCTGGAACCCTTTAACAACTAATCTGGCCTTGTAATGTTTGCTACCATCATGCTCATTCTTTATTCTGTATACCCACTTGTTGTGCAAATCCTTCTTTCCTATTGGCAATTCAGTCAGTTCCCATGTCTGATTCCCTAACAAGGAATCCATCTCATCCTTCATGGCTAACTCCCACTTGCTTGAATTCTCATCTTGCAAGGCTTCATCATAACACTCTGGCTCACCACCATCAGTCAACAGGAGATAATTTAAAACAGGTGAATAACGTTGCGGAGGTCTAATGTTCCTGGAAGATCTGCGAACTTCAGCTACATGTGTACTCAGATCTACCTGTGAATTTACATTCTCCTTATCTTCTTCACCCCCCTTTTGGACAGTACTTTCAGTCAATTCATCTAAGTTGACAAACTCAGATTTCTTTTGATCTATCTTTATAACATTTGACACTACAATTGACCTGTCCTTGTACATAACCTGTTTATTAAATATCACATTTCTACTTCTGATGATTTTCCTGTTTTGTTCATCCCAAAACCTATAGCCAAATTTCTCATCACCATAGCCAATGAAAAAACATATTTTTGACTTTCCATCAAGTTTACTACGAGCATCAGAATCAATATGAACATAAAAAACACAACAAAAAACTTTTAAATGTGAAAACTTCACCTCTTTACCACTCCAAACCTCCTCAGGAAGTCTGAACTCCATGGGAACTGATGGTCCTCGGTTTATCAGGTAAGCTGCAGTGCTAACAACATCAGCCCAAAAAGTTTTTGGTAGTCCAGCATGCAACCTCATACTTCTAGCACGCTCATTGAGAGTTCTATTCATGCGCTCAGCCACACCATTCTGCTGTGGTGTCCCAGGAATAGTCATCTCCATTCTAATTCCCTGTGCAGCACAATACTCACTGAACCTTCCATCTATGTACTCTTCCATTATTTGACCTCAAACATTTTACTTTCAAACCTGTTTCTATCTCAACCATGGCCTTCCACTTCTTAAAAGTTTCAAATACACCAGATTTATTTTTTAGAAAATAAACTCATATCTTTCTGCTTGAGTCATCAATAAAAGTGATGTACTGCCTTGAACCTCCCAGGGATGCAACCGGAGAAGGCCCCCACAAATCAGTGTGTACTAGTTCCAAATTTTTAGCCTTCAGTGTCCTGCCAGTTTTAAAAAATCTCACATTTTTTTGCTTTCCTAATATGCAACTTTCACACATGTCAAAATCAATGGACTTCAATTCTGGTAGTTTTCCTTTTGACAACAACATCTTCATCCCTTTTTCACTCATGTGATCAAGTCTGCGGTGCCATAGACTTGTATCAGTACTTGCATCAGCAACTGCAATTGTGTCTCTTGGACTTGAGGTCATATACAGAGTACCAGTCTTCTTTCCACGAGCCAATACCCTAACTCCCTTTGTAACCTTCCAAGTACCACCAACAAATAGTATTGCATGTCCTTCATCATCAAGTTGTCCAATAGAAATCAGATTCCTCCTCACGTCAGGAATATGTCGAACCTTCTCCAGTAACCAAACAAACCCATTGGGCAATGATATCCGGACGTCTCCCAGACCCACAACATCCAAGGCTGAACCGTTAGCCAAATACACCTTACCAAAATCACCTACAACATAATTCTGCATGATTTCTCGATGTGGAGTGATATGAAACGAAGCTCTTGAATCCAAAACCCAATCATCAAGTGGACTGTCTACTGCAAGAAGTAATGCATCCTGTACCTCTTTTGTTACAGCATTAGCAGAATCATCTTCATTCTTCTTCTTAGAAATTTTACATTGCCTTTTAAAGTGACCTGTTTTCCCACAGTTCCAGTATTGTACTTGTTGGTTTGATCTAGATTTACTTCTGTTCCTATTAGAATTTCTGGATTTTGATATACCTTAGTTTGAATTTCTATCATTACCTCTGCCTTTTGTCTCAAGGTTTAGGGCAGAACCAGATCCTGAGGTTTCGCCTGCATCTCTTCAGCGAATCTCCTCAGCCAGAATTAAATCTCGTATATCATTATGCTTGAGCTTTTCCTTTCCTGTAGAATTGCTTACTGCCATCCTCATTGCCTCCCCACTGTTTGGCAAAGAAGCCAAGACGATCAAAGCACGAATCTCTTCATCAAAATCAATTTTTACAGACGACAATTGATTTGTGATTGTATTAAATTCATTCAGATGTTGTGCTACTGATGCATTCTCTGCCATCTTCAAATTGAACAATTTCTTCATTAGATGCACCTTATTGTTTGCGGACGACTTTTCATACATATCAGACAAAGCCTTCATCAGATCTGTTGTGGTCTTCTCCTTTACAACATTGTGTGCAACAGACCTAGACAGAGTTAACCTAATAACTCTTAGAATCTGTCTGTCAAGAAGCGCCCATTCCTCAGCCTTCATGCTCTCAGGTTTTGTCCTCAAAAGAGGCAGATGCAATTTCCTCCCATAGAGATAATCTTCAATCTGCATCCTCCAATACGCAAAGTCTGTGGCATCAAACTTTTCTATTCCAGACGCCTTTCCTCTTTCCTCTGCCATTGCTCCCACTCAAACCTAACCCTAGTGTCACGGACTTAGTCGTTCACTAAGCTCGTGCGGCACTTAGGCAAGTCAAGACGCTTGATCTTGCTAAGTCAGCCTTGATCCCCAATGCTTAGCTTGCTCGGCTAAGACACTCGCGACTCAAAAGCTTAAGAGCTTAGTAGGCAACTCCTTAAAGAATGGAAGCTTTATTATCTCAAGAAAGCCTTTATAAGTGCTTGGATGCTCACTTGCTTGGTGCCTTGGCCAAATGAGGCCCTCACCTATTTATAGGCACCAATGGAACTCTCTAGAACCTTGGAGGGTTCCTTACAATTCATGAATATTCTAGAATGTCCTACACTATTCTAGAATATTCAAGAGACTTCTAGATTTCTCTAGAAAGCTTTGGACCCTTCTCATGCCTTCTTCCATAGTGTAGAGTTGTGTGGACTTCTCTAGGCATTTCTAGAACCTTCCACACTCTTCCCACTAGTGGCTAAGTGTGGATGTCTCCAAGGGTCTCTAGAAGCTTCTCACCTCCTATATAAGCCATGGGGAGGGTCATTTGAAGCATCTTGTGACACTCTCCCCCACCTAAGCCGTCGACGTCCTCGTCGTTGCCTCATTCTGAAACTTCTCGATGTGTTTCCAGAATTTTCTCAAGGCATCCGCATGTTCCCAGCTTACCTGCCTCTTAGGTAGTCCTTTCCATTGGACTAGATATTCTATCACAGGAAGGACCCCTTGTCTCCTGGTGACCCGTTCAGCCAGGATATTCTTCACCTCCATCTCCTGTGAGGCTTCAGATGGATGCAGACCCGTGCGCTTCCAATGCTTAGAGTGCTGCTTCCTCTTACCCATTGAGTTCACCTTTCCCTTGGTGACCTCTTCCATGTGTGTGCGGGCTACCTCAGCTCGCTCCCCTTTTTCCTCCTTTACTTGCACCCCTGCTAGTAAGGAGGTCTCAGGCGTACTAGGCTTCGGGTTGAATTGGAGGGCACCTAGTAGCTGCATTGAGCCCATATGTGCTTCGTCCTCCTGCTCCCTCTCCTCGATCATGGCACTGAGCGCCTTCCTCTTTGGACAATCCCGTGCCCAATGTGGACCGTCACACAGGAAGCATTTGATTTTAGGCGTAAACTCCTTCCTTTCCGCCTTATCCCTTCCTTCTCGGACGTTAGACGTCTTGCCTGATCCCTTTTTAGGAGCATTGTGGTCCCTTGGAACCTCGTCTCCCCCACCCATGGCGTGGCTATCCTCCAAAGACGCAATCTTAGAGGAGTCTCCCCTCCTATAATCCGTTAAAGACTCGGCTACTGCCATAGCGGTGGCTAAGTCTTGAACGCCTCGGCGCCTTAATTCCTGCTCGGCCCACCCTTGCAGGTTATCCATGAAGTTGAATAGCAACTCCTCCTGAGTCATGTTAGGAATCTCAAGCATGAGCGAAGAGAATTCCTTGACATAGTTGCGTATTGAGCCTGTGTGCTTAAGACGCCGCATGTTTTTCCTAGCCAGGTAAGCCACGTCCTCGGGGTAGAACTGCCTTTTGATCTCCCTCTTGAAATCCTCCCACGTCTCTATGGTGCAAATGCCTTTCTCCATATCGGCAAACCTTCGACGCCACCATAGAGTAGCTGTGTCAGTAAGGTAGAGAGTTGCAGTTCTTACCTTAGCCGCCTCATCCGTCAATGCGATAGCCTCAAAGTATCGCTCCATATGCCATAAGAAGTTATCCAACTCCTTGGCATCCCGATTGCCACTAAACCTATGTGGCTTCGGCACCTCCACCCTAGATGTCTCCTGTGTGGCCATGACCCGAGCTGATACAGCGGTCTTATAGATGGCCAACTCTTGTCGAATCTCTTGGTCTCGGGCCTCCACTCGTGCAGTCAAGGCCTCCATCCTTGACTCCACACTAGCGAACATGCTCATGACCTTGTCTTGGAAGGACATGAACTCCTCGTGTGACACCGGCTGAACTCGTGAGACCAGCACCCCCTCGCGAAGGTCTTGGATCTGCTCCCTTAGATCCTCTAAGCCCTTCTCCATGCCTTGCTCGATCAAGTCCACCCCTTCCCGGGTGTCTGCCATGGCTAGCTCCACCTTGGCTAACCTTGCCTCCATGTTGGCAACAACATCACGAGATGTATCCTTCTTACCTCTGCCCCTGCCCCGTGCAGTAGGCTCGGTCTCCCTCCCACGGGTTTGCTCGCTAGTCTCCTCCACGTTGGAACCCGACATGCTTCCTTTGCTATGCCCACCTCGTAACCACGCTCTGATACCACTTGTCACGGACTTAGTCGTTCACTAAGCTCGTGCGGCACTTAGGCAAGTCAAGACGCTTGATCTTGCTAAGTCAGCCTTGATCCCCAATGCTTAGCTTGCTCGGCTAAGACACTCGCGACTCAAAAGCTTAAGAGCTTAGTAGGCAACTCCTTAAAGAATGGAAGCTTTATTATCTCAAGAAAGCCTTTACAAGTGCTTGGATGCTCACTTGCTTGGTGCCTTGGCCAAATGAGGCCCTCACCTATTTATAGGCACCAATGGAACTCTCTAGAACCTTGGAGGGTTCCTTACAATTCATGAATATTCTAGAATGTCCTACACTATTCTAGAATATTTAAGAGACTTCTAGAATGTCCTACACTATTCTAGAATATTCAAGAGACTTCTAGATTTCTCTAGAAAGCTTTGGACCCTTCTCATGCCTTCTTCCATAGTGTAGAGTTGTGTGGACTTCTCTAGGCATTTCTAGAACCTTCCACACTCTTCCCACTAGTGGCTAAGTGTGGATGTCTCCAAGGGTCTCGAGAAGCTTCCCACCTCCTATATAAGCCATGGGGAGGGTCATTTGAAGCATCTTGTGACACTAGGCTCTAATACCAGTTGTAGGGAATTTAAACCGAATTCCCAATCTATGAGAGACAAAAATAGAGAAAACACACGCTAAAGAAAAACAATAACACGCACAAGACAGTATTTACGCGGTTCGGCAATTTGCCTACATCCACGGAGTTGCAGGGATATCACTATTATCAGGGAAGAATACAGAGTACAACCATAGCGGTTATAATATTTTCTCTCTATATATAACACGACAGCCACACCACACTAAAAAACCCTAATTACAAAGGTGGTTCCACAATGGGCTAAACGAGCCCAACAGGCCTCAGTAAATCTCCCATTAAAAAATCATGCAATATTATTCGGGTCGGGTCATCAAACCGGATCAAACAAAACTAGGCTCCACAAAGCCCAACAAAGCCCAGTTAGGAACCCTATAAATACCCCTTGAGGTTAAGGTTTCCATAACTTTTGTCTTTCTTAAAGTTTGAGAACATCCAAACCTGAAGGTTAGTACTTTAATCCTAAAAAATTAATTTTTAAAAAATTGGTATTGCTTTCATTGTTTAGATCTAAAATGCCAACAACTAGCTTCTTAGAAAATAAAGTATTATTGATGTCTTATTTTACAAAGTCCACATAGACCAATCATTGTACATCATCTTTTTAGCTTGTAATGTGTGAGATCGATCATGGCATGACCAATTACAAAGTATCATAGTTCTTGGAACTTAGTATCACATATCTTAAGACAACTCTCCACTAATATGACACATGATGCACCTTGCCCTTGATTATCAATGCATCGAAAGATCCATGTTCTCTTCCTACATATCTCCTATCCACATTGCTACATCATTTAGACATGGATGTCCATCACAAATACATCCCTAAGTTGCTTGGATGCCTTCTTGTGGTAGATGGCTAAGGAGTTTTTCACAATATACCTCTTAGTGAAGGTGAAATTATATACATCTGAGAGCGATTATTATTTCACTCATGTTATGAGGAGTGCATGTTTCTTCAATCTATATATCTATCTAAAATGGACAAAGTCCATTTTAGACCCCCAAGCCTTATTCCCAACTTAGGTAAGGCTATTATCATCAAGGCATTATTATATATAAGATACAACGATCCCCACCAAGCACCCATGGCTGAATGGTTAAGGCGCCTAACTCCTAATTACCGAATTCGTAGGTCAATTCCTACCATAAGCATGCCAATGGAACCCTCCAATAAGTATACTTTTTATCCATGGAATCTCATCATCCATGCATAACAAATTGATGTGGTATATTAACATCATAACATATGAATAGTAAGAACTAGCATTCTTATTGAGATCGAAGCTCATAAAGAAGAAAATATAGATCATATATATATATATGAGTGTGTGTGTGTATGTGTGTGTGTGTGTGTGTGTGTGTGGGAAGTGTCACCCTTGACATAATGCCCTAATGATAACAACCTTGCCTTAGTCGGGAGCAAGGCTCAAGGGATTGGGTTGTTCTAAAAGGGACTTGGTCCATCTTGGTGATGGAATCGACCTTCTCACCAACAAACACTTTAGGACTTGTTTGAGGGTCTTGGTTTGGTGGGATTAACACATATCAAGCCTACTTTGGCTAGAATGAGAGGATGGGGGAAAATTGTATCTTTGTGATATGTGCCATCTCCAAAACCTTTCACATCATCCTTGAACAATGAATATCAAGTTACGATTTTGGAGCACTATTAAAAGGCTTCATTTACTACCAAACAAAAGGAAAAAGAGACTCCTATTCTCTTAGAATTCTCTCCTTGATCATACTGTTCAATCCCCTCTTGCCTCTCACTCTACTTCACTCTCCCCCAACCATGTGGTTAACCTCCTATTGATAAGAACCTACACAAACAATTATATAGCTCAATTGATTTCTTAAAAAAATTATTAAAAAAAGGGTTGACATACCAAGGACCCACAAACCCTCTACATACCACGTGATAGCAATAGAAGAGATCCTCTTTATAAGAGTTTGTTGAAATTCGACATTCAAAGTTAGGGTTTTAATTTAGGAAAGTATTTTAGGAATAAAAAAGGGGAGATCATTTAGGATATTTCCTTAGGATTCAGTTTCCTATTTTTTAGGAGAGAATCAAGCTAGATAGATATTTTCTTATTCAGTCATTTATGTATATACATGTGTATGGTGTGTACCGAATAAATCAATAAAGGAGTTCAAAAATTCTTCATGATATCAGAGCCAGTTTTCTGAAACCCTAATCCCTTCTGGCCGCCTCTTATTCAGGCCATCATTCATTCCAGCCAAACCTCTCTAGCCATCTCTCTCTCTGGCCATCTCTCATTCCGGCCATCAGTCCCTGTTTTCAAGCCGGTATCTCTGGTTTTCTTCTCTTCCCTATTTCCAGCAACCATATTCGACTGTCTCTCAGGCCGGTATCTCTGGTTTTCTCCTCTTCCCTATTTCCAGCAACCATATTCGGCTGTCTTCCTCATCTCCATGACAAAATATGGAATGGCATCATCACAAGTATCCAGCATCACGGCACCTGAATCAAGGGGCAGTTCTGAAATTCCAAACCTTGGTGGCAGTGATTCCTCTCCTATTCTCATCACAGGACACAAATTAAATGGCCATAACTATTTACAGTGGTCATAATCTGTGTTGCTGTTCATTTGCGGTAAAGGAAAGGATGAGTACCTCACTGGAGAAGCAGCCATGCTAGAAACTACAGAACCGGGTTTTAGGAAGTGGAAGATTGAAAACAGCATGATCATGTCATGGCTTATCAATTCCATGAACAATGACATAGGTGAAAATTTCTTGCTGTTTGGGACTGCAAAGGACATATGGGATGGAGCCAAAGAAACTTACTCAAGTTCTGAAAATACTTCAGAACTTTTTCAAGTTGAATCAGCCCTACATGACTTCCGCCAAGGAGAGCAGTCAGTTACTCAGTATTACAACACACTCACAAGGTATTGACAACAACTTGACTTATTCGAGACTCACTCATGGAAATGTTCGGATGATGCAGCAACATACAGGCAGATTGTGGAACAAAAGAGACTGTTCAAGTTTTTCCTAGGACTAAACAGGGAATTGGATGATGTTAGAGGCTGAATCATGGGCATTAAACCCCTACCAAGTCTCGGGGAGGCTTTTTCAGAGGTTAGGCGTGAAGAAAGTAGAAAGAAAGTGATGATGGGATCCAAAGAGCAACCTGCCCCAACATTGGATCCCTCTGCCCTTGCTGCTCGGTCATTTAATAGTAGTGGTGGAGATCGTCAGAAACGGGATAGGCCTTGGTGTGATTATTGTAAGAAACTAGGCCATTATAAGGAGGCTTGCTGGAAGCTTCATGGCAAACCGGCTGATTGGAAACCAAAGCCACGGTTTGATAGAGATGGCAGAGCACACGTGGCTGCCAACTCTGAGAGCACATCTGTTCCCGAGCCGAGTCCATTCAACAAAGAGCAGATGGAGATGCTACAGAAACTATTAAGCCAAGTTGGCAATGGCAGTACTACCAGGACAGCCTTCACTGCTAATCGAGGAGGAATGAAGCCGCGGATAGTGCACATAGGTGCTTCTGATCACATGACAGGAGATGCTGCCATTCTTCAAAATTACAAGCCAAGTAATGGTCATTCATCCGTCCATATTGCTGATGGTTCAAAGTCAAAAATTGTCGGGACAAGTTCCATAAAACTTACTGAAGAATTGTATCTTGACTCTGTCCTCCATGTTCCAAACTTGGATTGTAATTTTTTGTCCATTAGCAAATTGGCCCGTGATCTCCAATGTGTTACTAAATTTTATCCAAACTCGTGTGTTTTTCAGGACTTGAAATCGGGGAAGATGATTGGCAGTGCTGAACTGTGTTCCGGGCTCTACCTCCTCCCATGTGGCTGATTCTCAAACCAAGTCTCTCAAGCAAGTTGCGTACAATCTCAGAGTCTGTTAGAGTCTTTCAATTCTGTGTCAAATTCTAAGGTTAATAAAGATAGTGAGATTATAATGTTACACTATCACCTTGGTCATCCTAGCTTTGTTTACCTTGCAAAATTGTTTCCCAAATTATTTATCAATAAAAATCCAGCATCTTATCATTGTGAAATTTGTTAGTTTGCAAAGCATACTCGAACAGTATATCCTCAAATCCCATACAAACCTTCGACTGTTTTCTCTTTAGTACATAGTGATGTGTGGGGTCCCTCACGGATAAAAAATGTTTCTGGCACTCGATGGCTTGTGACATTCATTGATGATCATACACGAGTAACATGGGTTTTCCTTATGAAAGAAAAGTCAAAGGTCGGGCACATTTTTCAAACCTTCAATCTTATGGTTCAAAATCAATTCAATTCCAAAATTCAGGTCCTCAAGTCAAATAATGCAAAGGAATACTTTACTAGTAGTCTCAGTACCTATCTTCAAAATCACGGCATTATCCACATAAGTTCTTGCGTTGACACCCCACAACAAAATGGGGTGGCTAAACGCAAGAATAGACATCTTTTGGAGGTTGCCCGGTGCCTTATGTTTTCCTCTAATGTTCCAAACTATTTTTGGGGGGAAGCCATTCTCACAGCTACCTATTTGATTAACCGTATGCCATCCAGAGTGCTTACCTTTCAATCCCCATGTCAACTTCTCTTAAAAAAATTCCCTCACACCCGTGCAACCTCTTCTAATTTGCCACTCAAAGTATTTGGTTGCATGACATTCGTTCATGTGTATCCTCAAAATCGTAGCAAATTTGCTCCTCGAGCCAATAAGCGCATTTTCCTAGGGTATTCTCCAACCCAAAAAGGGTACAAATGCTATTCTCCAACCAGCAAAAGATTTTACACCACCATGGATGTCTCTTTCTTTGAACATGTCTTCTTCTATCCCAAATCTCATGTTCAGGGGGAGAGCATGAATGAACATCAAGTTTAGGAGTCTCTTCTTGAGGCTGTACCTTTTTCTCACTCAGAGTCACCAAATCCTTCCCAATCCGCGCCCACTGAGTTGTCCACACCCATGCCGTCATCAGTCCAGCCAGCCCAGCTCACAAATGTTCCTTCTCCCGTGACCATCCAGTCTCCCACGCCTATTCAACCTATAGCCCCACAACTTGCTAATGAGAACTTACAAGTATACATCAGGAGGAGGAAAAGACAGGAATTAGAGCACGGATCACAGCCAACATGTGGCCAATATATTGACTCCATTTCAAGTCTACCTGAAGAGAACATAGGTGAGGATAGGGTTGGAGAGGTGTCAATTCCCAGCATTGATGATTCTACTCTGTCGATTGCATTGAGGAAGGGTGTTAGGAGATGTACAGATCATCCAATTGGGAATTATGTTACGTATGAAGGGCTATCACCATCTTACAGAGCATTTGCTACTTCTCTTGATGATACTCAGGTTCCCAACACAATACAAGAGGCATTCAAAATTTCAGAATGGAAGAAGGCAGTACAAGATGAGATTGATGCACTTGAGAAGAATGGGACATGGAATATCACAGATTTTCCGGTTGGGAAGAGGCCCGTGGGGTGCAAGTGGATTTTCACCATAAAATACAAAGCAGATGGATCATTCGAGAGATTCAAGGCTCGTTTGGTAGCTAGAGGGTTTACACAATCCTATGGGATAGACTATCAGGAGACTTTTGCTCCTGTTGCAAAACTGAACACTATCAAGATTCTTCTCTCATTGGTTGTCAATCAAGATTGGTGCTTGCAACAACTGGACATAAAAAATGTGTTTCTAAATGGTGACCTAGAAGAGGAAGTCTACATGGAAATACCACCTGGTTTCGAAGAAAGTATGGCAAAGAATCAGGTTTGCAAACTCCAAAAATCCTTGTACGGCCTTAAACAATCTCCCCGGGCCTGGTTTGATAGATTCACAAAGGCAGTCTTGAAGCTGGGCTACAAACAAGGTCAGGCTGATCATACTCTATTTGTCAAGAAGTCTCATGCCGGGAAAATGGCCATATTGATAGTCTATGTTGATGATATTATTCTATCTGGGAATGATATGGAGGAATTACAGAATTTGAAGAAGTATTTGTCAGAAGAGTTTGAAGTTAAAGACCTTGGAAATTTGAAATATTTCCTTGGTATGGAAATGGCTAGATCAAGGAAGGGAACTGTAGTCTCTCAAAGAAAATACATAATCGACCTTTTTAAGGAGACCGGTATGCTTGGATGCAAACCAATTGATACTCCTATGGATAGTCAGAAGAAACTTGGTATCGAGAAAGAGAGTACACCGGTAGACAGGGGGAGATATCAGCGACTCGTCGGGCGCTTGATTTATCTCTCACACACTCGGCTAGATATTGGCTTTGCAGTGAGTGCTGTAAGTCAATTCATGCACAACCCCACTGAGGAACACATGGGAGCAGTCTACAGGATTCTTAGATATTTAAAAATGACACCAGGAAAAGGTCTATTCTTCAGAAAGACAGAGAATCGTGACACTGAAGTATACTCAGATGCGGATTGGGCAGGAAACATCATTGACAGGCGGTCGACTTCTGGATACTGTTCTTTTGTCTGGGGAAATCTTGTTACCTGGAGGAGTAAGAAGCAATCAGTTGTAACCAGAAGTAGTGCAGAAGCTGAGTATAGAGCTCTAGCACAGGGAATTTGTGAAG
The DNA here is from genome assembly GCF_030704535.1 of Vitis vinifera. Lineage (NCBI taxonomy): Eukaryota > Viridiplantae > Streptophyta > Magnoliopsida > Vitales > Vitaceae > Vitis > Vitis vinifera. The sequence continues at coordinate 14,667,879 of NC_081818.1, forward strand.
GGATTTGGATAAAAAGGGTTCTTAGTGAACTGGGACAAACGAGTTCATCTCCGATTCTGATGATGTGTGATAATCAGGCAGCTATAAGCATAGCAAAAAATCTTGTGCATCATGACAGGACCAAGCACGTTGAGATTGACAGACACTTCATCACAGAAAAGGTGACTAGTGAGACGGTTAAATTGAACTACATTCCTACCAAGCACCAAACCGCAGACATCCTCACCAAAGCTTTACCTAAGCCTAACTTCGAAGACTTAACTTGCAAGCTGGGATTATGTGATATATATTCTCCAGCTTGAGGGGGAGTGTTGAAATTCGACATTCAAAGTTAGGGTTTTAATTTAGGAAAATATTTTAGGAATAAAAAAGGAGAGATCATTTAGGATATTTCCTTAGGATTCAGTTTCCTATTTTTTAGGAGAGAATCAAGCTAGATAGATATTTTCTTATTCAGTCATTTGTGTATATATATGTGTATGGTGTGTACCGAATAAATCAATAAAGGAGTTCAGAAATTCTTCAGAGTTCAAAGGTCATTCTAGCTTAAGCTTCCTTCAAACAAATATTAGGGCTCTAAAACTCCTTTTTATCACCTTTTACAAAGGTCTTGAAAGAATAAGAATAGACCTTTCACCATGATTTTGAAAAAGGCAACATAATCAGGTTAGACTTCCAAAAAGTCAACCACTAAAGGTTAATTTAAAAAAGTTCAATGGATCAATGGAAGAAATCTCCATATTAGACAAGAAGATGAGACCACTTTCCAATATCTAAGGTGTGAGTGTATGAGATGTCTCCTAAGAGATTAGATAAGAATATCTATGTAAGCCTAATAAATCCACATGTTTAGAAGAATCTCTAAAAAGGCTACTTTTCCCTCCTCAAAAAATAAAACAAATGGTAGCTAAGATGGTGCCTCTCCAAGAATAGCCAGACAAGTTAGAGGTAGAAGTAGGGGCTAGTGGAGCCAACTACATCTAGATTGCCAACTGAAAGAGGAGCAAGGTAACTCAAATGCATGACAAAAAATAAAAGGATCAAAGAACTAACTCCAAAAATGACAATGATTCATACAGAATAAGTCATAATGACATCAAGGCAAACAAATAAAAAATAATAATAAATATCATACATACAAGATTAAACACATACTTAAGGTTTGCAATTCTAGAATTATGTCTATATTTTTGGAGCTCTAGGAAAAGAAGAGTTCAACAAAGGCAACACCGGTTGCATTCCACAATCAAATTCCAATAAAGCTATATAGGGAAGGAATATAGATGCTAATAATAAGTTTTGACTATACAAGGATGAATGAAAATGGTAGAAACCTTTCAACAGAAACTATTCATTGAACATCCAAGGATTGAATTTACTGTGTATGGCAATTACAAATGATTTTCTATGTTCTAGGGAAGTGGATCCTAAAAGACATTACATGAACTAGGAAAATATGTGGAAATCTACTACACTCAAGGGATGGGGTAGGTCTAGAAAAGGGAGACTCCAAAAAATACAACCCTTATTGGCAAATGGCTTAGGAGATTCCTGCAATGAGCACAATCTCTTTAATACTCTTATTAGCACAAGCTATGATGCTTGGATCCTTCAATTTTACACAATGTACCTGTTGACATGACATCGACGTGGGTATGGGATCCTTGTCGGACACTCCTATTTTATTTTAGGTTTGCCTGTTTGATTTTTTTCATTAATATCCTTTCATTCTTTTAACTTGTGGAGTAATAATTACACTATAGAATAAAAGAGTTTGCTGAGAAGTAAATTTTTGTAAGAATATTTAGGGATAAGAGGAAAAAAAAAGAGGATTAGAGGTAAAAGATGAGACCTTTTAACAAGGATACACCTCCAATTTATTTTTAATCGATTTTTACTTATTAGGCCATATCCCAGTGCCTGTGCCCAATTTTTGGATCCTTTTTAGCCAAGTGCCTAGATCCTAAAATTTGAGTTATAAAGGATCATACACCTAGGTGAAGGAGAAGTTGGATCAGAAACTTATTACATGCCAGCGGTACTGCTGTAGCGGGAGGCAAGGTCAACGGTAAGTGGACGAGAACCAATAGAGAATTCCACAACATCCACATTAGGAATGAAAAGACCTGGGCTGCAAGCGAGTGCAATGGGGAAAGTTTTCTCTATTCATAGTAGGTTCGACGACCCTCCCTTAATTCGAATACATAACGTGATCTCCTTCAACACGCTTTTCTATCTATGGCTGAGTCATAAACTATATCCATCATGGTGGAACTCTCAAAAAGCACTTTTATAAGAAATGAGACCTAGAGCCTTCTTTATCCGCATTCGACACTCATACCCGAACCCATGCAACATAGATCACAAGTTTGAAAAGCTATGGTTGAGATGCCGATATAATAAGGTTTATTTTTTATTTTTTATCATTTTCTCAGAAACCCACATCTCTAAAACTTTCATCATTTCACCTCCTTGTCAGATTTGCTGCTGATAACGTTCAAAAATTCATTTCTAGCACAATCTTTGGTAGGGGAGCAAACCCTCAACATTTCTTTGTTCAGTTAGAATGTTAAGTGGGAGAAATGCTCTTATTTCCACTGCTGTCTCAGATTCAAGTATTGTTCTTTTCTGGAATTCCAATTTTCATACAAATGTTCATTATAGGGAAATTGATGACCTATTTTCCATTGTCCATTCTTCAGAAATAGTTTATTTGACTCCCTATCCTAATTAGCATTGTTGGAAGAAGTTTCTTCTCTTTCTAGCTCTTTCTTTTTAACTTCTACAAGTGATAACACAACCACTTTCCATTCAGCTAAACTTCATTGAAAAACAAAGGTCCTCTCAAAAATTCAAATTTTGACAAGATAATGGTCCTCAAGATGGTAAATACCAATGGTCTGCTTCAAATCCATAAGTTTTATGAAGCTATTAGGTGATTTATCATCTATGGCTATTAGGGAACCAGCTCACCATATTTTTCTCTGTTGCCTTCTTGATTTTGTACTGTGGTAAAGGCTTCTCTCACCAGTTAGTATTCTTTGGATGTTAATCAGGATATTTGCAGTAGACTGATAATTTTGTATCAAGGGTTTTTGGAAGAGGAAAAATAAGTAAGGCCCTACAATGCTTGAGGGATTTAGGTTTTATGGCTGGAGAGGACCACAAGACTTTGTAAGAATAGGTTTAGTTGCACGGAGGCTATATAGGATGAAGTTTGATTTCTTGCATCTCGGAAGAGTCATCAAGAGGCTTCTCAATATTCCTTTGACATATATTTGGACAAGGCCATTGCTAGCATGGGTAACTGAAGATGAAAGGGAATTATATGCCATCAGTTCCTTATGCCAAATGAGGTAATTCATAGATTATAGAGGAAAGTGAACATTTTATCTAAAATTTCTGGTTCATGTTTCACCATTGATACTGAGTTTTTGGCTAATTGAAAAATGTTGAATATAATGTATTTATAGTATATTATCTTAACATGTATGGTAGTTAGGACTCCTAGCCTTGTATATATATATCTCTCAATTGTAAGTAGAAAACATATGAATGAGAATAAGGTTTTTCTCCTTTCTCTCTCTCTCTCTCAACATGGTATCAGAGCCAAAGGAGAAAACCTAATTTTTTTTCCGGTTTAGCCGTGTAATCAATTCCGGCGAACCGTCTAGTGACCGTGTTTCACTCCGGTCCCCTCATTTTCTTCCCGAACCACTCCGGACAACCTCATCGCCGTCGGATCTCCACCACGTCGGCAACCTTTTTCGGCGAACTTTCCGGCGAATTTTTCCGGCGACGTCTTTTTCCGACACCGACCACACCAAGAGGAGCGCCTGGAGGAGATCTCCCACTTCTTCAAAAGCATCGGAGCCAGAAAACCCTCCACGCGCCGGCCATGCGCACTTCTCCGACCGGCGACTGAATCTCATGTGCCGGCGCGTGAGGGCGCGTGAGACCTTTTCCGGTGACGCGCCTCCTCCTCCAGCCTCGCCTGACGCCGACCAGCATCCCTACCTACCTGGTTCTCCAATCCGAGCCCTGCACGTACCTCTTTTGGGGATTTTTGTCTCCGTCAGCCCTCCAAACAGCCTTTCCGGCGAAGTTCCGACTACTTTTTCTCCACCCCAATCCCTGCACGTGCCTTGGGAAGTGTTCTTCTACCCTTCTGGTGGTACCACGTCGCGATCTGAGGCCGTCTCCCTTTTTCGGTGGTGCCACGCCGCAATCTGAAGCCGTATTAGGGCTCTCTTCGATCCAAATACGTGAATATGACCACCAAAAATTAGATCTTTACCTCTGTTATCTCTGGATCTCCCATGATTACCTCAGAGAAATTGGTTGGCAGTGAGAATTATCGCTCCTGGTCTGCCTCTGTTGAACTTTGGTTTATGGGTCAAGGATATGAGGATCACTTGGTTACCCCGGAGGCAGATATCCCTGAGGTTGACCGCGTACAGTGGAGGAAGATAGATGCACAGTTATGTAGTGTATTATGGCAATCGGTTGATCCCAGGATTCTTCTTCATCTTCAGGCCTATAAAACTTGTTTTAAATTTTGGACTTAGGCCAAAGGATTATACACGAATGATATCCAGCGTCTTTATAAGGTGGCTTCTGCTATTGTCCATCTCAGCCAACAGGACTTGGATCTATCTACTTATATTGGTCAGATTGCCTCTCTTAAGGAGGAGTTCTTGACTGTGATGCCTCTTACTCCTGATGTTGGGGCTCAACAAACACAGCTTGACAAGTTCTTCATGGTCCTTACTCTTATTGGCCTCCGTCCGGATCTTGAGTCTATTCGTGATCAGATTCTTGGAAGTTCATCAGTTCCGTCCTTGGATGATGTGTTTGCTCGCCTCCTCCGTATCTCGTCCACTCAGACTTTGCTATCTGATAGCGCTTCAGATTCTTCTGTGTTAGTTTCTCAAACTACCTCTCGAGGAGGACGCAGTGGTACCCGAGGTAGAGGCCAACGTCCTCATTGCACTTATTGCAATAAACTTGGCCACACTCGCGATCGTTGCTATCAGTTACATGGAAGACCTCCTCGCACTGCCCATATGGCCCAGTCCTCTGATTCTCCGCTGCCTCAGCCTCCGAGCTCCTCCGCATCTCAGACATCTCAGGCTTCTATTGCCTCTGTTGCCCAGCCTGGTAATGTCTCTGCCTGCCTTACCCACACATCTTCTCTTGGACCCTGGATTCTAGATTCTGGAGCATCTGATCACCTATCTGGTAATAAGGATATTTTCTCCTCTATTACTACTACCTCTGATTTACCTACTGTTACCTTAGCTAATGGTTCTCAAACTATGGCTAAAGGTATTGGTTTGGCCCTTCCTCTGCCTTCTCTACCTCTCACTTCTGTCCTTTATACTTCTGAATGTCCTTTTAATCTTATTTCCATCAGCAAAATCACTCGTACTCTTAATTGCTCTATTACCTTTTCTGATAAATTTGTGACCTTGCAGGACCGGAGTACGGGGAAGACGATTGGCATAGGACGTGAGTCTCAAGGACTCTATCACCTCACCTCAGATTCATCTCCTGCAGTTTGCATTTCCACTGATGCTCCTCTCCTCATTCACAATCGTCTGGGCCACCCTAGTCTTTCCAAGTTCCAGAAGATGGTTCCTCGTTTTTCCACTTTGTCGTCGCTTCCGTGTGAGTCATGTCAGCTTGGGAAACATACTCATGTCTCGTTCCCAAAGCGTTTGAATAATCGGGCAAAGTCTCCTTTTGAGCTTGTCCACACTGATGTTTGGGGTCCTTGTCGGACTGCGTCTACTTTAGGATTTCAGTATTTTGTCACTTTCATTGATGACTATTCTCGATGTACTTGGTTATTTTTAATGAAAAATCGAGCTGAGTTATTCTCTATTTTCCAGAAATTTTATACTGAAATCCAAACCCAGTTCAATATTTCTATTCGTGTGTTACGCAGTGACAATGCCAGGGAATATTTTTCAGCCCAATTTACTTCGTTTATGTCTCATCATGGAATTCTTCATCAGTCTTCTTGTGCTCATACTCCTCAACAAAATGGGGTAGCTGAACGCAAGAATCGACATCTTGTTGAAACAGCTCGTACTCTCCTCCTCCATAGTCACGTTCCTTTTCGTTTTTGGGGGGACGCTGTTCTTACCGCTTGTTATTTGATTAATCGTATGCCCTCCTCTGTCTTACACGATCAGATTCCTCACTCCCTTCTCTTCCCTGACCAACCACTTTATTTCCTTCCTCCTCGTGTCTTTGGTTGTACTTGCTTTGTTCATATTCTCACTCCTGGACAGGACAAGCTTTCCGCCAAAGCCATGAAGTGCCTCTTCTTGGGATATGCCAGACTTCAGAAGGGTTATCGTTGTTATTCCCTTGAGACTCATAGATACTTTATCTCCGCTGATGTCACCTTCTTTGAGGACTCACCATTTTTTTCCACCACTTCTGAGTCTCTTCCTGTTTCTGAAGTTTTGCCCATTCCCATTGTCTCCCCACCTGATGCTATGCCCCCTCGACCACTTCAGGTTTATCATCGTCGCCCTCGTGTCGTTGCTCCTCTCCCTTTTCCTGAGGCACCTGCTGACTCACTTCCTATCCCTTCGGCTTCACCTGCCCCGGCTCTGCCTTCTCCTAATGACTTACCCATTGCTATTCGGAAAGGTACTCGCTCTACTCGTAATCCTCATCCTATTTACAATTTTTTGAGTTATCATCGCTTATCTTCACCCTATTCTGCTTTTGTTTCTGCTATATCCTCTGTTTCTCTTCCAAAGAGCACCCGTGAAACTCTTTCCCATCCAGGCTGGCGACAGGCAATGGTAGATGAAATGGCTGCTCTGCACTCTAATGGCACTTGGGATCTTGTTGTTTTACCCTCTGGTAAATCTACAGTTGGTTGTCGTTGGGTCTATGCCGTTAAGGTTGGTCTTGATGGTCAGGTTGATCGCCTTAAGGCCCGCTTAGTTGCTAAAGGCTATACTCAAGTTTATGGTTCTGATTATGGTGACATTTTCTCCCCTGTTGCCAAGATTGCTTCTGTCCGCTTGCTTCTCTCCATGGCTGCTATGTGTTCTTGGCCTCTTTATCAGTTGGATATTAAAAATGCATTCCTTCATGGTGATCTTGCCGAGGAAGTTTATATGGAGCAACCTCCTGGTTTTGTTGCTCAGGGGGAGTCTGGTTTAGTGTGCAGGCTACGCCGTTCTCTATATGGCTTGAAACAATCTCCTCGAGCATGGTTTAGCCGTTTTAGTTCTGTTGTTCAAGAGTTTGGCATGCTTTGCAGTACAGCAGACCATTCAGTTTTTTATCATCATAACTCCTTGGGGCAGTGTATTTATCTGGTTGTTTATGTGGACGACATCGTCATTACAGGCAGTGATCAGGATGGTATTCAGAAACTAAAGCAACATCTTTTTACCCACTTTCAGACGAAAGACTTGGGGAAACTCAAGTATTTCTTGGGAATTGAGATAGCTCAATCCAGTTCTGGTGTGGTCCTTTCCCAAAGGAAGTATGCTTTAGACATCCTGGAAGAAACCGGTATGTTAGACTGTAAACCGGTAGACACACCTATGGATCCGAATGTCAAACTTGTACCAGGACAGGGGGAGCCTTTAGGAGACCCTGGGAGATATCGACGGCTCGTAGGTAAATTGAACTATCTCACCATTACTCGTCCAGACATTTCTTTTCCTGTGAGTGTTATTAGTCAATTCCTACAGTCACCATGTGATAGCCATTGGGATGCCGTAATCCGTATTCTTCGATATATCAAAAGTACACCAGGCCAAGGTGTATTGTACGAGAACAGAGGTCATACTCAAGTTGTTGGTTACACAGATGCAGATTGGGCTGGCTCACCCACAGATAGACGTTCCACTTCAGGGTACTGTGTTTTTATTGGAGGTAATCTAATATCTTGGAAGAGTAAGAAACAAGATGTAGTGGCCAGATCTAGCGCTGAAGCCGAGTATCGAGCTATGGCTTTGGCAACATGTGAACTCATATGGTTGAGACATCTTCTTCAGGAGTTGAGATTTGGAAAGGATGAACAGATGAAACTCATCTGTGATAACTAGGCCGCATTACATATTGCATCCAATCCAGTCTTTCATGAAAGGACCAAACATATTGAAGTTGACTGTCATTTCATTAGAGAGAAGATCGCATCAGGATGTGTTGCTACAAGTTTTGTTAATTCAAATGATCAACTAGCAGATATCTTCACTAAATCTCTCAGAGGTCCTAGGATTAAATATATTTGTAACAAGCTTGGTGCATATGACGTATATGCTCCAGCTTGAGGGGGAGTGTTGAATATAATGTATTTATAGTATATTATCTTAACATGTATGGTAGTTAGGACTCCTAGCCTTGTATATATATATCTCTCAATTGTAAGTAGAAAACATATGAATGAGAATAAGGTTTTTCTCCTTTCTCTCTCTCTCTCTCAACAAAAAAGTTTGAAGCATGGCTGCTGACCTGGGTGTAGAGACCTTCAGGGCCTTCTTTGAGAGGCAGAGGTCTATAGTGGCCCATGCATTGGATGAGGAGGATTCTGCTCCTGTTCATGACATTGAATTTTCATTTATGCGTACACCTAGACCAGTCAATTATGTGGATGATGGGTTTACTAAGAGGTGAGCTGGGTCTTTGGAGATTTTTATTGAGGATATCTGCCCTCCTCGACTATTTTGGATCTTTAGACTGAAGTTTTATATATCAGCTATTATTATCTCTCTTTCTCTCTCTCTTGGCTGTATTCTGTTTTCTCATAGAAGGATATCTCATCCTTCACTGTTCTTTCTTCATATCTAAATAAAGTTTTCTTCCTTTAAAAAGGGGAAAAAAGAAGAGAGAAACTTCTGCAGCCATTTGTTGACTAAGACTGTTCTCTGAAACAATACTATCTACACCTATCTTCTTGCCAGTTTGGAACTAGAAACCACAGGCTGATGGACCAAATGATCCTTCAGCACCTCACCTGACCCTAGTAAAGGAAATTACATTGTAGATTAATTCATGGTAACTTCATCAGCATGTTAGAATTTCCTTTTTCATCAATCTAAACTAGAACAAAATGGACTATTCACAGGTCTACATTAACTTAGAGAAAATGTATTGGACTAGCTGAAGCAAACATGAGATAAGTTCATAACTAAGCACTTTAATTCAGATTAAGATGAATAGTTGATAAGGCCCACTCCAGGTTTCTAAAACCCATTGATATTTCCATAATTGAAAATATGCAATGCAATGGCCCCTCAATTAGCCCACTTTCTGGTTTGAGATAGAAAAAAATTAAAGTTACTTTCTATTTGTAGATTTTGTTGTTCAATTTAACATCTTTAATTGAAAATTATTTCCTTTCTCCAATACAATACAAATCTTAAACAGTCACCCTACTACCATGTAGGAATGAAAGATTTTGAATGCAATTTCTATTTCAAGCTTGCTTGTATGTGAAGTGGGATTTCATTCTCCTCTGACAATGCAACTCCACCAAGCCTTGTTCTGTGAATAGTACAAGTTTCCGATGAAGAAAACTGGTTCAAGTTCTACATCTTTTCATGAAATTTCCCCCCTTTGTTCAATTTGCCAAGCTGGTTAATTCCATATTTCTCCATTTCTGTTTTCTGCATGTTATGGTTCTATTCTTAAGTTTGGGTCCTTTAAGACAGGCCAAAATAATCTATATCAATTTCCTTTGAAGGCAAAAAGAATGCATTGGCCAACTGAATCATAGTACAAAGGATCTTCTACATCAATTTCCTACAGGGATATGGAGATAATCCTGTGTAGCACATGAGAGAGTAATGCTGGAGACTGATTCTGAAGGCACTGAAAAAATAAATTATGATCAACCTCCAAAAGTAGTAATACTCTGCTGAAGTAGTTGTTAGTACTTAGTAGTAATAATATGAGTAAACAGCATTCCCAGCATTGTTTGAGTAGTGCATTCAAACATGATTATGCATGGGAAAAGTGTTTATTTTCTATATTCAACACAGTTGAGATATTTTCCATATGCTGCTAAATATAGTACTCATACAGCAAGATGAACATCTAATATGTTTGGCTTGTAGACATACCTTCATGTAAGACTTCACAAAGGGAAGAGAATCTGGAACCGTCCACTTCTTGTAATGCCCCAAAGCAATCTCTAGATGGTATAGTTTTGGTCCAAGAGACAAGTCAACAGCAGATATGTCTTTCCCATTGATAAAAGGGCCCTTTAAGCACAAGAGAAAATCAAGTTTTCAAGAAGGTTGGAGAGAGATTATAAAACAAGCAAATGCAGTCTTTTTGTACACATGTCAACGAACAACTCAAATAAGAGCACATTGCATTAAAAAGGTTTGCACATTCACATGGTGAAATCATTTTATGGAAACAAAGCATTCCACTGTTATTGCGTAGTCTTTAAATTCATTTTAAGTTGTGGATTTATGCACATCAAATAGTGTGGAATGATATTCTTTCCATGATGTTCACGATTCAGAAACAATTTTTAATTTAAAAACATAATGCAATTGAAGAAGAGGAGGAGGAGGAGAAATCAGTAATGTCACCTATTGGACTGCCAATCCCCCACCCCCAAGCCATTTGGCGGGGGTTGTGAGGCAGTCTTGCCTATATAGAATTGCCAATCCCTACTCCCAAAGCCAGAGAGAGATCTGCAGGGAAGAGAGATAGAAAAAGAGAAAGGGAAGGAGGAGAAAGCAGTAATGTCCCCAATTGGACTGTGAAACCCCCACACGTAAGCCACAGAGAGAGAGAGAGAGAGAGAGATAAGAAAAAAGGATTTTTTTGATAATTGGAGTGATGTTGGATGGGTGTTTAGTAAGGGTAGTGTTAATGGTAATATAATTGATAGGAATGGTTGTAGTGGTCACAGAGATGGTAGGTCTGGTGGCAACATTATGGTCGATGTTTTGAAAATTAGACTGGACTGGCTGGTCCAACCAATCGAACCTCAAATTGGTCATCTCCTCAATTTGGTCCACTAATTGGTTTTTATGGAGTTAAACTAGCATTAAACCAGCTGAACCAATGGTCCAATCACCAAACCGACAAGCCAAACTGGTTCTGAGAGAATCAGATTGTGTTGTTTTAAACAAATACATCTTGGTGAGGCAGACTTGAACCCAAATAATGTGTTGTGGTGAGGCGGACTTGAACGTAGGTTGTTGGATATAAAAAGGAGGGTTCCAAACATTGGGTTAGGTTATTGTTTTTAATAATATTATGACTCATATTAACAAAATAAGTTTTTAAAAACTTTGAAACAAATATAAATATTTATCCATATTTATCTATAAGATAATAAATATATATTTTCTTAACCTTTAATTTTATTATTTAATAAAATTAGAAATATTAATATATTAACAAAATTTAAAATATCAATATCTTTATATCTTATCCTTATCCTGATTTAAAGATAAAAAATCAAATATCTTTTAAGTAATTTGGTTATATATAATTTATTACATTTATTTTTATTTTAATAATATATCACTTTTAAATATTTTATTTATATATAATTAATTATTTTTATTTTAATAATATATAAATTATATATTTATGATATCATGCTGATATCACAATTCGATTGCAGTTGAACCACTAGTTTGACCAATGAATCATGACTTGGGTAGGTTTTTTAGTGCAGTGACCGGTTTGATTCTATAAGCATCACCAATGGTTGTAATGCCGATGGTCTTAGAGGTGGGAGTATGTGGTGATGGTTTGATCATAGTGGTGGTTGTAGAGGAGGTATTGGTAGTGATTTTAGTGGCCAAGCTAGAACATTGTAAGGGAAGAATGGGGGTGGTGATGGTGATTTTGGCGGCAGGGCCACAACATATTGGTGGTTTTGGGACTAGCAACAATGGTGTTGTGATGGTGGGGATGGCAGCAAGTGTGAAAATGGTGACATTGATGTGGTGGCCTCCATGGTGGTGGTGGTGGTGGTGAGTAGGTGATAATTGGGTGGCAGTACTAGTCCCAACAAAATTTCAAGGATCTCATATGCACACATAGGTGAGCATCATTATCCACGTATTATTTCCCATATCCTTCCAAGCCACTGCAGTAAGAAAAAAACGTAAACAAGAACACACTCCACTCCAGATTTTCAGACCCAAAAAATGCAGAAATACACGACTTTGATAATATGTACAAATAGCAGTGACTCTAGGTACAATGTCTCCATTGAATAAGTAAACGTACTTATTTCCACAAAAAACATTGATTGAAACTTTGCCTACAAACTAAAAATAAAATATATGATTCCAATAAATTTAATTTGGTGAAGTCATGTTAACGAATTTTTAAGGCAAGTTAAAATGATATTCAAGAACATTCAGTCTAGTCTAAAACCCTGCAATATTAAACAACATGATTTTGAAAATGTCATTCCTCAAGTTTGACTTTCATTTTTCCAATATCATTGCTCAAATCATGGGAGGCTGAATAAGTTAAAAGCAACAACAATTATCATTATAAGTAATTGATAGCCTTATCTCACCATTGAAACTGAAAAAATAAATGAAGTAGAAGACTCACATTTTCTTTTATATAATCATCAAAAGAAGCTAGCTCGTTCAGTAATGTCTGCTCTGTCCCATCACTGGGGTCTTTGCTTTTAAGGAAACCAATAAATGCAGGGAAGATCTTAGACCCACTACAGGAAAAAGTTGAATATATAAGATAAAAATTGTAGTACATAAACTCAAACTACCACAAATTTGGAATTTAATTATAAAATTAGAAAATGGGATATGGAAAATTTACCATCGAGGAGATATTGAAAAAAATAATATCATTAGGAAAAAAGAAAAGAAAAGAGAGAGAGAGAGATGTTGAGGTAATAAATAAATAGATATATGAAAACACACTGGAAGGATGGAACCAAAGCACATGAGACTTATGCAAGTTACAGTCAACAAGGGTAAAAGAAATTTAAAAATGAAAAATAAATAAAAGATTAAAAAAATAAAAGAAACAAAAAACAAACACAAAAACAAAAACAAAAAACCAACAGTCAAAAAATGAGCATTAAGGCTCAAAGTGGTTTCCACCATCAATAAAATTTAAAAAACAAAAAATCCTTAGTAATCTAAATTTATAAGGGTACCAACATAACTCCTTTTCCTTCAGTTGTAGAGCCCATATCCAAATAGATACCAGCTGCAAAAATACTGTTTCTGCTTCCATTTTTAAATTTGATTCTGTTAGACTGCAAGATATACATTATGGGCTCAAATCCTACAAGTTTAAGCTTTTAAGAAAATTAGTTGTCTAACATGGTATCAAAGCCTTATTTGGCAAAAGGTCATGTCTTTGAATATATGTATATATTTTTTTTTTGATAGGAAACGACAAAGGGATATATTGATATAAAAAGAAGTACAAGAGAAGGATGAGGAATCCTTTTTTTTTTTTTTTTTTTGATAAGAAACGACAAAGGAATATATTGATAAAAAGGAAGTACAAGAGAAGGATGAGAAATCCTCCCACCATAGAAAAACAAGATTACAAGTAATCAAATATAAGAAAATAAAAAGAAAAAACAAGCAAACACTCTAGTTAGACCAACCCATTGGGATTACACACCGCTAACCAATCAAGTTGTAACACGTTAAGAGGTATCCCCTTAAAAACCTTAGAACAAAAACCCCAAAGAGAAGCTAAAAAACGAATAGAATCCCAAAGATACTCTGAATTCCTTACTTCATCCTAAAAAATCCTTGCATTTCTTTCCCGCCACACCACCCACATTAAAGCAATGCATGCGTCTTGCCATAAAACAATCCCTCTCTTAGAAGATCCAAAACCATTAAAATTAGTAGATAACATGTCAGAGATGCTCCTTGGGGGGACCCAATCCATCTTTGTTAATTGAAATAATCTTTGCCACAACCCCATAGTCAAAGAGCAATAGAGAAAAAGGTGATCTACTATTTCTCCACACTTCATGCACAACTTACAAATGTCGGGACAAAGTGCTTTGTAGGGTCTTCTCAACTATAGCAAGTCATTAGTATTAACCTTCTTGTGAGCCACCAACCAGACAAAGGACTTGACTTTTAAGGGGACTTGAGAATTCCAGACGAACTTAGTAGGGAAAACTGGAGGCGAATCAGAATATTGAGATAAAGTAAGAAAGAAATATTTGACTGTGAAAAGTCCTGAAGGAGATAAAGACCAGGATCTCATATATTTTTTTTTTGATAAAAACAAATTTTTTTTTTTGATAAGCAAACGAAATATATAAAAAGGCAAATAGCCTCAAGGCATACAGGAAGTATACGAGACTACCATCCCCTCAAACAAAAAACAACACGACCCAAACCCTATTTGGAGGCTAACCACTCCAAGAAACCTATTAGGGACTTCGACTCCATATCAATGTACACTTTAGCCCATCCCCAAAAAATGTATACAAGTGAAGTTTTTAAATTCTGATAAGCCAACACACCCCCCTTAAAAGCTAGTATGTTCCTCTCCTTCCATATAGTCCAGAAAATGAATAACAGGATGGACTTCCACACTTTTTTCCTTTTTCTCCCCACAAAAGAGCCTTTCCAACTACTAAGAACCTCCTTTACAGAATTTGGAAAGACCCACTGTACACCACACAACGCAAGAATGATGTTCCACAACCCTTTTGCCACTGTACAATGTATTAATATATGATTGATCATTTCCTCTTCGCACCCACACAAAAAACACCGATTAGGTAATTGCCACCCTCTTCTCTGCAGCCTATCCAAAGTGAGAACCTTCCCCCAAGTAGCTTCCCAAGCAAAAAAGGCAATTTTGGTTGGGACTTTGTCCACCCAAACATTGCTATGAGGAAAATCCAGTCCTTGAGAATTTACCAACACATTATACGATTTCTTGACTTTAAACAGCCCGTCCTCACCTTTCTTCCAAAAAACCGAATCGTCTTCCAAATTTACACTATAATCCCTCAACTCAACTAAGAGATTGCCCACCAAGCCCAACTCCCAATCATTCAAATCCCTTAACAGCCTTAAATTCCATCCTCCTTGACCCACATTCTGATCCCAACATTCCTCCACTGTGACATTCCTATGGACAACCATGGAGAAAAGGTTCGGGAAGCCTTGGGACAACACATTGTTACCACACCAAAGGTCAGTCCAAAACCTTATTCTGTTGCCTTTTCCCACCTTGAACCCCATATTTTCCCAACACCAAGTGGACTCCTTCAGAATCTCCTTCCAAACTCCAACTCCAAACGCCCCATTTGCCTTCCTTGTCCTCCACCCAAGCTCCTCTTTCCCATACTTAGCCTCAAGCACTTTTTTCCAAAGCTCCTCCTTAGCACGCGCAAATCTCCAAATCCATTTGCCTAGGAGAGCTTTGTTCAAGAGAGTAATTTTCCTTAGACCCAGCCCTCCCTTTTCTTTATCCGCGCACACCACCTCCCATCTGACAAGGTGAACCTTGTTCCCCCCATTGGCTCCACCCCACAAAAAGTCTCTTTGAAGCTTTTCAATTCTTCTTGCCACTGACTTAGGCATACGGAAAACCGACATTTGATACAAGGGGATGCTGGACAGCGTACTCTTTATAAGAGTAATTCTCCCTCCTTTGGATAAATATTGACGTTTCCAAAGGGCAAGCCTTCTCCTCATTCTCTCCTCCACCCCATCCCAAACGGAAGAGGCCCTATTTGGCGCCCCAAGGGGCAGCCCCAAATAGACAGTTGGCAGCTGCCCCACTCTGCACCCAATTTCAGCCGCCATTTCCAGCACCCCTTCCACCTCCCCTACCGGAATTACCATACTTTTGTCCAAGTTAATCTTTAAACCTGAAGCTGCTTCAAACCAAAAAAGAATCCAACCCAAATGTAATAAAGCCTCTTTCTTAGCTTCGCAAAAAACAATTGTGTCGTCCGCAAACAGAAGATGAGTAATATTAATAGCTTGCTCTCTTCCTCTCCATATCCTGCAGCCATGGATGAATCCCTCTTCAACGGCCCTTGTGATGAGCACACTTAGGACTTCCATACCCATGATAAATAAGTAGGGGGAAAGGGGGTCCCCTTGCCTTAACCCTTTTGTGCTTGAGAAAAACCCAGTTGGGACCCCGTTCACCAGCACTGAATATTTGACAGTGGAGATACAAATCCACATCCATCCTATCCATTTTGACCCAAAACCCATCTTTTGCATGACCTTTAGCAAGAATTGCCAATTGATGCTATCATACGCCTTCTCAATGTCCAATTTACAAACTATACCTTTCTCTCCCCTTTTTTGCCAAGAATCTATTACCTCATTTGCGATTAGGGAACCATCAAGAATCTGTTTCCCTTTGATGAAAGCATTCTGATCAGAAGATATGACATTTCCTATAACTTTTTTAAGCCTATTGGCCAGCACCTTAGCCAATAATTTATAAAGGCCCCCAAGCAAGCTGATTGGCCTGTAATCACCTAAGTCCTCCACCCCCCCTTTCTTCAGAATCAGCACCAAAAAGGTATGATTCAGGCTCTTAATGAAAGAGTTCTGTTCATGGAACTCCTTGAATAAATCCAAAATGTCCTCCTTGACAATCTCCCAACTATTTTGCCAAAAGGCCACTGTGAATCCGTCCGGGCCCGGGGCTTTGTCCCCATTCATCCCCATTAATGCTGCGTAGATTTCAGTCTCAGAGAAAGGAACCTCAATGCCATCCGCTTCTGAGGGACTGATCTGTTTCAATAAGAGACTCCCTATATCCGCCTTCCAGCCCGGATTTTCCGAAAGGAGCTGCTGATACGCATTTGCTATTCATTCCCTCATATCTTGTTCCTCTGTGAACCTCACCCCATTTATCTTAATTTTAGCCATGGCATTGACTCTCCTATGGGCATTGGCCATGCGGTGAAAAATCCCCGTGTTCCTATCCCCTTCCCTTAACCATAGTTCCCTAGAAAGTTGTCTCCAGTGCACTTCTTCCATCGACACCCACTTTGCATAACTCTCCTTAGCTTCCTTTTTTTGACCTAGCTCCTCCTCTGTTAAGTTCCTCTCTTCTTCCACTGAATCCCACCGCTCCACTTGCTGAAGGGCTTCAGCTTTGTTTTTCTCCAATCTTCCAAAAACCTCCTTATTCCATGTTTTTAAACTTTGTTTCAACCCCTTCAGCTTAGTCGCTAATTTGTAACTCGGTCTGCCTCTAACCACTATCCCTTGCCACCACCCCTCTATCAGCTCTTTGAACCCTTCAGCTTTGAGCCACATATTTTCAAATTTGAAAGGGGACGGGCCTCTCCTTATCCCTCCACCCTCTAGCAGAATTGGGAAATGATCCGATGTTGGACGAGGCAGTCTTCTTTGAAGAACCCTACTGTATTGATCTAGCCAACTAGGAGTCGCTAGAAATCTGTCCAACCTGGCCCGCGATTGATTATTAAGCCCCCCACTCCAAGTGAAGGAACCCCCTTGCAATGGAATATCCACTAGCCCTAATTCATCTATGATCTGGGCAAACCTCCTCATAGCTGAAGTAATTCTCCCAGTTCTATTTCTTTCAGCTTGGTATAGCGTTGTGTTGAAATCTCCTCCTAAGCACCACGGCTCCTCCCATAAGCACTCCCTATCTTCTCTGGAGAAAGGCCCATAAACCCCCGTGAAGACCCAGATTGCACCATCACCCTCATTCCTGAATCTACAGGAAATGGAAAACTGGCCCTCTTCCACCCCCAACATCTCCAAAGACCTTTTATCCCAACAAATCATGACACCTCAAGACCAGGATCTCATATTGAGATGAGGAATCCTCCCATCACAAAAAAACTAAACTACAAGGAAACAAACACAAGAAAATACAAAGTAAAAACAAGCAAACTCTCTAAGTTAGACCAACCCATTGGAATTACACACCGCTAACCAATCAAGTTGTAACACGTTAAGGGGAGTCCCCTTAAAAACCTTGGAACAAAAAGCCCAAAGAGAAGCAATTGACAAAAAATTTGAGGCCCATTAAAATATGTCAGCCAACTTTTCTTTTGCTCAGATGATAAAACCAGTTAACAAGGCCATTATGTGTAAATACCAAGATGAGGGAAATGATTGGGGGTTGTTATTCTTAGTTTCACTAAAAAACTGACTGGATGAAATCTAAGTTGTTCTTCTCACCATGATTATTTTTAGATTATTACATCTTTTTGTGGTCCCAATCCCAAAACTCAAAGGTGCCTGTGTTGATATGATAGAACACAGGTTCAGTATTAAACAAATGGACGAAAATGAATGAGGATGCTTCAATATAATGTTGAGGCTGTAGATAGGCACCAACATCTTATAAAAGAAGAAGAGTAAAAAAGATGTGATACATAGGCATAGGTTTCCCCAGGTTTTCATTTTTATAGATCGAGTATGAAGGTAGGAGGTGGGACAAGGGTGCGCATAAGGTTTGGATGGAATTGGGTTGGATGATAAACCAGAGAACATGAGTAGCAAAGGACAATTGACAGTCGAACTAAAAGCGGAAACTAATGTTGTGACATCAGAATCTATCATATAGGCCTATGTGCTTCAAACACAATATTGAACCAGAAGGAAGTCAGTATAGAAGTTCCATTAGAATGAAGTTGTGTTGACTTATGGATCATCATCATAATATAAAAACAATTAATAACTGAGAAAAAAGAGGTGGTGGTATGGAAAAGGAGAAGAAAACATATATAAAGGGAAAAAACGAAAAGAAAGTTGCATTATCAAGTCATCTTTGAACACCATATCTAACCAAGCTACCCATAGTTCTGACCAAATTTGAAATGAGTTAGATGCTCCAAGATAATTTGAAATGCTAAATCTTTTATTTCTTATAATAGGACAGGCCTGTAGGCACCCAACCTTTTTTATGTCCATCTATAAGTTGAAAACTTTCATGTCTAAAAAGATTTCATAGCAACAAGTAACTGAAAAGACATACACTGAAGCCTTCTCAGGTGGGGTTCCCAAAGGGGGATCTGGGTACTTTTCTTCCAAGGACTGAGCAATCACATCTGAGTCGGCTATCCATTTTTCATCAAGTTTCATAACAGGAACTGTACCGCCTGGACTGATTTTTAAGAACCTAGCTTATAAAAAAAAACAACAAGAAGAAAACCTTCATATGGTTAATAAGGTGATAATTGCATGTAAAAAACAAAAAAAAAAAAAAAGGAACACCATAATTACCATTCTGGCTTGTTAGTCAAATCTACCAACTTCATTTCATAAGGGAGATGTTTTTCCTCGAGAGTCAGCAGAATCCTTTGTGAGAAGGGACCTAAAAAGACATTCCAGAACAATCAACAGTTAATTTTTTTTATATAGGCTCTAACCTGAACCACTTTTTCACATAAATTCATCCTAACAAAAGTGAAGGGGCAGAGTGCAGCACATCAAGTAGAGATTTGGAGGCTGACTAAGAACTTGGACACTGGGCATGGTGCCAATTAATGACCCTGCAAGGCTCAAGTTGGTTTTATAAGAAAAATGCAAAGAGCAAAGAGCAAAGGGAATAGGGATACCACCTCCTTTTGGAAGAAATTTTTTCTTTTCTTTTCTTTCTTTCTTTCTTTCTTTCTTCCTTCCTTTTTTTTTTTTTCCTTTTTTTCCTGTAGGTCTTCTTTGGAGGGATTTCCCTTTTGTTCTTTGCCTCAGACTTGGTGAGGGTAATTAGAAGGTTACTGAGCCAGTCAGGATTTAATGATTGTTTGAAACACGTAGATTTTCCTGAGAAAGGTCCAGACCTTGCAACAGGCCCAGCTTTTCTTGTACTGCCATGGAGGTTTATGACTGATACTATCTAGTTTTCTAGAGTTTAGGGATTGTAAAGTTCTCCAACTGTACTTCAAGAATCTATGTAGTGAGCACTGCCAGGCATTTCAGCTGCAGAACTTTAGGTGTTCTAGGCATTGGTCAGAGGGAAAAATTTTGGGAGCTCTTCATAGTGGTTGGAAGTGCATTTAAAGGGGATGTGACTTCGATAAGGTGGTCAAGACTCTTAGTGGTTATTTCAACAAGAGAATCAAGCTCTCCAGAACGTTAATGTTCTTGAACTAGTCTGATTTCCTGTGTCAAACCCTAAGAGTTGAGTTCATCATCCATATGCTGCAATATTGACAACATTTTTTGCTCTATTTTCACTTCTTATACGAGACTGAGTTTTTTACCTCTTCATATCACCAAAACATCTTATGCAAATATTCTCCTTTACAGTGCTACTCATTGTTCACCTGGACAAATGCAGCAACTTTATTTTCATTTCCATATTCACAACAGGACTTCCATACCCATCATTTTTAATCTTCTTAAAGAAGCCAAAAAAAAAGTTTCCAATTTAAAGACAACAAAGTGAAATCTAAACTAGTGTTGAAACCTCCAAATTTGATGGTAAACTCAGCACGCATCCAAACTCATCATTTTTAATTATATCCTTTTAGAACTTATGTATTTATTCTTATATATATATATAACAATGACATTCAAAAATTAGTATAGACAACCTACTTTCCTAAAATGTATATCATGCTAAAATCCTCCTTCATGTGTGGGATCCACAAGAGACTCAAACTAGGGACCTCTAACCTTGATGCCATGTTAAATTACCAAGGTAAGGTACAAGCCAATCTGAGACTTCACATTCAAGCATAGAAGCAAACTTAGAGATCAAATCCTAACTAGTGTTATTACCAAAGAGAGTACTCTTGTCTAAATTGATTTTAAGCCCTAATAAGAATCAATCATCTCCAATGAATTGCCTTTTCATTTGAATAAGTTTCTTTTATATCTCTTTTCTTTCTAATAAGTTCCCTTGGTTTTTCTATATTGTTCTAAACTACTATTTTTTGTACTTTTAATTCCAAACAAGAAAGAATGATGAGTGAACCTTCAAGGAAAAAGAATAGAGCAGATTGTGGATGAAGTGAAAATAGTAAGCAACAAAAGACAATGAATATTAAAAAAAAAAATGGGTAAGCGACAGAAGCCAAGATTATTGAACAAAGGACCCCAAAAAGAGTTACATAGAGAGGCATAAAATCCCCTACAAAAGCCTCTAACAATTAGGCACATCACCTAGCCAACCAATCTGTTGTCTACTAAGCCAATCAAGGAATCCAAGTTCAAGAACAGCCCCATGCTCTTTATAGACCAAAAACTTTGCTCAACCAACCATCTAAACAGACTGCACTACTTGAAATTTGAAACTTTTCTTGCTGTTTTATTTTTAAATAAAAACGTTCCAAACTTCCTTTTTTCTTATATATCTCTCATAGGCACAGTATATATTATATGCAGAATGAGATAATTACTTGTATCAAAAGAATAGTAAAACAAATCCTAGTAAAATCTAGGGGAACTTTGACAGGTACCCTATTCAACAAGTGACTCAAATTAGGCTAGAGTGAAGGTGGCTCTTATGCATTTAGGCAGGTGTGCAAGGAAATTCTATAATGTTGCACCTCAAAGATCTGAAGGAAGCCTTCTGTATAAACCTCACTAATGTCATTTGGGAGGATGATTCACCCTTTATTATTAGGTGGTTTGTATCAAAATGGAGATATACTCATTTTTAGAGAGATGGAAAATCTTTTAGTCTAGTTAGGGTGAATTTCAGTTAGATTCTTAAGCCAACTCATGGGAAGGTGGCTTTTTCCAAAAGATGAGCTAGATCCCTAAGGCATTACAAGGGCCTTGAGCTTTTGAAAATTTTTTGGTAGAACTTAATACAAAAGGGGTTTCAAAAATATAGTTGGATTTATTTATACAGAAAAAATTCATGACGATAAAAAAAATAAAAAAATAAAAAAAATTTGAACCATTCTCTTGATTCATAGGACTCTCACACTCAGTTACTTAAAGTACTTGCAGGGAATACTCATAACGTTTTTGTTGAAATTCTGTCATAGGAAATCTCACTAGTCTTTGGAAATCTCATTCTCTATAATTTTGTACCTTTCCTTGTATGCATTCTATTCCTAAACGGCAGTGATCTTGTAAATATATAGGTTGTCATTGACCTGAATTATGTCTAGGGGAAACATGGAGACAAGGACAAGCTTTGGTGTGACTACTGTAACAAGCCTCTACATACAAGGGAAATGTGTTGGAAATTCCATTGGCCAACCACAACTTGGAACCAAATCTAGTCAACAAGGAACTGGAAACAAAATTAGGAAAAGGTACAAGGATGCTATGCTTGGAACCATGGAAAGAGGTTATGAAAGAAGATATGAGAGCATTAGAGAAAAACAAGACTTGGGAGATAGTGGATTGACCAAAAGGATGCAAGACCAGGGGGTACAATGGATTTATACCATTAAGTATAAAGTCGATAGCTTAAAAGGTACAAGGCAAGACTTGTGGCAAAATGGTACAAACAAACTTAAGGTGTTGATTATCAAGACACTTTTAATCTTGTAGCTAAGATGAATACCATCTGGATTTTGTTGTCGCTAGCAGCAAATCTAAATTAGCCATTGCAACAATTTAACGTGAAGAACACATTCCTCCATAGAGTCTTGTAAGAGGAGGTACATATGGATGTTCCACCTAGTTTTTCTCATAGAAATTGGGATAACAAAGTGTGCAGGTGAAGAAATCTCCATGTGGGCTTAAACAATCCCCAAGGGTCTGATCTAGAATGTTTACAAAATTCATGGTAAGGAAAGGCTATAAGCAAAGCCAAGGTGACCGCACATTATTTATCAAACATTCTACTCATGGAAAGGTAGACTTAATTGTGTATGTAGATGATATTGTGGTTACTGGAGATGATTTAAGTGAGATTGGAAAAATTGAAGTAGTATTGGCAGCTGAATTGAAATTAAAGTTCCAAGAAGTCTTAGATAATTCCTGGGAATTGAGGTAGCAAGATTAAACTAGTGTATTATTATATCCCAACAAAAATATGAGCTGGATTTACTCAAAGAAACAGAATTATTAGAGTGCAAGGTAGTAGAAACGTGAATTGAGGCCAACCCCCTATTGATAGAGGAAGTTATCAAATGATGGTGAGGAAGCTCATTCATCTCTCACACACTAGACCTGATATTGCATATGTGATTAGTGTTGTGAGTCAACTCATGCATTCTCCACTAAAAGCTCACTTGGAAGCTATGTATAGAATTCTCAAGCATCTCAAGTCTTCTCCGAGGAAGGGAATTTTGTACCAGAATAATGGAAATCTCTGGTTAGAGGCCTAAACCAATGTGGGCTAGGTAGGATCCCTAAATAATAAGAGATCTACTACAGGGTATTGCACTCTACTTAGAGGTAATCTTGTCACATGGAGAAATAAACAACAATTAGTGGGGGCTAGGTCTAGTACAGAGATTGAATTTAGGGCAATGTCCCAAAGGATTTGTGAGTTACTTTGGATTAAGATAGTGGTTACATATCTTGAAGTCAAGACTCTAAATGCTTATGATGGTCTATTGTGACAACAAAACCACTGTAAACATAGAACATAATCCAATGCATCATGACAAAACTAAACACCAAGCAATCAATCGACACTTCATCAAGGAAAAAATGGACAATGGGCAAATTTATACTCCTTATGTTGCTTCAACTAAGCAATTGACCGACTTTCTCACTAAGGATCTATCAAGCACAATATTTCATCAATTCTTGGACAAGCTTGGCATGCAAAATATATTAGCATCCGCTTGAGAGGGAGTATTGAAATTTCTGCCATAAAAAATCTCCCTAATCTTAGGAAATCTCATTCTCTACGATTTTGTATCTTTTCTTGTATGCATTCTATCCTAAATGGTAGCGATCTTGTAAATATATAAGTTATCATTGACCCTAGAATTATGCCTAGATAGAATAAATAGGTTCCTTGAATATACTCCCAACTTTGTATATACCCCTATGTAATTTTAATTATTCATTATCAATGAAAATCAATTTTCTCCACATTTTTGTTTTGAATGTAACAACTTTATGCTCTCTTCTCTTTTCATATTCCTGGCAAAAAAAGAAAAAACGTGAATCACTGATTAGCTTTTTCCTTTCCAAACCCTTGTTCTTCTCCTATAATTTCACTTTGTCCACGAAATGGATTTTTGCTTTCTTTTTTCATTTTTTATTTTAGAAAAAAGATAACCAATAATCAATTAATGGAAAATCAGTGGTGGAATAAAGAGGTTCAAACAACAATTACCACAAAGAAAATCGGATTACATGGTTTGCCTTACATATAGGTTATCACAAAATGTGTTAGAGATATATATCAGCAGAAAAGGAAGCTTAGAAGATAGGAGTTAAGATGGGAGTTAAGGAAGCTTTAAGACTAAAGATATTTTTTGACTTGTTTGTTTCTAAGCTTATCACTTTTTTTAAGATAATTTTGTCTTAATAGAAAGTAATTAACTTTTATTTTAATGGAAAAAGTCACTTTTTCTCTTTTCAACATTGAACTTTGTCATGATACTTCAACTCAATTTCTCACATAAAATAAAACCAAATTTTTTTTTGAAAATTTTGCATAAGTCTTGTCTTAAAAACAAAGTAAACAACCTCAATCTCAATTTTATGTAATTTCGACAAGAAATGAATTTGTTATAAATTAGCAAAGTTGTTATCAAGGAAAAACCAAATATGACTAAATAACTTTTGTTTTTTTGTCTATTTTCTCTCTTGTTCCTCAAGAATAAATTTTCTTATAAATTCTTACTCAAAAATGAAACTAACAATGCCAAAATCACTTTATTTGAATAAAAAAAATTAAAATAAATTCACAAAATTCCAAAACCAAAACTAAAATTCTACCACATGTAATCAGTATTTTTGCCTCAAAATTCATCCAATTTTTAATGAAATTAAATTCCATAATTTTCCAAAACCAAAATTAAAATTCTACTACAAACAATCATACTTTGTACCTAACTAAGTTCCATAAATTTATGTAGATTCCTTGTTCAAAAATGAAAAATAACAACATAAAAATCATACAATTTTTATTACAAATGAATTCACTACAAGTTTTCAAAATTCAACCTCTTACGATACAATAAAACCTAAGTAAACTAACTATCATCAATTCCAATGAAATTTGTTTAATTAGAATTCTAAAACATAATTCATACTCATTTAAATATCCAACAGAATCAACAATTTCAATTAATTTTGAAAAATAAAAAGTTAGAATTTGATACTCTTTCTCAAATTAAAAATCTAAAAATGATTTCAAACATATTTCAATCACAAATCCATAAATCCAAGATAAACCACATAAAAACAAATATTGAGTTAAAAAATTCATAACATTTTCTTAGCAACTAAACATTACTAGAAATCCTAATTATTATTCAATTTACCAATTTCCTATGTAGTTACATAATTAATCATTATAAAATTAATGATTAATTTTATAGGTATTTTTAATATGCAACAATAAATAGATGTAACACTTAAAAATATTTCGACATTAATAAAAACAAACAACTTTCCACTTAACAACATTCAGACACCCATAAAAAATAAATAACTTACACAATTAATAACTTTCAACCCTATTTAGATTTAAGTCAAATTTAGGCTTATGCATATTTCATACAAAAAATAAACACCCCCCAACTTCAATATGTAGGGCAATTGAAATTTTCTGAAGAAACTTGAGAACAAAGTTTAAAAAGGATTTGCTCCATCCTCTCCTAAGTTAAGCTTCATAGTGTTTATAGAATAGTTACATTAGATAGCTTAAGAAAATAACTAATTGATTTAACAAAACTTCTAACAATTTCCTTAATTTTTAGGAAGCTAACAATAACAATTATGATTGTTATTAAGATTGGCTATGTGACACCTAAGGTGGAAACATGTTGTCTATCACCCCCTTTCCCCGCAAGCTCATAGGTCTTGGGAAAATGGAAAGCTTCGTGCAAAAGCCTAAGAATTAGGAGTTTGGCCAAATGTTTAGTGAAGATATTGACAATTTGGTTAGTAGATGAAATATAGTGAATAACCAGATCTTTCATTAAAACTTTATCTTAGATGAAGTGAAGATCAAGCTCAATATGTTTCAATTGAGCATGAAACACAAGATTAGTTAATGGGAAGCACTTTGATTATCACACAAGACCAAGGGAGGAGAATACTAAGGAATGCAAAGCTCCTTGCGAACTAATTGAATTCACACAATCTCAACTATAATGGAGCCTAACCCATGATACTCTAATTCAAAACCACTCCTAAGAGACCATACATTATTTAGTAGATGACCAAGAAACTAAGTTAAAGTCGAGAAACACATAGTAACCATTGGTGCTCTTACAATCATCACGGAAGGAAGGCTAATTAGCATCAGTATAGCCTTACAGATCAAGAGAGAAAGATGATTGTAAGTCGAGTAATGGTCACGTACTAGAGTGCACCAATTATGTTGTGACATAAGATTGTATCCAAGAGAGGCTTTCCATCATACTAGGAAAATGTCTTGTCTAAAGCTTCAGGGGTGTTAGTAAATGTAGATTCAAGCATCTTGGTGCAAGTCAAGAGGACCTGTATATACTTCTACTAATTTAAATGCAATGTATTGGCATAGTGAGTAATCTTCACACCAAGAAAGTAGCTAATCTAGCTAAGATCTCAAAAGGCAAAAGCAACGTTGAGAGAAGCAATGAGTGAGGAAACCTAAGAGGAATTATTGCCTGTAACCAATATATCATCAATGTAGATTAAGAGAATCAAAACATTAATGGCAGTATAATGAGTAAACATCGAATTATTGACTTAAGAATACTGAAATCCCCACTCACTTAGTGTTAGGCTAAGCTTTATAAACATGAAAAGGGAATTGTTTGCCAACAAAACCAGAAGGTCGGCTTATAAACACTTGTTCTTCAAGATCACCATTTAAGAAGGCATTTTGAATATCAAGTTGTTGAATTGACCATCAAAAAGAAAGAACAAATGTAAGGACTATTAGAATGGTTAAAGCTTTGACAACATGATTGAATGTTTCAAAATAATCAATACCTTGAGTTTGGTTGAATGCTTTGCAACCAGGCAAGCTTTGTATTGATCAAAACTCCCATCAAGCTTGTACTCAAGCTTATAAACGTATTTATGCCATTCAAAGAAGGAACAAGTTGCCATGTATTGTTCTTCATTATTGCATTGTACTTTGTCTCCACAACAAGTTACTAGTTTGGATCCTCTAATCTTGCTTAAAGGTATGAGGTGTAACAATCTTTTGAACAAAGAACACCTTTTTCTTAATGCCTACCTTTGCACAAGTTAGCATTGGATGTCAACCAGTGTTTTGATAACATGAAACATCAGTTGCAATTGTAGAATCAACAAGGGGAATTGGAATGATTACTAGTATACAAGGTGCTGATGAAGAAGGTTGATTTAGAGTGTGTTCCAATTCCAAAGAGGAAAAAGCGAACCATGAGAATGGGCAAAATCCACAAAAGGAGTAGCACCCTTTGACTGTTTAGTGATAACAGGATGAGGAACTGGTAGAAGAGCTGGAGTATGAACAAGATTAAAAGAAGAATGAGATGGTATAGGTAGAGAAGAAACAGATTTTCACAAAAAAATGACATAACTAGAGTTACATAGGTTCTATCAAAGGTGTGAACTAGGCATAAGTAACCTTTGTGAAAGGTGTTATAACAAATGAAGATTCATTGAACTGGTCAATCTAGAAGTTTGTGTTTATTATAGGGGTGAATATAGGGATTACATAGACATCCAAAAATTTTGAAATGATGATAATTTGTTGTTTTCCCAAAGAGGATTTGAAAGGGTGACTAAAATTGAAGTACTTTAGTTGGCATGTGATTAATAAGAAATATGGCAACTCGAAAAGCATAAATCCAAAACTTGAATGGTAAAAAAGCAGTGGCTAAGAGTGCCAAGCCAATTTCTACTATGTGTTTCATCTTGTGTTCAAACTTGCCATTTTGTTTAGGAGTTGGGACAAGAAGATAGATTTTCAATACCATGTTTAGCAAGAAATGAACCAAATGCTTTGAATTCACCTCCATTATAAGATTGAAAACATTTAGAGTAGAATTGAACTGATTTTCTACTACAGATTTGAACTTAATTAAGGAAACTAAAACTTGATCTTTCATGTATGAAAGATAAAGCTTAGAAAATTGAGAGAAATCATCAACAAATAATAAAAATATTTGGCACCAACTGTAGAAGCAGCAAGGGCAGGACCCCACAAATCAATATAAACTAAGGCAAGAGGGTAAGAAGCTCTAGGTTCAGATAAAGGAACAGGTGATCAATGGCTTTTTGCACATTGACAAGCTCAACAAATGTATTTTTATGACTATTGCAAGAGTTATTACCAAATTAAAGGACCTACTTCAAACTATTAGGAGTAGGGTGACCAAGGTGTAAATGCTAAAAATCAAACACATTATTAAAGTTCCTAGCAGTAGAGCATTTTGATTGGAAGTGAAGAAGGTCGAGTGTGTGTTAGTTTGAACAAATTGATGTTGGTGTTATTAGTTGAAGTAGTATTGTTGGCATTGGTTAAAGCATGAGAACCTTGAAATTGATGTCAAAACAATGATAGCAAGTAAGGTCAGTATGCCCAAATTTCCCACAGAGTTAGCGTTGTGGTCAATTGTGATTGTTGTTGCTCCTTGATTGTTGTAGTTCTTTTTGTTGTTGTAGATTCACTTTTGTGAGATAGCTACATTAGTAGATATGTTAATATCTTCCGCAATAGTGTTTTGAAGGTGTAGACGTTGTTCACAAGTAAGAAGCATGCTATGTATCAAATGAAGAGAAATATCATCTTCATGAGTTGTAAGGGAAGCAACTATGGAGTTATAATTTGCTCCAAGACCTCCAAGAAGTTGCAAGATTTGATCTCTTTCTGTTCTAGGTTCTCTTATTGCAGCAAGACTATCGACAAGACTCTTCATCAAGATTCGAGAGCCCTTTTTGTGTTATCTAATTGTAGTTGAAGTTGCATCACTCGTGTTTCTACCAAGATAGAGAAGATCTTCTCTAAGACAAACCATGTTGCATGAGAGGTTTGATAAACATGAGAACAAAGTTTAGAAAAGATTAGCTTAGTCCTTTTCTAAGCTGAGCGTCATCGTATTTATAGAACAATTACATAAGATAGCTTAACAAAATGACTAATAGATTTAACAGAACTCCCAACAATTTCCCTAATTTTTAGGAAGCTAACAATAATAGTTGACTGGCTATGTGACACCTGAGGTGGAAACCTATTGTCTATCAATAATTTGAATAATGGTCGATGGAAGAATTTACAATGGGGCAAATTGAGAGAACAATTGACTCTTACTAATAATCCCTTGAAAGATTATAACATTTATATTTGTTGAATTGGGGTGAGGGTCAAAAGAATATTTTTTAAAAATCCATAATAAATATTACACAATAGACTTTTGAGTGCTTGAGGGACCATAGTCCCATGTCACAATCACAATCCACCATCCCAACAATGAAAATCCAGTATTCTGAATGGTAAATTAGGTACAAAGAAGGGTAGTCTGAAAAATAGATTATGTACAAAGAAGGGGGATAGAGAAATCATAGTTGCTAGGAAACAGGAAGAAAAAAGCAGGGACTTGGATCATTTGAGTCACATCAGAAGTGAGGATCCCATAGTTTTGCTCGGTGAAGGAGACAGAAATTAAGGGAGTGTATTCAAATTATTTCCACAAATTAGTTGACGAAAACCACAAGTTAAGGAAAAATTAACACCCCTACTGAGATCAGGAATTGATACTAAGCACAACAGTAGCCACTATGATGAGACATTAGATGAAGCTTTTGAACAGCTAGATTGAGCAAATATTGAGGCATGAAATGAGATGATTTTGGGACTGTATGAGTGTAACCAAGTAGTTGAACTTAAAAGGCTTTGCTAATTTAGAAACACCAAATTCAACATCCCTAAAATACAACAATTTTTAGTTGCCATCATCACATTCACAAACCACAAAATGAAAAACCAGAGCGTCCAAGTTGAAGGAAGTGGAAATGAAAGGAAACCAGAGACGGAAATAAAAAAAGAAGCCTTACAGTCACCGAGCTTGTTGGGGATTATGACGGAAGCCTTGACGCAGACTTCGAGAGGAGAAGACATTGTAATACTGTACTTTCTTCTCTCTCCTCCTACTCTTTTTACTCCTTTTGCTCCTCCATGGCTTGTGAAAAATCTGGGATTGTAACCCAGGTGTTTGATGGTGGACGAAACAGCCGAAGCTGTGGGAGGTATTCTCACGCTGGACATTGCCCTTTGCTCTCCTCTGCTTTTGCTTGCGGTGAGAGCTCCCTGTATTGCTTAAAAACCAATGCTCCGACTCCCCACAACAGATAGCGGAAGTTATCTTCGCTGGCGGATTCTTGCATCGCCACGCACACCCCCTTTAGGTGCCTTGTACTTTGACAGCTCGCGTAACAACACTCTTAACAAAAAAATAGAGACAAGGTTTAAAGTGTATTATTTTGTTACTATACTTACATCCTCGATTTCACTCTATCTTATGGTCATGTATGGTGAGAGCAAGCTTTTATATTATTTAATTATTATACACAAAAAAATATAAAATAATATTTGTTAAGAAGATTATCATAATGATTTTTTTTTTCAATAATCAATTTAATAAATTTTGGGAATAAAACAATTAAATTTTATTTTTAATATTTTATTTTTTTTTCATAGATATAAAATTAAAGTATATGTTTAGGAGATAGAAATCACACTCTTATATCTGTTATGCATTTATGTTTGTGAGGCCAAAATTGACCTCATAGTGGAGCCTCCTTGCACCTTGGAATCTAGTGTTCGAATCCACTCCTTCCCATTTTCAATTTTCAAGTGTTTTGGTGATAAAATCACCAAAATATCAATTATATTAGCGATAAATTTCCAACTACACTCACCGAAACCCAAAATATCAAATGAAATTTCAACAATTTACTTCAAAATTTTGTTCATTGACAGTAATTGAATATGGTATTTTTAGCTATTCTAACTCATTTATTGTATTTGTGTGATAAGCATGCTAAGAACTTAGGATATTTCACAATAGCATGATGTTAAATTTCTAATATAACATTCATTGAAGCTTATTCTCTTTGGTTGATGTCACAATCCAACATTTCAAAACTATCAAAACTGCTCTAATGTATCAACCACCAAGGATGAAAATATCTGTAATTACGGATATATCGGTACTTTCATTTTGCGGATATATCGGTGGATATTTCAATACAAAATATTGATGAACATAAAATTGATCAAAAATTATAAAAATGTAAGAAAAAAACTTTTGAAAATAAAATTAGAAGTATAATAAATATTTTAAAGTTATTTTATTCAAGAAATTGATATATGTATAATATAATTTATCGTATTTGATAATAATATTGTATGTGCTAATAAAAAAAATATGAATTTTACAAGTATACATTTATTATTAAATTATATTAAATATTATTTGATAATAATATTGTGATATTTGATTATAATATGTCTAATTTAAAAATATACTTAATATTAAAATTATAATTCATTTAATTCAACTGTATTAAATGATATAAAATAAATGATAATATATGTATAATTTTTAATACTTGACTAATATATTAATGATATTAAAAACACTATAAAGAAAATTATTATGATAATTTTTATATTTTTTATATTCAAAAATAGATGAAATTTTTTCATTTAATTATAAAATAATTATAATTAATTTTTTCTTTAAAACATTTTTTTAAAATTATATTTATATGATAAATTTGAGTATATATATATATATATAACAAGGGGCGAGCTTGCCTTTTTGGTTGGCTCAACATAGGTTAAACTTTTTAGCTAGGGTTCAAGCCCCGTAGAGACGGAAAATTTAAGTCATTTTTAAAGTTTGACCAGATTGCATTGACCGCCCAAAATATCGCGAGATATTGATGAAAAATCGGTAAAATGCAAAAAAAAATGGTGAAATTCACAATAAGTTGCCAAATATTGAGGTATATATATTTCTTTCCTACATATCGTGTCGAGATCCACCGATACTCAATATTTCGGCGATATATAATATCGGGATATTTTAATCACTGCCAACCACCAAGTGTATTTTCATTATGTAGAAAAACTTTCTTTTTATTGCTTTTATTGTAAGTGATGTAAAGAGCTTTTCGTTGATGTAAAGAGTTCTTCATAAATAGAAAGTGTCTAAGGGACAATGAGATTTCAAAACCTTAGAAACAATAAAGTGGATTAAGAAGAGAACACCGGGTGGAGCAAGAGAGTGGCAATGGTCCTAAAGTAGAGTTGGAGTATTAAGGAGCATTTATGAGAGAATCCTTGGACATGAACATTCTTGAGTGCTCTTAATAAAAGTCTAGTCCTAAGGAGATAATAGTTTTCTTCTTGTTATTCTTGTTTTTGTTGTTCTTGTTCAAATGAACCTTTCAACCATTTATATAAAGGTCTAACATCAAACCTCATTGGTTGGTGGGACCAAGCCAATGGGAGGCTTCCAAAACTTGTATAGATCAACTATTGTATAGCCATCCCTATGCTTGCAATGACAAGTGGCCTTGCAATTCTAGTGGTATCTTAAATTGGGTTTGATGCATGCATAGTCTTTCCCACCTCGATGAGACTCTAACTTCATCTATCAAACAAAAAGCCTCGAAGGAGCATGGAAATCTATGAAACCTAAGCGTTAATTCTAATGCGAGTGTTCATCTTAAGAATTGGATGGTAGGAAGGAAAAGTCTATGATTAAGGTACACTAAATTCATCTATGGCACATAAGTATTAATCCTAACAAGGGTAGGTGCAATAACATCAAGCTATCACACCCTAAGTAAGCATCGAAATCAAGTGGAGAAATCATAAAGTAATACAAACTTAGGCAATTGGATGAAGTGTCCCCCTATGAAATAAGGATAAATATGTGTTGACATCATCCAAGAGAGGTTGGGTTAATGTTAACCCTTTAAAGGGAACAAGATCAATGACACTGCTATAAGGGAATCTAACTAGACAGTAACTTGATAGAGGGGTTGGTTTGAGGTCACCCTTGCAAAAGGGGTAGAGTCATGCCTTGTAATGTGCTTGAAAATATTAATGAAAATTAATATTTTAAAATTTAGACTGGACCAGCCAATCCAAATGGTCCATATGTCGACGGATGACCTTTCCGAACTGGTCCACTCTTTTAAGTCAGCTACTTATTGAACCGACTTCAAACAGTCAAAACCAATGGTCAAACCAATGAATCGAGTGAACTTGCTGATTCGTAATGAATAGAACAGTTCAAGACATGTCATTTTTTTTTTTCCATGAGAGAGATCTAGTGAGATGGGGAGGATCAGACAATTGTTGGCCAGTGACCAATTGTCATGGGAGGTGCTACTGGTGGTGAGGTGGTCAATTGTTAGCGTAGGCTCAAATATGGTAAGAGAGAGAAGGAAAGAAAGAAAAGTAAAGGAAGAAGAGAAGACGAAAAAAAATGGAGAATAAACAAAAATGGAAAAGAATAAGAGAAAAATGAAAAAGGGAAAGTGAGGCTACCGATGGGAAGAATTGAGTTTTAGGGTTTATTTTTTAATGAATGTTGGAGATTAAGTATGAAAATGGAAAATCCAAATGGGTTCTCTAACAAAGGGGTATAAATGGGCCAAAAATTGGGCTTTCTCAAAATATATTTATATTTATCATTATCATTTAATATATAAAATATAAAAATGAAATATTGTTAAATTTTGTAATTATATAGATCTATATATAAATATAATTTCTTATAAATATTTTTAATTTTAAAAATATTTAAATTATATATTTATGACATCATTGGTTCGACCGTGGTTTAACCAATTGTCCGATCAGTGAACCGTGAACATATAATTTTTTAGTTTAATGATTGATCTGATTTTGAAAACGTTGAGAGAGTAAATGAGAAATTTTGATAAAACGTGATTAATTATAATAAATAGGCATTGAATAAATTTAGCTAATATGATTACTTAAACTAGTGATTTTCAATTTGAAATAGTTAATTTCAATTTTATTTAAAGTAGCAAAAAATATTTTAGCTAAGAAATGTGAAGACACTTTAAAATTAGTAACTAGGCTATCTATGTATTAACAAAGCAAATCCTTTAATTTAACTAAAATGGTTTTAAAAAAAGAAATTGTTGGGAATACCTAAATTACTCAATTCCCAGCCTTAGATCAATAGGGTGTATGCAAAAGCTTACTAAGGCTCTCTATGTTAGGAACCTTGGATTTCTCCATTCCCTGTCTTTGGATCTTGTAGGGTGCATATATCTATTCTTAGGCATCTCTAAATCTATCGTAGTGAAATAAAATGACAATAAAAACCATTAACAACTATTGATCTAGAGATATAATACTCATACCTAGATTTGGATGTTCCTATATCAATTCCTAGCGGTGAAAAACACATCTGAAGTTCTCATACACCCAAAATCTTCTACTCGATGACTCGAACCACGATCTTGGCAGTTCAAAGTGTGGGTTTTAGAAGGAAGGAAGATTTGGTTGTTTCTCTTTAAATGTGAAAGACGACTAAATAAAGCCATTAGAAAACCCTAACCACATAAAAGAGTATTTATAGGGTTCCTCTATTGGGGTTAAGTGATTTAAGTTCGCATAGGTTTGAGTCAATTAATCTAGCCTAAAATAGGTCCTAATTGATTAATTAACCACACAAGGTCATCTAATATAATCAATTAAGTCAATCTAGAGAACTTGTTTACCATCCCCTATACAACCTTATGTAATTACCAAAACACTCTTATGCACAAAAATGAATCAAGAGTTAATCCAACCTACATAAATCGTGTCATTATGGTACATGAGCTTAAAGTGGGTATATGAGTCAATCTACCCCTCATAAACCAACAGAGGATTTATTGACTTTTAGTTACCATACTCAACGGTGTATATATCCTACATACTGGGGCATATTTCCTCACTTCGAGATCACTAAATTCACATTAGCATTCAAAGCCATTATTTTTGGTTTGGCGCTCAAAACCATTATTTTTAGTTTGACGTTTAGAGCCATTATTTTCAGTTTGGCGTTTAGAGCCATTATTTTTGTCTTGGTGTTTAGAGCCATTGTTTTCAATTTTAGCGGTCGAAGCCATATGTTTTCTTAGTTTTGGCGTTCAAAGCCATTATTTTCAATTTGACGTTCATTGCCATTGTTTTTAGTTTGGCATTCATAGCCATAAGTTTTCTTAGTTTTGCCATTCAAAGCCATTATTTTCTCATTCTTGGCATTCAGAGCCATTTTCTTAGTGTTGGCATATAGAGCCATTTTCTTAGTTTTGGCGTTTAGAGCCCTTTTCTTTGTGTTGGTGTTCAGAAATTTTTTTCTTAGTTTTAGCGTTCATATCCCTTTTTTTTGTTTAGGCGTTCAAAGCCTTTTTCTTAATGTTGGCATTCAAAGCCCTTTTCTTTGTTTTGACATTCAGAACATTTTTTTTTTTTTAGTTTTGGCATTCAGAACCTTTTTCTTAGTATTGTTGTTTAAAACCCTTTTCCTAGTTTTAGTGTTTAAAGCCATTGTTTTTAGTTTGATGTTCAAAGTCGTTTTTTTCCCCCATACTCATCATTCAGATCATAGTTTCCTAGTATTTAGAGATGATAGTTTTCTACTCCTTGTTCATATCATTTCATTATGTTCATTATTTTTGTCCTTTCATCACATGGACTTTCTTGTATTTCCTTTATCCAAAGTACTTCTTCCTCTTTGTTTGGTTTATCTTGGAACTTATTGCATCATATGCTAGGACAAAATTTCTAGTCCTTCTTAGTTATTTGGTATAGTTCACTTCATTCCACTCATTACTCACATTTCCACTTGTATTCTTTATACTCATGATCTTTACCGAAGAGGGGCTTATTTGTAAACCCTCCATTTTGTCCTAGCTAGTAGCACATGTTATTCTATGTGTTTTCTTTCACTTCTTGTTGCCTTATAGTCGTCCTATGGTGGTCCATTATCACTCATTTTGGTACTTTTTTTAGCCACCTTTGGAGATTCATTGTTGAGAGATTATTTTTATGGATCCTATTGTGACCTTAGTGGCACCTTAACTTAGTTCATTTAGTTGCATTTTAGGTTTAACTCACTTAATTGCACTTTAACTTAACTCACTTAGTTGCACTTTAACTTAGCTCACTTAGTGGCACCTTAACTCGATCATTTTCTGCCTCCATATCGCATAATTTTAGCTTCATATTGTAGTAACAAAAAACGAATTGCTCTAGTTGGGGGTAAGTGATTGGAGCCAAAATATGTGCTCTAATGGCATATATTCGATATGATTTGTACACCAAAGGACATTCAAATCACCCAACTTGACCTAAATCAATGCTGAGGCCTTATCCATGAGTTTAATTTGTACTTTGGAGACTTATCTTAGGTTCAAGGGAAGAAAAGGGTGCAAGTTGAACCACTTTATATTTTGAAAGATCAAGAAAGGGTTAAATGAGGAAATAAGTAAGTCAGGACTCATGAACTATGAGGAAAGGTAAGACGAGGATATCATGAGTTTGGAAGATGAGAAATGACTATTATAGAGTAAGAAAGAAGGCAAAAAAACATGGGAAAGGAGGCATGAAGCAAGATTCAGCTACATGGAAATTTAGAACTCAAAAATCTTATGGTAATGTATGCTTTGACTTTGAGGACAAATTTGGAGCACTTTTCAGAGTCCATTTTATACATACCATATATCATTTTGAATCAACGAAAGTTAAGAGTCCAACGCTTCAGACAATGTGCAAATCGGAGCTGAAATAAAGAAGTTATGACCATTTGAAAACAACTGCACAAAGTTGAAGGGTCATTTCAAAATGATTTCGAAATTCAACTTATGAAGTCAAAATCCACTTCGAAATGACACCAATTTCGAATTCACCCACTACCACTTTGATGTTTTGCCTTCTCTGCCTTGGGAATTGCATCTATGGCACTCCATCCACCCTAAGTGAACCCCACACGACTAGAAATCACCATATTATTATTATTTTTTAATTATTTTTGTAATAAGTGGCCAATGAGAGTGTACTGGTTAGACAATTGATGATATTATATAAACTCTCTTAGTTATAGGTTTTAGGGATCTTGGATTTTTTTGTGGAGAGTTTGACATTGAAGGTGGAAGAAGTCAAGAACTTTGGTTTGTTTTCTTTTTCTTTTTTATTAAATATATTATTTTAGGTTCTTTTAATTCAAATCATGGATTTTTAACCTATTATGGAGTGTGAATGTGACATCATCCCCATGAGAGGTTAAGAGCCAACTTGGGGCTTGAAGCATGAAAACCTAAGGGTTAGGAAACCTATAGGGATAATGGGTAAATTATTATAACAATGAGATTAATTATTGGTTGGGTGACAATTTATCTTTTGTTTTTTATCCTATCCTTGTGAGTTAGTTTAGGGAATGATACGGTAGGTTATTACCCGATACTAGTGATTCTTGGTAATTCTTGATCATCAGTTATCCTTATCTTATCTATTGTTATTTGCCCCAAAACAAAGATATAAGGAGTAGGAAGGGTTAAAAAGTCAAATCATAAATTGGTAATCAATCTCATTCATTTGATGGTTTTAGGAATCTGTTTTAAAAAGGAAAAATTAGGTTTAAGATGCAATTTTGAGTTATAGAACTCAACTTGATCGTGAGTGGCCAAGGATCCCAAAACCCTAAGATCTTATTACTTAAAATACCTTTTTTTTTCTTTAATTTATATACCCTAGGTTGGATTGTGGAAAGCCCCAAACTTAAATCAATCGAATTTAAAATCAATATTCATTTTTTATTAATTTAATTTCTTTTACTTAGTTTCACATTATTCACATATTGTCTTTCACTTTAGGATTTAAACAGAAGCAATTCATTTATTCTAGTATTGACGATTTTCATAAGCCAGTCCTTGAGGACGATACCCGGAGTACTACAAAAGTTGTAGTGACTCTTTATCTACTTTTTCTTGACCAGAATTGCTATGTAAAAAAGGCTAAGTATTTTGGTACAACAAAGAATTTCGGTCAGTAAGCCAAACAATTTCGTTACTTTGTGTGGATTAGAGCAAACGTGTTTCAATTTCTCTCACAAGTAGAAGATGACGCAGTTTATGAGAGAACTTTAATGACCAACTTCCTAATGTAAGTGTTTGGTTCCCATACATGAACCACCATTCAACTGCAAGGGAATTCATAATTATATAAATACTAATGTGATGAATTTACAATAATGATAGTCAAATTTTTTTCTATTAAAAAATACTACTCACCAAGCACCATGGTTGACCTTGATGCAACCGTCGCTCGATCACCGAATTCTCTATTTCCATCTAAAAAAAACACAAGTTATGTATTCAATATTTAATTTGTTAATATCATATTTGTTAGTAAACGTTCAAATAAAATGATGAATGAAATTATTCTTTGATTAGATTGAGTAAAATAAGAGTTTCATATTTACCTCATTTCCAAATTGACCAATCGATTCAACATTTGGGTCTAATTTAGCAAATACATTATGGACTGCTTGAATTAAATCTGGATCACTACCAACTCCAAGCCTATATTGAAACCTTGGATTCAAGAAGTATGCTATAATAAAATTATGTAGATTTAATATTGTGTAAGAGAAAATGAAATAAAATCAAAGTAACAATTGATGAAAATTAAAGTACCTACTGCATGAAGTGGATGTTTTAATGTTTTCTTCCAATGATCTTTGATTATTTTGAAGATCCAATCGCCTACTTGTTGACGAATGAGATTCTCTTTCATCACTTGCATAAGCTCGTACACAAATGACATTGTGGAAACAACTTCTGAATCCATAATTCGAAGCACACATATAGTGGCTCAAAGTATGAAACAACATGGGCCACTCTATCCCAATACTGATGGTCAAACATTAGTTTCTCCATATCTCATCCAATGTTTGTCTGACTGAGCTTGTGTAGTGCTCATTCATCACTCATAAACAATTTCTTCAAATCAACCCCTTTTTTATGATGACTTTCAAGAACAATATAATTTGTAGCTTTCAATCGAACAGTGTCTCCAGCACAGTACTTTCTCATTTTTGAAAGTAACCAACCATGATTATAAATGAAGTTGGTTATCTTGTGGTCACTGCATATCACATTTGCAATACTAGGTTTTTTCCCGATGTCTTCAAACATTAAGTCAATGCAGTGTGCCACACATGGGGTCCAATATAAGTTAAACTTCTTCATTAACACCTTCCATGTTTTCACAAACATTGACCTATTATTTGTGACAATTTGGACCACATTATCTACCCCGACTTCTTTAATAACATTCTTCAATAGCTTGTATATGTATTTGTGGTCTTTGATATTGTTTGATGCATCGACTAACTTAAGGAACACCGTACTTCCTTTTGAATAGACCATGAAATTAATTATACTTAATCTCGTGGGCCCTGTCCATCCATCTAACATTATGGTCTAGCCATATGTCTTCCATTTCTTTCTTTGCTAGTTCACTTAAGCTTCCATATCTTTGTACTCCATTCCAAATACTTATTCTTTATTTCATATGGAGATGGAGGTTTGATTCCCATTCCTACAAATCATATGTAAGAAATATTTGAAACATGACACAAAAGACTACACCTACTCAAGGTATGAAACAATATAAAATTTGAGAACTTAGAAATTACCTACTTGTTGTGCACCAATAATCATATTCTTGAAGTGGTGAGAGTTTTCTTTATTGGGCGCGACGCTAATAGAATTTTCTTATTAAGTGTCTCATCGTTTCTTTACTTGAACCACCCTTTAATATATTTAAAAAAAAAAAATTCTTGTTGCTGAAGACTTGTAGAAGGAGGGTGCAATAGGTAGTGATGGGTTTGAAGGTCACGTAATTTGAGATTTCCACATTGTCGGTGCACCACTAGGGCATGACGACTCCCCTGTTTTACACTTGCTTCCCACAACAGTTTCATATTGTTGTCACTCCCATTCTATTGCATTCGATGCACGAAGCGCTTCTTGATAAGCATCCCGTTCATCCGGGTGCATATCTACACATGTACACTTTTTCATCTTTATCATCATCCTTGTCCATGACATGTGTATGCCTGGCCCCTATAGTGCCATGTAATTGGGCTCGGATTTCTTCAATATGTGTAGTTTTATTTGCTTTTGTTTTTGCTTTACTTTTTTCATGTAACATCTCTCGTATCTTTTTTTTCAATTAGGGTGGCATTGTAGGACACTTTTTGGTGTTTTTATTCAGGTCTCTATGCGTTATGAATTGACTAATGCCTCCGCTCTTCATCAACAGTCCACAAAAAATTACAAATTGTCCCATTTCAATTCCCCTCTACTGGTGAACAATACTTCCAAGTTACATCTTGACAGAACATGCCACTCCCACCACCTCCGCCTCCGCCTCCACCTCCACCTCCACTTCCACTTGCACTAGCCATTGCAAATCTATTAAACATATACTATTTAATTACAATTGAATAAAATTTAAATTAAACAAGTAATTAAAAAAAAAACTTATTGCAAATCTAGTAATCATGTCAATCAAACTTATTGCAAATGCACTAATTAATTACGATTGAAAAGAAAAAAATTGAAGAAATTGGGAAGTTACTAGTATTGTTAATTAACCTAATAAATTAACTAAGCTAAATTAATTCTAGGAAAATATACTAATTCATTCAAGAGTTAAAAAAAATACTAATTAATTCAAAGGTACTAATTAATTATGATTGAAAAGAAAAAAAAATTGAAGAAATTGGGAAGCTACTAACATTGTTAATTAACTTAATAAATTAACTAAGCTAAATTAATTCTATGAAAATTTACTAATTCCTTCAAGAGTTAAAAAATGTACTAATTAATTCAAATGTACTAATTAATTATGGTTGAAAAGAAAAAAAAATTGAATAAATTGGGAAGCTACTAATATTGTTAATTAACTTAATAAATTAATGAAGCTAAATTAATTCTATAAAAATCTACTAATTCATTCAAGAGTTAAAAAATGTACTAATTAATTATGATTGAAAGAAAAAAAAATATTGAAGAAATTGGGACTAATATTGTTAATTAACTTAATAAATTAACTAAGCTAAATTAATTCTATGAAAATCTACTAATTCATTCAAGAGTAAAAAAGTGTATTAATTAATTGAAATGTATTAATTAATTACGATTGAAAGAAAAAAAAAGAAGAAATTGGGAAACTACTAATATTGTTAATTAACTTAATAAATTAACTAAACTAAATTAATTCTATGAAATTCTACTAATTCATTCAAGAGTTAAAAAGTGTATTAATTAATTGAAATGTATTAATTAATTACGATTAAAAAGAAAAAAAAAATGAAGAAATTAGGAAACTACTAATATTGTTAATTAACTTAATAAATTAACTAAGCTAAATTAATTCTATGAAAATCTACTAATTCATTCAAGAGTTAAAAATGCACTAATTAATTGATATGTACTAATTAATTACAATTGAAAATAGAAAAAAAAATTGAAGAAATTGGGAAGCTATTTATATTGTTAATTAACTTAATAAATTAACTAAGCTAAATTAATTCTATGAAAATCTACTAATTCATTCAAGAGTTAAAAAATATACTAATTAATTGAAATGTACTAATTAATTACAATTGAAAAGAAAAAAAAATTGATGTACTAATTAATGACAATTGAAAAGAAAAAAAAAATTGAAGAATTAAAGAATACACTAATCAATTACACTTCAATACAAAAATAATTAAAATTTAAAACAAACATACCTTAAAAATAAGTGAGTAACCTTGGGAGCAATGAGAGATCAAAGATGAAATGTGGATGAAATTGGTGAAAAATGAGCTATTTTTGGAAAAAAAGTTGGGCCAAAATAGCTATTAAAATCTCATTTTACCGTTGCAAAACAAAATTGGCTATTTGATTAACATTTAGGCAAAATCTGACCATTAGATCATCATATAGCTGTTGGGGTTCAATTTTGGCTGTTGGATCACATCCAAATTCAATTTTGACCATCAAATGTGCATGAAATTGACCGTTGGAGCTCGGACCAGATCTGGATCATAAGATCAACGTGGGGAAGTTGGGAGTCATCGGATTAGAGGACTAGAGAAGCAGATGAAGGCACCCAGCTCGGAAGCTAGGAGCTGTCGCATTAGAGGACCATGGAAGTAGATGAAGGTGCCGATTTTCGTCAAAAAATCGGCAATACAAACTAAAATTTTGTTGATTAATTGCAGTGGCCAACGATTTTTTGAAGATT
Source organism: Vitis vinifera (assembly GCF_030704535.1). NCBI lineage: Eukaryota > Viridiplantae > Streptophyta > Magnoliopsida > Vitales > Vitaceae > Vitis > Vitis vinifera. Next base: position 14,710,233 of record NC_081818.1, read on the forward strand.
TCATTGATTTTTCGCTTGAAACTGATTTTCGGAGATTTTTCGTCGATTTTAACATAAATTTCTCTCATCGACATTTCACCCCCTTATTTCATATCACTGGGCATCGAAACCTGAAATTTCGACAAAAAAAAAAGGAGAAATTTTCATCTATGGTCTTAGAGATAAGAGAAAAAAAGCAAACTAGATTTTTTGGAAGAAAGGTATGCTCTCTTTAACTTTCTTGATATCTTAATTATGATTATTTCTCATCTCTTTTTTCTTTTTCCACCCAAGGATGAAAATATCGGTAATCACGGATATATCGGTAACTTGATTTTACAGATATATCGGATATATCGGAGAAATATCGGTGGATATTTTGGAAAAAAATTTCGGTATGCCAAAATGTGATCAAAACTCATGTAAATGTAAGAAAAACCTCATAGTAATGTAATTAGAAATATAATAGACAATTTAAAGTTGTCTTGTTGAAAAATTTGATATATGTATGATATAATTTGCAATATTAAATGTAATTATATCATGTCGGTGGATAAGAAATGTGAATTTTGTAATTGTACAATCATTATGAAGCTTCATGAAAGACTTGATTTCATTAAATATCAATAATTTGTACATATTATATTGCAATGACCCTTTAGTACCAAAATGAGGATCGATGTGGTTCAATGGAATTGGTAGATGAAGGAACCCCGTCTTGCTGTTGGAGACAATATTGGTACCAACTCATTGAGCCTCGATAATATTGGTTAAAAATTCTAACATGCCATGCATATATCTCTTGAGTCCTACCCACTGCCTCTACATGGATAGGATACTCAAGATTGACCCATGTGTTCATGTCAAATCCTCCTTGCATTTGATATGGAACTTGGTAAGACATTTGTGCAGCAGAGGGGTAGGTCGGGATACCATACTCTTCATCAGTTGAACTTGAAGGTTGACCATAACCCATCACATAAGGAGGGTAAACGTTAGCCTCATTTGAGGAGTCACTAAATTGAGTTCCTATACTCATAGATTCAAAACTCCTTGAAAGTAACTCCTCGTTATATGAAGTCATCGTCCGTTCTCTTCCTTTGTATGGCTTCCCAATAGATCCTATACCTGGACCAGCTCTTCTAGAGCCATGGTCTTCATCTTGTGTGCAATGCGTGAAATCATTTTCATAAGTGAATTGACTCATTGGATATTGACTTTGTTGGCGTTCCCCAATATCTCCTCCTGCGTGATCACTTCCATCATCAGTTCCACCTCTTGAACCATCGTAACCAGAAGCAGAAGTACCAGCAGCACTAGGTCTACTACTTTGGCCAATACTTGTGGAGTAAACCTCTTGGTGGGAATTCAATGCCCCTTGAAATGAATCCTCAGTATCTTTGCTAAAACTTTCACTGTGAACTTCTTCGGACAACACACGTTCAACATCAACTCCAAATTCTCGAGCATGAGCAGCAATTCGTGGATCAGGATTACCAACTTCATCATCTAAGTGTATAGGTCTGACCCGTTGGAATAACTGATTCTCTTTTTCTTCACCCACCTCGGCTGAAATGTCAAGAAGATCAAGGTAATCTTTCTCAGCAACTCGATCATTTTCTGCCTCCATATCGCGTAACTTTAGCTTCATATTGTAGTAACAGAAAACTAATTGTTGTAGTCTGGAGTAAGCCAAACGATTGCGTTGCTTTGTGTGGATTAAAGCAAATGTGCTCCAATTTCTTTCACAAGCAGAAGATGACGCAGTTTGTGAGAGAACTTTAATGGCCAAATTTCTCAATGTAGGTGTTTGGTTCCCATACATCAACCACCATTCAGCTGCAAGGGAATTCATAATTATATAAATACTTATGTGATGAAATTACAATAATGATAATCAATTTTTTTTTTCTATTAAGAAATAGTACTTACCGGGCACCATGGTTGACCTTGATGCAATCGCCGCTCGATCACTGAGTCCTCTCTTTGCATCTCGAAAAAGCACAAGCTATGTATTCATAACTTAAATTGTTAATAATATTTGTTAGTAAATGTTCAAATAAAATGATGAATGAAATAAGAGATTTTAGTAAAATAAGAGTTTCTTATTTACCTCATTTCCAAATTGACCAACCGATTCAGCATGTAGGTCTAATTTAGCAAATACTTCATGGACTGATTGAATTAAATATGGATCACTACCAACTCTACGCCTATATTGAAACCTTGGATTCAAGAAGTATGCTACAATAAAATTATGTAGATTTAGTATTGTGTAAGAGAAAATGAAATAAAATCAAAGTAACAATTGATGAAAATTAAGTACCTGCTGCATGAAGTGGATGTTTTAGTGTTTTCTCCCAACGATCTTTAAGTATTTTGAAGATCCAATCGCCAACTTGTTGACGATTGAGATTTTCTTTCATCACTTGCATAAGCTTGTACACAAACGACATTGTTGGAACAACTTCTGAATCAATGATTCGAAGCACCACGTATAGTGGTTCAAAGTATGAAACAACATGTTTCATTCTATCCTAATACGGATGATCAAACATTAGTTTCTCTATATCTCGTCCAATGTTTGTCCGACTAAGCTTGTATAGTGTCCATTCATCACTCATAAAAAATTTCTTCAAATCAGCCCTTTTTTTAAGAAGACTTTCAAGAGCAATATAGTTTGTAGCAAACCTTGTAGCTCCTGGTCGAACAATGTCTCCACCACAGTACTTTCTCATTTCTGCAAGTAACCAACAATGATTGTAAATGAAGTTAGTTATCTTGCGAGCATTGCGTATTACCTCGGCAGTACTAGGTCTTTTCCCAATGTCTTCAAACATTAAGTCGATGCAGTGTGTCGCACATTGGGTCTAATATAAGTTAAACTTTTTCATCAACAACTTCCCTGCTTTCACAAATGCTGACACGTTATCTGTGACAATTTGGACCACATTATCTACCCTGACTTCTTTGATAACATTCTTCAATAGCTTGTATATGTATTTGTGGTCTTTGATACTGTTGGATGCATCAACTGACTTGAGGAACACCGTACTCCCTTTTGAATAAACCATGAAATTAATTATGCTTAATCTCGTGGGCCCTGTCCATCCATCTGACATTATGGCACAACCATATGTCTTCCATTTTTCTCTTTGTTGGTTCACATAAGCTTCCATATATTTGTACTCCATTTCCAAGTACTTATTCTTTATTTCATATGGAGATGGAGGTTCGATTCCCATTCCTACAAATCATATGTAAGAAATATTTAAAACATGACACAAAAGACCACACCTACTGAAGGTATAAAACAATATAAAATTTGAGAACTTAAAAATTACCTGCTTGTTGTGCACCAATAATCATATTCTTGAAGTGGTGAGAGTTTGCTTTATTAGGCGCGACACTATCATAAATGAAGAATTTGCTTATTAAGCGTCCCATCGTTTCTTTAATTGAACCACCCTTTAACATATCTTTAATATTTTTTTGTTTTACCTTAGAAGACTTGTAGAGTGAGGGTGCAATAGGCGGTGATGGGTCTAAATGTCGCATACTTTGAGATTTCCGCATTATCGGTGCACCACTACGTCGTGATGACTCCCCTGTTTTACGCTTGCTTCCTACAAGATTTTCATGTTGTTGTTGCTCCCATTCTGTTGCCTTCGATGCACGAACCGCTTCTTGATAAGCATCCCGCTCATCCAGGTCCATGTTTGCTGGATACATGTACACTTCTTCATCTTCATCATCATCATCATCCTCATCCATGTCATGTGTATGCCTAGCCCCCATAGTGCCACGTAATTGATCTCTGATCTCTTCAATATCTATAGCTTTCTTTTGTTTTGCTTTACTTTTTTCATGCAACATCTCTCGTATCTCTTCTTTCACTTCGGGTGGCACTGAAAGATACTTTTTGGTATTGTTATTCGGGTCTCTATGCGCTAAATGATACTTGAATTGACTAATGCCTCCACTCTTCATCACCAGCCCATAAAAATTACAAATTGTCCCATTTCGGTTTCCCTCTAATGGTGAACAATACTTCCAAGCTAAATCTCGGTCGAATGTGCCACTCCCACCACCTCCATCTCCACCTGTACCTCTACCTCCACCTCCACCTCTACCTCCACCTCCACTTCCACTAGCCATTGCAACTCTATTGAAAATATACTATTTCATTACAATTGAATAAAAATTTAAATTAAACAAGTAATTAAAAATAAACTTATTGCAAATATAGTAATCATGTCAATCAAACTTATTGCAAATGTACTAATTAATTACGAATGAAAATATAAAAAAAATTTGAAAAAATTGGGAAGCTACTAATATTGTTAATTAAGTTAATAAATTAACTAAACTAAATTAATTCTATGAAAATCTACTAATTCATTCAAGATTTAAAAAATGTACTAATTAAACTTAACTATCCTCTTACTATCCTTTTGGTGTATTGACATTCATTTGAGCATTTAGTCCATGCCTTTTACATTGTACATGACTTGGGTGCATTAGGAGTTGCAAAAAAGATATAATTCATGGATTCCTTGTAAGTATATAAATTGTCCACAATCGGTTTATGGATTGGGCAATCCAGTGGAGATTGTAGTGCACCACCTCGTAATTGGTGGGATGACTTGTCTTAGCCGTTGGGATGGGTTTCCCATGTGAGTGCACTAGTGTATGTGATGCACACTAGATAGGACCTACAATGAATCATGAAGTAATGCTATTAGTTGTCATGATTCACCAAGTTATTATATTGCATGAACTCTTAACCAATGTTTTTAGAATTGAATCGATCATTGAACCAGAAAAGTTATCAATTTACGGTTTAGCAATCGGACCAATGGTCGAACCGTGGTTGAACCGGTGATGTCATAAATATAAAATTTATATTTTATTAAATTTGAAAAAATTTAAAAATATATCATTAATGTTTTTAATAATATTTTATTTTTAAAATTTGATATACCAAATTAAATTATAAAGATAAGTATGAATATATTAATATATTGAATAAAACATGTAAATATTTAAATATGAAAATATATTTAAAATGAAAAAAAAATAGAATATTTAATTTTTCTATGTATTTTATTATTTTAAAATTTGAAATTTATTATATTAATTAATTATAGTATTTTCATACTTATTATAAAAATAAAATTGAATATAAATAACTAATATTTATATTTGTTTAAATATTTTATATGATAAAATTTTAAAAAGAGAGTTAATATAAAAAATTCCAACATTATATATATTAAAAGAGTCACCCACTATAGTGGCTTCCTACTTTTTTTTGTGAATGACAAGTCCTTGGTCTGAGCCCTTCTAAGGACTGTGTTTATTTTCATTATTTGAGAGAATCCCACGTCAGAAACTTATGGCTTATAACTATAGTATATATATAGGTAGGTGTAGTCTTAAAGTAAGCAAAACAGTGGTAATGGGCCTAGGCAATCAACCCAACTCTAGGTCATGGGAAAGCGGCTAAGCCCAATCTATTTTGGTCAAAATGCTAGTTGATCAGTTATGTGAAAACTGGATGGTTTGACTAGTTCGACAACAGTCCAAATCAAAGGCGGGCCAATTACCTCAACTAATTGGTTGGACTACCCGATCCGGTTCGATTTATACAATAATGTTCTTAACCTTGACAGGATATTGAGTTTGTGCCCAAAAAAAAAAAAAAAAAGACTTTGACCTATGGGTGAGACCTTAAAGTGGTCATGTATCCCTATGGATTGGGTCACTATTGATGGAGGTTGGTGACAACAAGTATTCTCAATAGAGATACCATGATATCTCATGGGATTAAGATAATGTATCCCCTTAGGTGATCCAAAGGACATGTGATTATGAAATCTGTGGCCACACTAATTCTTTTTGTGGAATTTGACATATGCTCCTTGGAGTTAGAGTATGTCAGTTGATCAGATAATAAGTAAGATCTGTAACTCAAGGATTTGAAAGGTAATCTTAATTGGTGATAGCACTACCTTGTTATATTACAGACATAAATTCATGGGAAGTCTACATGCAGTGGATAATAGGTCATAGACCCAAACACTTGGTGTCTTGTTGTAATATACATAAGCTATTAAAGTGTAGTTGACTCGTTATAGTGGGATATTGAGTCAATTTTAGAATTTGATTTTGAGGGAACTAGTACTTTTATGGGTCCTAATGTTCCCTGTTGTGAGCTCATATTTCTTGATGGCATAGATTATAGAGGTTTGATCAGTTTTTAGTTTACTTTTGTGCATAAGGGCATTTTGGTAATTATGTAAGGTTGCATAGGGATAAGTGAATGGTATCTCTAGACTAGACTAATTGATTATTTAAGATCTTGTATGGTTTAATTAATCAATTATCAACCTTTTTAGGCTAGATTAAGTGACCCAAGCCCATGGTGGGCTTAAGTTACTTAAGCCCAATAGGAAGCCTATAAATACCCCTTTAGAGGTTAAGGTTTTCATGTGTTGTTATTTTCTCCCTATAGTCTAAAGAAAGAACCCTAGCCTCCACCCTTGAGATCTCCACTATCTCAATGCCTAGACACAAGGAAGAGTCATTGGGCTGAAGATCATGGTGTTTATGAGATCCATTATGACTTTGGAGTTATCTACATCATTTGGAATCGATTGGAGAACATTTAGATTAGAGGTATGTGACTTTATTATCTAGATTTATGATTTTTATGGTATCAATAATGGTTTTTATAACCATATGTTTGCGTTATGATAGATTTAGAGATGCCTAGGAATAGATGCATGCACCCTACGAGATCTAGGGGATGGGAACGAAGTGATCCGAGGTTCCTAACAACTGGTATCAAAGCCCTAGGGTAGGTTCTAACATGTTAGATATGTTCTAAGGTGTGTTAACTCTATTTTTCAAGGCTGTTTTATTTATCACATGAACCAAAAAGAAGAATGTATGTCAATACGATGATTATAATTGTGACCAGTTGTTATTTGTTCAATTGAATGAAATGGTTTTAATGATTTAATTGCCTTTTGATTCTCCATAAAGGTATCTAAAGGTAAGATCAACATACCTTTTATTTGGCCCATGGACTATGCAAGTGGGACCATGTGGGGTGATTTTAGGACTTCATATCCAATGTTAAGTGTATAACCATTTTCCTTGAACTATCAATGTCACCAAGTAAAGAACCCCACCGTGAGAGTGGTTGCTCTCAGTACAGACATATCTAATCTCGTCCATGTGGAGAGTCCATATCTCTTGATTCTTAGGGCTAACCCACTGTGGGGGTGGTGACGAACCCAAATCAAGATGGGCTTAACAATGGAGGTTGTGGGTTTGCCTAAGACCCTTTCCCACTTAATATTTTGAGATAAAAAAAACATTTTAAAACTATTAGTAATTTCCTTAATAAATAAATTATTTACTTTGAAAATTTCCAAAAATATTTATTTTCTAATAGGAAACCTAGTGTAATAGAAGAATACCAATATGGAAATTTTAAATTTTCCATGAGAGTAATTTTCAAAAAGAATTTTGATAAAATATCTACTCTCAAAATTTTAAAATAGATTTTCATAAAATTCTCCTTTTATACACAATTCCAATTAATAAATATTTTATCTAGGAACTGTTTCAAATAAATTTATTTCCATCAAATTACTAAACCTTTTGGTAATAATCTTTTAATGATAAATTATCTCTAATGAAAATTTTCAAAATATTTATTTTCCAAATTGGAACTCTTGTGTAATAAGGAAATTACCAATTTATGAGATTTTGAATCATCTTGAGAGCACCATATCCAAGAAAGGAACTTTTGCTTCCCATATTAAAAAAATTCTCATAAGATTTACTTTCCTTATTACTTACACTTTTCCAACTTAATAAATATTTTCATGGAAATTCCATAATAATTTATTCCATTAAATACTACCAAAAATTGAACTTTTTAGTAATTCCTTAATAGATAAAATATTCTTTATGAAAAACTCCCAAAAATGTTTATTTCCAAAAAAGAATTAAACAATCTATTTTGAAAAATATTTTCAAAATATTTGTATCTCTATTAAATTACTAAAAATTTCCAAAGTTATTTTGTCTGCTTATCATAAATTTTCTATCATGAGAGTTTTCAAATCCATTATTTATCTTTTAAATCGGGACTCTTATGCTAAAAGAATTGTTCTCTTATTCCTTATAATTGAACTATCTAAACAAAATGGTTTCTTTCTCTTTGGGGGAAGAGCCCGGAGAATCAACAATAGGTATAGTTTTCCTTCTCTCACCAAGAAAGAACGGGAAAATCTCCTAAAGTTTAATAAACATATTGTTATAAAGAAATAAAAATTTTCTTAGCAACAACCAATTTTAAAAAATAATCTTGGAAAATATATTCTCATGAAAATTTACTAAGAATAAAAAAATAAAAAATAAATAAAAAAATCTTTGGGTTCTAATACTTATTTTGGTAACCATTCTTAATTATAAATTATCTATCATGAATTTTCAAAATTAATTTATTTTCTTTCAATCGGAATCCTATGCAAAATAGGAAAAATATTATTTTATAAAGATTTGGAAAAACAAGAGTTTTTCCTTAAAAGAAATATTTTATTCTTAGAGATCTCAAAGATTTGAGAAGATTTTAAATAAAATTAAAATCTCTAAGAATTAATTTAAAAAATGTAAGAAAGCTCTTAATCATTTTTCCAACTTATCTTTTCTTTTTAAAAAAATAAAAATTCCTAACCATACACATTCCAATTTAAATAAGTTTTTCAATTTAAAAAAAAACATGAAAATTTATTTCCAATTAAGAATACCAAAATATCTCAAGGTCACATATACAATTAATCAAGAGCATGTAATAAAAACAAGGGAATAATTAAATAAAAAAAATTTCATGGTCTTTAGGGATCCTATTGCATATTCGATAATCAAAGTTTGGATAAAATCTAAACTATCAAAAATAGCTATACAATAAAATATAGGGTTAGTGAAAACAAAAAACCCAAAAGGCCTGATTGCTACCAAAATGAGCCCAAAAGGAGAAGCCCAAACAACTAAAAGGAATTGGATCCATATGTAATCCAATAACAACATGCTCCTTGTGCAACATTACTTCGATTAGTCATATCTCAATTGTTTCAACTCCGAATTGTGACCTGTTTAAAGCATTGGATTTCTGACTTCCTAAAATTCAAAACTATAGGTTACTTGACTCAGAAAACTTACTGTAAGTAGCTGCGATTTTGTCTCAAAATTGACGTCACTATGCTACCATGCACTTTGTACAACCTTATTTCAATCAATCATATCTCTCTCATTTCAACTCCGAATTTCAATATGTTTAAACCATTGGATTTGTAACTTCCTAAGCTTTAAATCTATATGTGGCTTGTCCCAAGAAACTATTAGGAAGTAGTCCCAAGTTTGAGTTCAAGTCAACGTCACTATGCTGCCATGGATCTCAAACCAAAAACTTCCAAGATTGCTTCTTCTTTCTTTAACCACCATAGAATCTTCAAATAGAATCTCAAAAAGAACTTTCAAGATTCCTTCTTTTCTCTTGGGTCACCATAAATGGATACAAAGAACTGAATTTTTTACAACAATAAAAATTTCAATACTCCTTTAATGGAGCTTACAACCCATCTATTGAAAGCAAAGATTTTTTACAATCAAATAAAAATCATATACCTCTTATGGGTTGTACAACCCAATCTAGAGAACAATAATCAAATATCATATCACAATTATAATCAATCAATCCAAATATATTGATATATTTAATTGAATGAATAAAAATATTTCATTCATTCATCTCTTAGGGTCATGGGATGAATAAAACAATCCTACAAAATACAATTAACACACCTTAAAACAGATCTAATATGCTAGAACCTACTTTAGGGTTTTGATACCAATTGTTGGGAACCCCGGATTACTGTGTTCCCATGCCTTAGATCGCGTAGGGTGAATACAATTATCCTTAGGGCTCTCTAGATCTATTGCAATAAATAAACAAATATTAAAAAACAATAAGGATACCATAGAAAACATAAATCTAAGGAATAAAGTCACATATCTTTGATCTGAATATTCTCGAATTGATTACAAGCGATGTAGATAACTCTAAAGTCGTAATGGATCTCATAAACACCATGACCTTCCGCCCGATGACTCTTCCTTGTGTCTAAGCACTGAGATGGTGGAGATCTCAAGGATGTAGGCTAGGATTCTCTCTATAAACTAAAAAGGAGGATGGCAAGACCTGGAAACTCTAACCCTTAAAGGGATATTTATAGGCTTCCTACTAGGCTTAAGTGACTTAAACCCACAATGGGCTTGGGTTACTTAATTTAGTGCAAAAAAGTTATTGATTGATTAATTAACCATACAAGGCCTAATTAATCAATTAGTTTGGTCCAAAGATACCGCTCACTTATCCCTATTCAATCTTGCATAATTACCAAAACACCCTTATGCACAAAAGTGAACTAAAAACTCATCTAATTGTCTTAAGTTATGCTAACAAGGAATATAAGCTCAAAGGAGGGACTGTTGGGACCCATATGAGTACTAGCTCCCTCATAATCAAATTTTAAAATTGACTTAAACATCTCACTACAAAGAGTCAATTGCACTCTAATACCCTATGTATGTTATAATGGGACACCAAGTGCTCAAGTTCGTGACCTACACTACATACAGATAACCCATGAACTGGTGTCCATAATCTAATAAGGTAGTACTATCACCTATCAAGATTACCTCTCAAATCCTTCAATTACAAATCCCACTTATAATGTGATCAAATGACATATTCTAACTCCATTGAGCATATGTCAAATTCTAGTAAAGGAATTACTATGGCCATAGATTTCATGATCACATGTCCTTTGGATCACTTAGGACACACTGTCTCAATCCCATTAGATATCATGGTGCCTTTATTGAGAATACCTATTATCACTAGCCTCCATCAACAGTAACCCAATCCATAGGGATATATGACCACTTTAGGGTCACCCATATTCAAAGCCTCTTGTTGATTTTGGTACAGACTCAATATCCTCTCAAGGTTGAAAGTCCATGTAGTATAGTAGTTTAGTGAATCATGACAATTGATAGCCTTGTGTCATGATTCACTGTAGGTCCTATCCCATGTGTATCACATACACTAGTACACTCACCATGAGAAACCTATCTCGACAACCAAGACAAGTCTTCCTCCAATTAGGAGGTGGTGCACTACAGTTTCTACTGAATTGTACAAATTCATGAACCAACTATGGACAACTTATCTATTTACAAGGAACCCATGACTTGTATCTTCTATGCAACTCCTAATGCATCTAAGTTATGTACAATGTAAGAGATGTGAGTTGAATGCTCAATTCAATATCAATATACCAAACAAGGGGATAGTTAAGTGTAACTTTGTTGCATCATATCTTTATTTTTTAGGCTCAATCCCAATAGGAGGCACAATTTTTTTTAGGATATTAGATTTTAGGTTAATAAGTGTGCATAAGGGCATTTTGGTAAAAATGCATAGTTGCATTAGATTTTATGAATTAGCTTTCTATCATGGACTAATTAATTAATTAATTAATTGAAGCCTAAAAAGGCTAATTAATTCATGTGGGCTAGATTAGGTGACCCAAGCCTAATTGGGCTCTAGTCATGTAAGCCCACTAAGAGCCCTATATATACTCCTTAGGGTTAGGGTTTTCTATACTTTTTTTTACTATCTTCTTCTAGAGAGCCTCCAGAGGGTGAACCCTAGTTTTCCTCTAAGACAGAAAAGTTTGTTCTTTTCTCGTGTCTAAAGCCTTATGAGGAGAGATTGGGTGGAAGGCCAGTGGGTAGATGATAATCCTCAACATTTTTGGACTTGTTCTACACCACATGGATTTGATTTAGGAACATCCAATTCTAGGTATAGTTTTGTTTTCTCTAGATTATTATTCTATATGGTTTTTATTGTTGTCGTTTTCGCTAGAATAGTTTCTAGAGAAACCTAAGATAAATTACATGCTCTTTATTTGATCTAAGGTAAAGAAATGGAAAAATCCAAAGTTCCCATCATTTTGAATCCTATGTCATAAATGGAATTACAAATATGAGAATCACTCAAAATTTTCATAGCATAAAAGCCTAAACTTTTATTTTCATATAGAAAACTAAAAAGCTAAATAAATAAATAAAAAAACCTTTTAATAGAAAACTCTCTTCTATTATTAAAATAAAATAAAATAAAAGATTTATTATTATTATTATTCATAGTAGTTTCTGAGTAGTTAAAAAACTCAAACATTCTGGTCGCTCCATGGTTAAGAATATTGGGGTGAAGTTGGATCTAGTAAGCCCACTTGGTACCCAAATCCATTTCCAACAATTCCACCAAAGAAGGTATCTCTTTGCATCACAATTGCATCCTTTCTCTGTCGTAAGAATCTCTTTGCAATTTTTTTAATTATTTATTTGTTTTTGTTTTTATTTTCATTTTATTCTTATAAATAACATAAAACAAACTATTTATTCTCTAAAAATTATTTTTTATTCACTTTTAAAAACAACTTCAAAACAACAACCAAACAAGTATATAAACTTTAAAGAATTTTTTTCTTTTTAAAGTAAAAAGTAAATAATAGATTAGACTTATTGAACTGATTTTATTGAACAGCAATGCTGAATATCAATTTTCTTGTATGCTTATTAATAGTATTAATAAATATAAGATTTGAATAATAATTGAAGATCTAATATTATTGCTGCGGTTGATAAAGACTAACATTCCATTTATAAATCATGAAAGCTGGTAAAATAGTCCAACTGGAGTTGAAAATTCTCCCCTCAGCAATACATCAATATTTTGAAGCCAATTTCAAATGGGATTTCTCTCTCTCTCTCTCTCTCTCTCTCTCTCTCTCCCATCAGCAATACATTAATATTTTGAAGCGAATTTCAAATGGGATTTCTCATCTCTCTCTCCCTCTCTCTCTCTCTCTCTCTCTCTCTCTCTCTCTCTCTCTCTCTCCATTTTCTAATTAACCAATTCACTTTCACTTAAATGGCTAAATTGAGATTGTCTTATCAATTATCAATCATCAATCATAGCTTAATAATTCTATCCATCATAATCATGCCAAGAGAGACTAGATGCATGAATATAAATCTCAGCCTCCTTTTCTCTCCCACAATCTAATCATATGACTCTTAGCTTAACAATTTCATCCATTACCGACATCTTAAAACATTATCATATGCTAAACCCACAAAATAAATCCCATATCTGACTTATACATCTCTACCAATAACTCCATTACATAATTTCAAACCTCCTTTGTTGGCTTCCAAAGTTGAATTAAGTAAATACCAACAGGCAATAATGATGATTCAGATTGGGAATGAAGAAAATTTTCAAAGTGCTATTAGATTTCATCATAACAAGAGAATTTTCTAAGAGAAGTAAATAGCAGGTTTGGAATGGCTGAAATAGATTAAGCTGTGGTCAATTTCTTAATCATGTGGGGAGTGTTGCTTCATTAGCTTATTCTAAGAAAAAATCTCATTAAAAAATGGTAGTAAGTTTATGATCAGAGATACCTGAAATCATGTTGTTTATTCTACTTCAACACTAAATTTATTTGAATACCATTTTTGTGGATAAGTAAAGGTTTTTCCGTTTAGTTGACGACGGTGATTCTTCACTCTCCATGGCCCATGTTCAGCAGCTCTCTCATTCCACCCACTCAATGTCTTAGGTCATTTTTGCCGTAGCCCAGCATCTTACTTTATTAATGTCCTTAAAATTAATATATTTCTTTGAAATTTTGGTGATCATATTTGAAGAGACATGTTACCGAGCTAAGCGCATTTCAGAGTAAATTTGAGAAGATAAGAAGGTCTCCTAATTTAATTGTTTAATAAAGTTTTAAAAGTCTTCTTTAACAATCTATAAAATTATTTGAACTGATTTTTGAAGTAGTATTTGGTAGAAGTTTTTATTATTTAATATATTTTTCAAAAAAATTATTTTTTTAATTTATATAAAAATATTAAATATCCATTTGAAAGTTGTTTCTTTATAAAAATTAGGTGCTTTTGACACAATTTTAAAAATCCAAATAATCATTTAAACTTCTTACTCTAGAATTTGATAAATATTTTTTAAAAATTATTCTTTGTTATATAATATATCACTAAAAATACTATCAAAATACCTTTTATATGTATTTAAATATTCACTCATTTTTACAAAAGTGTTTTGAGATAAAAGCACTACGTATTGAAAGTGATTTTATTAGTTCAAGTCTAGCAATTCCGCAAATCCCTCAAACATAGTTTGCCTAAGGGACCTCAATTGACCAAGTTGAACATCTACTTGGGATGACCCTTTCTTGATGGCCCCTTGACTTGAAGCCATATTCCTTAAGGGCATCTACATAAGGGATCTTGATCGATGAGACAACCCTCTCTTGATGGCCTCTATAAGTCATTTCCCTCAAGGGCATCTACAAAAGAAACCTTAATTGAATAAGTCAAACATCTCCCTAGGACTCTCTTGATGGTCCCTTAAGCCCATATCCCCTTAAGGACAACTGCTTAAGGGGCCCTAGTCAACTAGGTCACATATCCCCTCAAGATGACTCTCTCTTAATGACCCCTTAAGGCAATTTCTCTTATGGGTATTTGCCTAAGAGACCTCTATTGACCAAGTCAAGCATTTCCATAAGAAAACCGTCTATTGATGACCCCCTTATAGACAAATCCCTCAAGGGCATTTGCCTAAGGAACCTTATTTGTCTAAGTTGAGCACCTTCCTAAAATGATCCTCTCTTGGTGGCCCGTTAAGGCCAAATCCTTGAAGAACATTAGCTTAAGGGACCTAAATACCTTGGCTAAGCAACTCCCTATGAATGTTGTTAGGACATTGAGTCTTGTTTATTTGTTGGTAATTTTGTTTCAATTTATGTTTGATCATAGAAGTTGTTTTAGATAGTGACTTGCTCTCCATTGAAGATCAAGGGTTGTTGTTCGTCCAATTGGGAAGTCATAGGCACATCTAAAAAGGTTTGTCTTGTGGCATATAAGGCTTATTTGAGGTATAAAAGGTTTGGTACCATTTTTAAGCTTAAAATGTTTTTAAAATATTTTTTCAAAAAGCAAGGATCGTTCAAGCAGTTAATCTCACTCAAGTGATTGGAACACTCAAGAGATTAATCCCACTTAAGCAGTTAGAGTGCTCAAGCGATTAGAGCACTCAAGCAATCATGACAGTCCTATCATGTTTAGAAACATATCTTGAATGAATTTCAATCAAACACTAATTTGGAAACTTAAAATACTGAAATCCTTATGGAATTTACTTACAAATACCTCCTTTGTAACTCTTTGTGGGTTAGAGATCAAAGATTAGAAAAATCATAAAGATCTTAGAGATTGTTGGGGTTTTTATCCTTTAGAGGTACTCCTTGTGATAAAAGCCTTATTGCCACACCATCCTCGTTCTCTCATTCAACGATTCAATTCTTTGAATTGTTGGTTGAAATCGTAATCCTTTCGGAAGGACTGAAGGATCTACTAAGGAGCAACAAGTAGTTGTTGCGTTGCAGATGTGAATAAAGTTGTAGGTACTAGAAAGTAAGTCTTTAGGGTATAACAACCAGACAAATTCGTGTGACTTGATTTTGAATAGTGGATTTTGATTGATAGATCTTAGACCTCATGGTTTTTTTATCTCCACAGTTTATGGTGGTTTTCCACATAAAAACTTTTTATCTCATTATCTATCTTTTTATATTCGATATTATGTTTGAATTGCCTAAAATAAGTTAATTTGTTTTAACTTAATATTTTGCAGAGTTATTCTAAAAGGTTTATATCTATTCCTGCATCTATTATGGTTCAAGATATTAAATATATTGGATTGATTGGTTAATTGGTTATTGAGTTTGTTGAATTGGTTATCTTATGGTGGTTATACCTATAACCAATTATTGATTTGTTGGGATTATTGTTGAGTTTGTTAGGTTGGTCATTCTAGTAGTGATTATTACTATCTTTAACATAGTTAACATGTATTGTTAATTTTTGGATATCAATTAACCATAAAAATAAGATTTTTAATTTGAGTGAAATCCTATTTGAATATTCAGGTTATCCCTATAATATCTTGGGATAAGAAAAGTGCTTATAATTTAAAAATATTGTTTTAAATCACCCATTCACCCCCTCTTTGGGTGTTCCCTATTAGACTTTCGGTTATTATTGGCGGTATTCCAAGAAATGCCTTTTTTTTTCAAATGCAACCTTTAAAAAGAAAAAAAAAACCTAAAAAGTGAGAAAAGGGAGGATCATTCTCCATTATTTCCATCCTCTCTCTCTTAATCTTCAACCTCCTCCTTGACCTCCTCAATGTTGTTGAGATCAACCTTGTATCGACCTTCGTACTTCCCAAACTCAAATATTGATTGCACTTAAGCAAAAAAGGCTTTAATTAAACTCTATCCTCATCTTGAAGGTCTTTAAACAAGCAATAACCACATCAACAACCAAAAACTCTATGGTATTGGCATGGTAAATCACTTCTTAAGATTTCTTCTCAAGGAACATGGCAAGTCACCAACCTTAGTGACTAGGACAAAACAAGCTCAACCTTGAGGGTACTAGTTGGATTCAATAGTGATCTAATCTCATCCTGAAGAGCTTGAATATCTTTTTAGACAATGGAAAGAATAACCTCAATAGTAGCCAATTTCTCTTCCCTTTCCTTTAAGAGTGCCTCCTTACTCTTTAGTTCCCTTTTCAGCATTAAGATCATCTTATTAACATGAGCTTAAATAAGTGACTGCTTGTTTAAAGTGTGCCACAATTACTTAGCCTTCTCCTTGTTGTTGGTAGCAATTTCCTTACCCTAATTAGCTTGACCCACAATTTTCTGAAGGTGATCATGCAAGACGACCTAATAAAGTAACGATTAGTTTCAAGAGTTTAAGAGAAAAAAAAAAACCTTAAATAGTACATACAATTTTAGCTATAAAAATGGAAGAAGATTGTCCAAAAATTGGAAAATCTTATTAGCCATCTTGAATTCCATAATAACCCCATCTTTAGAGTAATATGACAGTGGAATGTGTTGTCTTCAAGGGCAAGGAATGACATAAAAGCCTTGATGTTGAAAATGACCAACTTATTCCCCATGTGGTGCTCCTTGTCATCAAATATGAGCTTAATCTCATGCTCGATTATCTTATGCAAAACTCATGGTTTTAAAAACTGAACAGGACCGGCCTGTCGAACCGTCGACCAATGAACTTTTCGGTTTGATCCATCTCAATGAACCTTTTTGTGATCAAACCAACATTGAACCGTTCAAACCAACGGTTGAACCGTCGAACCGGATAAACCGTTTGATTTTTTGCAAACCGGCCACTCCTTAATCTTACAAATATTTGTTTACTATTTAAGAAGCCCATTATCCACCAGGCCCATTCCACGCCCAACACTTACAAAACTAAAACTAATTATAAGTCCATCTTAGGTCCAAGCCGCTAGGCCCAGTCAAATGACAAGAAAGCTTATAACATGTTTGGCTTAAATATAACACTTTTATTTGGGCCATGCTTCCAAGCCCAATTTGTTGGCTTGTTTGGGTTAAAGGCATGTTGGAAGGTATTTATAGAGCACATGGAGTACATAAAATTCATGTGCTTCCGATGTGGGATTGGGAATGAGACTGATTAGAGGAAAACATTGCCTCTTGACGCACAGAACTTTGAAGTCTTTGAACTTTGAACCATGAGCATTACACCATAATGTTGTTAAAGTATATATATAATAATAATCTAATATTAATGTTTTTATTTCAAATTTTTATCATATAAAATCTTTAAAAAATGCAAATATTTAAATTCTTGTTTATTTTTATAATAATAATATAATAATAATTATAAAAAAATAATATAAATTAATTAATAGAATAATTTTAAAACAATAAAATATAAAGACAAAAAGATAAAATTAAATATTATAAATTTTTTCATCTTAAATATATCTTCATTCTTAAATATTACATATTTCTATTTAATAAAATTTAAAATATTAAACTTTATCATTTAATTTAATATACCAAATGTAAAAATCAAACATTATTAAAATTTGTAATTTTATATATTTTTAATTTTATAATTATTTTTAATTTTATATAATATATAAATTATATATTTAATTATTTATTACATCACCGGTTCAACCGCGGTTCGACCGTCGATCCGACTAGTGAACCATGAACTGGTAATTTTTTTGGTTCAATGACCGATCCGGTTCTGAAAATATTGTAAAACTTGAAAAGCAACAAGAGTTTAGGAGACAACCTTAGTCTCTTTCTTAGAAAAAGTTGAAGAAGGCAAAGACTTAAGAGAGAGGTCTAACAAGCCCCATCTAGGAGTTAAAGAATGGAAACGTAAAGATTAAGCTATAGGGATAAGCCATTACCCAATAGGAACACTCTTGGAATAGTTGCCTTTGAGAGATTCTTATAATTATTCCCTTGTTCTTCAAGGAGGAACATCAAGTAAAGGTCATGATTCGACTTGAAATGTAGCATTGACTAAGGGGGAGGAATCAACAATCATAAGGAAAAGCTCAAATACCCATTCAATTCAATGCCCATGATCCTCAAGAGTCGAAGCTTGATTACTACCTTTCTTTTGGTTAGATAGTGATTGCAATGAAAATGATCCCCTCTTGAGTTTCTTTTTAGGCTAAGTCAAACTGTCACTAATGGATACACTCTTTCTTAGAAAAGACACATGAATGCTTAAGGCCTTTAATAGTTTTGGAATAAGGGTGTCCATATCTTTGAACAATGCATTCCTATTAAAGAAAAACCATAAAATCCTCAAATTAATAGGAAGATGATGGAATTTGGGAAAAGGTTCTACAGTCAACTAAACACGGTGACAAACTAATGTTGTTAAGCGAGTGCAACTTCAAAATTGTCATGTATCAAGGGGCTCCAAAAATTATCGCCTTGAGCCTTCTATGGTATCGATCCTGTGACAAGTGAGTTACCCACTACCCTTTGGATTCTGCCTCAAAAACAAAGAAAATTAGTAGAAAACCTAAAATGATGAACATAAATTATTATGACAATGAGTCTAGTACATTGTTTGTTGGCAATTTTGTTTCAATTTGTTTTGCTTAGGAAACTTTTTAGATAGTGACTTACTCTCCATTAAAGGTCTAAGGTTGTTGTTGGTTCAACTGAAAAGTTACAAGTAAATCTAAAAGGTATGATTGGTGACAACTTAGGTAACTAAAGGGTTAAAAGTGGATTAGTATATTTTAAATAAATTTAAAATGTTTAAATTTTTATTTTGGAAAAACATGGAATGCTCAAGTGGTGGAAGCAACGCTCAAGTGCTAAAATCACTCAAGCAATTGTCCAATGCTGAAGCGCTCATCTCGAATCTTCCATAATATGGCAGAATATTTTTGGAAATTCAAAAATATTATATTTGAAAAATTTGGGATATCAATCTCCTAGGGCTTACATGCCTATACAAACCTTTCTTAAACCTCTTTAAGGAAGGACACTCATAAAGAAGCTAAGCCAAACTTGGCTTATCATTCTCACTCTCTAAAAAAAAAAAAATTCAAAGCTTGGATCTTGGGTTGTTGGAAGACCTGCATTCCTTCAACGAAGCTAAAGAGAATTCACTAGAACAATTGAAGATTGTTGCATTGCAGATGTGGATCAAGTTATAGGTTTTGGAGAGTAAGTCTTAGGAGTAAGCAAACAAGTAATTCTATGTAACTTGATCTCAAATAGTAGATTTTATATTAGAGGTCTTAGACCATATGATTTTTTATCTACATACTCAATGTGGGGGGTTTTCCATATAAAAATTCTTGTGTCCCTTGATTATTTGTTTGATTTTGGTTATTTTATTTATCACTGATATCTCTTGGTATTTAATTGGGTTATTAATGCAATTCATAATTTATAATCTTAAAAAATACACCCATTCACCTTCCCCACCCCCCTTCTTTGGATATTACCCTACTAGACAATGGTTTTTCACGAATAAAATATAAGAAGAGGAAAGGTCATTATACTAACTCCACCCTCTCTATAATGGGCATTGCAAGAACATCCCCTAACATATTAAGTCTCCTCCCATTCTCCACTGACCATAATGAAGCCTTGATCCATCACTTTTTTCTAGAGTCTTGAATTCTAAAAAAAAAAAAAACATATTAAGTCTCCTCCCATTCTCCACTGACCATAATGAAGCCTTGATCCATCACTTTTTTCTAGAGTCTTGAATTCTAAAAAAAAAAAAAAACATGTATAAATGTGTGACGCTTCACCTAGTAACAATAAAAAATAAAAAAAAGTTAACTCCCCACACCTATCTTATTTTAGGAGTATGATGTACAATGTTTTTTAGAATTAAATCGAACATTAAAATAGAAAAGTTATCAATTCACGGTTTATTGGTCAGACCAGTGGTTGAACCATAGTTAAACCAGGACATCATAAATATATCATTTATATTTTATTTTATATATATATATATATATATATATATATATATATATATATATATATATATATATATATATATATATATATAATTAAAATTTTAATAATATTTTATCGTCTATATTCGATATACCAAATTAAATGATAAATATAAAAATAAATTATAATATTTAATTAAATAATATATCTATATATTTTGTTATTTTAAAATTCTAAAAATTACTATATTAATTCATTTATATTAATTTCATATTTATCATTTAAATGTTTTATATTATAAAAATTTAAAAGAAAGATGTATAGATAGTTATTCTATTATTAATTAAATGGTTGTGCAACTCATTGGTTTGTTACTCATGTTGTTAACCACAAGTCTCAATTCAATTCCCCACCATGCAAAGCTCATTCCTACATTAGAAATCTATAAACCATTTATGTAGTATTTATATGCGCACACATTAGGAAAAACCAAATGGGCTTAGAGGGAAGGAAACTGGGTAAGAAGAATAGGAGGCATATAGGTTTTGAAACAGGACAGTTCGTCTGTCATATGGTCCAACTACTAACTCAAGTGGTCCAACAATAGTCTAACCTCTATTTGGTCCATTTCACCAAGTCGATCTAATTGGTCCTGTTTGGTTTTCAAAAAACAATGTTATGATTGAAATGGGGTAGAAACACCTTAACAAAAGAAAAGAAACATTGAAAGAACAATAGTAAGAGAAGAAAAAGACCAACCTCCAAATGCTTTATATAGATTGAGTATTCCCCTGGCCTAAGGAAAAAAAATGTACCTTTAGCATTTAGATATTTTCACTCATTTATTTAAAATTTGCTAAACAAAAAGGAAGGAGATGTAGGGACGAGATCATCTATTGATACATGGAATGATCAAAGAATAATATAGGACACTACATAATTGGAAGATGCCCACTTACCACATCATCCTAACAGGCTCCTCAGTATCATAGCATATTGAGAAAATAAAGGCTAATCTTAAATGAGAAAAACACCCAAGAGAGGGGTGAATTGAGTTTTTAAAAAATTCTTTTTAAACACAACAAACTTAAGCATAAGAGAAGCAAATATAAAGAGATCGAGTTAGAGAAATTAAACTCAGATTTTATAGTGGTTCAACACTTCCTTACCTACGTCCACTCTTCTCAAACTCCTAATCGAATGAGAGTTCCACTAACTTGAAACTTTAACCAAGCTTCTAATCACCTTTACACTTGGATTCCAACTCCAATGGGCTCTTACACAATCTCTTTAAGTTTTAACTCACTTGAAGGCTTTAACACTCAATTAACAAATATGAATCTCTCAACCTACCTCAACAAAGGCTCAAATACAACTCAAGACTAGGATGAATCACAAAGATGCACTAAAGGATATGCAAATGGGATTTAATGCACCAAGAACATAAATGAGAGCTTTTAAGGCAAGAACAAGTGGGTAAACAAATAAATGCAGGTGTTCTCTTGCTTATAAATGAAGTGGAGCTCTCTATTTATAGGTTTCTAACTTCGGGAGCCAAGAAAACTAAAAAAACAGCCTTAACCGTTCGAATTGGGGTCGACTGGTTCACTAGCCGTTTAAGTATTTAATGCTTGGTAGATGACCGTTACCCTCGACCGGGAAGGAAAAGCTGTTGGAAGAGAGAGTGTGTTTTTTACACTCCTCGATCGGAAAGAGGAAACCGATTGATCAATACCCTGGTCGGTTGAGCCGGTTTGGACAGTGTCTTGATCGATTCACCATTTTTGGCCCAAAAACCTATTTTCTTATGGTATTTTCTCTTCTAACACTTAGGAAAGGTCTTTAGGTAAATTAATATGCCAATTTTGAAGTGATTTGCCTAAGGTTCATTTGATAAAACTCGGGATTTGATGAAACTGTAACTTTAAAGAATAAACAAAGTTTTTCAAAGATACATGAAATGATATGTAAATCCTAAGTGCACTCATGCATTCACCTTACAAATGTTTCCTATGATTGAAAGTCTTCCAAAGGTCTTGATCTTGCATCCATTTGGTTCTTTGATGAATTTCCAAATTAACACATGCAATTCTTTATAATTCAACTAATTAGTAATTTAGCCATGATTTGTTATCATCAAAACCTGATTTAAAAATAAATATATTAAAAGAACTTAAATTTTTTTTTAAATAGTTGATAAATATTATTCTTAACTTTACTTGTATCAATTACACTTACAAAATAACTTTAGCAATGTAATTTTATTTATTTTATCATTTTTTGAAGTCTTTTTAAGTATTCCCATGAATTTGGAATAATTTTCGTTTCACTAATATTTTTGTCAAAATATTTATTGATATTTTACTCATATTTTTTATATATCCGTAAAATTTAATTACCTCTCATTCAAATGAAGACAAGTTCATCCCTTCTAATGGCTATCACATATTAATAACTTCAATGTATAATCCCTTTTATAGTAGAAATAACCAAATTCATTTGCACAACAATCATTGCTAAGACTTAATAGATTACTTCACGGTTTCTATTTAATTGACAACCCCATTATTACTCCACTTGACTATTTGGAAAATGTACTAATCTCATCTCCAATAAAGTACAAAAATGAAGCTATTTCCCAAAACAAGATAATTAAAACAATCACTCTATATCGGTTAAAAGTACGTTTGGTAGTAATTTTAAAAAATATTTTTAATCTTTTTAATACTTTTTTATTTTTTAAGTATTAGAAATGGTAGAAACACTTCTTATAAGTACTGTCAAACGCATTTTAAGAATTCATTTGATATTGATTCTAAAAAACACTTTTAATATTTATAATACTTAAAAAATTTTACCATTCAACTGTTAAAAATATTAGAAAGACTTTCTAGAGTAACTCCCAAACACACTTTAAATTTCTTACCTAGAATCATAGTTAACTTGACTATTGAAGAGAGGTTGGCCTAACCGGTACTTTATCTCCCCTGAACTTACTTTTACAAACCAAAGGAAAGAGATATATTTGAAAGACGCCAAGGTCTAGAAGTGGAATGAAAGAAGACCTCTCAAATTTATCCTAATTAATTTTTCGTAAAAGCAATTGCAATTGTGAAAGAAACGTCATTGAGGAAAGGAAACTCCGAGAGTTGGTATATGAGAAAGCATGCATAAGACATTAAGTAGTAGTCCTCGTGCATTTGAAAGCCATTGAAAAAAACAACGTACCACATCAAAAGCTGGCCGACAATAAATTATCAAAAGTTTGACAAAGTGGCAAAAAGCTAGTAGTGGGAGGATCTGAAAACGGAAAAAAAAGAAAAAAAAAAGTTACACATTAGAAAAATCTGACAAAACAACGTGAACAAGAAGTCTGGTATGCAGGAAAGGTTACGTTGATTTTAAAATAGAGTAAATTATGACGGAAAAGAAGAAGCGTTTTGAAATAAAAAGAAAAAACGATGGTGTAGCATAGTTAGGCACATGTGCAGTTTAGACGGATAGGCCGGCAAGAGGCATAAAGCTGATAACGGTTGTTGGTAAATGGAGTAGTTGTGAAAATGAGGGGCGTGACCATGTCCATGCCCCAATCTGACCTTTCTCAGGAGTCGGGAGTCAAGGAAAGCAACTAATATATTTTTCTATGTATATATGATCATGCCTTGATTATTTGGAGGGTAGCATAGCAAGGGGTATTAGAGTATCAATTATTTTCCCTTTCAACTGCTTGGTTTGTATCGCTGAGCCGGCATTGATCATCATTAATTTAAGAAATGAATTTATGTCTCCTATCGACAACGTAAAATTAAAGGGATTGGGGATATAATAATGGTCTAAGCGTGGGAGTCATCCAATGGGATCTGTATGCGGCACTTAAAAGGGAATCTTTTTGACTTGGTTTTGAATGGGGGAATGCCTGAATCAACATGGGATGACAAATGGAAGATAATCATTAACCATTTAGTCATCAATCAAGGTGAAGTACCTAATGTGCATGCATGACTGTGACACCCATCCCATTTCATTATGCTTTTCACATCCTCTTTCGAATATGCCATCTTCAATTCTTCATCTCAAATTATTATATTTATTTATTAACACAATTATGAGGCGGAAAAGTGCATTTTCATACCCTCATCTATAAAAAAAAAAAACAAAAAAAATATGAATCTAAGTTTATAAAATACTAATTTTCAACCGTTATCTAAAAATAATTTATATTTCATATTATTTTTTAATGATATATGTATTACATTTAACTATCTTAGATATCATTATTCACCAGCGTATGAAATTTGAATTATTTTTTAAAAAATTCAATTTTTTAATTACTTTTATATGAGTATGAAAAACCTCACTTTTTTTATATATATATTATTAAGGAATATGATTTGTATATTGAGCTTAAATCTTGAACTTTTAGGAAAATTGATAATTTAATATAGGTATCAGAACTTGGTTTGCTAGAAAGTTTAGGGTACAATTTAAATTTCCTTATTTGATTATTTGGATATGAATCCATTTCATTTGGTTTTAAATTTTGGGTAAATATTGGCTCCTCTTCTTAATATACATGATTTTTGGAATATTGAACCTTGAATTAACACTTTTTGTGATTGATAATGGATTTATAAATTTTAATGCAACATAACATTTAGAATGTGTTTAAATTATTGAAATAGGAAATGAGAAGGGATAATTTATTAGATTCTTCTATTATTGCTATATTTGAATCCTTTATTAGAAATGAGACTAGTTAAAATAAAAAATAAAGAAAAATAAAAATAAATTTAAAGTTGACTTTTTTTTTCTCAATTATATAAAAATTAAACATTTTTCAAAATACATAAAATTTATTTATTTATTGTAAATCAAATATAAAAAATATATATATCTTGATTTTGTAATTACTTTCCTTAAATTATACATTCTTTTACAATATGTTTCCTTCTTGAAAATTTTGAGGAAATATATATCTTCAAATTTATCTCAGAGTAAATAATTTAAAATTATACAAGTTTTTAATTAATTTTAATTATGTAATGTATTTTTTTTAATTAATTTTTATGGTAAGTTAATCATAAGAAAATTATTTTCTTTTACAATTTTTTCGGTTACTTTTCCAATAACCAAACATAGATTGAGGTTTTGGTTATCCAAAACTTTTTTTTATAGCATTTAGGGGCTATCGATTGATCTCTTCAAAAAGTTTTGGAGTTTGAGAGTATTGTTATGGGATGATTTAATTTAAAAGACTGAAAACTGATAAAGGGTCATTGCATTGAAACAAGTTCTTGGGGGGTTGATGAGCGTCCGTTGGGAAAGGTGAGCAGAGAAGAGGAAGCAGCCAACAGTGTGGTGACAGGCGAACCCGTTTCTACCAAGGAACTTTTCTCCCCCCCAAGCAATCAATATGAATTCTCGATCGAGGTGATTAAGTGCTTAGATATCTCGAAAAAGCAAACATAAGGGAATTTTTAGAGCACAAATTCTTTTCCTTGCAAGAGACCAAATAGAGTAATGTTATCGTAAAATAAGATGAAAAAGAGAGATGAGAGAGAGAGAGAGAGAGAGAGAGAAGGGGTGGTGGCTGGAGGGGACCATGACGAGGAAGAGATGGGAGAGGTGGCGGAATCCCATGGCGAGAGAGGAGGAAATGATAAAGTCGTGCCATGTGTGATGGACTCATGGACATTGGACCATGGTGTGTGAGTGCGGCATCCCCTGGAAAGGCAATGAATGATTGAATGGGAGGCAACCCCGTTTCTAACTCCGTTAACTTTATTTATTTATAATTTTTTTTTTGAAAAAAAAGAAAAGAAAAGAAAGGGGAGGGGGGATTGGGGTCATATTCAGTGGGTCCCACCTGACGCTCACTTAACTGATGTTGACGTCTGAATCCCCGTATTCACAAGTCCTGTCCCAGTCGGCTATCCCCTCTTCTTCCCCGATACAGGACGCGTGTGCCCTCAAATGCCCTTCCTCAATTTCTGCCTTGTGCATCATTTTGGTGCGTACCACTTACATCCAGCCTTAAGTCCAATCATTGTGCGCAAAAACAAATGCTTTTCCCTTTATTAAACCACCGTTTACGTTTACGTTTAAGATTTAGATAAAACTCCACAACCGACTTAGTTCACATGCAAATTCCAACGGATAAGGAGTAAGGGCACTGCCCTAAACAAAAAATGCAATTAGGCCGGCGCATGCCCACTGTCCACCATGTCCTTAAAGCACTGTGTTGGAGTCTATTGCTCGCAAAAACTTGTCAAATCACCTCCTCCCCTCCCCTCAACTTCACCCCTATCCTTAGGCGTCTAATATCGCGCTATCGAAGTCGCTTACGGCACTGGGCACTGTAGAATGATTTTGAGAATGACAAGTGCGGTTTCATGTAGAGGTCAATGTTGAAAGAGGTACAACTATAGCCATAAAAATTCTATTTTAGTGCTGTCCTGGCGTTCAAGATTTGGTACAAGACCCTATCAATTACTCACAAAAGGAAAACACCAGCTCTCCAACTGCCAAATTACCCAACCCCAACCCAAGATAAGGAATAAGGATGGGTGTTATTTTATTTATTCTTAAGAGCGTGCGCAACACAAGCCCTAAAAGAGCGTGGAGTAGCATCCCGAATTCAACTAGATGAGCATTCGAAGCTGGTCCCCACCACTGTCCCAATATCCCCATCCCCCATCTCCATTGCGCCTACGGCCACCAAGTTTCCAGTGTATGTTCTTGGGTACACATGAGCTGTATGCTATCACAGAAAAGGCATCTTTTTAGCATTGCGGTGCCGCTACGGCTCTTGATGCTTTTTTTTTTTTTTTTAAGGTGGTTGCATGGCCGAAAAATATATATACACATAAAATCATTTTTTTAAAAATTAAAAATTAAAATGATATATCCCCATATTATTATGACCTGGGAAGCTTTCCTCCTTCCTTATCTCTTCCAGGGTCCAGACTTCCAGCTCATATCACCCCATAGGAGCTCGTGCCAGTCACGTGCGTTTCGTATCGGTTTCTGAGATGAACCAATCCCACCTGTGAAAACTAATGATCCAATCCCTGGTGTTTTGATTCTGCGAGAGAGATGAAGAGAGACCTCCTAGATGGTTGTGGGGGAGGGGGCGGCGGCGGCGGCGGCGGCAAAGGTGAAGAGGGGTCGTCTATGGTCTCTGCAAAGGGGAAGATGTGGGACGATGGGCAGCAGCAAGATGCAGGCATGGACGAGCTCTTGGCTGTTTTGGGTTACAATGTTCGGTCGTCGGACATGGTGGACGTGGCTCAGAAGCTGGAGCAGCTTGAGATGGTTATGGGTAACGCTCAGGAGGATGGGATTTCTCATCTCTCCTCTGGGACTGTTCATTATAACCCCTCCGATCTTTCCGGTTGGGTTCAGTCCATGCTTACTGAGCTCAATCCTCCCTCCTCTGCTTTCGCTTCCTCCTCACAGCAAACCCCCATCGACGATCCTCTCCTTGCTCCCTCCGAGTCCTCTACTATCACCACCCTTGATTTCTCCGGCTCGCGGCAGCAGTCGGAGCACCAGTCTCGCATCTATAACGACAACTCCGACTACGATCTCAGTGCGATTCCGGGCGTTGCCGTGTATCGGCGACCGGACCAACAGGGGGATGGGGAGAAGAGCAGCAAGCGGATGAAAACGGCGTCGTCGTCGTCTTCGTCATCGACGCAACAAGTACAGGAGAATGGGTTGGCGAGTGTCGCCGAGTCGACTCGGCCGGTTGTAGTGGTGGACTCGCAGGAAACGGGTGTGCGACTGGTTCACACCTTGATGGCTTGTGCAGACGCGGTTCAACAGGACAATATGAAGTTGGCAGATGCACTGGTGAAGCACATAGGCCTGCTGGCGGCGTCCCAAGCTGGCGCTATGAGAAAGGTCGCCACCTACTTCGCAGAAGCTCTGGCTCGTCGAATCTACAGAATCTACCCTCAAGACTCTCTGGAATCGTCTTACTCGGATATTCTCCAGATGCACTTCTATGAGGCCTGCCCCTACCTCAAATTCGCCCACTTCACAGCCAATCAAGCCATCCTCGAGGCCTTCGCCGGCGCCAACAGAGTTCATGTCATCGATTTCGGCCTGAAACAGGGGATGCAATGGCCGGCTCTTATGCAGGCCCTAGCATTGCGCCCTGGTGGCCCACCGTCATTTCGACTCACTGGAATTGGCCCTCCGCAGCCGGACAATACCGACGCGTTGCAGCAAGTGGGATGGAAGCTGGCCCAATTGGCTGAGACCATAGGCGTTGAGTTCGAATTCAGGGGATTCGTGGCGAACAGCTTGGCGGATCTGGAGCCATCCATGCTCCAAATCCGGCCGCCAGAGGTGGAGGCCGTGGCGGTGAACTCCGTGCTGGAGCTGCATCGCCTGCTGGCTCGACCGGGGGCCATCGAGAAGGTGTTGTCGTCTATCAAAGCCATGAAGCCGAAAATCGTGACGGTGGTGGAGCAAGAGGCGAGCCACAACGGGCCGGTGTTTCTGGACAGATTCACGGAGGCGCTGCACTACTACTCGAACCTGTTCGACTCACTGGAAGGGTGCGGGGTTTCGCCACCGAGTAGCCAAGACCTGATGATGTCGGAGATATACCTGGGGCGGCAGATATGCAACGTGGTGGCGTGTGAAGGAGCGGAGCGGGTTGAGAGGCACGAGACACTGAGTCAGTGGAGGAGTCGGATGGGGTCAGCAGGGTTCGACCCGGTTCACCTGGGCTCCAACGCCTTCAAGCAGGCGAGCATGCTGTTGGCTTTATTCGCGGGTGGGGACGGGTACAGAGTGGAAGAAAATAATGGGTGTCTGATGCTTGGCTGGCACACTCGTCCCCTCATCGCCACCTCCGCATGGCAACTCAACTCCAACTTCAACCCCACCTCCACCTCTGCCTCCACCTCTGCTCATTCTCAGTGACATTGGGTCTGGATGGCAACGCCCTTTTACTACTCTTTCTTTCCCTCCTGAGTCTCTCTGACTTGACTCTCCATTCCTGATTTTTCTCTCTTCTTGCTAGATTGTAATCTATTTGCTTAGATATTTTTCCTTTAATTATCATATCAGGGTGGACCGATGGATTGTGTATCTAGCTATTATTATATTTCTCACTTTTTAATAAAAAGGTAAGGTAGTCTCAGTTCTCACTTCTCTGGCGGAGAGCGGAGATGGGAGACGGGAGACGGTAGATGTTCCAATTTCTTCCTCTGGAATTCTCTACTCTATAGAATGATTATACTATCATTACTAAGCTTCTTGCAAATTTTTTTATTATCTGAAAATTAAGTGACCAGGTCATGCATGCAAGTTCATGGTGTGGAGGATGCAGGGCCTGCCATTTTGAAGAAGAAGCGTGACTTGGCATAGATTGCTTTAGGACGGTTCTCCAATGGGATAACTCTCAAGTCTAATCTTGTACTAGAGTGTCAGGTGAGGGGTTGGGTTCATGTTTGCAATAATTTCGCATCACTCCCCTGAAAGTGATAGGACCCTGGGAGGGTCAATGGTTGTTGGTTGAGGCAAAGTTTGAAGAAAGCCAATTGTTGAAGGAGGCTATATTGATGTTTCTTAATTCTTATTCATTCCCTGGCCTCGAAAGTTGGAAGCTCCTCTAAAGGTATGAGAAACAAGTCATACAAAAAAAATTTCATCCCTTGTGACATCTTTTATTGTTTGCTTATATAAGTTTTAATTCTACATATGCCTCTATGTTGGTTGGTCGGCACAAAGGGTTTTTGGTAATGTTTAGAAGCACTTGGTTCCAAATAGTCTAGGAATTCCTTCAGGTTTCCTAATATTTCTTTCTTTGCCCATTATTGAGTATATACCTTTTGATGTGCATTCTGTATACTAAATCCCTGCTTGATTGTGCTCTTTCTTTTTATACCTACAATTTGTTTGTCCAGAAAGGATGTTATTTTAAGCGACACCAACTCTAAGCTACTACTCAAGTCATGGGTTCACCAAGGCCTAACTTTGACATGAAATCTATACCTTCTCTCAACAATCAAACAATGACAAGACAAATAAAAATGATCAAGTCCATTAAAACACTAGGAAACTGTAAAACAAATTGACCTCATAGTCTACGTAAAGCTTTAGATGATAAGTCAAACAACCATTATAAGAAAAAAGATTTTTGGTGAACAACTTTTTATGGTGGCCGCTACTATAACAGGCTTTTGATTGTGGCAGCAACAGAGCATCACTGTATGTTTCAATACATACCACATTTTTTGTAAGGTTTTCCTACAATGTTGTGACCATGTCTCTCATCATGACTAGTTGGTGTCTGTTTAGTTGGTCATGACCAAGGATATTTTACCTATTTTTCTGTTTAAAAATCTTTTAATTGCAACCCGATTAATGAACATGACTAATGTTTTAATATAGTTTATGGTCCTTTAGTTGGCCATCTTAAAATTTTGTTCAAATGGTTTAAGGATTCCTTTACTACTGCTAAATATCTATTTATTAAAGTTCATTAATTGTATAGGTGGACCTTAATGTCATTGAATTGGAATATGTCCAAGCACCTATATGTCACTTATACAACTTAAGACACTTTTTCATTAATCAAGCTTGATAATGAGATTAGAAACATCAAAAGAATAAGCCCTTGAGTATTTTAAAGAATGGAAAGTATTGTATTATACAAGTCATGCAAGCTCATGGTCTAAGCATGTCTACCCAACTTGTGGAGCAATCAATCATTGGCCTTCTTATTGATAATGAGGATGAGACTAGAGCTATTGAGTAAGAGGCATAGTGTCGAGGTCCTTGTACTCAAGGTTGAGACACTCAAGGACATCATGCAAGCTTTTTTCGCACAACTATAGATCTTCATGGCCCTCTAATGTCTTCTATCAATTGTCTGTTGGCATCTATGGATCAATTGCACCTTCTCATGGATGCACATATCGATGGTTTGCAAACACATCTAGATGGTCGGGTTGATGAGTTGTATGATTGTTCTCAGCATATAGATGGTCATCTTGCTTTTATGGACTGAGTCTTAGGCTCCATTTCTACTTGGGTACATCACAACCTATCTTGAGGTCATGCCATGTTCCACTGCCTCCTCTAAATCATGATAGCTAGATTTTTAAGGGTTTTTTTTTTTTTTTGTGTATTACTCCAACTATGTTTTTTTTTCTTGATATATTTCTTACTTGTTTTAGATGTATTGAGTTGAGTTTGCAGTATTTTCAATATGTTGAAATCTTATTTGTTTATGTTCTTTTAGTCTATGATTGAATCCTAAACCTTGTTTATCTATATATGTTGTTTCGTTCTCCATTTTGTGTTAATTGATTTATATCTACTTTGTCTATTTTATGACAAAAAAGGTGAGATGATGTTCAGGATGCGATTGAGTATTGATGACATGATAGATTATTGATAATATGATTGAATGATTATCATTTGTTGGACTGTGATCATTGAGGATATGATTGTGTTTCATGGGTTTTATTGTTTTAGTGTTTGCAAATCACTAGTTCCTTCCATTCGACTTTTTCTAATATGGTGTTGACATCGAATATCGGTATTTAGGATGTTTGGTTGACAAGTGATATTAAGTTATTTGTAAACTCCATTTAAGAGTATTAGGGGTTTATGTGATCAATTTTTTGTCACAAAATTGTTAGAGATTAATGCATTAGTATAATTAGATTAAGTTGACAATTTTGCTCTATTCATCCTATTTTAGGATTTTTTATATTTTCTTGTGACATACACTCCATTGAAGACCCAAGATTGCTACAACATCAATAAGGATAGCATAGATAATAATAAAGATCTTCAAAAAGTGCAACAACTTTTATTAGTGGCATAAAGTGGATTTTATAAATTTTAGAAAATTTAGAAAATTAAGCAATTTATATTTTTTAGTAAAAAGGATTTTGAGATTGAGCACCCAAGCATACTTTTAATTACTCAAGCACTAAAGTGCTCAAGCACAACTTGAGAGTACTCAAGCATTGTCCATAGGAGATCAAATGGTGAGACCAAATTTGCCAAATTTCACTTTGTAAATTTTATTATTATTATTACTATTATTATTATTATTATTATTATTATTATTATTATTATTATTATTATTATTATTATTATTATTATTATTATTATTTTGCCATATTTTGGCAAGCCCGTTTTGGAAAAATGGGAGTTTGGAAATAGTTCGAGTCCATAAGGGTATTACTTCTATATATGTGCCTTAAAATTTTAATTTCCTATTTATGCAAAAGCCTAAAAGTTATTACACTTTCCGTTACTCAAAACTCTCAAAGGTGTTTGCTTTCATTCTTAAGTTTATGAGAGAGAATCGTATCACCTCAAAGTGTTAAGGAGTCCACTAAAGTGCATGATAGTGCTATGTTGCAGACATGGGGTTAAGTGTAGGTAGTGAGATGTAAGTCTCAAAACATATTAATGGTTAAGTAAATCTTATTGGGAGCCCTTAAATGCATGACATAATATAACAATAAATAGATTTCATTAATAATTATATTATGATTTTGCTTACCCTTTCACTATCTCATTTATGCATTATTTATTTATTCAGGTTTGCATCACTTACATTGTACATGACTTGAGTGCATTAAGAATCACACAAAAAATCCAAGTCATAAGTTTAGTGTTAGCTAATTGTTGAGATTGAGTCCCTAAAAGCAAGACATGATGTAATAAAATTAGACTTAACTGTTCTCTTGCTATCTTTTTGATGTATTGATATTGATTTGAGCATTTAACTCATTTATCTTACATTGTATATAACTTGGTGCATTAGGAGTTAGATAGAAGACACAAGTCATTGGTTCCTTATAAGTAGATAAGTTGTCCACAATTGGTTCATGGATTTGGACAATCCAATAGAGACTGTAGTGCACCACCTCCTAATTTGAGGGATGACTTGTTCTGGTCATCAGGATGGGTGAGTGCACTAGTGTATGTGATGCATATTAGGCAAGACCCACGGTGAATTATGACACAAGGCTATCAATTGTCATAATTCACCAACTACTATATTACATGGACTCTCAACCTTGAGAGGATATTGAGTTTATGTCAAAATCAAGAAGAAGCTTTGACCTATGGGTGAGACCCTAAAGTGATCATATATCCCTATATATTGGGTCATTATTTATAGAAATTGGTGGCAATATGTATTCTCAATATGGGCACTATGATATCTCATGGGACTAAGATAGTGTGTCCCATTGGGTGATTCAAAGGACATGTAATCATAAAATCTATGGCCACAATAATTCCTTTAGTGGAATTTAACATATGTTCTTTAGAGTTAGAATATGTCAACTGATCACATAATAAGTGGGATTTGTAACTCAAGGATTTGAGAGGTAATCTTGATAGGTGATAGCAATACCTTGTTAGATTACAGACACTAGTTCATGGGGAGTCTGCATGCAATGGATAGTAGGTCACGGACTCAAGCTTCATCTCGTTGTTATTTATATAGAGTATTGGAGTGCAATTGATTTTCTTTAATGAAGTGTTGAATCAACTTTAGAATTGGATTCTAAGGGAGACAATACTCTTATGGGTCCTAATAGTTCCCGCTCTAAGCTCATATACCATGATGACACGATTTATGAGCATTGGATTGGCTGTAGGTTCATTCTTGTGCATAAGTGTGCTTTGGTAATTACATAAGATTGCATAAGGGATAGTGAACAAGGTCTTTAGTTTGGGCTAATTGATTAATTAAATGGCCTTATATGGTTTAATCTCATTCTCACTACTAATAAATTGACTAAACCAAACTATGTGGACTGGAAAAGGAATCTGGGCATATTACTCACTTCAGAGAAGTAAAAAAGAGTGACTCAGGAAATTGCTCCTTCTACCCCTAATGAGCATTCAACTCAAGAAAAGAAAGACAATTATCATAATTAGCAAATGGTGGATCAGAAGACCAAAATTATCATACTAGGACTTTGGATAACGTGCTTTAACATCAACACGTGTCTATGCCAACAACTTATGATATTTTTGTCAATCTTCATGAGATATTTGGTGGCAAGGTCATGCCAGCTAAGCAAGTTGCTTTTAAGGCTATTATGGATACTAAAATTTCAAAATGAACTCCCATTAAAGATTATATGATTTGTATGATTGAACTCTTTAATGAGATGAAGATTCTTGGAGCTGAGATCGATGGGGAAACCCAAGTTGATTTGGTTTTAGAGACCGTATTAAATTCTTTCAAACAATTCAAGCTCAACTATAATACGAATAAAATGGTGATGGGCTTAACTAAACTAATGAGGGAACTTTAGACGATTGAGGGGATTCTCAAGGACTAAAAAGGTATTCATATGACAATGACTTCAAGTTCTTCTAGCCAGAAGAAGAACGCAACAAAATCTAACAAATAGAAGGGAAAGTTTAAGGGCATAAATGATTACTCCAAGTTTGGATATGTTTACTTAATGCATAGAAAGTTTGATGCTTTTGACAAATTCATTGAATTTAAGGCGAAATAAGAAAACCAATTGGGTAAATGTATCAAGGCACTTCAATCTAATCGAGATGGTGAGTACATCTCTACTCACTTCAATTTTTTCCTTAAGGAGCATGGGATTATATCCTAGTTTATTACACGTGGAACTCCATAGAAAAATGGAGTAGCGGAAAGAAGAAATCAAACGTTGATGGGCATGGTG
Organism: Vitis vinifera; assembly: GCF_030704535.1. Classification (NCBI taxonomy): domain Eukaryota; kingdom Viridiplantae; phylum Streptophyta; class Magnoliopsida; order Vitales; family Vitaceae; genus Vitis; species Vitis vinifera. The sequence continues at coordinate 14,745,462 of NC_081818.1, forward strand.
AGATCTATGATGAGTTTCTTGTCACTTCATGTATCCTTTTAGGGATATGCCTTAGATATCGTAGCTTACCTTCTCAACATAGTACCTTTTAATTCAGTACATTTGACTCCCACATAAATGTGGAAAGGTCTCAATCTAGTTTGCACATGTGCTACAATCAAAGGTTGACAAATTTGAAACAAGGTATGAGATATGTCAATTTGTAGGCTATCCAAAAAGAATGAGAGGGCATTACTTTTAAAGTTAGATCGACTAAAAGGTATTTTTTTTAATACAAATGCCAAATTTTTGGAAAATGACTATATGATGAGTAATAGAGCAAAACACGATATAAATTGGATGACTATGGGTCCAAAAGTTCTTACACCTACCATTCTAGTTAGTTCTAGTACCCTAGTGCCTCGTCGTAGTGGAAAGGTTGTTATACAATCAAACAAATTCATGTATTTGGGAGAGTCTTTCGAGGTAATTCTAGAGGAACATGAGACCGATCTCACATATTACAATGAAACAATGAGCAATGATGAAGCTCTTCTTTGGCAAGGATTTATAGAGGCAAAGTTAGAATCTATGTATTCTAACAGAATCTAAGATCTTGTAGAAGCACTTGAAGGAATAAAACTCATAAGGTGTAAGTGGGTTTACAAGAGGAAAATGGGGGTAGATGGAACGGTTGAGACGTATAAATCTAGGTTGGTAGTGAAAGATTATAGTCAGAAACCTACTTTCAACTATAAAAAGACCTTCTCACCAGTAGTCATACTCAAATCCATCAGAATACTCCTGTTCAGTGTGGCACATCTTGATTATGAGATATGGTAAATGGATGTCAAGACAACATTCTTGAATGGTGATCTTGAAGAGAGCATCTATGTGATGCAACCAGACAAATTCATAGCAAAAGGCCAAGAGCACCTTGTGTGCAAGTTGCATTAATCCATTTATGGATTAAAGAAAACATCTCAATCATGGAATAAGTGTTTTGATCGGGCTATCAAGACTCCTAATTTCGATCAAAATGAAGATGAGTCTTGTGTGTACAAGAAGACACAAAGAAGCATGGTGGTGTTTTTAGTCTTGTACATTGTTGACATTCTACTCATTGGAATGATGTAGAGTTATTGTTATCACTCAAGATTTAGTTATCTACTTAATTCCTGATGAAAGATTTGGGTGAGATGTAATATATTCTTAGGATTAAGGTCCTTCGAGATCGTAAGAATAAGAAGATTGTTGTCTCAAGTCACCTACAGTGATAAGCTTTTGGTCAAGTATGCGATATAGGACTCCAAGAGGCGTTTGCTATTCTTCAAGTATAGAGTGCATTTTTCTTAGAATCAGTGTCCTAAGACGACCGGGGAGAAAGATTGCATGAAGGCAATACCCTATACTTCTATAGTGGGTAGCCTTATGTATGTGATGTTATGTACTAGACTAGATATTTGCTTTGTTATATGGATAGTGAGTAGATCAGTCTAATCCAGGCATGGAGCATTGGATGATGGTCAAGCATATACTCAAGTATATTTAGAGAATAAAAGATTATAGGGTTGGTGTATCATTGCGATTAGTTTACCCCTTGGGTATATGAATTTGGACTTTAAGTTTAATAGAGACTCTTGCAAGTCTACCTCCTAATTTGTGTTCACTCTAGGTGGTGGGGCTATTAAATGAAGAAGTTTGAAGCAATCTTGTATTTTTGTGACTCCACTATGGAAGTTGAGTATTTTCTTATTTTTGAAGTAGCAAAGGAAGTTGTTTGGCTTTGGAAGTTCTTGTTAAGACTTGTGGTTGTGCTCTTGGCTATATCGCCCCTGGTACTGTTTTGTGATAACAATGGGGTAATGGTATAATTTAAAAAAGCAAGAAACCACTTAAATGGTAAGCACATTGAGAGGAAGTATCACTTGATACATGAGATAGTAATGAGAGAAGATGTGGTTATGGAGAAGATTGCTTCTATAGAGAACCCGATGCATCCCTTCATGAAGACTTTGTCTACTAAAGTCTTTGATGGTCATATGGGTAGTTTAAATGTGAGATGTGTTCCCAACATGCTTTAAGGCTAGTGGGAGTTTGTTGGGATTAATCCCTAAAAAGCATGACATAATGTAACATATTGAGATTCATTTGTGAATTTATTTATTTATGTTTCTTGGTTTCTCATTATCCCTTTTTGCATTAATTGGTTATTTAAGCATAAACGTCTCACATCACTTGCATTGTACATGACTTAGGTACATTAAGAGTTGCATAGAAAATCCAAGTCATGGGTTTCTTACAGAGTGATGAGTTGTCTACAATTGGTTCATGGATTTGGGCAATCCATCTAAGACTATAGTGCACTACCTCCTAATTGGAGGGATGACTTGTCATGGTCATTGAGATTATTTTCTCATGGTGAGTGCACTAGTGCATGTGATACACACTAGATAAGACCTACGGTGAATCATGATGTAAAGTTATCAATTGTTATGATTTACCAAATTACTATACTACATGGACTCTCAATTTTAAGAAGATATTGAACTTGTGTCAACGTCAACAAGAGGCTTTAGCCTATGGTTGAGATCCTAAGGTGGTCATATATCTCTATGGATTGGGTCACTATTGATGAAGGTTGGTGACAACATGTATTCTCAATAGAGACACCATGATATCTCATGGGATTGAGAAAATGTGTCCCCTTAGGTGATTAAAAAAAAAAAGTGATCTAGAAGACTATGGTCATAACATTTCCTCTTGTGGAAATTTAACATATGCTCTTTAGAGTTAGAGTATGTCAATTGATCACACAAAAAGTGAGATTTGTTACTCAAAGATTGAAGATGTAATCTTGATAGGTGATAACATTACTGAGAAAATAAATGCTATGCTTGGTTAAGAAAAACACCCAAAAGGGGGGGTGAATTGGGTTTTTAAAATCTTTTCAATCTCAACAAATTCAAACACAATATAAGCAAAGTAAAGAGATAGAGTTTAGAGAATTCAAACTCGGGTTTATAGTGGTTCGGCACTTCCTTGCCTACGTCCACTCTCCTCAACCTCCTAACCGAGTGAGGGTTCCACTAACTTGAAGCTTCAACCAAGCTTTCAATCTTCTTACACTTAGATTCTGGCTCCAATGGGCTCTTACACAACCCCTTCAAGATTCAACCCTCTTGAAGGCTTTAACACTCAGATTGTTACAAGATATAATCACTCAACTTAGCTTAAGGATGGCTCAAATACAAGACAAAGCTAGGATGACACACAAAAGTGAATTAAAGGATATGCAAGTGGAGATTTTAATGCACTATGAAGGAAATGAGAGCTTTTAGATCAAGAACAGGTAGGTAGGCTTTGAATGCAAGTGTTCTCTTTTCAATAAATGAAGTGGAGCTCTCAATTTATAGGTTTCTAAGCTCGGGAGTCAAAAACAACAAAAGGTAACCTCGTCCGGTCGAGCTAGGGGTCGACCGGTTCACTAGCCGTTAGAGCATTTAATGCATGACAGGTTACCGTTGCCTCGACCGGTCCTCGATCGGACCTTGACCGGTAAGAGAAACACCTCAACCGGGAAGAGAAGGCTACTGGGAGAGAGAGAAGGTTTTTTACCTTCCTCGACCGAACGACCACAACCGGTCGACCGGTTCCTCAACCGGTTGAGCCGGTTAGGTATAGCCTCAACCGGTTGAGCCTTTTTGGCCCCGAAAACCTATTTTTTTATTCCTTTCTTTTCTAACACTTAGGCAAGGTCTTTAGGTAAATTATTAAGCCAATTATAAAACATTTTGCCTAAGGTACATTAGTTAAAAACTCGGGTTTTAATAAAATCGATGTTTTAAAGAATAAACCGAGTTTTCAAAGATGCATGAAACGTGTGAAAATCCTAAGTGCACTCATACATTCATCTTACATTAGTTTCCTATGATCACAAGTCTTCCAAGCGTCTCGATCTTTTATCCATTTGGTCATTTGAAGAATTTTCGAGTTTATACTTGAGATTCTTAAACATTTAAACCAATTAGTCACTTAACCATGGTTTGTTATCATCAAAACCCGATTAGGAGAACCCTTGGGCTAACAATCTCCCCCTTTTTTATGATGACAAACCTTGGTTATCTAGGAGAGAAAAAAATCTCCCCCTCAAACCAATCATGGATCAATCAAAAGATTTTTAATAGGAAGCAATGTAAAAACACGAAAATGAACAATGGATCATAAAAATATCATATCATATATATATGGAAACGAAACCTCATATGTACAAACAAGATAGATATGACTATGATGACAATGACATGCATGAGAGTCTCCTAGATCCTATAAATTTCTCTCCCTTTGGCAACATAAAAAATAAACGAAGGGGGATGTCTAGATAGTCTCAAGGCTGAGGGGGTGGAGGAGGAAACACAGAGCGAAGATAAGCCATCATCTCCTCATGTTGACTCGCCTGACGACTCTCAATATGATCAATGCGCTGCTGGAGATGCTCGAATGTAGCCTGCTGCTAATCCATACGCTCCTCTATGCGCTCAAATCGCTGCTGGAAGTGATCAAACCGATAAGTGACTTTAGTCTAATACTGATCTAGGTGCTCCTCCATAGAGTAGAAGCGAGAGTCATGGACTAAGGCAAGCTCCTCCATACGAGTCTCAAGAGAGCTGATCTGAGCGGAGACATCCATTCAAGGCACATGATCAGGAACGTGAGGTGCCTAACATGGTAGCTCGGTAAATGATGGTTGAGATGAAGGGCCTACTATGAAAGACAACTCAGTCATCATAGGCTCTGAGAAGGTAGCCTCAACATGAATGCCCTTTGACTGAGGTGAAGGCGGAATGTCAAGCTCGGGCCCTCTCTGCTCAAAGTCCCTCTGAGGGTCCAACCCATCCTCCATCTCTCTGATCTCGGCCTCCTCTTTTACTCCGGGATGTATCTAATCCTATCCTCGGTCCTGTCGCTCGACTTTCCTAACCTAGGAGCCATCGGGTGCCTTCTCGAACTTCATGCGCCCCAAAGACTGCTCATCATACGTGTCATAGCTGGTGGGAGCCTCAAAATCCGTCTCTCTACTCAAGTCGAAGCCGGCATCCTTGAATACTCGGGTAAGGAAGCGACCGTAGGGGAGTACTCGTGTCGTGCTCTCAATGCAGGAGATCATATGCATCATCATCAGATATCCCACGTGAATCCGTCTCCCAATGAGGATCGAGTCCACAATGAATGCCTCAAGGTAGGAGACCTCATCTCGATGTCCTCCACGTGGCAATAGAATGGAGCATGTCATGTGGTGAAGAATTCGGCTGGTCACGGTCAGGCTGTGTGTCGATGGTTTGCCCATCCCCTGGGCATTTGCAAGTCTGCACAACCTCTGAACAGCCTCTCTAGGCTCGAATCCTGGCACAGTGGGCCATGCCTTGGCCTCATACACCCAGAGTCCAACCGAAGGGATGTCGAGAATGCGGAAGATACTCTTAGGACTCAATCTGATCTCAACTCCCCTCACAATGGACAATACGAGTCCTCCAAGCCCGTAGGTCGCCCGGGAATAAAAAGCCCGCACCAGAGTCGAAAAAATCGACTCAAAAATCATCACAACTGGCAGCCATCCCATCCGTCCGAATAGCCCCTCAAACCCGAAGTGCTAAAGTTGGGAAAAATTGACACTTCTCTTTGGGACGACTTTCCTCTGGGCAAATTTTTTCTTGTAGCGCTGATAGTCTTCAACCGAACTGAAGAGGGCCGTGTCATACCTCGCCTTTCGGTGAGCCTCCATCTGCTCAAGCTGAGATGGCTCAGTAGGGCGCTTGCCTTGAGCCTTGAAAGTGCCCGTCTCTCACCTTGGGGCCATCCAATGGAACAGAAAGAAGAAGGAGAAGCCCAAAACGAGAATGAAAGAAAATAGGAAGGAGCAACCACCAACCCGAAGCCCTAGACGCATGGAGATAAAGCTTAATAGACCCTGAGGCGCGCGGTACAGAGAGAAGACACTCCCAAAAGCTGAAACTTTGGGTTTCAAATCAAAGCCCTAGCTCAAATCCGTCCCAAAAACAAGTCCAAGCCTTCAATCAGTCCAAAATCCAACCCAAAATGGCCTCTAAAAGCAGGTATGTGAAGGGGTGGCAAGCTATGGAGGAGAAAATGTGAGAAATGAATCGCTAGGGGGCTTTTTAAATTCTCAGCCCCGACGAACCGATCGACCGGCTCCTCAACCAGTCAACCACCTGGTCAACGGTCAACGTTCATGGTCAACAATCAATTTTTCCAAATTTTGTTACATTTTCTTGTCTCGTGATCCTCCCCCTGCCCTTTTTAGCTGAAATCCCCAATTCTTGATGTCCAATGCCACGAGAATTTTGATTTTTGGTCAAAATTTGACCTCTTTCCTAGGATTATTTCTACATGATGCATATGATATGAATTTCACGCAATCATAAGATATATCCAAGAGTAATATCAAAAAGAATTCATCAAGCAATCATTTGATCATAAAGAAATCACCCCTAGTTGTCTTCTAATATCAACAAATTGCTCTTCACTTAGGGGTTTTGTAAAAATGTCGGCAAGTTAATCTTTTGTGCTTACAAATTCAAGTGTAATGTCACCCTTTTGTGCATGGTCTCTAAGAAAATGATGTCTTATATCTATATGCTTAGTCCTGGAGTGTTGTACCGGATTTTTTGAAATGTTTATGGCACTAGTGTTATCACATTTTATAGGAACATGCTAAAAAATCAAATTGAAATCACTAAGTGTTTGTTTCATCCAAAGGATTTGTGCAAAACACAAATCGGCTGCTATGTATTCGGCTTTCGCCGTAGACAAAGCTACCGAATTTTGCTTCTTACTATGCCATGAAACAAGTGAGTGTCCTAGGAAATGATAAGTGCCACTAGTGCTTTTCCTTTCAACTTTACAACCGGCAAAGTCGGCATCCGAGTATCCAATTAATTCAAAGTTATCACCCTTAGGATACCATAGGCCTATGTCCATAGTCCCTTTTAAATATATAAGAATTCGTTTTACAGCACTTAAATGAGATTCCTTAGGACAAGATTGAAATCTAGCACATAAGCATACACTATACATGATATCGGGTCTACTAGCGGTCAAATATAGCAAAGAACCTATCATGCCTCTATACATAGTTGAGTTGACGGGCTTACCTTTCTCATCCATGTCAAGCTTGATGGATGAACTCATTGGAGTGTTCATTGTTTTGGCTTCCTCCATATTGAACCTTTTGAGGAGATCTCTTATATACTTTGCTTGATTGATGAAGGTTCCTTTCTTTAGTTGCTTGATTTGAAGTCCAAGGAAGAAGTTGAGTTCTCCCATCATGCTCATTTCGAACTCACTATGCATGCATTTAGAGAATTCTTCACAAAGAGAGACATTAGTAGCTACAAAAATGATATTATCAACGTATATTTGTACTAAGAGCATGTCATTTTCTTTGGTTTTTATGAAAAGAGTTGTGTCAATTTTTCCCATTTTAAAACCCTTTTTCAAAAGAAATTTACTCAATTTTTCATACCATGCTCTAGGTGCTTGTTTTAAACCATAAAGTGCCTTTTTAAGTCTAAAAACATGATTAGGAAAGTTAAAACTTTGAAAACCGTGTGGTTGTTCAACATATACCTCTTCATTTATAAAACCATTTAAGAAGGCACTTTTCACATCCATTTGATATAAAACAAAGTCTTTAAAACATGCAAAGGCAAGTAGCATCCTAATGGCTTCCAATCTAGCTACGGGAGCAAAGGTTTCTTCATAATCTATCCCTTCTTCTTGATTAAAACCTTGGGCTACCAATCTTGCTTTGTTCCTTATAATAATGTCATTTTCATCCATTTTTTTTCTAAAGACCCATCTAGTTCCAATAACACTTTGATTTTAAGGTCTTGGCACTAATTCCCATACTTCACTTCTTTCAAATTGGTTTAACTCTTCTTGCATGGCAATCATCCAATTTTCATCAACTAGAGCATCTTTTATATTTTTAGGTTCAATTTGAGAGATAAAAGCAAGATTATTGCAAATATTTCTAAGGGATGATCTAGTTCTTACCCACTAGATGGATTACCTATAATTTGATCTCGTGGGTGGTTGATGACAAACTTCCAATCTTTAAGGAGATTTTGACTTGATTCACCTTGCACTTGTTGAGGAGGAGGTAGTGCCAAAGATGATTCTTCTTTCTTGGGATCGTCTACAACTTCTTCTTTTTGCCTTCTATCTTCAATTTGTAATTTTCCCATGGAGGTCTCCAAGCCTAAATCATCATCAAAGCTCTCTTTCTTGGAGAGAATTGTTAGATTCATAAAAAATAACATGGATGGAGTCCTCAACAACCATGGTTCTTTTGTTAAAAACTCTAAAGGTTTTACTTGAAGTTGAGTAACCAAGAAAAATTCCAACATTCGATTTTGCATCAAATTTTCCAAGATTGTCTTTGGTGTTTAATATAAAGCATTTGCACCTAAAGACTTTAAAATAGCTAATGTTGGGTTTCTTGTTTTTCCAAAGCTCATAGGGAGTTTTCTTAATAATAGGCCTTAATAAAATTCTATTTAAAACATAACAAGAAGTGTTAACCGCTTCGGCCTAAAAGTATTTTGGTAAATTGTTTTCATTTAGCATGGTTCTAGCCATTTCTTGAAGAGTTCTATTTTTCCTTTCAACTACCCCATTTTGTTGAGGAGTTCTAGGAGCCGAAAAGTTGTGGTTAATAACATGCTCATTGCAATAGTCTTCAAAATCAATATTTTCAAATTCTCTCACATGATCACTTCTTATACAAGTAATTGTAAAACCTTTTTCATTTTGAACTTTGTTACAAAACTTTGAAAACTCATAAAAGGCTTCATTCTTTTGACTTAAAAATAAGACCCAAGTGTATTTAGAGAAGTCATCTACAATAACAAAATCATAGGATTTTCCTCCAAGGCTTGGTGTCCTAGAGGGACCAAATAAATCCATATGCAACAATTCAAGAGGCCTAGTTTTTGAAATGAAATTTTTGTTTTTAAAAGAGTTTTTTATTTGCTTTCCCATTTGACAAGCTTCACAAACTTTGTCTTTTTGAAAATTTATTTTGGGAAGGCCTCTAACAAGTTCATCTTTGTTGAGTTGGGAAATGAGGTCCATGTTAGCATATCCCAACCTCCTATGCCACAACCAACTTTGATCATGCATGCTTGAAAAGCATCTATCATGGCCATCATATTTTGAAATATTTATTGCATAAACATTATCACATCTATGGCCCATGAAGATGGTTTATCATTTTGAATATCTTTGATGATGCAATGAGATGCTTCAAAAATCACTTTAAAACCTTTGTCACAAAGTTGACTTATGCTCAAAAGATTATGTTGTAAACCATCAACTAATAAAACACTTTCAATAAGAGAGGATGTGCCATTACCAATGTTGCCTTAACCAATGATCCTTCCTCTTGAATTGTTTCCAAAGGTAACATATCCTCCATTTCTCTTTGTAAGGAAAGCAAACTTGGATTCATTCCCGGTCATGTGTCTTGAGCATCCACTATCCAAGAACTACTTATCCTTCTTTGATCCCTACAAAATAAAATTTAAGTTGATTTAGGTACTCATATCTTTTTGGGTCCTTGAGGGTTAGTGACCTTGGATTTCTCAACCCAAACCTTTTTAGCTTTAGCATTGGAAGTCTTTTGAGTACCATTTCTTAAGGGACATGTACTACTAATGTCCCCTCCTCTTCCACAAAAGTTGTAAGTGGTGGAAGGACTTGCACTTGCGGATTATTTTACAAAGTAGTTTTTAAAATACTTCTGATTTTTTGATGATTTGAATCCTAACCCTTGTTTGTCAAAGACACATTTTTGGCTAGCTAAGATCATTTCAAAAGATTTTTGTCCACAAGAGAAAATTGAAAGAGAAGAGGTTAACCATTCATTTTTCTTTTTCAAAATCTCATTTTCACTTCTCAAAATCTCATTTTCTTTTTCAAGATGAGTTTTAGATATTTCAACAATTGAAAATTTTTCTTTCACTTCTTCAAGTTCCTTTTCAAGTTCTTGAATTTTATTTTTAAGAGAATTATTTTTCAAACTAAGTTTTTCAAAATCCTCATATAATTCTTCAAAAACATCATGCATATCTTCATCACTAAAGTTAGAGTTTACCTCATCTAGATCATCTATTTCCATGAAGCACATGTTTGCCACTTCCTTCTCATTTTCTTCTTCGGAGGATTCTTCACTTTCACTCCAAGTGGCCATCATTGCCTTCTTCATTCTTCTCTTGGCTTCACTCTTGTAGAGAGGACAATCATATTTGATGTGTCCCGGTTTTTTGCACTTGAAGCATGTCAAGTCTCTTTTCTCTTCCCATTTCTCCTTGTCACCATGGGATGAAGATTCCTTTTTAGAAGGATCCCTTCTAGAAGTGAATTTCCTTCCTTTAAACCTTTCACCTCTCATGTATTTGTTGAGCTTTCTTGTGATGAGGGCTAGATCATCATCTTCATCACTTGACTTTTCTTCTTCAACATCTTCTTCTTCCTTGGTTATAGCTTTGAGGGCTATGCTCTTCTTCTTTTTGTCTTCACCCTCTTATAGTTTCTTTGTCAAATTGATCTCATATGTCATTAATGACCCTATGAGCTCTTCCATAGGTAGCTTAGTCAAGTCTTTTGCTTCTTGAATTGCGGTGACCTTGGTATGCCATTTTGATGGGAGAGACCTCAATATCTTCATCACCTTCTCGGATTCCTTGTAGGTTTTTCCCAAAGCTTCAAGACCATTGACAATGTCGATGAACCTAGTAATCATCTCAACAATGGTCTCAGTTTGTTTCATTGAAAAAAATTCATAGTTATGAACAAGTAAATTGATTTTTGACTCTTTCACTTGATTAGTTCCTTTATGAGTTATTTCAAGCAACCTCCAAATTTCTTTAGCCGATTTGCATCGGCATATTCTATTATATTCATTTCTATCCATAACACATTGCAAAGTAAAAACGGCTTTAGCATTTAATTGAAAGTTTCTTCTATCAAGCTCATTCCATTCTTGCTTGAGTTTTGGAACCAAAACTCCATCCACTAGTTTAGTGGGAAAAGTTGGGTCATCTTCAATGACATCCCATACATCTAAATAGTAGATTGCAAATACCAAGTCATTCTAGTTTTCCAATAGGCATAGTCGGTTCCTGTAAAGAATGGAGCTCTATGTTTTGAAAAAATTTCAGGTTGGGATGAGCTTGATGGAATAGCCATTTCCTCTTAGATGATTAAGTCTTAAAAAAGAGGTCTAGCTCTTATACCAATTGAGAAAACAAATGTTATGCTTAGTTAGAAAAACACCCAAAAGGGGGGGTGAATTGGGTTTTTAAAATCTTTTCAATCACAACAAATTCAAACACAATATAAGCAAAGTAAAGAGATAGAGTTTAGAGAATTCAAACTCGGGTTTATAGTGGTTCGGCACTTCCTTGCCTACGTCCACTCTCCTCAACCTCCTAACCGAGTGAGGGTTCCACTAACTTAAAGCTTCAACCAAGCTTTTAATCTTCTTACACTTGGATTCCAGCTCCAATGGGCTCTTACACAACCCCTTCAAGATTCAACCATCTTGAAGGCTTTAACACTCAGATTGTTACAAGATATAATCACTCAACCTAGCTTAAGGATGGCTTAAATACAAGACAAAGCCAGGATGACATACAAGAGTGCACTAAAGGATATGCAAGTGGAGATTTTAATGCACTATGAAGGAAATGAGAGCTTTTAGATCAAGAACAGGTAGGTAGGCTTTGAATGCAAGTGTTCTCTTTTCAATAAATGAAGTGGAGCTCTCAATTTATAGGTTTCTAAGCTCGGGAGTCAAAAACAGCAAAAGGTAACCTCGTTCGATCGAGCTAGGGGTCGACTGGTTCACTAGCCGTTGGAGCATTTAATGCATGACAGGTTACCGTTGCCTCAACCGGACCTCGACCGGTAAGCGAAACACCTCGACTAGGAAGAGAATGCTACTGGGAGAGAGAGAAGGTTTTTTACCTTCCTCGACCGATCCTTGATCGAACAACCACAACCGGTCGACCGGTTCCTCAACCGGTTGGGCATAGCCTTGACTGATTGAGCCTTTTTGGCCCCGAAAACCTTTTTTTTTTATTCCTTTCTTTACTAACACTTAGGCAAGGTCTTTAGGTAAATTATTAATCCAATTATAAAACATTTTGGCTAAGGTACATTAGTTAAAAACTCAGGTTTTAATGCAATTGACGTTTTAAAGAATAAACCGAGTTTTCAAAGATGCATGAAACGTGTGAAAATCCTAAGTGCACTCATGCATTCATCTTACATTAGTTTCCTATGATCACAAGTCTTCCAAGCGTCTCGATCTTTTATCCATTTGGTCATTTGATGAATTTTCGAGTTTATACCTGAGATTCTTAAACACTTAACCATGGTTTGTTATCATCAAAACCCGACTAGGAGAACCCTTGGGCTAACAATTACCTTGTTAGATTACGAACACCAGTTCATGGAGATTCTGCATGTAGTGGATAGTAAGTCATGGACTCAAACTTCATCTTGTTGTTAATTTACATAAGGTATTGGAGTGCAGTTGATTTTCTTTAGTGGAATGTTGAATTAACTTCAAAGTTGATTCTAAGAAAGCCAATACTCCTATGAGTCCCAATGGTCCCTGCTCTAAGTTCATATACCATGATGACACAATTTTTTATGGTTGGACCGGTTCTAAGTTCACTCTTATGCATAAATGCATTTTCGTAATTATGCAAAGTTACACAGGGGATTGTGAACAAGTTCTTTGAAATAATATAATTGATTAAATAAATGGTCTTATGTGACTAATTAATCAATTAGGACTAATTAAGACCCACTTTCAACTAGATTAAGTGACCTAAGCCTTGGTGGGCTTAAGTCACTAAAGCCCAATAAAGGAACCTTATAAATACCCCCTTAAGGGTTAGGGTTTGCATCACTTTTTGAGAGATATTTGTCTTGCACCTTCAGAAAGAGAAAAAGAGTGAGCCTAGGAATCCTCCTTTCCAAAGCCCACACTTTAAAGTGTCTATATTATGGTTTAAGTCATTGGACGAAAGATCTTGGGTGTATGAGACCTCTAGACTGCCCAGCTTTCATCATCAACAAGTGGAATTAATTTGGGATCATCCAAATCAAAGGAAAATTTTCTAATGTTTTTATTCTTGATCTTAGAATGTTAAAAATATGTTTTTTTTTGCTTCCGTTGCATAAGATTTAGAGGCCTAGGGTAGTTTTACATGCACCTATACGATCAAAGGTAAGGGAATAGAGAGATTCATGGTTTCCAGCAGATGGAGAGCAAGAAAGAAAGAACATTCAAAGTATGTAGATTAAAATAATCAAATAAAAAAATATGAAAGGAAGCATATCTCAATGATGCCCAAAGTAAGGGCAACACGCTTACATAAGGAAAGGAGGGTTAGTTCACAAGCAAGATAAGAGGTTTGGTATCAAAACAAAGGCCTCCCAATATATATAAAAATAAAATTAATAAAGCAAATATGGTTAATCTAAGAGCAAACTAAGCTATAATATACACTAATCATGCGTATGGAGTCAAAATAGGACTATAAGTATGCAATTACAAAACAAATCCAAATAACATAACAAAAAGAAGATCATGCTATAGGGAAACACTCATACAATATGTACAACATGTATATAATACAAATCAAGGGTCTAAGAAGGTCAAAAGTATACAAAATGGGGAATTAGCAAGTTTATTCACATGATACAAAAACAAGATAGAACTGAAGTCCTTACAAAATAAATTCAAATAAAATAGTTAGAGATGAGATAAAATTAAAAAAAATTAAAAAAATAAATAAATTGTACAACATATTCAAAGTGTCTAGAGTACAATCCAAAAGCCCAAAGTGCCTAAACAAGCACAAACTATCCTAAATTTGAACATACATATCATTGCTCAATAACATGACAAAACAACAATTAGTCATGCAAAGATTAAATTATTTGACAAGCATAGAGGTAAGATAAAATTACCCAAAAAATAAACAATAAAATTCTACAACATATTTAAAGTGTCTGGAACACATGAAAATTTTGTAAGGGGCCTAAACATGCACCCACTATCCTAGATTTCAAAGAACATCTCACAACTCCATATTCAGGCTAACACAACAACACACAAAAAGATGGAATTAATTCTCAATCTTGGAAAATGATTTTTGAATGAAACCAAAGATGAAAACCTTATTTAAGAAGTCTATAATACAATAAAAATAAAAACCCACAAGCTATGTGTAGACCCCTCTTTTGGTCTCGTTTCTTTTTTCCCCCTACATATGTTATGTTTGTTTTAGCCATTAAGAATTTTTCCCGCCACTTTGGAAACACCCAGAAGAGGTGTTGGTGCCTTGAAAGAGTGGGGGGATCGGGCTTCTTGGAGGAGCAGCTGCATGGAGCACGTGGAGAGGGGCAGTTGATTGTAGCCATGCTGGTTGGCTGCATGGTGACACCATCCTCCGAGGACGCACAATGGAACAGGTGCTGATTTTCCGCGGAGCAGAGGGGAACCAGAAGGAGATATTTTTATCTGGGAGGAAGGGTGAGCAAGGGGGGAATGGTTTTCTGGGATAGGAGATAACGCACAGAACAATCACGTTGGGGGGGGAGTAGATACAGGTATTTGTTTCTATAAGCTTTCGGTTTTTCCATGTTCATGCCATTTCCATTAAGTTTTCCTGAGTATCATGTGATTCTGCTTTGGATGTTTGGATATGTTCATTGAAATCTCTCGTTTGTTTAACATCGAATTCAAGTTCGCTTTTACCACTCGTATTTGATTTCTAGCCCGTTGTGTGCCCTCTGTTTTGTTATTTTGTATGAAAGATCGGCATGCACGTCCTGATTTTTGTTTTAAAACTCACCTAAAATCTACTAAGACCCACTCTTATGTCTGAGTTCATGGATGGAGTACGCAAAGCGAGGTCCATAGGGGTTCATCTTCCTTTCTAACCACCGAGGTTGAGGACAAATTGAGTTTCTGTTGAAAATTTAAAGCCCGAGATTAGCGAATTTGGTGGGTTTTACGCGCGTTTCTAAGCAACAGCTTCTGGTGGTTGCTTTTAAGTTGGGATTTGATGCTATTACAGTGGATTGGATCTCACTTTCACTTCAAAGACCATGTCTCATATCCATGCGATATACCCATCTTCTCGCCACCTTTTCTCTCTCCTCACCACCCTTCATACCCACATTCATGCTCACCATCATTGGAATAAGCCACCCTGCTCGTCCCATCAACCCGTAGTCGTTTCCACCCATACATGGCCATATCAAACCCGTGTCGTGCCCGCTATCTCAACACCTTACCCGGCATACCCATCACCCCACTGCCTCTCCACACCTCATACCCATTAAAACACATTTCCTTACTACATTTCAAATACCAGTCTTATCAACCATCCTTTAAGCCTACTCACCACTACACCTCAAGCGTAATTCCATGACTATCACCCATCCCCCACCACCGTAACGGCGCCTGCATTTTCGGTTCCTCTTTTTTATGTCGGTCGAATCCTTTGAAGGGAAGTCGGGACTGTGCCATCGTGGCTCTTGGTCGGGTTTCCCGCTGGCATCCGTGCCCAAGGTGGAGTCGCTCAGATAAGTGACCTAAGCCTCATCAAGGAAATCAAGCGTGCGACATCTATTCCGACGATGTCCGAGGATGGTAATGGTCATTTCGCGGAGACTAGTTTGAAGTGATGCAAGCTGGAAGCTCTACCTCAGGCCAAAAATGAAAAGATGAAGTTATGGATGCAGCCTAGAGGGTGCTACGATTTATACCGTACCTTCCTGATAAGTAACCTGACCCTCGAGCCCGATCTGATTTTTCACAGACCACCTTTTCCAAAATAAGGAGTCACGCTTAGGGTTTTCTTTCTTATTTTGTTTACCCTTTTAAAAATAAAACAAAAATAAGTGGCGACTCCAAATCATTTTCTTAATCAATAAAATCATTTTTCGAATAAAAAGTGAGCTCGCCATCGAGTGGGAAACGCATGAGCCAAAGTACGGGGTCCACACTATGACTGATTTGAAAAAATATTTTAGGGATAAAAAACAAGGCAGAATCTGGACACTTGAAAAAACCAATTTATTCATCAAGCTTGGAGAATTCAACAAAATAAAAATTCTTTGATACATTTAAGAAGTCCAAAACATCATCTAAGCCTAAAAAAATTTAGAAAAACATTTCAAGGGTAAAAAACAAGTCAACGAGTGAGTGAATTATGACAATCTAAGAATGTGGGCTTTGTTATTGCCCAAATTAATTTCCATGGACTAATTTGCATTCTCAACCCTTTAATGATCATGAAAGGAAGCTTATGAAGGTTGGAGATAATCTCATTAAATTAAGATTTGTGAAATTTCTCCATGTTTCTAAAATCAAGAAAATCTAAAAATCATAGCTTTGAAAAGTGAGTGATGTAGGCTAAAGGTAAGAGCCATTGACCAATCCACATGACACTCAATCCTTCTCAACTCTCAAATGAGTATGAAATTGAGTTTAAAAGAGGCATAGAGGGCCAAATTAGCACTTGAGTTTAGAAAAAAAAAAAGTTTTGAATATACAAAGAAACACCTATAAACAAGGATGTTCCTATGTGAAATCATGCAAATGTATCAATAATATGATAATCATTAATGACCACAAAATGACCATGATCTCAAACCCCAAATGACCATAAAGAGAGGTTCAAAAGGGCTAAGTATGGTTCTCTAAAACTCAGTTTGAAAAAAACTTTTCAAAAACCACAAAAATCATGAGAGAAACCATCAATTCTATCAAGCATAAAGATAAGATCAAGGCCTATGATGAGAGACTTGATCCTTGGCCACAAAAAAAAAAGGTTATTAAATGTACTTGAAATCTCAACCAAAGAGGATTTGAAAATAGATTTTGCAATCATATTTGAAAAATAAAAAATCAAAAATCAAAAGGGCTAAAAGAGACCTCAAAAGGGATTTTCTATAGAAAATCACTTTGACAAATAAATAAATACTTGTGGCTCTCAAAATTTATTCCAAAATCAATCAAAAAGGCTTTCAAAAATCCATAAAGTGTAACAAAAAAATTGAAATCCCCAAAAGAGAAAAAAAAGATATCAAGGATTTAGTATCCATATAAGCCTCATTTTATGATTTGATCAATGGGCCTCAAAAAGAGTAAAATTTTCCAAAATAGAATAAAAACCAAATGAAAAGAAACTTCAAATGATTAAGAATAAAACTAATAGAATAATCATCATATCAAATAGTCAACATGAATCAAATGAAGAAAAGAGGAAGAAATTTCATATATGAAGAATAGAATAACCAACAATAAAATGTGTGGCCTCTAATGTCCACACCTAACAAATATATATCCTCAAAGAATCAAAAGAGAAGAAGAAGAGAATATAAATGAAAATAAATCATACTTACAAAGTTTCTCCTCACAAGTGACAAAACTTGTTCTTCAAGTAAGCTTCCAAGCAAGAATCTTTCTAAGAATGCTCTTCTTTCTCCTCTCTTGATTTTGGTAGAGTATCCCATCTCCAAAACACTAAGAAAAATCCTTCCACATCGAGCTCCTAAGGCCTCTTTTTATAATGGTAGAGATTTTAACACTTTTCCTCATCTCATATAAAGCTCAAAGACATCTACAATCCTCTTAAACTAAACCCAAACCCAAAGAGACATTAACCTAGGGTTAAAGGTCACAAAACCCTCTTAAACCAGCCCTAGGAACCCCAAAAAAAAATGGAAGGGGGAGAGGGGGATGAGCTTCAAAATGAGGCAAAATGGAAAAAACTCAACTCAATCGATTAAACTTTAAAAGTCGGTACCGCTAGCACTTTAAAAGCCTACCAAAAGAAGCTCCAACCATGCCAAAAATTTAGGGAAATCTAAGATGCCACAAAAGTCACACAATGGATCCAAAAACCCCTCCATAAGGTTTTCAAAAGTGGCTCAAAAATCAATGCCAAAGTTGAATAATAAGCAGACCACCAAGGAGTGTGAAGAACAAAAAAGCCAAAGATGATCCTATGTGCATACTTTGCAAGGGAATGAAGCAAGGGACACCAAATATGATCAAAATCGTGTGCTACGAAGACAAAATAGAGAGTCAACACATATATTCCTTATGAATTGGATTACTATTGATCAAGGCATGTGGCAACATATATTCTTAAGATAAACACCATGATATCTCATATGTTTGAGACAATGTGTCCCCTTAGGTAATTTTAAGGACATGTGATCATGAAAACTATAACCACAGTAATTCCTTAAATGGAATTTGACATATGCCCTTGGAGAGCTAGAGCATATTAATTAATCACATAATAATAGATTTGAGACTAAAGGATTATGTAGGTAATCTTAAAAAGTTAATAGTATTCATCTTGTTATATTACAAACACCAGCTCATAGAGAGCTTGCATGTAGTCAACTTTGGAATGTAGTTAACTCTCTATAGTAGAATGTTGAGTCAACTTTAAAATTAGACTATAAGAGAGTTAGTACTTTCGTATAAGTCCTAATGGTCCCCACTCGAGCTCATATTCCTTGGTGCCACATTATTTGAGAGATAGTTTGGTTATTTATTCACGTGTGCATAATGATGTTTTAGTAAATACATAAGATTACATAAGAGTTTATGAATAATTTTTTTGAATTAGGCTAATTAATTAATTGGAACCTATTAGAGCTAATTATTTAATTATGACTTAGTAGACTAGATTAAGCGACCCAAACCTGATAGGCTCAAGTCACTTAAGCCCATAAGGCCTATATAAACTCTCTACAAGGTTTAGGGCTTGCAAGCTTTTGTCATTCAGTTTTCTAGAGAAAGGAACCCTAATCTCCATCCCCACGAAGAGGAGGATTCCATTATTCTCACGTATCACAATCTAGGGAAGAGAGTCATCAAGGGGAAGATTGGGAGGCATTTGAGATCTACACTAACTCTTCACCATTTAGAATTGATTTGGGAACATCCATATCAAAAGTAAAGTTTTTTAAGGACCTAGATTTAAGGTTCAAATTTTTTCATGCTTCCATTGTATAAATCTAGAGATCCCCTAGGACAATCTTGCATGCACCCCAATGATCCAAGATTTGGAATGTAGTAATCCAAAAATTCCAACAAATCTGTGTATTTAATTCTTCATAGCTAGTGAATTGTAACTTTATAATTTCTATTGTGTATGTGTTGCTATTAAATTTCTTGATATATTAATTAAAATGTCTAATTGATTAAATAATTCTTTAAAAAAGAAAAAAATAGAACACCTAGTCTAATAGAATCAAAGACTACCTTTGGGCTGATTGTTAGGTTTGGAGGCAACTTGTGATAGAGCAATAATTCATTGAGAAGTTTCTCGGGATCTTCCTCAAGCATTGCATACTAGTTGAGTTGCTTAAAGAGCTTGTCCATGGTTTGGGAATTTTAGAAAAGTGGTTTCAGGTACTATGGTTTCCTTGAAAACTTGCATCAAATAGTGGAATCAATCTCAGGTACCATTGGGCATGTTTGAATTTGGGGATGGCAAAGTGTGTGTTATGGTGCTTCACGCTGCAAGATGTACCAAGGGAGTGGACGCCATGTTGTCTAAAATCCTCATGGCAGAATCAAACTCAGCCAGAGTCCTGAACATAGGATCTTAGTAGAAGGGGTGCATAAGTCGAAGATAATGTTCTCCAATAGCCCAGCCGCATGTGCTAGATATCTGAGACTGCTCATGCTGAGGCCTGGATCAGGGACATGGGACATAAGTAGGCCAAGCTTGCTAGATATCTCAGACTGCTTATACGGTGGCCTGGATCAGGGACATGGTACATATGGAGGCCAAGCTTGGGGTGGGGGAGGACACAAACAGCTACGCATTATATGTTGGGGTTCACACAACTGATTCTGTACAAGGGTGTACTAGAATGTAGGATTAGCAATTGTGGCACCAACTTGTTCATTTTGTCGTCCAAGTTGCTATGTGGCCTTAAGGAGCATGTTCAGACCATTGTGCCTCCATTTGAGCTTTGGGCTTCAGGGGTACTAAATGATGACAACACAAATGGCTTAAATGTCCACTTGTTGGTGCAACGTATAGCTTGGTATACTAGAATGAAGGTGACCAAAGTTGCCCTTAGTGCACCGTCTCCAATGGTTAATTCAGTGAAGCAAAGAGAGAAGCCATGTTCTCACCCCACCCTTGAATGTACACGTGTGACGTCAATAAAGGACCCAGCCTTGATGAAAGGTCACGCCAAAGGCATTGGTAAACAAGAGTTTGGAGTGTACTCTCATTTTTCACTCGAATGCAAATAATTCAGCCGTGCTGCTTATGACCACTGGCTTACAAGCCAGGTTTACTAACTTTAGCCTCTTGTCGGGTCTCGGCTTGAATATTAATGAGGCGGTCCGCTCTGGTTCTTCATGCTGCGAGTTGCGAGCTGCGAGCTGCTTGATAGGAACTCCTGTGGAGACCAGCTTTGGAGAACACAGCAGACACCTTCAACTCACGTCAAATATAGTTCATCACAATGCTCTTGAATCTGTTACCAGGCTTATTTTGTAAATATTAGCACAAACAAAAGTGGCAACAGAAACCCAACAAAATTTAAGCCCCAAACGTTAGTAACAAACTTTCCCCAGAAGAAGAAAAGAGGAATAAGGAAAAGAAGAAAAATAAAAATAAAAATAACTACTTGCATGGTCAAAGCTACAAAATTTACAAAGCCTGAAGCCGTCAAACCAGGCTTTGTTTGCATTTACACGGAAGCCCTCTTCTCAAGCTTTTAGCCTCTCACATAAATCTTCCTATTTCACTGATAAGAATTCTGATTTTCTTTTACCAGTAAGTATATTCAAGAATCAAGGGCATTTTTCCCAGAATATGTCAAACTATCGGTTGAAAGATGACTTGGAATCCTACACCTGTCAAGCAAAATCCATCATGTGGTTCAATCAGAGATTACTGGCGTTCTCTTTTCTAGCAAAGATTCCAGGAAGGCCGAACACAATTTTGTGATGGGTGGAAGATTATGTGATGATCCACAAAATATGGTCTCCCAGGGCTTTTCAGATGGCAAAAGTGGTGCCAATTCAGTCTGATTTCTCTTCGCATCAAACTCTGGTAATGCCCCATAGATTGATGCATACCCAAATTTCCCTGCTAAAAGGAAAGGAAAACAATCATACAATAAAGATTAGAGAATGCATGAAATGTTGGTTCTAGCTTTCAAATAGTAAAAAATGTAACTCAAAATAAACTAGGGATGCAGCTTAGACGCATTGGCCTAACTCAACCCAACATTTAAGGAAGTTTGGGTAATCATTTTTAATCCTTAGATTGAGTTTTGATTAAATTTTTTCAACTCGAACTTAATTTGGGTTGTGAACTCGAAGCAAGATTTGATCAACCCGAGACTTACCTAAACCTGATTGAATATTTTTATGATATTTATAATATATATTATCCTATATAATAATATTCATTTTCTTTTTAGTTTTTTAAGAAAAAGTACCAAACTATAATTATAGTGTACTTTTTCTATTTTTTTTAGAAAGATATATAAATTTATTTTTTGTTTTTTGTTACTATCTTAAAATTCTGCTCCATATTTCTATTTACTATTTAAATTTTAGTATAAATATATAGAAAAAAGTTTTTAAAAAACATTATGAATGAATTTTAAATCATATAACCCATTCAACCCGACTAACCCGAGCTTAGAAAATGAGGTTGGGTCGGACTTGGGTTGAATACCTCGAGTTAGAGATCAGGTTGAATTAGGCTCAGGTTGCTTATTTCTTCATCGGATTGGGCTATCAGATTAGAGAACAATCTGCCTAAGTTACAGTCCTAGAATAAACACATTCCTCTGTCATATGCATACTTGCATTTTCTGGTTACCACTCTTAACAAAATGAATGACTCCACATTAATATAATACAAGGAGATTGACTTCTACATTTTCTTTACCATTTCAATCTCTAGGATTCTATTGGATTACAATTACCCATACCTTCAGTTTTCATTAACTATTTCATCTCAGTTTATGGTTTAATCCAACAAGGGCAATGGAGCAACAAAATAATGCAGTTAAGAAGGCCTGATTTTGAGAAATAATAATTAAAAAAAAAAGTAATACAAGAACGAAAACTTTACCAGTTTCATCCTCAATACCAACAGGTTTCTCTCGAACCACCATGCTGGGCTCATGTGCTTCTAGGTTGTATGGGTTAAAGAGAACGTACTCATGGTTGCCATTTATATATGCAAGCAATGCTGGAGGCAGTTTTCCATCCGAAACATTCCCTTTGAAGGAAGCTGAATTTACATGAATAAAGGCAAGTCCCCCTCCCTTGGCCTATTATATCACAAGCATAAAGACAGCCTTAATGTATTAATATCAACTTATTCAAATTTTCTACTGTTCAAAATGCAAGGAAACATGCAGAAGCTTAATGCTGCAACTGCCTGTATGGTAGGCCACCAAGATGATAATCTAAGGGCATTCACTAAATAGGAGATGAAGTCCATGCATACAACAAACACAATTATAGCATCTATTACAGGTTTCTGTGGAATGGGAGAAAGACACCAAACAAGGTTTGGAAGATTGGCTACACATAATAAAAGAATTAAAAAGGGCAAGAAACTCAAAGTGAGATGAACCTGAAAATGCACCTAAACAGAAAAGACAATAGAATTTCTCTCATGAAATAAGTCAAGACATTCCCAAATATTGTGTAACAAAGTTATAGTCTGAGAATCCCCTTTTGTTCAACTCCATAGACTACAAATATACATATAGTAAGATTTTTTATTAAGTTGAGGACCTGAAACCATATGGTGGTGCATTTTGAGGGCTAGAAACAAGGAAATAGCATACAGAAAACCTAATTTTTGCAGATGAGAAGTGTTGAAAAAACCAAGGCCCAACCACAAAAGTAGCTCACACTTCATGAAGGGCCTCAAGCTTGGCTTTGGGCCACATAGATAGGCTCACCCACAACTTTAAGGAGTCCGGGCCAGACTGGTTTTTGGGCCTCCAGCAATCCTGCTGTAATGGAGTTCCTTAAGGATTTAATATAACAAAATAATATCCGCCACTGCAAGGCCACAAGCTTTATCAATCACCAAACCTAGAATCCATATCTTCAATTAGTCCTGCACCTCTAAGTACCTAGCAAAAGGATATTTATTCATCTAACCCAGACCAGAAATAGTTCACCAACTTAAGTGCTTGGCATTACTTCTGTACAAATCCCTAAGACAAACATTTCACACATCAATAGAACTACCATGCACCTGAGTAACACCAAGGTTTTAAAAAATGATGCACACTTAAAGGCTACAAAACGAAATGTTTCCTTATCGAAGTAGGATAAAAAACAAACAAATAAATAAATAAGCAGTTCCCAAGTAAATGACCTTGGACTCAAAAGAATACCTTCTTTACAAACCAGGTAGTGACAGGAATAGGTTCTCCCACATTGAATAATAAAATCGCCCCATCTCTTCCATCTATCTTAGTTTCAGTCAACTCAGTGTGCTTGGATGATCGAGGAAGAAGGGTGAGAACAGCAAAATAAGAACCATCCATCACACAGGCTACAGCTGCCCAAAATATAAAACAAATGTTTCAGATGCCTGAAAGAAAGTTGAACTTTAAGGAAGCTAATGGCTCTGATATAAACATTCATAAGAGGAAACTGCAACTTAATCAGCCAACAATAGGGTAGGCTGCTTAATGATTTTAATACATCAACTCTGGTAATATGAGAGTTCAATAACCAGAACTTGTCAAAATCAAAATCCTCATTTAAATGTTAAAATATTGTCATAGAGAGACAATGATCAGGCTTCTTGCAAAGAGACACTCATGAAACCATTTGACATGCATATCTTGCAGAGGGATACATTATCATCACTTGTCATTATCATTAACATTACTTCTTCCTCTACTTATTGCGGAGAGACACCTTATTTCCATTTTTAAAGATAAGAATAGGACATCCAAACAAAAAATTTATTCTTTTAATTATATCTCGGCTTCACTGTCAAACTTTAGAAGCTTTACATTACAGTATAGGACTCCTTTAAACTATCGTATAATTAAAACAACTCTAATGCCAACAAACTTTTTCTGAATGGGCACATAAAAAATTAATAAGCAAAGTATCCACCAAAAAAGGGGTGGAAACAGTACACGAAGCATACAAGAAATGCCGAGGCCAACAAATGAGAAGGAAAACCCTAAGCTGCCGTTTGCATAGACTTCATGTTTTCTATTGTTTAAAAAAACAAGAGAATGATAATAACTCCTATATAAAATGCAAGAACTATTTGAGACTTACCTCAAAAAGATAATGATTTCTAAAAACTCTTTAAAAAATATGAGAAATTAAAAAAAAAATTATTACCTAAAATTTTAAAAGTAATTTTTAAGGACATAAGATAAATCTATACATTTCGTAGAATAGTTGCTCTATTTTATATAGAAATTACTACTATTTTCTATTTTTAAAAATGGAAAATAGGAAGTGTATCCAAACAAGCACTAAGCGAGCCTAAGAGAATCTACAAAATCTAAAATAGATGCTACATTAGCTTCCCCAAGGCATCATCCAACATTTTATAAGATTTACTATTAGACTTTTCTATTAATTGTTAAATATGGATGTACCTTTTATGGATAAACTTGTATTAGTTACATACACCAAGGATGTTTTTTAAATTATTACCAGATCATATGCTGATATGCACATTTAAGAAAACAAAAGAGCTTATTTTTTAGGATCTCATGCACTAGAAACTTTCAAATTTCTAAAATGGCTAAAGTTGATATAGGGAAGATAATATAGGGACAATGATATTTAGAAACCACAAGAGAATTAACTAATGCAGTCAAGCTTCATGGTCATGGGGGTTGACATGGTTTTATTGTGATATTTAACGAAGTTCAGTTTTATTTTTTTCTTTTTCTTTTTTCCTCTAACACTAAACTGTTTCCAATACAATAATAAAAAATAAAAATAAAAACAATAAAACAATAAAAAATGAGTAAGATTTGGCCAACCTTCTGCTTGAAGCTTATATGACCAAGATTCAGACAGTTTCGACAAGCTCCAAAGAGACAGTTGAGATTTTGAACCTCTGGATGCAGACACAAGATACTCTGACTTCCCAATAAATGACAACATCGTGATTGGCTGTAAAAGAATAATCGAATGAGATGCAAAGAGACAAATCCATGAAAAAAAAACACATACTCTAGGAAGGCAGTTCTCCACACTGTATACAACTGTCTGTGAAAGCATCCACTCTCACTCTCTCTGTGACTGTTTGACTGTGTGTGAAGTGAATGAGATACAAAGGGACAAATCCATGAAAACAAAACACATACTCTAGGAAGGCAGTTTTCCACTGTATACTAGTGTCAGTGAAAGCATCCACCTCACTGTGTGTGTGTGTGCACGCGCATGTGAAGCACTGAGATTTGTACTGTTCCAACAGGTTGTTATTCCATGTTTTTTGGCAACTGTATGCCAACATATCTAAACATGGGTAGTCTCAAAAGGAGTTGCTCCACATTTTCCACCTACCATGACAAAAAAATTTCAGAGAAATGGCTGCTAAGAGAGGAGGCAGATGTTGGTTTGCAGTAGAATCAAAGTCTTATGAAATCACGGCGGAGGTGACTGGGGAGAGACCTAAGGGTATCATTGTGGAAAGAAGCAAAGGATATACCTCATGGATCAGATTTGGAAGCATCAGTTTATGTTGCTTATTGGAAGGAGTGGAGGCTTGTTGCAGGGGAGTGTTGATGCTAGGCCATGTTAAAAGTTGGGAAGATGGAGGAAGAAGGTATAAGTTGGAGATCCGTGAAAACAAGGCTGGTAGGTATATTTTATGCTCTGTGGTTGACTTGGAATCAAAGAGATTTTGTTTAGTGTTTCCAGAAGGAAAAAGTGTTTTGGGAGGATGGGTATTGTTGGCCGAAAAACTTCGTTTTCTTGGAGTTGGGTCTCAGGAGGAGTCCAAGGGAACTGCTGCATTTTATGGGACAGGGTGTTCAGATGGGGAATATGTGAGGAAAGCCAAAAAATCCTATGTTGAAGCCGTGAAAACAAGAGGGAAGAAGTTTGGGGAGGCAGTGTGGCTTCAACTAGGGGAGGAAGAAGTGTCAAATGAAAGGAAATTCCTGGGACGATGTCTGGTGGGAAGATGGGGACAATCCTCAATGTTGGACCCAGATATGCAAGCTTTCGAAAGTTGGGGGAGATCTGTGTGGAATACTAAAGGAGGGGTGAAGTTTTCGAGGTTGGGAGGCCCTCTGTTGTTAATAGAGTTTGAGACTAAAGAGGAGGCAGAAAAGGTGTTGTTAAGAGGACATCGGTGGTTTAAGGAATCATTCTTGAGCTTGGAAAGGTGGGACCCAAAGGTGGGGTGTTCTATTAATGGCGAGAGGGATAAGAGTGTCTGGGTGAGAGTTATGGGAATGCCGTTGCATTTTTGGAGTCAGGAGATACTCAGAAAAATCGGTGACTGTTGCGGGGGGTTCCTCGCAGTGGATGAAGACACTGCAAATTTTAAGGAATTAAAATGGGCCAGACTATTAGTGAGATCGGAAGGCTTAGAGTGGCCGAACTCACTGCAAGTGGCAGTCGGGTCGGTCTGTTATTCTCTACAACTATGGTGGGAGGTGAAACCAGGGCTGACGGCAGTGGTTCCGGCGACTAGAAACGAGATGGGCAACGAGCGAGAGGTTAGGGATGAAGGAGAAGGAGATTCACGCGCTGGTTTCAAAAAGGCCAATGTACGGACGCATGGAGAACCTGCAAAAGTGGACGTGCCGTGTGAAAATGATGAAGGGGGATGCAGCAAGGCAGCTGCGTTCTCTGAAGCGCTGTCGGAAAAGGTAGCAGATGGAGTCGGGTCCACAGCCAGCCAGCACATAACGTGGGGGAAGAATACTATTTGCGGGCCTGGGAAATCCCTCGTGTTGGGCCGGCAAATGATGGTGGACTTGGGGCGAAGGCCCAAGGAGAAAGGCCAAGTGACTGAAGGCCAAATAGAATTAATGAAAATGGGCCGGCCCAAGTCTCCATCTTATAAAGACTCTGAGGTGGAGATGGATCGATCCAGAGAAGCTAGGGCTCCCGTCGGGGGATTGGGCGTCAGTGGAGAACTTGAGGGGGAGATGGTAGGAGCTCAGATGGGGTCGCGTTCACCGGCCGTCAATCTTACAGTGTTCACCAACGAAGCCTTGATGGAGGAAGCGTCCAGGTACTCAGACCAATCTTCTTGTTCTCTGTATTCTTTGGGGAAGCGGGATATTTCTCTTTCTTCTACTCCTTCTGGTCGAAATGGGGAAAGTGTAGCCAGGACTGGGGTCATCATTCAGAGCAGTAGCTCTGTTGAAGCTGGGGGTGCAGTTATGGGTCCGTTAAGGATGATATGGGCGGATGGAAGGGAGGCCGAGGTATTGGACAGTGCGGGTAGGGAAGTAGGGGCTTTCGGAGAGAAAACAGAGGGGGATACGAATAGGACCATCCATGAGGATATGGAGGAGAGGGAAGAAGAGGAGGAACCTTGTTGGCAATCTAGTAGTCTGGCTAAGTTTAGCCGCTATATTGGAATGCCGACGGAGGGATTTGAAGGGGAAATTTTGTTTTTACTGAAAAGAATGAAAGAAAGGAAGATTCAGAAAGGACAAATGGACGGCAGAAAAAGCAAAAAATTGAAGTCGTCCAAATTTGAAAGAGAATTGAGGAAATTGGAATGGACAGTGAACTATATTGGAGAAGGAGGAGGAGAAGAAGGGGTAAACACGTGCAGGTCTAAATGAAGTTCCGGATGCTCACTTGGAATGTAAGAGGGGCCAATAATTGTGACAAGAGGAAGGTTATAAAAGCTTTGATAAAGAAGCATAAGGTGGACCTGGTTTGCCTTCAGGAAACTAAGATACAAGAAATGTCAAAGGGTATTATTTGCAGCCTAGGGGTGGGAAGATATCTTGACTGGGGGGCAGTGGACTCAAGAGGGGCAGCTGGTGGTATAGTGGTGTTTTGGGACAACAGAGTATTGGAATTGGTTGATATTCATAAAGGTGGGTGTTCCATTTCATGTATTTTTAAGAACAGCGAGGACGGATTCATGTGGATGTTTACAGGGGTATATGGCCCAATTCTGAGGAGAGAAAGGGAGAGTTTTTGGGAGGAGTTGGGGGCCATTAAAGGGCTCTGGAATGGGCCATGGTGTGCTGCAGGGGATTTTAATGCCATCCTGAGTCCAGAAGAGCGCAACAGGGGGGGGAGACTGAATTCGAACATGAGAAGGTTCGTAGAAATCATTGAAGACTTAGAGTTAAAGGACGTGCCTTTAGTCGGGGGTCCCTTTACTTGGAGTGGAGGGGTGAACAATCAGTCCTTCTCAAGGCTGGATAGGTTCTTAATTAATGAGGGCTGGGACAACCACTTTGGTGACGTGCGGCAGTGTGTCCTTCCAAGGCCAGTCTCTGATCATTTTCCGGTTCTGCTGGATGTAGGGGGTGGGAGAAGAGGCCCTTCCCCTTTTAGATTTGAAAACATGTGGTTGAAAGTGGAAGGTGTTAAGGAGCTTATGAAGTCTTGGTGGGAGGGGGGTAGATTCAATGGATCAGCAAGCTTTATTTTGGCTGAAAAAATAAAAGTTCTGAAGGCTAAGCTAAAGGAGTGGAATAGAGACACATTCGGCAGGATTGAGCTCAGAAAAAATGCGGCGTTGGAGCAGGTGCAGTTTTGGGATGCAAAGGAGAAAATGAGCAGACTGAACTTGGAAGAGCTGGAAGCTAGGAAAGAAGCGAGGGAAGATTATAAAAAATGGGTGTTACTTGAAGAAATCAGTTGGAGGCAAAAATCTAGGGAAGTGTGGCTGAAAGAGGGGGACAGAAATACGGGTTATTTCCACAAAATGGCTAATGCTCATAGGAGGAGGAATAATGTGGACAGAATCAAGATTAATGGAGCTTGGTGCTTAGAGGAGAATGAAATTAGGGAAGGGATTGGCAATGCTTTTAAGTTGCTGCTGTCCAGTTCGGGGGACTGGCGTCCTTCCATATCCGGGCTGCAGTTAGAGACTCTGGATCAGTTGGATGCTAGTACTTTGGAGAGCCCGTTCACGGAAGAGGAGGTGTACAATGCTTTGTTGAGTTGCAATGGGGATAAAGCTCCGGGACCAGATGGACTTTCTATGGCTTTTTGGCAGTTTGCTTGGGATTTTGTGAAGGAGGATGTGTTGTGTTTTTTCAAGGAATTCTATGAAAATGGAAAATTTGTTAAGAGCCTAAATGCAACTTTTTTGGTCTTAATTCCAAAAAAAGTGGGAGCAGAAGATTTGGGGGATTTTAGGCCCATAAGCCTGGTGGGAAGCTTATATAAGTGGTTGGCCAAGGTCCTAGCCAATAGGCTAAAAAAGGTGGTTGGAAAGGTGATCTCCAAGGCCCAAGGGGCGTTTGTGGAAGGGAGACAAATCCTAGACGCAGTGTTGATAGCTAATGAAGCCATTGATTCGACTCTGAAAAATAATGAGAGTGCCATCTTGTGTAAATTGGACATAGCGAAGGCCTATGATAATGTGGACTGGACTTTTATTCTCACAGTTATGCAGAAAATGGGTTTTGGGGATAAATGGATTAGGTGGATAAAATGGTGCATCTCCACTGCAAGTTTTTCTGTATTGGTAAATGGAACCCCTACAGGCTTTTTCCAAAGCTCAAAGGGATTGAGGCAGGGTGATCCCCTTTCCCCTTATCTTTTTGTTATAGCAATGGAGGTTTTTAGTGCTTTCCTCCAAAGGGCTGTAGAGGGAGGTTATTTATCGGGGTGTAGGGTAAAGGGGAGAAGTGAAGAAGGGGTCCTTATATCCCATTTGTTGTTCGCCGATGATACTCTGGTGTTCTGTAAGCCGTCTCAAGACCATTTGACTTATCTTAGTTGGCTACTTATGTGGTTTGAGGCCGCTTCGGGATTGAGAATAAATTTGGATAAAAGTGAACTCATCCCTGTAGGAAGGGTAGAGAATATGGATGACCTTGCTTGGGAGTTTGGTTGCAAAGTGGGTAGCTTGCCGTCCACATATTTGGGGATGCCTTTGGGGGCTTCTTTCAAATCAACATCAGTTTGGGATGGAGTGGAAGAACGCTTCCGTAAAAGGCTAGGAATGTGGAAGAGACAATATTTATCCAAGGGAGGGAGGACGACTTTAATTCGAAGCACGTTATCGAATTTACCAATCTATCTTATGTCTTTGTTGTGGTTACCGAGTGTAGTCAGACGGAGACTAGAAAAGATTCAAAGGGACTTCCTTTGGGGTGGGGGTAATTTGGAGCGAAAGCCTCATCTAGTAAGATGGGAGGTGGTGTGCTTAAGTAAGAAGAAAGGGGGCTTAGGGGTAAAAAACCTATCTATTCTCAACAAGGCTCTTCTTGCTAAATGGAATTGGCGGTTTGCTAATGAGAGAGAAGCCTTATGGAATCAAGTGATTAGAGGGAAATATGGAGAAGAGAGAGGGGGTTGGGCCTCTCGGGAAGTGAGAGAGGCTCATGGCTTGGGGTTGTGGAAAGGGATAAGGATGGATTGGGAATTAGTGAGCAATAGGATGGTCTTCATTGTTGGTAATGGTAGGAGGGTGAGGTTCTGGAGAGATAAATGGTGTGGGGACTCTCCTTTGTGTTCGTCTTTCCCGTCTCTATTTGCTTTGACTGTTGATAAGGAAGAAAGTGTGGCAGATGTTTGGGATTCCTTGGCGGAGGGGGGATGGGGGGGTTGGAATCCATGCTTTTTAAGAGCTTTCAATGATTGGGAGATAGAGGAAGCATCAAGTTTTATGGAGCAGTTACATCGTAGTAGAGTTATTGAGGTTGTGGAGGACAGGGTATCATGGACTGAAACTAAGAGTGGTAATTTCTCGGTTAAATCTCTATACTTGGCCATGGAAGCGGGGGGGTCGGCTCGGTTTCCTTCTAGCCTTATTTGGAATGCGAATGTGCAGCCCAAGATCAGTTTTTTTGTATGGGAGGCTACGTGGGGCAAAGCACTAACCTTGGACAAGGTGCAGAAAAGAGGATGGGCTTTGGCAAATAGATGTTTTTTGTGTCTTGAGAATGAGGAGACCATAGATCATCTTCTTCTTCATTGCTCAAGAACAAAGGTTTTATGGGATCTTCTTTTTACTGTTTTTGGGGTATCTTGGGTGTTGCCTTATTCTGTTAAGGAAACCCTTCTAAGCTGGCATGGATCTTTTGTGGGCAAAAAGCGTAAGAAGGTGTGGAGAGCGGCTCCTTTGCACATTTTTTGGACGGTTTGGAAGGAGAGGAATCGGTTGGCCTTCAAGGATGATACGTTGTCAATTCAAAGATTGAAATACTCTTTTATTTTTTCTCTTTGGGCTGAAACAAAAGTGTTCATAGTTGATTGCCCTCTAACTATAGCTAATTTTATTGATTGGATGGGCTCTAATTAGGGGTGTATGTTGGGGCTTTTTGTTTCTTTTAGTATTCTCTTGAAGGAGGGTGTATAGGTTTGTATTTCTTGAGCTGCCTTCTTGGTGTCTCTTTTTAATAGAATCTCTTTTACCTATCAAAAAAAAAACATATCTAAACATGGGCAAGCAAAAATATTCTAATCTCACTGAAGTCAACCAAATGAGAAGATGACAAAAACAAAAAGAAAGTTTGAGTAATATGTGATCCAAATGAAGGCTCAGCCTTATGTTCTTCACAAAAATTTAGGACACGATAAAAAAAAATTGATAGACAAAAGCTTGTATTAAGAGACGCCAAAAAAGGGGGTGCAGCCCACATATATAGGCAGTATACACAAAAAACCAAACAAAGCACCAGAAAAAAAAAAAAAAACCTAGAAAAGAGCAAGGTTAGCCACAATAAAGAGCATCCAAAAAATTAAGATAAGAGGGAATTTCCCAATCCAAAAACTGTTGGGACCACTCCACAAGGGAACGGGTAAAGAGATCTATCAAACTTTGCTCTGACAATTCTTCATCTTTGAAGGTTCTTCAGTTGCGCTCTCCCCAAATACACCAAAATAAACAAATCAGAGCCAGCCATCATGTGAAGATCCAAAGATGGTACATGATCAGATCAATAAAATAGAGGACTCAGATCTTTAATGATACACTTGATCCAGCACCACAATTAGGTTTTTAGAAGGCAAAGGGGAAGGAAGCTCCTTTAGTCAGGGAAGAGATTGAGGCTAAAAGAATGGCATCAGAAGATTTTAAAAAGTGGGCTCTGTTAGAAGAAATTTCTTGGAGATGGAAATCGAGAGAATTATGGTTGAAGGAGACAAAAATACAAAATTCTTTCATATAATGGTAAATGCTCATAGTAGGAGAAACTTTTTGGCCAGAGTAAGAGTGGATGGGAGTTGGCTGTCCGATAAGGAAGAGATCAAGGAGGGGGTGTCAAATGCATATCAACATCTCTCTGCAGAGAACGGAGATTGGAGACCTAGTAGTAAAAGGTTGTCCTATGAATTGGGAGGAGGCTAGGTGTTTGGAGATTCCTTCCTCCGAAGAAGAAGTCTTTTCAACTCTTTCAGATTTGAATAGGGACAAAAGCAGCAGGTCTTAATGGGTTTCCTATTGCTTTTTGACAATTATGTTGGGACTTTGATACGAGTGAAGTGATGGGTTTCTTTTGGGGAGTCTATGAACAAGGGTTATTTGAAAGAAGTTTGAATGCCACTTTTTTTGTCTTAGTCCCAAAAAAGGGTGGAGTAGCAAAATGGAAGGCTTTTAGGCCTATTAGCTTCGTGGGGAGCTTGTACAACTTATTGGTAAAGGTTCTAGTAAATAGGCTAAAAAAAGTGGCAGGTAGGGTGGTCTCTATTTCTCAAAATGCCTTTGTTGAAGGGAGACAAATTCTTGATGTCGTCCTTATTGCAAAGAGGCCATTGACCTATGGTTAAAGAGTGGTTTTAATGGTATTCCATGTAATCTCCACATAGAGAAGACCAATGATCATGTAAATTGGAGCTTTTTGTTTCTGGTCTTGGATAAGATGGGTTTTGGCCATAAGTGGATTAGGTGTATTAATGGGTGCGTTTCTACAACTAAAATATTCAATACTTGTCAATGGGACTCCCATTGGGTTTTTTTCCTAGTACTAGAGGGTTGAGGCAAGGAGACCCTCTTTCTCCTTATTTATTTGTTTTGGCAATATAGGCTCTTAACTTTCTTCCTAAGAGAGCTAGGGAGGCGGGATTCATATCAAGTTTTAAGGTGGGAGGTAGAGGTGGCAAGGGAGTGAAGGTGTCTCACCTTTTGTTTGTGGACAATACGATGATTTTTGTGAGGCTTGTACGAACCAAATGATGTATCTTTATTGGTTTTTGATGTGGTATGGTAAAATATTTGGGCCGAAGATCAACCTAGAAAAAAATAAGTAGATCCAAGTAGGACAGGTTCTCAATGTGAAAGAGTTGGTTGGTGGACATTCTAGAATTTAGAGTGGGGGGTCACTACCTTCCAAGTATCTCAGACTTCCTTTGGGTGCCATCTTTAATTCAACGGTAGTTTGGGACTTGGTGGAGGAAAGAAGGTTTGTAAAGTGGAAGAGACAATCTATCAAAAGAGGAGGGGGGGCAATTGACTCAAATAAAAAACACTTTATCTAGTCTTACCATTTATTCCATGTCCCATTTTGTTATTCCAAGAGGGGTGCGTCATAGACTCAAAAAAAAACAAATACAAAGGGACTTCCTATGGGGAGGGGGGTCTCTTGAAAATAAGTCTCACTTAATGAATTGGGTCAAAATTTGTAAGCCAAAGAAGGAGGACTAGGCGTTTAGAATCTTTCTGTATTGAACAAGGCTCTCCTAGGCAAGTGGTGTTGGAGATTTACATTTGCAAGCGAGCCCTTGTAGAAGCAAGTAATCATAGGCAAGTTTGGGGAAGGAAATGGAAGGGGTTGCTTTGGAGACAAGGGAGTGGTATGATGTAGGGTTGTGGAAAGCTATAAAGAGAGGGTGGGGTGCTTTCAAAAGTAAGATTTCTTTTGTTGTGGGCAATGGAAGAAGAGTCAGATTTTGGAAGGATATTTGGTTCAAGAACACCCCTTTTTTAGAACCTCTTTCTCATCTTTGTTTGCTATAGCTACCTTAAAGGATGCTTGGGTTTTTTATGCATGGGAGCAGGCTGAAGATGGGCATCACTGGAACCAATGTTGATTAAGAAAGCTCCATGATTGGGAATTGAATTGAATTGAAGTTTTTTAAGTTTTTAAAATTTTCAAGTAAATCTTTTTATTTTGGGATGGTTGAAAGGAGTTTAGAGCCATTCCAGATGGATCTGATATGGAATTCATGGGCTCCAGTAAAAGTGAGCTTTTTCTTTTAGGAAGCAACTTGAGACAGGGGTTTTTCTCACAACTTATCATCTATGATACCCAAGGCAGAAGCTCCCACCACAGTTGAATGGCAAAGCACAACTGCCTCACCACCAACGGCACCTTCCTCCCATCTGTCTTAATCAGAGCCCTAGACCAGTGCAACTTCCATCCACCAGTTGCATCTGCATCCACCCCTAAGAAGCCCACACATGCATTGCCTATTGCTTAGAGAATCCCTTGTCCCATAAGAACAATTGGAGACCTACTATTCTCACCCAAGCTTCATTGGCCTGACTCCAAAAAATCCAGCCTCTAGTACCCACCTGTCCAACACCAACTTCTTCTGCTTGTAAACTCTCAACCCTACTTGTAAAACCTTTTCTACGAAAATTCAAACTTAAATAAGATGAGAAGCTCCCATCAAGGCTAAATGGATATTCCCTTTCAGTTTCCAATGAAACCTAGCCCAAGCCTTTAAAGCAGGCAAAAATGGGGCCTCATCAAAGAAATCTTCCCACCTTCCTCCTAGACAGCAGCTGAAAGACTGCATTTTGTTGGAGTCCAACCCCCCAAACTGCAACCACACTGCTTCTCCTTCACCCCTCAGATCCTCACCACATATATGCAAAGGAAATTCCCTCCTTAAGGCCCTTTGCTCCTCTCTCCTGCGAAGAAAGTTTCCCAGTTTTATGCAACTCAGCAAATTTGTGGGGAGGCACCACTCCAAAGCATCTCATCTTCTTAGCGAAAACACAAGCCCCCCACCCAACCCCTTTACCGCTGCCTCGCATGGCTCCTTTCCTTTCAGAAAAACCAAGGACAATCTTTTTGCTTCCTCAAAATGCACTAAGCATAAAAGAAATCTTCTCGTCCCATTGCTATGAAGCTACAACTTGTAGCTTCTCCCTCCATCTAGTCCTCTCTTTAAATCTCCAGGCGTTCACTTTATCAACAAGCCTCCACCCCTTCCAAAAGCATGGAGAGACCCTTTCCTAACCGCGACTCCTCTTCACAATCTTACCAGTTACCTTACCTTCAACATTATCAATCTAAATCTCAAAAAATTTGATTCTATTGCAAACCAACTTCTACCTCCGCTCACCTCCATGCCTTTCAATGAAGCATTCAGTTCAAAGGAACTCCCAATTGGTACCTTACAAGAACCTGGTTATTTTAAGCTATATATATATATATATATATATATATATATATATATATAAATAATCTAAATCTCAAAAAATTTGATTCTATTGCAAACCAACTTCTACCTCCGCTCACCTCCATGCCTTTCAATGAAGCATTCAGTTCAAAGGAACTCCCAACTGGTACCTTACAAGAACCTGGTTATTTTAAGCTATATATATATATATATATATATATATATAATCTAAATCTCAAAAAATTTGATTCTATTGCAAACCAACTTCTACCTCCTCTCACTTCCATGCCTTTCAATGAAACATTCAGTTCAAAGGAACTCCCAACTGGTATCTTACAAGAACCTGGTTATTTTAAGCTATATATATATATATATATAAATCGCTAAATATTATAATAAATATGGAAACTAAACTTGGCATTTGTGAAAATAAAACACCATAAATATTTCAAATATACTGATATTAAACATGATATTAATATGTTGTCATCAGTATTATTTAATGCATTGATTAAAAAATGCATTTTCAAATCTCAACCAGGAAATCTAACAATACAATTCAATGTTTTGTGTGAAAAAAAAAAAAAAAAAAAACCTTGTGTTTTAAGGACAATACACACAGATAGGCAATACTGGTCAGGTTATTCAAAGAATCACCTCCAGAGTCTCTCCAATAACAGCCACAAGGACATTCTTCTCTGGATCCCATATTGTGATAACAGTTTCTGCAGCAATGGCCAGAACAGAACCATCGGCAGAAAATGTGGCAGCTGTCATCGGCTTTCTTCTGCAAAGAACAAAAGATTTAGCCAGAATAACCAGGTTGTAGCATAATATTTGGGGCCCATGCTGTAATCAGAGATAGATAAATAAAAGAGGAATATTCTGAACAGCAGGTTAAACTAAACTTTAAGGGGTAACCAGCAGTAGCTCTACAAATCAAGCTTGCATACCACATGCAATTTTTTGTAAAATTTAAAGTTCAGGGGGCAAAAATAGCCAGGAGAAAAACTGAAGAACAAACCTCAAGGTCCTAATCAAGTCGTGCTTAGCACACTGCAAAAACATGGAGCTATTTTTTAGCTCCCACAGATCCCCATCCCACCAAAATCCAACTTGGCACAGAATTTTATTTTATTTTATTTTATCAGAAACAAACATATGTATTAAATAAGATGAGAAGGATGAGAAATCCTCCTCATGAAATACAGACCTGATCAAAAAGAGCCCAGTAAACCTCCTCTATACTAGGGTCTATACAAAACGTACAAAAGCCTAAACAGGTTGGCACAGAATTTTATTGTATGCAAGTACTTCCTAACCATCAAAGAGCCTTAAAGCATGTTTGGCTACACATTAGAACACTTGAGAGGATACTTAAGGATAAAAACCTCTTCATAATGGAGCTAATTTGAGATAATTTGGTAGAAGTGCTTGCATGAAGGGGTTGATGAGCTTAAAAATTTTTTATATATTGTATAGAAACCTCTTCTCTACCTTGTTCTTCTCAAAAAAGCACTTCATTAAAGTTACAGTTGGCCCCCGATGGATGTGTTATAATGAAATGAAAATAAATTTTGTAGTCTTCATGCTAGACACCTTGGCTTGTCTTGAATGGAACAAAACCTCTTCCACTTCACTTTCTTTGTTAGACATGTTTTTATTCCAGGAATACATTATTTTTATATTCCACACTCAGCAAAGAAAAACAATGAAAGCCTCTAAAACAGATGATTCAAAACAAAGCAAGTCATACTTATATGAACCAACAGCATGGCATGTCCAGCCAGAATTCTGAAGCGTTTGATCTCTTTGCTGAATCTCATGACTGCAAGCCCAAATCTGAGAAAACAAAACAAACTGTAAAATTACAAAGCAGAAGGCACTAAAAATTAAAAAACATTCCATACAAGATTTAAGTCCTTTCAAGCACTCATGGAAAGTGATGGATGTAATTTTCTGGTGAAGCCAGTATGAGACACAGTACCACCATCAAAATTAGCCTTTTCACATGGATGGCAGTAAAGGATAAAGATTCTAACCATTGACCATTTGATCAGTTGGAGAAAGGTAATTATAAGTAGATATTGTAGGTTCAAAAACAATGAAGAAAATGTCAACCATTCTTTTTTCTACCAGAGGAATTCCAACCATCTTTCTGTTTGTTGTTTGGCAGTGAGTGAACTTATAAGTCATTGCTCCATTTTTTAAATCAAATGGGTTGTCCTGGAATCAGAGGCTTTCCTAAGAGGATGGAATTCTTTATTTTATTTTATTTTTATTTTTGCTAATTTGCCGAGAAGGTATAGTTCTAAAAAGCATAGACCTGCAAATGCTTGGTGCCCTGCTCCTTCTTGCACTTTGGTGCCTATGGAAGGAGAAAAGTCAGATTTTTTTAGGAGATCAAGGTATTTTTCTTGGATCTGAAAGGTGTTTTTGTGAAAAGTTCAATATTGGGTAGTGTTTGATAGTGTCTCACTTTCCAGTTCTTGAATGTGTTCTCCATCACAGTTATTTTCTTTCATTTACTACTCTCTGTCTACGGGCCTTCCTTTCTCTCTTAATACAGTAAATTTCCTAACAAAGAAAATCCGTTTGATATCTGATTACCTTGAAGTCACCACCATATGAAGAGCTGACGGCCATATGACGGGTAGGATGAAAAGCAATAGCAGAAATACCAGCATCCCTGCACAATATTCAGTAGGTAGCATAATGTTGATAACTGCCGAGCAAAAAAGTAATCATTTTCATCTCCAGTAAACTCAAGTGTGAGTGTATGTGTAGTGATAAGTGGCAAGAGACATAAATTTCACTCCTCATGCTCAGTAATCCTATGCTTTTCTTGGCATTCTGGAAAATACTCAAAACCAACCAGGCTGATGATAAAATTATCAAAAACTATAAGAACATTTATGTTTTCTCTATTCATTTTTTCAAGTTGGACTAGGCAGGGATAAACCTGTGAGGTTCATAAATGATGGTGGATAAGATGAACCCTTTACTTTGAGAACCAGATGTCCAAAATTTAAGACAAACAAGGCCTCCTAATCCTTCTTCAGGAAACTTGGTTTCAGCTGTACTCATCATAGACCCATCTGGGGAGAGGACCATCAAAGTCACTACCACCTGTTACAACAAATTATAAGCATATCAATTATACATGAAAATGCATCAACAAGAAATGCATATTATGTCACCAAATGAAAATGGTGCAAATAAGCATAGATTCAAAAAAACAACATTCCCGTAAATACATCTGCATAAAAATTTTGGGAAAAAATTCATATAAATTATTAGCAAAAAGAAAAGAAGTGAACAAGATTAAGATGAACCGAAGATCAATGGCATCAACCGATTTAAGTACATGCTGATCAATTACTGATCATATGGATGTGGTACTAGCATTATGTATAATACAAGGTAGAAGTTGAATACAACACAAGAAAGAAGTTCTGATCAAATATAGATAGTTACACGATCAATAAAACATGACACATCCAAAAAACCATTCCTGCATGAAAGAGAAAATGAGTGTGAAGGAGCATAATAAACCCCATAGGTGGATTTTCAAACAAGAAAAAAACTTAATAACTTTATATACCGTGACATCATCACTTGGTTGATGGTTTCTCTCACAGATTTGGACCTGCAAAAGGCAAAAATTAGAGTGTTTTCACTACCAAATACTAATTGCTTATAAGAAACACAATGCACACTTGATATATGGAAATTACATTTTCCTAAAATGTAATACTGATACACATTTGATACCCTTCCTACTGTCACATATATATAGTGCAGAAGGACAGGGATTGAAAACACCATCTGACACTTCTTCAGGGAAGGAGAAATATAAAAAAATACTTCAGTATAGAAGAGTACATTGATAGAGTGATTTCATTCATTTTCTAGGGCAATTTCCCACAAGAGTCTACAAAGCAATTTTTGTAGATCTTAAAAGATATTGACTAATATATTATGTTTAAAACACAATGCATATTATCTACAATGATGTTAGCATTAATGTTTTATGAACATGAATGTAAGACCTTACTTGAAAGAATAAAAATGGATCAAGATAAATATTTCAAATATGCTCATAAATATAATCAATATGTCAATGACATTTTTTTTGATGAGCAAGAAATATTTTATTAGAAGAAGCACCCAACAAAAAGGGGTGCAACACATGCACACCGGAAGTATACAAAGAGTGCCCGAAGGGGACCAAGTTATAAACACCAAAGCTTTAGCAGACTTTCTTTTTTTTTTTTTTTGATAAGTAAATCATAATTGTATTAAACAATCAATGACACCTGACAAAAGCATAGGACCCACATCCAAAGACTTCTTAGACCACGAGAAAAGAACAAAGAGAAGACTTTTTCAAAGTTTGAGATACTGCACTGCCCATAAACACACACACATATATATATCCAAAAAAAAAAATATTGAATCAGGAGAAAAGTAAAGACAGCAAACTGTGTTAGGAAAGAAAACGCTAATTGAGTCACGGTTTTAATCATTACATGCTTACCTCAAAATTTTCACGATCATCAAATAAGCTGTAAAATTGGATGCAGTAGTTCTCTGTACGAAAGGCAACCAAGCCAGCAGTTTGATCAAATATAAACCGGCTATGTAAACCTTCATATATCTCTGGAAATGAACAAGGAAGCTGAAAGACAGTGCAAAAGTTTTTCAAGCATGACTATTTTATTTTGCAAATGAAGCAACAAATCACGAAGAATATATGAAGCACAAAACAAGGAAAACCCTGACTGCTATTAGGTATATATATATATATCACAGAAAGCTAAAAGTAAGTACTCTACAAATTCTGCTCATCCAAGAGAGAGACAAGGAGAGGGCAAGGTTAAGGTTTATACCCTAGTTGGTTAATTAATATTCAACAAGATCTAGTGGGTATCAAGCTAAAAGCATGGCATCTAAATACACATTTCTTTTATGGTTTCTTGTACCAAGCGAAGACATTCCCTCCAATCAACCAAACAAGTAACCGATTCACTCATTTTTTGATAGATGACTAAAGGCCAACACCAAATAAAAAAGAATGCCAAGAAGCAAACACCCTACTGATAACAAACCTTGATCCCAGATATGGACTTCAAGATTTCCATTGAAGGCATTTTCAGCAGGTGAATCCGATTATCTGAACAAGATACCTGCAGACAACTATTTCAGTAAAATTGGCAACAGCAACTGGCTCCATTTCAGAAGCAACATAAAACATAATCATGATGTCAATAATATTTTTGTTTGTTTACCCAAAAAAATAAAAAGGAAAAAAAATATATCTTTAAAAGAATCTTACAGAGGAAAGTGAAGGATCTAGTGAAGTTGCAAAATATAAAAGTGGAGATCCAATTCGGGGTAGAAATTTCTTTTTTCCTGTGTCCAGTTGCCAAAACACAAGAACTCCTTCCTTTCCACCTGAGTGCCGGAAAACAACAAAATTACCATGAGCATGAAAAGGATGAATCAGAAAGAGGAAAGAAGTAGATGAGACAACAGGTATTGTCAGTTTGCATCAGATACCGCCAAGCAACCACCAAATATGCAAGGGAAACACAATGCAACACCACACCTCCAAGGAAGTAGTTGTTGAATGGAAGTCCATAAATCTATTCAATAGTGGCAGTTGTATCATAGAAATTGCCCTATTATAATTAACAAAGCATTTGGCAATACAAGTCCGTAAATAATGGAGCTGTGAAAAGAAAGTAGGAGCCATCAACGCAACTGATGGTAGAGGACCAGTTTTAAGATTTCAAAATTTACAAGCTCAACTGCGTGGATAGCTGTCATTTTCTGTAATAATCACACTCATGATCATGATTGTGTATATAAAGTTACACAGATATAGCACAATGGAGCAATTCAATCCCATGGGATGTCCAGACACACGAAGTATAGATGAGATAACTATTGTGCATGTCACTAAAAATTCAGCAATGCTGGAAATCCCACTCAGAAGCTACAATCCAACAGTTCACAATAAGACTATGACATCTCCAGTACAATGCTAGATATTGATGAACAATGTTGACTTTCGTCTACCTGAAAACAAATACGCCCCATCAGACGAGAAAGACAGCACCTTC
This sequence comes from Vitis vinifera, assembly GCF_030704535.1. Lineage (NCBI taxonomy): Eukaryota > Viridiplantae > Streptophyta > Magnoliopsida > Vitales > Vitaceae > Vitis > Vitis vinifera. Next base: position 14,787,204 of record NC_081818.1, read on the forward strand.
ACTTCAGCAGAGTGCCAATGCCAAGTGGCACAAGAATCAGCATCATCATCACCCCTAACCCCAGGCCTTTCATCTTCATTGTTCATTGCTCTTCCATTCATTAGTCCATCACCCATAGAGAATGTTCTCCTACCAAAACTTCTCCAAATCAAAATCCTCCCAGTTACATCACCTGCAGCTACAATTCTCTCAGTCGGATGGAAAGCAAAAACGGTCAAGTTCTTTGTGTGATGCAATGTTATCTTCTTAATTGGAGCCCCCTCGTGATCATGAGCGATAACCTCCCATACATGAAGCTTGCGCTTGTTTCGAACTCCAAAGAATTTTCCCGAGGAACTAATGGTTATTAACTCTGGTTGTTGAGTCTGTAAGAAGGTAATGACATGTATGATATAAATATAAAACTACAACAAAATAAGAGCAAAACACCTTTTTTCAAAATTGCATGGATACATCGAGCTAATGGCATGTATGATATAAATATAAAACTACTACAAAATAAGAGCAAAACACCTTTTTTCACATGAGGACTGAATCATTGTCTTCAAAATTATATATGGATTCTCTGTTCCCGTCTGTTAGAAATTCTGGTTCAAATGCATAATTCATTAACTACCCACTAACATCATAATTAAGAATGTCAAATTTAATCTCTCTAATACTCAACTTTGTTCAACCATTCCATTTTCATTAACTCTCTAATGATAACACTACCTCCTCAAAATTTGTCAAATTTTGTCAATAAATCAATAGTTATCAAGCTTCTCTTCATTTCTCTAGTAGGTTAAACATCGTCTTCTTTATGAAAGCAAAATTTCCAAAGAAAGAGATCAACAAGTACCAACAAGGAATCATTTAAGAAAGTTTGTGAAGATTGAAGTGCCTCTGGAATACTGTTCATAGATTGTATAACAAGAAGGAATTGCTTGGGTGTGGGTAGGTTCTTGGAATGGGTTGTTGTGGAAGATAGGGGTCAAGCACAGGGGATATTGGTCTTATGGGACAATAGGGTGTTGGAGTTAATTGATATGGAAGGGGGGCATTTCCAATCTCTCATTGATTCAAAAACAGAGACAAAAGTTTCGTTTGAATGTTTTCAAGGGTGTGTGGGCCGATCCTACATGGGGTGAGAGAGAGAGCTTGTGGGCAGAACTGTGTAATATTACAGGGCTTTGGGAAGACCCATCATGTATCAGTGGAAACTTCAACGTAGTCAGATTCCCTGAGGAAAGGAAGAACTGCTTGAGAAGGTCAACATTAATGAGGCATTCTTCTAAGATCATTTTTTTTTTATAAGTAAACACACATATATTAGCAAAGGCAAACGCCGCAAAGCATACAGGGAGTATACGAGGCGACGAAGGCCTCACAACAAAGGACCAAAAAAACAACAAAAAACCCACCAGCCCTCAACTGGAGGCTATCCACTCCAGGAAACCTATAAGGGAACGGGACTCCGCACCATCATACAATTTTGCCTATAAGGAAACCTATAAGATCATATAGGAGCTTCATTGGGACCTCCCATGGGTGACCAGTCCTTTTACTTGGAGTGAAGGATTGACTAATCAGTTCTCATCTAGATTGGATCGTTTCCTTCTATAGAATGGGAGAATCATTTTAGTGGTTTGACTCTGTGTTTTTTGCCAAAACTAGTTTCCAATCACACTCCAATTTACTGGATGGAGAGAGGGGAGGGGTGGATGACGAGGGGTAATAGCCCTTTTTGAAATTATGTAGCAGAAAGTGGAAGGGTTCAAACACCTAGTTAGAAATTGGTGGGTAAGCTATACCATTAGGGGATCATATAGCCACATCTTAGCTACCAAGTTGAAAGCCTTGAAACAAGATCTAAAATCTTAGAATGGAGAGTATTTGGGATTGTCACTACCAATAAAGCTGCAGCTCTAAATCAGATTGGTTTTTGAGATGCTAAAGAAAGGGAAACCGTTCTTTCAAATGAGTAAATGAGGCTAGGAGAAAGGTAGTAGAGGAGTAAAATAAGTGGGCACTAATGAAAGAAGTCTCCTAAAGGCAAAAATCAAGAGAATTTGTGATAGTTTGCATGGATAAGAGGAGTGGGGGCTTGGATATTAGAAGTCTATCAATTCTTAATAAGACTCTTCTCAACAAATGGGGTTAGAGATTTGCTTGTGAGAAAGGTTCTCTTGGAAGTAGGTCATTACAAGAAAACATGGGGAGAAAAAGGGGGCATGTAGCTCTCACGGAGTGAGGAAAAGATATGGGGTGGGTGTGTGGAAGACCATCAAAAGGGGGTGGGAGGACTATAATGCCCAAATTATAGGTTAACCAATTGAAGTGTGAGTCTCACTTGGGAAGGAAGAGCTATTTGTTCACAAGTATGCTACTGATTTGGTGTGCCTGGCGTCAGCACTCAAATCTTTCGAGGGAACTGTTTCTGTCGCAAAAAGGGAAGAGGCCAGGACCAGAAAAGATTTAAAAAAAAAAAAGGAAAGAAGGAAAACACCATTTGAAATCTGGAAAACTTACTTTTGTTGGGAATTTGTATTTGAACCTGGCCACCTGTTTGATATATTTAATGCAATTCCCCGGGCAGGAAATAAATAAATATGCCAAGAACAACTAAATTCTCCTAATTTTACACCATTCACAACAAGAGCTTAGGTTCTGGCTTAAATAAATTCAAAACTTATCACTACTACTTTTCTAATGTGTGCGCTGCTTCTTAAGAATCGTACCTTATTTTTGGGTTTCTGTCAAACAGCTATGGGCCTATATAACTGTATATTACAAATATGGAAATTTAATTTGCAAATATGTAAAGATCTATCTCATTCACCTCCGCCAATATAACTCCAGCAGCTAGACGAGACTTTGTCAAGTTACACTTCAAGATTTTCCGATGCACCTTTGGCTGGTCGTCTTGTATTTTTGTATTTTCAACAGACAAATAAGCGAAAAGATTAGGAGTTTTTCCATCAGTCTCAGCTAGTTGGCTTAATATACCTGGAATTACCTGAAAAAAAATTAAAAAAAAAAAGGATTTTTCAGATCGAAACAATGAATGTTATGTAGAGAGATAAAAAGGTATAAAAAATAACTCCTTAGTGAGATGAAAAACACACATAGGGTTATAAGATATAATTCATTCAATATCCTATGTCTTTTGTTTGCACTAAGATACGGACAAGTGGTTTACTGTGAAAAATTTTATATTAAATGTATCATGTATAAAGATGGTGGTAAGTTAAGCCACTACTTGGTTTTGTATTCCTATCTATGGCTTCCATTTTTCATTCATGCCATGAAGTACGATTTGTCTGAAGCTCCTAATTTTTTCCCCCTTGGTGGTTGGAGCTGGAAGAGAATGAAATGAGGATGTAACTTGGGTTTCACATTGTGATCCACAATTAAATTTTTAAAAGCATATGTAGAGCTTCCTATTGAGAGTTTGAAATTCTCCATGTTGCAAATGCTTTTTTTTTTGAAGTGGAGGCATCTAGAGTCACTTTTCATTTGTTCACTCTATGGACTCTGACATTTGAATCTCCAAGAAAAAAAATTGCTTTTTCTCTATATTTATTTTTTTCATACAAGGTTATCATCACAAACATGCTCTTATAATAAGCATCCATTTGAAAGAAAGGAAAACTAAAATTCCTAATAAGAAGCAAACACCCATAGACATTTTTATTTTTTTTTGGATAAGCAAACAGAGCAAGTCTATTAAAAGAGCGCCAAGGGGACACATCCTATGTATACAAGAGGTATACACAAAATACCAAACATAGAAAAACCAACCAGTAACAACCAATAACAGCCAAAAAATAATAAATAAATAACAGTTACAGCCACGACTATCTAAAAAGTCAAGAATTGACAAAATTCCCACATCTAGCGAAGCATTTGTCCATTTCAAGAGGGCTCTAATGAGGTTCTCTTCTAACCTTTATTCTAAGAGCTAGCTTTTCACCATTAAAGATTTGATGATTACAATCTTTTCAAATGCACCAAAACAAACATAGGGAGCCATCCACCAAACATGGCATCTCTTTTCATCCAATCAAACTTCCACTCAAGAAGCAAATTTCTCATAGTTGCTGGAACAATTCATTTCAGGCCAAAGATTGCTAAGAGAAACATCCATAACCCTATTGTTCTCTCATAGTGAATCAAGATATGGTCAGTAGACGCTTCTCTCTCTCTGCTAAGACTACATATATTAACCATTGACTACCCCCTCTTTATTTTTTATTTTTTTTTTTTATAGGTAAATTTTTGTCCTATTGGGACTTGAACCTGGAACCTCCCACACACCCTCTCCATCCTTTTAGCATTTGAGTCCGGCCTCAAGGGCAGCTACCCCCTCTTTATCAACATGTCAATAGTTAAAATTTTCTCAAACTATTTCCTAGGTGAAAAAATGAGATCTCAAAGGTGCATGAGACCTCCACTCTAAACTTCCTTAATGGGGAACTCCACTCTGTATTTAGTGCACAAAGAACTATAGTATGACTTTACACTGTGACTGAAAAAAAACCCTCCCTACCCTCTTTCCAAACCAAGATATCTTCTCCTACATCTTGCACTTTCATTGTATAAATAAGCTCCTTAAATTGGGAGACCCCCTCCATTTCCCCGTCCTGGAAGAGGAGGTCATGGAACACCATGGTGGTAGTGGTGCTATGGCAGTAGTATTTTTTTTAATTGTGACAGTGTGTTTACACAAGTCCTACCAGGGAGAACTTGGATATGACACCTATCAAGGTCAAACTCAAATAAGGGACTAGAGATGCAACACCTTAAATTCCCTATCATGAACTGCCCAATAGCAGAAACTGCTATGCTCAGATTCTTACACAAGATTCAGCAGTCAATGGCATCCTGAATGACACTATCATCACAAATAATACTAGAAAATGGAAAGTGCATCATGTCAGACCACACTGTAGTGATGAATCCATTTACCATTTCTTCAATGCCTCCACCTAGCATGATATAGTTTAATATCCTATCATATAAAAAACAACCACTCAGTTTTCACAGGACATCCAAATGTGCATAAAAATAATATTTTAACCAATCTTAAATGGTATAGAACTCGATATTCATGTCAATAAACATTTCGCTAGTGCCTTTAGAACACAATGCAGATGCTGATACACCTCTAACAAAACTATGATAAAGAAAACAAATAAGTATTTATCATTTCACTTGCAACAAATAAAGGAGATGAGAAAAGAACGAAATTAGTTTAAAAAAAACAAATTAAATATAGTACCATTTAATTTAAAGCAGTTAAGATTTTTTTTTTTCTTTTTTTGGTAACACCATGCACATGAAACCCAAAAGTTAAACAACCAAAGAAACAGATAACCAAGAAACAAAACCCATTTTGTAGTGGTTTCCCTTTTTGGTTAAATTGATGAGAAAACTGTTGAGACGAAAGGAAATCAAACTTCAAATTTTTTATTCATGTTGTTTGGGTTTCTAAAGGATGCAAAACTAACTTCAAGCACCCAACGTCATTAAATCAGGCACAGGCAAGCTAAGATTCCAGGAAAGTAAAAAACATTTTGATAATTTTCTCATCTTCCAGCATTTTCTTTATGCCAATCACAGAATCCATCATCTCCTACCCCTGGGTTCCTTTTACTCATTGAAAACAAAGCATAAGTTCTAAAATTGCACAAATGTAGAATAAATCCATCATACCATGGAGAAGATTGGCAACCGAATATCAACTGTCTTCATCAATTCAGGCAGTGAAAAATCCCAATAACGAACAGTTCCATCCAGTGAAGAAGTCCAGCAGTAGCACAGGATTTTGCTGGAAGGAGTAAAAGCTGGAACCACTACAACCGATGTTACAAGTGCTGTGTGCCCTTCCAACTCTGTGATCTGCTATTCATAATAAAACCAATTGTGAGCCTACGCGCTTGAATCTTGAAACAAAGACTAAAAATAGAGTTTACAAAGAAAAAAAAAAACAAAAAGGACCTGCAAGCTAGTTGAAGTGCTGAAGATAGAGACGGTACAGCCGGTGCAAACAAGCAACTTCTTAGCATCGTTTGAGAACACCGGAGGCGAAGAAACCAAACTCTTTCCTCCTTTGATCATTTTTTCTTTTAATCACAGTGGCGCCGTCACAGAAAGATCATGCAATGGATCAATTTGAACTGCAACTCGCTTCACCTCAATCCAGCCCCACAAGAATGAAAATCTCAAAACAAATATACCTAGCAGACAACAGTCCAATGAGGAATATGTCACCAAGAAAAAATTACAAATAAAAAACTATAATCCAAAAAAAAAAAATCCCAAAATACATTTGAGTTATTTCAAACCCTGTATGAAATTCCAAACAAAGGTTTAGAAGAGAGCTGAGGGTGAGCCCTGGATGAGTCGAAATTGGAGAGAAAAAATGTACCCGTGAAAGTTGAAGGTCGTCTTCTGTTCTTCTTTATGGAAGTGTGTGGTTTCAGGGCCTTTAAAGAGAAAAATAAGTCATTCTGCTGGAAGAGGCGCTAGGGTTTTGGGTTTAAGACACCGAGGGTTGATACGGCGTGTGCCGTCACACCAGAACGTTTCACGTTATATTAAAAGTGACGAAATACTCCTCGTGTTTCTGTTGGAAAATTACCCCTTTTTAACATAAATGGTTTCTAAGCATTTCTAATATGTTTTAAAATGAAGGGTTATTTTATAGAATAAAAAGTTTGGGCATGTTTGGTTGCTGTTTTTGAAAACTGTTCTGGAAAATAGTTTTTGAGAACAGTTTTTAAGAACAGTTTTTGGTGTTTTTAAAAAAAAAATTATATTTGGGAACTGAATTTTAAAAAACAGTTTTTGTTCTCAAAAACAAAAAAACATGTTTGGTTGAGTTAATAAAAAAAAATTTAAAACAAATAAAACAAAAGACATGTTTGAAAGATGTTTTTTTTTTCTTTTCTAATTAATAAAATATTTTCTTCAAGTAATTTTATATTATAAATTTATAAATAATTTTTAGATATATAGTTCATTTAAATTTAAAAAATTATTTATTTTATTAATTTAAAAATAAAAATATTTTTTATATTTTTTTTAAAATAAATCAAACATAATAAAATTATTTTATTAATATTTTTTTATTTAATCTTTAACTTTATTAAAAATTATAGCATATTCTATTAAATTGAGATAAAATTGTTCTTGATTTGTTAATTTTTTTTTTTATCTCTACTAAAACCAAAAATTAAAAATGCCACCCACTTCTCTCTCTCTCTCGGGCATCAAGAAGCCCTTTTCTGAAGTTGCCCTCCATCGGGCATCAAGAAGCCCTTTTTCTGAAGTTGCCCTCCAGCCGAGAGAATCCCTAAAAGGCCTTATTTTCCTCTGCCACTCTCAATCCTCGCAGGTACTAATCTAATCATGTTATTATTATTATTATTATTTTTGCAACCCCCGTTTGATTCCCAAGAAAATCCATCCCCCATTCGATTTCCGGGAAAATTCATCCTCGTTTGATTTCCGAGAAAATCCAAGCAAAAACCCCAAGAAAAACAAAAAAAAATGGATTTTCTTTTGGTCCCTGTGTTTTCTGGATCCGTTTTAGGGGTCTCTTTGCTATTGTGCCATTGGATTTAAATTTCACGAACCTGGAGAAGAGATGAGAATGGGAAGAAAAAAAAAAACCACGGAGAACAGATGGTTTTTTTTTGTTTAATTTTGTTCTGTAAACAGTAAAAAAACGGGGAAAACAACATTTTGTTGTTCTCTAAACAGTGTCATTTTGAGAACACGGGAAACAACAAAAACAAAAACGACCCTCTCAACCAAATGAGTTTTTTGTGTTTTTTGTTTTCAAGAACAGAAAACAGTTCTTGAAAACACTAAACAAACAGGCCCTTAGATTTCCAAAATATGAGAATCCTCATTGTACCCTCCTCTTAATCAAAGACCTTGCACCTTATATATATTTTTTCCAATGTCTATTTGTTTACTCTTCATGTATATCTATATTTATATAATATATAAAATTTTCAGAAAAAATACCCAATAAATTCACCAAGGGATGATAAAGTCCTATTTGGTAACTATTTTTTAAAACGATTTTGAAAAAAAAAATTTAAAATCTATTCTCTGATATTTTATAAAATAAAAATTTGTTTGGAAATCTAAAATCTTATTAGTCTATTTTAATATTTTTATATATGTTTTAACAATAATTTTTATAACTCGTGCTTTATTTTCAAACATTTTATATGTTTATATAATTATTTTCTAAAAAAACTCTCATAAAACAAGTAAAAATAATAAAATATAACTAAAAGATGTTATCTGAAAACACTATGTTTTTTATTCTTAAGAACAAAAAACAAAAAAACAGTTTTTGGTTGTTCAACATGTTTTCTTGTTTTTTTTATTCTAAAAAATAAAAAATTATTTTTGAAAACAATTATCAAACAAGCCCTAAATCTCCCATCTTTTCCTATCAACATTCATAGTTAGCTATTCACAATCAAGACAATGCCAAGAACCTTGAAATTTCTCGTTCAAAATCGAAGTTTTAAAATCAAAACCAGTGTGAATGCATTTATTATATTTTTTATTTTAAAATAAAAACTTTCAAATACAGTGTGAAACCATTTATTACATATTATTATAATATTTGTTTAAATCAAAACTTTCAGTTTATAGTGTAAAAGCATTTATTACATGAAAGTTAAGTTTTTTGAAGATCGACTATTTCAAAAGTTTAAAGAATAAACTCAAAATTTTAAAACATCACTTTGTGTAAAGATAATACCCCCTCCGACTAGACAGAGTCTCCCTAACATGCCAATTTTCCGACAAAAACGGGTTACAGGTCAAGTGTTAAGACTAAAAACTCTAGTTTTAAAACCTGATTTTACACCCAAAACTTTCTAAATAACACGACCAAATTTTATTTTACTTTTAAATTTGATGGAAACATTATATATAAAGGATCAATGTATATTGTAGATATTAACTAGTAAAAGAAAATTGAAATATGAATCAAATAATTTTCATTTCCCTACTTTATCTTTTTACCCATTTTACCCCCTAAGGGTAAGAAAAAAGACACAAAATAAAATAAATTTGAAATAAAATGAGAGCAGAAATTTAACAAAAATTTCTTACTTTCTTATTACTAACCATAGAAATTTACAATGCTGAAGATACAGCTGAAACTCTGATCACTCACTTTTAGATTGCTACTTACTTCACTCTCTCTCCTACACAAATACTTTGTTATATTGGGTTTGTAGAAAAAAGGTTTCGACTAAAGAGCAGTTATCAGCTCCAATTAAGTTTTTAACAACAAATTTTTCATATTGTTCAGATAGAAGAGCTGATTTCTTAATTAAACTAAACATTTCAGGTTGACTATTCGAACAACTGGTTTGATTGGTTGACATTATACTTGTTTTCAAATCTTTTATCAATCTTTCTTGATTTTCTTGGATTTTAAGGTTTTGAAATTTTTGGGTTTCTAAAGCAATTAGTTGGTTTTGAAGGTTTTGTAAATGTTGGGCTAAAATTAACACGGTTTTTCCATAAGCATATTCTAAATTTTGGTTTGGAAAACTTTGTGGTTTTAGGGACCAAAAGTTATCTACAATAACCTTATGTTCTTCAGAAAGGTTTTGAGAAAATAAAGAGTTAAACCTCAAATTTTAATTCAACACTTCGTTCAGACATATGGTTCCATATTGAAAGGTTCTAGCTTTAGTGGGTTTTCTTTGAGTCATGTTCATGTAACATAAAATCAATCATTAGCATTATCAACATTATTAATTATTTGTCTACTTAACCAATCTACTAATATGTTATATTTTCCTTTAATATGTTCAAATTTAGGTTTGAAACCAATTAAAGAGTTTTAAAACTTTATCCATCTTTTGGTGGACAATTTTGAAGAATTTTTATTTTCAAAGAATTTTTTAATATTCTTACAATTGGTTCTTAAAGTAAATTGTTTTTGGTTTAAAAATAATCGAAATTTTTCTAAGACTAATATTATTGCTTCAATTTCTAAGTCTGTAGAATTAAGGTTCCTTTGATAATCATTAAAAATTCCACTACAATATCTATAAAGTTTTTCTTTTCCTATATTAGTGACTACTAAAAGTATACCTCCTCATCTTGTTTGGCTAGCATCGGTTTAAACTATTTTATATTCACTTTCTAAGGGTAGATATAAGGTTGGGAGATGCTTCACAAGTTCTTTTATTTTTTGTACAAGTTTAATGTCTTTTTGGTTAAAATATCTTTGCTCGGTGTTTTTTGTTTTACTATAAAGGGGTCCAACTAATTTGCTAAGGCTTTTAATATACGGTCTAACACAGTTTAATAATCTTAAAAAATTTTGAAGGGTTTTTAAGTCTTCGAGTTTATCTGGAAAATTATTTATTTTTTATACTATATGATCTTGCAGTTTTATTTGTCCATCCTCTAATTCTAAACCTAAAAATTCTATTTGGGTTTTAAATAATTTTAGTTTCTTTTTACTTACTATTAAACCATGGCTAATTAGTTTTTCAAAAATAAATTCTAAATGCTTTATATGTTCCTGAAGAGTATATGAAAAAACAAGAATATTATCAATATATACAAGAACAAAAGAATATTTACCAAAAATATTATCTATCATTCATTGGAATATCTAAGGAGCATTTTTTAGTCCAAATGACATTACATTCCTTTCATATAATCCACAGGGACATGAAAACGTTGCCCATGGTTTACTATCTTCTTCTAATCTAATTTGTCAAAATCCACTTGTACAATCCAGTTGAGAAAAGTATTTACATCCTTGAATAGAATTAATTAAAGAATCTTTATTTGGAATTTTATAGGCATCATTATATGTATTATCATTCAATTTTTTATAATTAATAACCATCCTAGCTTTTCCTCGTTTTTCTTCATTATGGTTTCTAACTAAAAAAACTGAGGATCTATGGGGATTGAAACTTGGTTTTATGAGATTATTCTACAACAGTTCTTCTATTTGAATTTTGAATTCCTTTGTATCTATAAGGTTACATGCTATATCTGTCGTTTTTATTATTAAATTTGGGTTTTTAATTGCTAACTAAAATTCCTATTTTTTCTGCTTCTAATATAAGGTTTTTTAATCTATCTGCATTTCTTAATTGTTCTAAGTAATCATTAGTTATGCTATCCTTTTGTGCTTCTGCTTTGTTAATTTCATGAAAGGTTACATTATGATTTTTATTTGATGCATTTTCCATGTTTGTATAAACAATTGTTGTGGTTTTAGGATGAAAACTTACTTGGTTATTTTGTATTGTTATCCCTCCTTATAAAGAATGTACAAAATTTAAACCTAAAATAAAAGGATATAAACTTATAGTAGGTACAAGATAAGTTTGGGGTAACACTAAGGTTATGTTATTAATTATAATCGGTACATTTGAAATATACTTGGTTAGTATTAGTTTTTGTTGATTATATTGGAATAATTCTACTAGTTGAACTAATGTTTATTGGTTTTCCTGAGGCACTAAGGTTTCAAATAAAAGGTTTTTATTGACTCCGGTATCTAACATTGTATCTACTTTCAATTCTATGGTTTTTAATTTAATTATTGTTTGAAAAATGATAGATTTAACTTTATTCGCCATATTTACTTATTCTATTGTTTGTATAATTGTTTTTTAGGATTTATTGGTTCTTTTATTTCTTTAGAGTTTGAACTGCCTTCTTTTTCTTTTTCTTTTATTATTATTTATAAATCTTTCCACAAATTATAAGGTTTTATTTGACTTTCTAAAGGTTGTACAAGGTTTTCTAAATTTAAAGAGGTTTTCTTAGGTTGATTTTTCTCTTTTTCAATGATCATACAAATTTCTTCTTTTTCAATTTCACTATCATCTATACTATATACACTTGAATTTTCGCTTTCAAAATCTAATTAACTAGTGAGTTCTTCTTCTTCACTACCTACCTGATACTCATTTATTAGGTTGATTTTTGCTTGGGTTTTTCTACTTTGTTCATTTAATGGTTTTTTAAGTTCAAGACATTCCGGTCTTATATGGCCTTCCTGACCACACAAATAGCATTTACATTGTCTTTTTCTTTTTATAGTTTTTTTCTTTTTTATCCAAAACTTTCTAGGTTTTTTATATCTTGTTTGATATGGTCGTTTTTTATAAAAGGTTTTTGATTTTCTTCTTAAAAATTTATTGTAGTTCCTAGGTTTTCTAAACTTATATTCTATACATCCTACGTCTAAATTTCCTCCTATATGTAATTTTCTAGAAAGTTGTTGATTTATGTCTTGTTTCTTTATTTGGCTTCTTTTTCTTATACTTACACATTCTCTTTCTAACCAATTTTTTTACAAATTCTATTCTAGCACCTATATAAGGAGAGTTTTTATATTCAGAGGTCAAAAATTCATTTCATAGTCTAAGTCCTACAAGTCCTTGTATTTTTAATATATATTTATTTAAATATTCAAGGGTTTTATATACTCTAGCAAGGATTGCATATTTTCTAAATTTTTGTTCATATTCTTTTATATACGAAAGGTTACATAATTTCAATTTGTATAACTTATGAAGGTATATTGCGGGTTCTTTTACATCTTCTTGAGTTGTTCCTAAAAAATATAGTTTTATTAAATTTATAAATATAGATATGCTAAAATTGTTTCTAATTTCTTAAAAATAACTACTATTTTCTTGTTCCATGTTTCTAAAAAATTGTATTACAATTCCTCAAAGGGTGCTTTTACAAAATTCATAAATTTCTTGTTGGTTTTCAAATGATACTACTACACTGGTTGAATTTAAAGATTGTTCCCAATTTTCTATGGTTTTCCTAAGATCTTGTGTACTATCTATATCTAATATTATTTCATATTCATATATTGGTTGTAAAGAACTAGAAGGTTCTGTTTTAGTTTTCCATTGGGGTCTTTTTGGCTTACTATACGGCTTACTATACCTTACCATTTCAGTTTTTACATTTACAAATTCTTTTTCTTCATTTATTGTATTTACTGACTCATTTGAGGTTGTTTCTAGGTTTTCTTTAACTTTTGGTAGAATAGTAAATTGATTTATTATTTCTATATCTATAAGTTTTTTTTAATTAAATTGGTTTTATAAAGTTGTTCTATTATTTGTTCATCTATATAGTTTTTACACATTATATCAACAAAGTTTTCTTGATCTACATGTTCTTCTATTAACGTTGGGTTACTGAAATCCTCTAACATTATATTAACTAGCTTTGAGTTTTTGTATAGGTTTTCTACTATTTCAATGTTTAGTAAAATATCTTCTTGTATAACATTTACAGTTTCTATCTCACTATCTGACTCTACCTCTACACTTACAATTTTATAGTTTCCAAAGGTTATACTTGCACTTTCGTCTTGATTTTCATATAAACTACTAGATGTCAAATATTTTATTACTGGTTTATTTATTTGGGGTAATAGTCTATATTTATAGGTTTCGCTTCTATCATATTTACAACCTTATTCCCAAAGGTTTTTACTATATCATCAAATTCCATCATACATTTTAAACTTAGAGCATTGGTGGTTTTTCCTATAAATCCTATAGCTATGCTAAGGTTCTTACTTCCTAATTCCATATCATAACCTTTAGTATTTACAATTTTTTTTTTTTTTTGTGAATTCCTTAAGATTTATACAAAATTGAGGTACACAACCAATAACTACGTAATTTTGATTCATATTAACTTTTGCACTGGCTAAAAGAACTCGTCCTATTGTATTGTTTCTAGTATCTAAAAGGTTAATATTTATAAGTGCTCCAATTTCTTTATGATGAAGTCCTATTATTCTTATTAAAATTATTCCTAAATGCATATATTTATCTATTTTATTTTTTAATAGTTTATGTTTTGTTTCTAGAGATACTAAATCTAAATATACAATATTTCCTATTGAACTTATAATATGTTAGTTTAAAAATCTAGTTATGTTAGAATTTTGAACTAACTGTTTTTTATATGGTGTTACTTCCTTTACTGCTTTTTTTTTTTATTTATTTTTCTTCAATAAATTCCTTTGCATTATTTTTAGGGTTTATGACTTCTACTATTTCCATGGTTTTATTGCTAAACTTTTTTGTTGAAAAAGATTTATTTTTCGTTCTGTTCTAATTACTGGTTTTTCTCCTAAACTAAAGTTTTCAAATTGTTTTAAAAGGTTATTTAATTTTTGTTCCTTTGATGATCCTGTATTTCTTTGTTCTAAAAGTTCATCTACCTTTTGGTTAACTTTTTCTAATGTTTCTTTTAAATTTTGTTGTTCTAACTTTATTTGTTCGATTTCCTTTCCAACAAAATTTTCTTCTCTAACTAATTGCTCTTTAATATAATCTAGGTTATTTCTTAGTAAGTTATGGTTCTTAAAGTTTTCCAGCTTCTTTTCTAATTCCTAAGGTTGTGTTTAGTTTTTCTACAGATTTTATTTGTTTTCTCTGGATTTCTTTTAAACAATCTATATTATTTTGGTTTTCTTCCTGAATTTGTTTCTTATGTTCTTGCAAGACTACGTTTGTTATTTTTAATTGTGTTTCTACTAAATTTTTTAACTATTTTACCTTTTGGTTTGTAGATGAGGGTTCATTAGTTTTAATAATTAGATGAATTAGCATATAAATTATCAATATAATATTTTATAATTTCTCTTTTAATTAAGGTTTATGTAGCAAAAAGTTCATCAAAGGTTTCTTGTATAGCTACTTCGTATTCGTTCAAATATTTAAGAGAGGTTAGGTTTTTAATATTTGTGGTTAAATCTTTTATAGTAGTCCTTAAATTATGTAATTTATCACAAGTTTTTCTAAATTCTTTCCGTTGAGCTTACAACCTATTATTAAGTTCTTTTCCATGATCATAATCTAAATTATATATACTAGGAGGATAAGGAATAAAAGACATCAATTCATATCAAATAAGCAGACTAAATGGACAGATCAAGGAAATATAATCAGCCTTTTAATGGGGTAAGATAAAGTTCGGTACTCTGAAAATTAATTTGAATCAACAGTTTCTTTGCCTAATTAATATGCTAACAATATATAGAAGCTTTGATACCAACTTTTCCCATATTTTCCCATCAACATTCATAGTTAGCTATTCACAGTCAAGACAATGCCAAGAACCTTGAAATTTCTCGTTCAAAATCAAAGTTTTAAAACCAAATTCAATGTGAATGCATTTATTATACTTATTATTTTAAAATAAAAACTTTCAAATATAGTGTGAAACCATTTATTACATATTATTATAATATTTGTTTAAATCAAAACTTTCCCTTGACCTATAACCTGTTTTTGCTGGAAAATTGGCGTTTTAGGGAGACTTGGTCTGGTTGGAAGTGGGGTATTACCTTTACACAAAGTGATGTTTTAAAATTTTGAGTTTATTCTTTAAACTTCTGAAATAGCTGATCTTCAAAAAACTTAACTTTCATGTAATAAATGCTTTCACACTACAAATAACTTGATCAATTTTTTTAAACTAAATATATTTCTACTTTGTCATTTTTTTTTCTTTTTCTAATTGTCATTATTATAATATATAACATGTTCCACGAAAACAATATTAATATTATTATGTATAAATAATATAATAATTAATTTAAAATTTATTATTTCATCATTATTAATTTATAATATTTTTAAGAATAACTTATCCAATAATAATAACAACAATATATAATATAAAGTTTTTTTAAATTATCGTTTCACTCCTGTGATTAAAAAAATAAAGTTACTATATTTTTATTATATAAATTTTATAAATTTTGAATTGTTTAACTTATAATATAACTATTAAAAAAATATTACAATAAAAAATGATTTTGATAATTGTTAAAAACTGAAATTAATGCATGTCATACTATATTGTACTTTTATTGTATTTTTATTATAATTTCAATGCATAATCATGGTACATATATTTTGCAACAAACATATAGTATTAGAAACATTGTTTTATCTTATAAATATTTGAACGAATACGAAATAGCTATACAAGAATCCTTTGATGAACTTTTTGCTACAAAAACCCTTATTAAAAGAGAAATTATAAAATATTATATTGATAATTTATATACTAGTTCATCTAATTAGAAACATTAAAAATTCATGAACCCTCATCTACAAACCCAAGAGGTAAAATAGTTAAATTTTTAATAGAAACATAATTAAAAATAACAAATGTAGTATTACAAGAACATAAAAAACAAATTCAGGAAGAAAACCAAAATAATATTAACCAAAATTATATCAATTGTTTAGAAGAAATCCAAAGAAAACAAAGAAAATCTTGAGAAAAATTAAATACAGTCCTAGGAATTAGAAAATAAGTTGGAAGACTTTAAGAACCATAATTTGTGAAGAAATAACCTAGATTATATTAAAGAACAATTAGTAAAAGAAGAAAAATTTGTTAGAAAATAAATAGAACAAATAAAGTTAGAACAACAAAATGTTAAAAAAAAAAAAAACACTGTAAAAGGTTAACCAAAAAGTAGATAAACTTTTAACCAAAACAAAGAAAGATAGAATCATTGGAATAACAAAAATTAAATAACTTTTTAAAACAATTTGAAAACTTTAGTTTAGGAGAAAAACCAATAATTAGAACAGAACGAAAAATAAATCTTTTTGATCCAAAAAGTTTAGCAATAAAACCATGGAAATAGTAGAAGCTATAAACCATAAAGATAATGTAAAAGAATTTATTGAAAAAAAATTTAAAAATGCAATCGAAGAAATAACACCTTACAAAAAACAATTAGTTCAAAATTTTAAACTAACTATTTTAAACCAACATACTATAAATTCAGTAGGAAATATTGTATATTTAGAGTTAGTATCTCCAGAGACAAAACATAAACTATTAAAAAATAAAACCGATAAATATATTCATTTAGGAATAATTCTAATAAGAATAATAGGAATCCATTGTAAAGAAATTGGAGCACTTATAAATATTAACCTTTTAGATACTAGAAATAATAATACAGTAGGACGAGCCCTTTTGGCTAGTGAAGAAGTTAATATGAACTAAAATTATGCAGTCATTGGTTGTATACCTCAATTTTGTATAGATCTTAATGAATTCACATAAAAAATAAAAATAACCGTAAACACTAAAGGTTATGATATAGAACCAGGGAGTAAGAACCTTAGCATAGCTATAGGATTTATAGGAAAAACCACTAATGCTCTAAATCTGAAATGTATGATGGAATTTGATGATATAGTAAAAACCTTTGGAAGTAAGGTTGTAAATATGATAAAAGTAAAACCTGTAAATATAGACTATTTGTTAAGATGAGAATGGACATTACCACAAATAAATAAACCAGTAATAAAATATCCAACATCTAGTAGTTTATATGAAAATCAAGATGGAAGTGCAAGTATAACATTTGGAAACTATAAAATCGTAAATGTAGAGGTAGAGTCAGTTAGTGAGATGGAATCTGTAAATGTTATACAAGAAGATATTTTATTGAACATCGAAATAGTAAAAAACCTATACAAAAATTTAGAACTAGTTAATATAATGTTAGAAGAATTTAGTAACCCAAAGTTATTAGAAGAATAGGTAGATCAAGAAAACTTTATTGACATAATGTGTAAAACCTATACAGAGGAACAAATAATTAAACAACTTTATAAAAAAATTTTGATAAAAAAAATTATAGATATAGAAACAACAAATCAATTTACTATTCGACCAAAAGCCAAAAAAAAAAACCTAGAAATAGTTTCAAATGAGTCAGTAAATACAATAGATGTAGAAAAGGAATTTGTAAATGTAAAAATTGAAATAGTAAGGTATAGTAAGTCGTATAGTAAGCCAAAAGGACCTTAATAGAAAACTAAAACAGAACCTTCTAGTCCTTGACAACCAATATATGAATATGGAACAATATTAGATATATATAGTGCACAAGACCATAATAAAACCATAGAAAATTGGGAACAATCTTTAAATTAGCCGATGTAGTAGTATCCTTTGAAAATCAACAAGAAATGTATGGATTTTGTAAAAACACTCTTAGAGGAACCGTATTACAATTCTTTAGAAACATGGAACAAGAAAACAATAGTTATTTTCAAGAAGTTAGAAATAATTTTAACATATCTGTATTTATAAATTTAATAAAACTATATTTTTTAGGAACAACTCAAGAAGATATAAAAGAACCTGCAATATATCTTCATAAGTTAGAACAATTGAAATTATGTAACATTTTGTATATAAAAGAATATGAACAAAAATTTAGGAAATATGCAATCCTTGTTAGAGTAGATAGAACCCTTGAATATTTAAATAAATGTATATTAAAAATACAATGACTTGTAGAACTTAGATTATGGAATGAATTTTCAACCTCTGAATATAAAAACTCTCCTTATATAGGTGCTAGAATTTTGTAAAAAATTGGTTAGAAAGGGAATGTGTAAGTATAAGAGAAAGAAACCAAACAAAGGAACAAGATATAAATCAATAACTTTGTGGAAAATTACATATAGGAGAAAATCTAGACATAGGATGTAGAGAATATAAGTTTTGAAAACCTAAGAACTACAATAAATTTTTAAGAAGAAAGTAAAAAAACCTTTTCTAAAAATTGACCTTATCAAACAAGATATAAAAAACTTGGAAAGATTTGGATAAAAAGAAAAAGACAGTGTAAATGTTATTTGTGTGGTCAAGAAGGTCATATAAGACCTGAATGTCCTGAACTTAAAAAACCATCAAATGAGCGACGTAGAAAAACCTAAGCAAAAATCAACCTAATAAATAAGTATCAGGTAGATAGTGAAAAAGAAGAACTCATTAGTGAATTAGATTTTGAAAGTGAGAATTCAAGTGTATATAGTATAGATGATAGTGAAACCAAAAGAGAATAAATTTGTATGATTATTAAAAAAGAGGAAAATAAACCTAAGAAAACTTCTTTAAATTTAGAAAAATTGGTACAACTTTTAGAAAGTAAGATAAATCCTTATAAGTTGTGGAAAGATTTACAAATAATAATTAAAGGAAAAATCTCGGAAGAAGAGAAAGACAATTCAAACTCTAAAGAAATAAAAGAACCAATAAGTCCTGTGAAAACAACTATACAAACAATAGAATAAGTAAATATGGTAAATAAAGTTAAATCTATTATTTTTCCAACAACAATTAAATTAAAAACCATATAGTTAAAAGTAGATGCAATGTTAGATACTGGAGCCAGTAAAAACCTTTTATTTGAAACCTTAGAACCTTAGGAAGATCAACGAACACTAGTTCAACCAGTAAAATTGGTCCAATATTATCAACAAAAACTAATATTAACCAAGTATATTTCAAATGTACCAATCATAATTAATAGCAAAACCTTAGTTTTACCTCAAACTTATCTTGTACCTACTATAAGTTTATATCCTTTCATTTTAGGTTTAAATTTTGTACATTCTTTACAAGAAGGGATAACAATACAAAACAACCAAGTTAGTTTTCATCCTAAAACCACAACAATTGTTTATACAAACATAGAAAACGCATCAAATAAAAATCATAATGTGACCTCTGATAAGATCAACAAAGTAGAAGCACAAAAGAATAGTATAATTAATGACTATTCAAAACAATCAAAGAATGCAAATAAGTTAAAAAAACTTTATACTAGAAGCAAAAAAAGAAAAAGAAAAAAAGAAGAAGGAATTATAGGAAAAAACCCACAAAAATATTGGAGTAGAAATAAAACAACCTATAAAATACCAATTGAAATCCCAGATTTAACAATAAAAAGGGCAAATATAACATGTAACCTTATTGATACACAGAAATTCAAAATTCAAATAGAAGAACTATTGTAGAATAACCTCATTAAACCAAGTTTTAGTCCCCATAGATCTTCAGCCATTTTAGTAAGAAATCATAATGAAGAAAAAAAGAAAAGAAAAACTAGGATGATTATTAATTATAAAAGATTAAATGATAATACATATGATGATGCCTATAAAATTCCAAATAAAGATTCTTTAATTAGTTCTATTCAAGGATGTAAATACTTTTCTCAACTAGATTGTAAAAGTGGATTTTGGCAAATTAGATTAGAAGAAGATAACAAACCATGGACACCATTTTCATGTCTCTATGGATTATATGAATGGAATGTAATGCCATTTAGACTAAAAAATGCTTCTTAGATATTTCAACGAATGATGGATAATATTTTTGGTAAATGTTCTTTTTTTCTTGTATATATTGATGATATTCTTGTTTTTTTTGTATATTTTTCAGGAACATATAAAGCATTTATAATTTATTTTTGAAAAACTAATTAGTCATGGATTAATATTAAGTAAAAAGATACTGAAATTATTTAAAACCCAAATAGAATTTTTAGGATTAGAATTGGAGAATGGACAAATAAAACTATTGGATCATATAGTACAAAAAATAAATAATTTTCTAGATAAACTCGAAGACTTGAAAACCCTTCAGAGTTTTTTAGGATTATTAAACTATGTTAGACCATAGATTAAAAACCTTAGTAGATTAGTTGAACCCCTTTATAGTAAAAAAAAAAAATACAGGGCATAGATATTTTAACCAAGAAGATATTAAACTTATATAGAAAATAAAAGAACTTTACATTTACCCTTAGAAAGTGAATACAAAATAATTCAAATTGATGCTAGTCAAACAGAATGGGGAGGTATACTTTTAGTAGTCACTAACATTGGAGAAGTAAAACTTTGTAGATACTCTAGTGGAATTTTTAATGATTATTAAAAGAACCTTAGTTCTACAGACTTAGAAATTGAAGCAATAATCTTTGTCTTAGAAAAATTTCAATTATTTTTAAACCAAGAACAATCTACTTTAAGAACTGATTGTGAGAATATTAAAAAAATTCTTTGAAAATAAAAATTATTCAAAATTGTCCACTAAAAGATGAATAAAGTTTCAAAGCTCTTTAATTGGTTTCAAACCTAAATTTGAACATATTAAAGGAAAAGATAATATATTAGCAGACTGGTTAAATAGACAAATAATTATTAATAATGTTGATAATGCTAATGATTGATTTTATTCTACAGGAACATGACTCAAAGAAAACCCACTAAAGCTAGAACCTTTCAATTTAAAATCATATGTTTGAATAAAGTGTTAAATCCAAATTTAAGGTTTAACTCTTTATATTCTCAAAACCTTTTTGAAGAGCATAAGGTTATTGTAGATAATTTTTGGTCTTTAAAACCACAAAGTTTTCCCAACCAAAATTTTAAATATGCTTATGGAAAAACCGTGTCAGCTCTAGCCCAACATTTACAAAACCTTCAGAATCAACTTATTGCTTGAGAAACCCAAAAATTTCAAAACCTCAAAATCCAAGAAAATCAAGAAAGACTGATAAAAGATTTGAAAACCAGTATAATGTCAACCAGTCAAACCAGTTGTTTAAATAGTCAACTTGAAATGCTTAATTTAATTATGAAATCAACTCTTTTGTTTGAACAATATGAAAAACTTGTTATTAAAAACCTAATTGGAGTTGATAACTACTCTTTAGTTGAAACCTTTTTTCTACAAACCCAATATCACAAAGTGTTTAAAAATCAAGAACTCTTATACACACATTTTGGAACAAAAAATGTTGGGATAAAAACAGGGTATATGGCATATCATGACCCATAATTTTTCTTTGTTATATATTTAGCTTATGTGAATATGTTTGTTATATAAAAAAAAAATTTGATCTAGTACCCTAGTTTATGGATTAGAGAATTTTAAAAAATGTTTTCATGAACCATGTATCTCAAATCCTTGAAAATTTTCCAGAAAAATTAAAAGATATTTTAACCTATCTTTTCAAAATTGAAAAACAAATCGACATTTCTTTTGAAATCATTCCACCTTTATTTCAAACCAATGGATCAATAGTGCCAGCCTATCACCATGTTTATATAAAACACAATAAAGAACCACGTACTCATCCCTCAATAAGAACCAAAATGGGAAATGATCTGTTTACATAAATTTTCATAATTTTTTTACTTGTTTTAGAGCCTTTCAAATTTATGATCTTAGACCAACCTGAAATAAACTATTTCATCTCATTGGAGAAACAAAAACCATGTCTATATGGAGAAATAAACCTTTAGAATACATTATTGTTTCAAAACCTTTCATCACTCCCGAAAAACAAGATTTTATAACCGAACTCAGTGTAGAGTTACCAGAACCATCTTCTTGCCATAGCGATGACGCATCATTTTGGGGAAACCTTGACGATGAAAGTTATTATAATTTGTAAAATGCAATGGAACATTGATGTCAACAATGACAACATTGAAGCAGTAAATGCATCTCCAACTATAAGAATTTAATGCAGCTGTAGAAGTCCAGAGTCAATAAAGCCGCGTACAAAGTCACATATATTGCATGTGATAAAAAACAAGAAAGAGATAATGAAGAAGACACTAGATGGATGGTAAAGAAAAAATAAATGTCAAATTTCATAAATCTTACCATCTTTACATTTATTATTAACCAAACCTCTGAAGACTTTGTAAAACTTTGTAAATATTTTTGTTTGCCATCTACCAATTGCCAACAACCCCAATTAAATTTAGTTTGTTGTATTGGAAAAGTTATGTCTATAAATAAGTTGTAAACTAAGAGAGAAAGCAAGTAAGCGATCAAATAACAATCAATAGAGAGATTAAGAGAAATACAGTCAGTTGTATCTTCAGTTGTAAATTTCTACATTCAACAATAAAAGTAAGAATTTTTTGTTCTCATTTTATTTTCAATTTAATTTATTTGTGTCTTTTTTTCTCACCCTTAGGGAGTAAAAAGGGTAAACACATAAAGTAGAGAAATGAAAATTATTTGAATCGTAGTTCTCTTTTTACTAGTTAATATATGCAATATATGTATATATATATATATATATATATATATATATATATATATATATATATAATGTTTCCATCAAATTAAAAAAAAAAAACAGATCAGGTTATTGAGAAAGTTTTTGGTGTAAAATCAGAAATTTTAAAATTAGAGTCTTTAGTCTTAATCCTTAACCTATAACTCATTTTGCTGAAAAATTGGCATGTTAGGAAGACTTTGTCTGGTCAGAAAGGGAATATTACCTTGACACGAAGTGATGTTTTTAAATCTTGAGTTTATTATTTGAATTTTTGAGATATCCGATCTTCAAAAACCTAATTTCTATGTAATAAATGCATTCACATTGTAAATTGAAAGGTTTTACTTTAAATATGTTATAATAATATGTAATAAACGTTTTCACATTGTACATTGAAAGTTTTTATTTTAAAATAATTGTATAATAAATGCGTTCACACTGGTTTTGGTTTTAAACTTTAATATATACCAAATTTTCCCATCAATTATTAGCAGTCAAGGCAAATGGCAGAAACTTTGAAATTTATCGTTCAAAATTAGGGTGAAAACGATGAGAATAAAAGTTTAAAACCAAAAACTAGTGTGAATGCATTTATTATACGATTATTTTAATATAAAAACTTTCAATATACAATGTGAAAGCATTTATCATATTATTATAACATATTTAAAGTAAAACCTATCAATTTACAATGTGAAAACATTTATTACATAAAAATTAGGTTTTTGAAGATTAGATATCTCAAAAATTCAGAGAATAAACTCAAGATTTTAAAACATCACTTCGTGTCAAGGTAATACCCCTCTTTTGATCAGACAAAGTCTCCTTAACACGCCAATTTTTCGGCAAAACGGGTTACAGGTCAAGGGTTAAGACTAAAGACTCTAGTTTTAAAAATTCTGATTTTACACCAAAAACTTTCTCAATAACCCGATTTTTTTTATAAATTTGATGAAAGCATTACACACACACACACACACACACACACACATACATATACATACATATATATGTATATGTATGTGTGTGTATGTGTGTGTGTGTGTGTGTGCGTATGTATAGGATCTATGTATATTACAAATATTAATTAGTAAAAAGAGAACTATAATTCAAATAATTTTCATTTCCTTACTTTATCTGTTTACCCCTTTTACCCCATAAGGGTAAGAAAAAAGACACAAATAAATTAAAAATGAGAACAAAAATTTAACAAAAATTTCTTACTTTGTATTACTGAATTTAGAAATTTACAAGATGAAGATACAACTGATTGTTTTTCTTGATCTCTCTATTGATTTCTCTCTGATCGCTTGCTTGCGTTCTCTCTCAGTTTACAACTCATTTATAGACAGAACTTTTACAATACGACAAACTAAATTTAATTGGGGTTGTTGGCAATTGGTAGGTGGCAAACAAAAATATTTACCAAGTTTTACAAATTCTTTAGAGGTTTAGTTAATAATAAATGTAAAGATGGTAAGATTTATGAAATTTGACATTTATTTATTCTTTACCATCCGTCAAGTGGCTTCTTCCTTGTTTTTTATTTTTTTGTTTATTTTTTTATTTTTTTATTTTTTTATCACATGCAATATGTGTGGCTTTGTATGTGACTTTATTGATTCTAGACTTCTACTACTACATTAAATTCTTGTAGTTGGAGACGCATTTACTGCTTTAATGTCGTCATTACTGACATCAACGTTCCATTGCATTTTGCAGATTGTAATAACTTTTGTCGTTAAGGTTTTCCCAAAATGATGCATCATCGCTGAGGTAAGAAGATGGTTTTTGTAACTCTATACCGAGTTCAATTATAAAATCTTGTTCTTCAAGAGTAATGAAAGGTTTTGAAACAATAATGTGTTCTAAAGGTTTGTTTCTCCATATAGACATGGTTTTTCTCTAATGGGATGAAATAGTTTATTTCGGGTTGGTCTAAATCATAAATTTGAAAGGCTCTAAAACAAGTAAAAAATTATGGAAATTCATTTGAACGAGTCATTTCCCATTTTGGTTCTTGTTGAGGGGATGAGTGGTTCTTTATTGTATTTTATATAAACATGGTGATAGGCTGGCACATTGATCTATTAGTTTGAAATAAAGATAGAATAGTTTCAAAAGAAATGTTGATTTGTTTGTAGTTTTGAAAAGATAGGTTAAATATATTTTAATTTTTTTGGAAAATTTTCAGGGATTTGAGATACATGGTTCATAAAAACATTTTTTAAAATTCTTTGATCCATAAACTGGGGTACTAGATAAAAAATTTCTTTATTTATAACAAACATTCACATAAGTTAAATACATAACAAAGAAAAAGTCAGGGTCATGATATGCCATATACCCTGTTTTTATCCTGACATTTTTGGTTCCAAAATGTTTGCACAAGAGTTCTTGATTTTTAAACACTTTGTTATATTGGGTTTGCAGAAAGAAGGCTTCAACTAAAGAGTAGTTATCAGCTTCAATAGGGTAAGGGTCATGTTGAGACCATGTTTTGCTTGTTTCAAAAAGTTATTTTTAACATCTAACAAAAAACTAAATATTTTAATTTTTTCTATTCAATAAAAAATAAAAAATAAGTAATAAGTGAAAAAAGTTAAGAACAAATTATCTAAAGTTTGAAAGCAAATTGCATTTAATATTAAATTTTAAAAACAATACTACCTAAGTAAATTACTATTATAAATGGTTTTTATATTGAAACCTAAAAGCTTTATGAATAAAAGAAAACATATCTTGGCTTCTAGGATTGATTTAAAGTTTTAGTTCAAATGTATTTTTTGAAAGTATTTTTAGGGAAATCACCTATCAAGTGTTTCTCTATAAAACACTACATGTGATTTTTTAAAGGGTTTATTACACTTTATCCCCCAACCTATACCGTGTTTTGCACATTACACCTTCGAGTTCAAAATCAAACAATATACCCTCCATCTTTTATAATTGGGTGCAATATGCATTTTTTGAGAGATGACATTATTTTTTTAAACGGAAAGGCATGTGCTTTCCGCATGACCATGGACAAAAGTGTCTTTTTATTTTATTTTTATTTTATAAACCCCAAGCTATAGCCCTCATCTCGATCATTGTCCCCTTTAGAATCCCCAAATTGTAGCCTGCCTCATCCCTTGTTCTTCCTTCCTTCAAAACCTTAGAATTTTGATCCTACAAAGCTACTGCTAAAATCCTAGATAATTTCTCCTTATTCGTGGGATGGAAATTTACAAAATCCTTAAATAATTTCTCCAACTCTATGATCCCACATAACTCCCCAAAGCGGTCGTTGAAGGTTGAAGTTGAAGATTTGTGAAGGCAAATGACAGTTGGAAAATTAATGGATCCTCTAGTCCATTGTTATTATGGTAATGAGGCTTGTGTTATAACATCGTGGACAAATTTAAATCATAGTAGAAAGTTTTTGGAATGCCAAAAATACAAGGTAATATTGTGTTTGTTTGTCAAATATTTCAAATTTATCATTGGTGTTTTTGTAGACATGTGTTCAATTTGTTGGTACAAAAGTATGGAGGTTGTGGATTCTTCCTGTAGAATGATGGTCCCATGTGTGATAGATCAAAGCAAATAATCTATGTATTGTTGAATGCTATGAAAAAGAAGGAAGTTGAACTTGTGGAGAATCAAAGAAGGGTTAAATGCATGTTATGGTTAGTGATGATATCATAGACAATCTGTTTGCTTCTTTTGGTCGTCTCGGTACAAAGAAAATGTGGTCTTTTGGATGAAGGCTTCCCAAAGTTACTTGAAAATTAGAATGCTCCCAACTTGGTTTTAATTTTGTGTTTTGTGTAAATTGTTTGAATAGTTGAAGGCTCCCTACTGGAGATTTGAATTTTGTATTTTATGTAAATCATTTGAATAGATGAGGACTTGTAGTAGGGGCCTTGATGAAAAGGGGTGGAATTACTGTGTAATTTTGTAGTTAATGGAATGAACAAATTGAATTACAAATTTGATTTTGGGTTTTTTATGCTTTGATTTTTAATTCATGGTGTTTTAATGACTTATTTTGGCAATATGTAATATGCATTATGAGCAAATGTGGTGCTTTGGAATAAGCAGTTCATCTCCAGGTTTAATATGCAGCTCTCTGATTTATTTCCTTGAGCTACATAAAAATTTCAAGTGTTCATATTGCTATTAGCTTCCGAAAGGGGCCTTGTTATTAGCATCTCAAATGTTGCCCACTCTGAAGGCATAATTTAAAGAGACCTTAGCTTGCAATTTTGGTTCATAAGACATATATAACCAAGAGACCAACCTACATTAGATAGCCTGCACAATTGACATACCAAAAAAAAAAAAAAAAAAAAAGCAACGCTTACACTAGACATACATAGAAAACACAATTGATAGCTTGTACTAGAGACTAGCCAATCCCACACAACACAAAAAATATAGCTGGCACCAAATAAAATATCATTCAATCCCACACAGGAGAAAAAATAGCTAGCACCAAACAAGGCCAAATATTGACAACAAAAAAAGTCTATGTTAATTACATAATCAGTATAGGTTGTTCATCCTATGTTACTTACAAAATCATGTAATGCATTTGCATCCATATGACATATAACTATAGCCCATGTTACTTACAAAATAAGGCATATCATGATAATATAAAAAAATGTGTTCCCATGATGCCCAACAAGTATGAACCTGCAATAGAAAAGTATCATTCCCCAAATATTATCCTTCCCACCCAATCCAACAATTGTATACATTCATATAAAATATACCAAAAAACTATCCTAGAAAAAAAAAAAATTTCTTCCTAATAGTCCATATCACTATATAATGCCTGAGGCTGCAGTTAATTGTTAAGTGCCCTGTTCTAACTGTGTCTCATGTGAACCTTTCCCTGATTTACAAGTTCTTTTGTTATGACCTTCCTTGCTACATGCATTTTGAAACGACCAGCGAGTCTGAAGACTTTTTTCAAGTGGCTGCTAATTCTTTTTCTAGAAACTGGCTCATATTTGTGATTATTTTTTTTTTTACTTATTGAAAATCTTGTGCGAGTCTTGGATATGTTAAGCTTCATTTTTCATGCTACTAAAAGAATGAGAAAATCTTCTATACCCATGAATATGCGCCAGAAATACCACAGAAAAATACGAGCCATAGGTGTATGACCCCCTTTGCCTGATATTCCGAGTACTAAAGGCATCACAAGTAAGAAAACGTGTCACTAAATAGATGGCTGCTCCAAGGTGAAGTTTGAAGTATGTGCATTAAGCTTTGTATTTGCGTTTGTTGCCAGGTTGTTGAGAAGATGTTTAGAATGCAGAAAAGTAGTAATAATAAAATCATCTAAGGACAACTGGTCTTTGGAGAAAGTTACTGGAGATAATCTTAGATCTTTGTTTTTTTGTTTTGTTTTGTTTTGTTTTTCAATATGGAATTATATACCAACTAGGTATCGCTATTGATAACATCAGTATTGCTCTTTACTTGCCTTTCTGGATCTGTGTGGTTGTTTTTGTGGCCATTTCTTTAACAATAGCATATGTTCAGGACAAATATATTGCAAAAGAACACATCTACTATCGGCTTGCCCAATTCCTTGTTATTTTGCTTGTAATAATTGTCATTGTTGCACTGTTCACCCACTTTAAATTTGTTAATCTCTTCACCAGTCTGCTGGCATTTATTCCCACTGGGTGGGGCCTGATTTTAATTACCTGGGTATTTAGGCCATTTCTGCAGCGCACTCCAGCAGGAGAGGCCATTATTTCCTTAACATAGCCATATGATATTATTTTTGGTGTGATCATCATGGCCCATGTGGCACTACTATCATGGATAGTTTAGTAATGCACTCCAACAGGGGAGGCCATTCGTTCCCATTGTTGTGCATATGGGACAGTTTAGGTGTTAAACATGTTCTCAAATTTTACCATGTGCTACTTTCTTCTAGTGCTGGAGACAAGCCTTTCAGTAAACCACCCAGATGATGCATTTTAAAAAGCCCTCAAAATGGGTCTCTTCTTCTAATTGCCTTATGAGGAAGACTTATCCAAATATGTTGAATCTTTCATAGGAAAAATTATACATGGGAACATGTAATTAGATAATTGGAGATAAAATTTCTTCTTGATATTAGATTATTTTTCAAGACCATATAACTATGATTGCTATTTTTTACAATTTACAAAGTTAGGATATCTTAATCTTGAATAAGTGTCTATCTCTTTATCATGATATTTGAACCTATTTCTTCCTATGAATTTCCACTTATGACAATCACTCCTTTTACTTCCCTCTTGCAGGTTCCGTTTAAGCATTGACAGGCAAAGCTTTTGTTACTGAGGAATGTTATGTAAAATGGACTTCACGATCTGTTGCAGACTTGCAGTTTTTGGGTTTTGATCTGTAATCAAGTAACAAAGTCAACTGGGCTTTGATGGCTTAAGATGTCTTGGAGAAAACCTTTTTTCCCCAATCATATTGGGATTGCCTTAATTTTATGTTTTTTTTTTCCTTTCTTGGTTCGAGGACAAAGCTAAAGAAGTCTCGATTTCAATTGGCAGCATGACGTTCTGATGTGAACCACTCAAACTCTTCTCCAGTCACCACCTTATTCTATTGGTGCTGATTTGAATCCGAAAAGATTCAAAGCGGGTAAGTGAAACATTTAAAAGCAGATATCATACTTGCATCTAGTATCCATGAGCATTTGTGTTGGGTTACTCTTGTCACACCAGAAGACTGGTAGCTCCTTTAGATTGTTACTTTGTGTAGGAATTTATTTTCCCATAAATAGGATAACTGGGTAAATGAGTCTCTTTTGTATTGTACTCAACAGACATTTCTGTCATAATGAATGAGAATATAAGCAAAAGCGTTACTAAAGTTTCTGGTTCTTGTTGGCATGCAAGAAGTTCAGTTTGACTGAGTTTATGAACCCAAAGGACCATGAGAAATCAATTCAAGAGGTTTGTTACCGAACTTTTTAGGCGAAGCTCACAACCCAAATCTAAAGAAATCAGTTGTGAAGATGAGGACTTACCTTATCCAATGACTCTAGATGAGGTTATAAGGAAGACCAAGAAACAACAACTATAGTAATGGCTCGTGTAGTTTCTTTCAAAATGGGAACTAAGGTTGAGTTTGACCCTATTAGATGGCTAGATATATCATGATTCAACTATGTTCTCGGTTTGGAGATTACCGAAAGGGCAACCCATCTTCTTTCAGTTTATCTCCAAGATTTTCACTATTTCCCCAGTTTATTAACCACGTTCTTAGTTTGTCCAGGTTTTTAACTACAACCCAGATGAGACTGCATACTTTAGAATGATCCTGGCCAGGAAAATGTGGCCAACTCAGTTGTGATATTCAGCTTTCATTGATTTCTTACTCATTTCATTCATCCTAGAACCAACTTTTCTTGGTGTGGCTGCCTTTGCAGCTGATAGGATCTTACTTTTGGACTCTTATTTTATTGTTGTTGTATTTCATGGGGCAACTATCGCTCAGTGACAAAATGCTGGATACCAGAATCTTATCTAAGTAAGATTATTGTTTTAGTTTTGTAAAAGTTTAAGAAATATTGTGTATAAAAAAATTCTATTTAAATAGGAGTAACAATTTTTTTTTATTTCTTAAAATTTTAGGAAATTTTTTTGAAACAAATCTTATTTCATTAATACTCACCAACTCGATAAATAATAATTTTATGAAATAGTAGAAAAATAAAAATTGATAAAAAATTTGAAAACTAACACAACATCAAACAGTCAAACCAGTTTACCTAAAATGCTTAATTTAATTGGAAAATCAAACATTTTTTCTCAACAACATGAAAAACTTGCCAAAAACACAACTGGGACTAATAATTATTCTTAGTTGAAATTTTCTTTTTGCAAACCCAATATATAACAAAGTGTTTAAAAACCAGGAACTCCTGTATAAACATTTTAAAGCAAAAAATATTGGAATAAAAACAGGATATGTAGTATATCATGACCTGGATTCCTTCTTTGTTTTATATCTTGCTTATGTTAATATGTCTGTTGTAAATAAATAAATTTTTGATTTCATACCCCAGTCCATGGATCAAAATCCATATTAGCAAGAGATTTTAGCAAAAAAGAAAAAAACTATTGCTTGTTGGGTTCAGACTTATTGAATTATCTTAGTCGTGACCCAAATTTTTTTCAATCATACTGCTCTAGTTAAGATTATTTATATATTTTCAATGGTACATGATTTCTTATATTTATTATCACTTATATTATAGAAGATTCAAATACATTGTTGGATAAGATTTTATGATTTTATTTTTATTAAAAAAATCTAAAACGTTATCCAAGCATATCTTTTATTGTTAATTAAATTTGTGTTATGTATTTATATTCTTTTAGAAACTTTTATCTCTTTTTGTACAATTTTAATGAAATCCATATAACTAGAAGTTATGTAAAAAATATTTTGTAACCGAAAGTTGTGCAAATATTCAATTTTATTATAATAAAATTTTTCATAACTAGTAGTTATGATAAAATATATTTTCATAAACCATGTATCTCAAATCCCTAAAATTTTTTTGGAAAAATTAAAAGATATTTTAACCGAAAATCAAATTGATATTTATTTTGAAACCATTCCACCCTCATTCCAAACTAGTGGATCAATCATACCAACTTATCACCATGTTTATATAAAGCATAATAAAGAACCACTCTTTTCTCAATAAGAACCAAAATAGAAAATGATCCGTTCAAACGAATTTCTAGAATATCTTACTAGATTTAGAACTTTTCAAATTTATGACCTTACACCAACTAGAAATAAATGTACAATAGTAAAAAAGTCATTTCAAATTTTAAGGTAGTAATGAATATTTCTTGTTTTTAGGGATTTCAAGATTTAAAATTATTTTTTTTGGATAGGTAAATAAGAGATTGTATTAGACAAGCCTAAAAGAGGTGAAAAGAGTACACACGAAGTATACAAGCAACGCCCAAGAAGCTACAAGAAGCTAGGCAAAAAGAAAGAAGAAAACCTTTCTCCTATCTAGACAAAAGCCACTCTATAAAATCAATCAAGGACAAAGAATGATCCTCTAAATACACCCTACCCTAATTCACAAAAGTGTACAAAAGAGAAAGTTTTAAAGCTTAGTCAGATCGTTCAGTGTCATTGAACACTCTTTCATTTTTTTCCTTCCATAAGGTCCGCATTAAACAAAGGGGGGCAAGCTTCTAAGCCTTTTCCTTTCTCTTACTCACAAAAGCACCATGCCAACCTATCAAATTCCTTGTGATTAAGGATTGCAGGACCCACTGCACATCAAAAAGAGAGAAAAGCAAGCTCTATAGCATTATAGCCTTCTTACAAAATAGGATCAAGTGGTTACTAGTTTCCTCTTCCACTTTACACAAGTAACACCTATTTGGCATATTCCAACCCCTTCTTTTGAGTTGATCAATGGTCAAGATTCTATTCCAAGACGCTTCCCAAGCAAAAAAGCTTACCCTCATGGGAGCCCAAGATCTCCAAATTATACTCCAAGGAAAAAGGTCACTAGAAGCTTTTGTGAGGGAGCGGTAGGGAGATCTAACAGAAAAGGAGCCGTTCTTTCTATTCTTCCAACTCAAGACATCCTTCACATCTCTATTCAAAACCAAAGGATGGAGTTTCCGGAGCAAGCCCTCCACCACATCCATTTCCCAATCATTAAAGTGTATTGAAAACAAAGGATTCCAACTATCCACCTCTCTACCCTCCTCCAAGCATCAAACACCCACTGATCCTTGTTAGCCGCCAATTGGACCAAGTTAGGGAAACCATCTTTCAAAGCTTGGTCCTCACACCACAAATCCTTCCAAAATTTGACATTCCTCCCATTCCCTATTATAAAGCAGGATCTAGAGCAAATCCTTTCCCAATATTTTCTAATAGCTTTCCACACTCCCACACCATAGGTTCCCCTCACTTCTCTTGAACACCAACCTCCTTCCTCTACTTTAAATTTGTCTATGATGACTTGTCTCCACAAAGAATCCCTCTCTACAACAAATTTCCAACTCCACTTCCCAAGCAAAGCTTTATTTAGGGCTACAAGACTGAATACCTAAGCCTCTCTGTCTCATATAAGCATAAACCACACTCTAATTCACTAAGTGCGGCTTTTTCTCTAAGGCACCACCACCCCATAAGAAGTCTCTTTGGATATTTTCCATACCTTCTGCAGAATGAGAAAGAGAGACATAAAGTAAATAGGGAGATATTGTCTCTTCCACAAGGACAAACACTTTCTAAATCTCTCTTCCCCTATGTCCCACACCCTTGAGGACACCCAAGGGTAGACCCAAATAAGAAGTAGGGAGCTTCCCAATTCTACACCTCAATACTGAAACGATATTCTCCAAAGAATCAACCTTCCTATAGGGATAGCCTTACTTTTATCCCTATTCACTTTTAACCCAAAAATCGCCTCAAACCATAAGAACACCCAACTCAAGTATCTCAACTGCTCACTATTGGCCTTGCAAAATAAAAGGGTATTGTTAGCAAACAGAAGATGGAGTAGATCCTTTCCCACTCCACTACTACTTCCCACCTTAAACCCCTTAATGAAACCCCTACTTTTGGCTCTGAAAAGTAGTTGGTTGAGAATCTCCATGACTAATAAGAAGAGATAAGGGGATAATGTGTCACCTTGTCTCAAGCCCCTAATGCTATGAAAAAAGTCTAAAGGGGTTCCATTAATTAAAATTAAGAAATTAGTTGTGGAGATGCACCATCTGATCCAATTAATCCACCTCTGCCCCCCATCTTGGACATAACTGACAGAAGGCAATCCCAATTGACATGATCAAATGCCTTCTCAATGTCCAAATTTAAAAGGAGACTAGAGAGATTATCCTTCAACCTGGAGTTTACAGCCTCATTTGTAATGAGTGCGACATCCAAAATCTACTTATTCTGAATGAAGACATGTTGGTACTTTGAAACCACCTCCCCAATAACTAGTTTTAGCCTATTTGCCAAGACTTTGGCGAGTAATTTGTAAAGACTTCCAACCAAACTTATCGGTCTGAAATCTTTCAACTCTTCCGCCGTATCCCCCTTTTTTGGGATTAGAATGAGAAAAGTGGAGTTTAGACTCCTCTGGAAAGTGCTAAGGTGGAAAAAGTCACCAAAAAAGGCCATAATCTCAACTTTGGTAAAATCCCAAGAAAATTACTAAAATGCCATGGTGAAGCTATCTAAACCAGACGTTTTATTGTCGAAGAGGCTGCATAGGGCTTCGAACACTTCTTTTTCTAAGAAAGGCGCCTCTAAACTTCTAAACCTTTCTATCCCCAGAACACGAAACTGTAAATCCCTAATTCTCGATCTCCAATCCTCATTTTCTGATAACAAAGTCCTATAAGCCCTACACACCCTAGACTTGATATCTTCCTCAACAGTAAGAGTGTTCCCATTAATTTTTACATTGGATAAAAAGTTTCTTTTTGCCCTGGCATTGGCCATCTTATGAAAAAATTTGGTATTCTTATCACACTCCTTTAACCAGATTTCCCTAGATTTTTGCCTCCGAAAAGTTTCTTCCATTAAAATGCAATTCTTCTATTCCTCTAAATCCCCCATTTAAGCCCTTGCTTCCTCAAAAGACAAAGGATTAACACTCTCCTTTGAATCCCATAACTGAATTCGAGAGAAGACCTTAGATTTTCTAGCAGAGACATTTCCAAAAACTTCTTTATTCCATCTTCTTAGATCCCTTTTAAGAGCTTTCAACTTTTTAGCAAGGTAGTGGCTATTAGACCCTGCAATTGAGTACCCTATCACGCTCTTACTAGCTCTTTAAACCCATCCGATAGAAGCCACATATTCTCAAAGCGGAAGGGAGTCTTGCCTTTTTTAACCGCTTGTCCTCCAGAGAAATGGGACAGTGATCAGAGATGATTCTAGGGAGAGCACATTGAAAGACACACAAAAAATGATTCTCTCACTCGTTGGAGACTAGAAAGCGATCCAACCTTGAAGCCGCTTGAGAATTAAGACCACTGTACCATGTGAATTGACCACTGGAAGAGGGCAGATCCTTTAGACTCAACTCCTCAATGACCTTAGAGAACCTTCTCATCTCTGTTGTCAGATTGAGCTCGTTCCTTCTTTCCCCTGGAAATATAATGGAATT
The DNA here is from genome assembly GCF_030704535.1 of Vitis vinifera. Lineage (NCBI taxonomy): Eukaryota > Viridiplantae > Streptophyta > Magnoliopsida > Vitales > Vitaceae > Vitis > Vitis vinifera. The sequence goes on from NC_081818.1 coordinate 14,822,348, forward strand.
GAAATCCCCTCTCCCATGCAACAGAGATCATCCCATAGGCCTTTAATTACACCCAATTCTCCCTAAAACTTTTTTTTTTCCCTCGATAGGACTGGTCCATAGACAACAGTGAATACCCAAACAAAACCATCATCCACATTCCTAAAGCGACCCCAGATGGTGAAACCATTGCGCTCTAGCTCCAAGAGTTCTAGAACCCTATTGTCCCAAAAAATCAGAATGCCTCCTGAGGCACCCCCAACATCAACTGCACCCCAGCCCATAAACCTTCCAGTGCCTAAGCTTTTCACTACCTTTAACGACATCTCCTACACCTTTGTTTCTAAAATACAAACTAAATCTGTCTTCTAGGATCTAACTACTGAATTAATCATCCTCATTTTCTCCTCGTCGTTGAGCCCTATAACATTCCAAGAGAGGATTTTTGATCTTCATCAATCCATAGGGATCATTTCCCATTTGTTCTTGTCTCTCATTCTATTCACAAGCACAGACTCTCATAGCTATTCGTACAATCCAATCTCTTAAGTTCCTTTTCAGAGCGTGATGTGGACATCGTTTTCTTCTTTCTCTTGTTACAAAGGGTCCCCCCACCAGTCATCTTTTTCAACTTTTTCAGCAGCATAACTATTTTTTCTTCGCACCCCTCAACTAGCATTCCCAAAAATCTATTGAAATATTTGAAATTGGAAAACTCCTTGTTGGAGGACAAATCTTTTCCAGATGAAGCATTCTCAAGGAAAACCACATCTGACCCATCTTGCAAAACCAGAGATAGAGGCCCCTTTATAACATCGGTCTTTACCTCTAGTACACCCTCTTCTCACTCAAGGGATCCTTCCTAACGCTTTAGAAACATCGTTGTCCCTTTTCAATCATTGCCCAAAGTAGAAGAATTTGGCACCCAGAAATGAGTAGAAAAAGAAGAAGGCCCTTCCTCCCAAGAAGAACGGGATGAAGAAAGTTTACCTTGGAATATGAGAACTTCTTCTAAGAAAACGATGTCTGCTAAAGATTTCGAGTTCACCTCCGAAGTTGTCGGAAATGACGCATAAGGGTTGAGGCCTTGGGGAGGACCCATCGTCGTGGACGAAAAGCTAGGGCACCAATCGTGAAGAACTTCTCTAGGAGAAGAGTGGAAATTTTCTCTTCATTTTAAAAGACAGGCCCGACCCATTTCCATTTGGGCCTTGCCTAAGGAAAGCGTTTTAACACTACCTCCATAAAAAGAGCCCAACAAGGCCTAGGATCCAGTAGCAAGGGCCTCATTTTTTTTAGCCTAACAAAGCCCCCAAAGCACCCGCTCCACAAAGCTCCCTTTTCATTTATGTACCTATAGCCATTCCTGTCACATTAGGAACAATGTCTTCTCCCACTTTTGCAGAGAGTAGTGGGTCAACCATCGACACATGGCCATCCCCTTTCCCATAGCAAACTTCAGCTACTCGAGGGGAGGGGAGGGGAGGGGAGGGGAGGGGAGGGGAGGGGGGAGAGCGTGACCCAACCTCACCCTCATCATTTCCCCTCTTCCTCTGCAACACCATGAATGTTGCACCTCACTGATCCATGGAGTAGTCTCCCATCATAACTGGACCATGAAACAGGTAGAACCAACCACTACCTAGAAAGAGCTAGGGAATTCCACCCTCTTACCCCGACGAGGACCTTGGCCCACTGCAAGTTTCGACTTTCCGCCTTATCATCGTCAACACCCACAAAGCGACCATAGGCTTATCCTAAGTTCATGAAAAAACTCATCCCTCAAAGATGTAGTGGAAGGCCCAAAATTCTTACCCACACCTCTCGGTTCTTCTTGTCCTCTATGAGACAACCAACAGAAGGGTTCCACCAATCCAATATAAGACATTTACCTTTAAACCACTTTACCCCTATGTGCAACATCCTCTCAGCTTCAACGACATCTTCATACTCAAAGAGGATAAGAGGACCTCCTAAAAGAGCCAAATGAAGATTTCCTTTCAACATCTAACTGAATTTAGCCCAAGACTTAAGAGAAATAAGGTCTGGGAACTAATCGGAAAGTCCCCCCATCTCCTTTCCTAGCTCCTGCTCAAGAATTCCTTATTGCTATCGATCACCCCCTTTTCAATTTCTAACCACACAACATTCCGAAGTTTAGCAGAACCAAAAAACTTTGCCTCTACTATTGGGTCCTCCTTCTAACACTGACCCCTTTGAGAACCTTCCCTCTTGAAGAAGAGGTTAAGGACTCCTCTCTCCTTTGGGACAAGGAGAAACTCAGACTTCTTAACTTCCTAGCCAAAAGTTGCCAACCCCCAACCACAATCCTACCTTCAGGGAACGCCAAGGAGAATTTCTTATCTTCAATATCCCAGGCCGTGTGATTACTACTCAAAAAGTGCTATTTGATAGCTTTTAATTAACTCTTTTAAACACTTTTGAGTAGTAGTTATTACCTTTTAACTCAATTAGCATATTAAGTACCTTTGCAATCATTTCTAATCAATTTGTGTAAGTTTTGGTGCTTTTGATAGTAATTTGATCACCAAAGCAATCCAAGATTGAGGAGAGTTCTATGGAATCCATGGCAAAGCAATGAGAGGCTCATTAACATGAAAAACCTAAGATTTGAAGCTTCATAATCCTTTTCCATATGCAAATCATGAATGCAAGGAGGGAAAGCAAAGAGAGAAATCTAACATGAAGAATTCAAGAGGACAACCACTGTTGAACACTTTTGGAGCACTTTCTGGAGCTCAATTTATGCATACTATATGTCGTTTTGAAGCTCGAGAAGTCAGCAATTCAATGCTTTAAACGGTGCACGATTTAGAGCTGAAATGAAGAAGTTAGAGACATTGGAAGCCGATCACACCAAGTTGAAGGCCAATTTCGCAAGCTGCGAAATCAGCCTTTGGCTGTGAAATGAGCTGCGAAATCAGCCTTTGGCTGCGAAATGGTGTCCTTCAGCTTGTGAAATTTCGCAGCCATCTTGCATGGCTGCGAAATCCTCCTGAGTGCTTCCAAATATTTGCGACTGACATTTTTAGATTTTTTGCTTTAGATATTTGATGTCTAAATCTCCATTTTCTCCTTGTAATCCACCTATCATAGGATTCCTTAGTCTTTAGGTAAGAACAAAGGGTAAATAGCCATATATATATTATTTGTAATTTCCATTACACAGATATCTCGAGAGCTTGTTCTCAGAGAAAAACTTTTTGTATAGTTTTTAAGGAAGTAAAAATACAGAGCTTTGCTCTGCCTTACCTACTCGTTTTGATTGTATTGTATTTATTTTTTCTTACTAGCCAAACAAGCTCTGAGGATGTTTCCTCAGAGAATGGGTGGCTAGGCTTTTAGTTCCTTGGAGCTTAGTAGCCGGGTAAGGCCCCAAATGCAAGAATTGGTAGTTTTGTTGTTTCAGCCATTAATGAAGAGAAAGTGTGACCCGTTAATGATTTCTATGTTTTTAGTTAACTTAAAATGCCTTCAATTCACTTGGGCCAACACTTGGTAAGGCAAGTGATCTCTGTCCGTGGAGATGCACTAGTTTATCTCTTGCGAGCCTTTGGGAGGTGACTTGAAGGTAGGATTTCTAGAATTGCCAACACTTGGTAAGCTTTTGGACTCTAAGGAGACATCCATTAGTTATCTCTTGCGAGCTTGAGAAGGGAAGTCCAAGGTTAATGATCACCTTGAATGGAAAATGCTAGGTGAAGGCATGAGCCATTGCAAGTTGCATCAGTGAGAGGGAATTAGTGCTGAAATCCATTAAAGGGAAGCATCTGTACAACATCGGTTAGAGAATTAACTATATGTTAAGTCTCTAATGCGAGGAAAAGATTCAAGTGACCGGAGCTCTGTTTTTGCATGAGGAACCTGACCCCAATGAACCTAAAACTCCAAGGAACGCTTTTCTTCATAAGTAATTCCCATTACTTTCTTTTTACTTAGCTTAAAACAAATCATTTTTCAACCAAAGTTTATGTTTTCTTCTTAAGCTAACCTTGAAATGAAAAAGTACCAATTCAGCTCTGAATTGGTATCAGTTGTAAGTTGAAAACCCTTCCCAGTGAACAACCCTAGAGCCATTATGCTATGCTAGCTGAGGCTATCCTAGTTCATGGTGATATAGGTTATAAATTTTGTTGATTACTCCCGTTTGAGGACCAAACTCAAGGTACACTAGCTGGGCACGAGTCAAATGGCGCCGTTGCCGGGGAAGGTGCCAACTTCACAGTGATATTATTTCAGCGTACTTGTGATTTTCATCACAAGTTTGGTGATTTTTCTTTCACTTTACTAACTCTTTTAATTGTTTCTTTTACTTGTTCATACTCTAGCATATCTTTTAATTTAGTTTTAGTTAATTTTAGTCTTTTTGTAGTCTTGTTTTCTTTTGTTTTTGTTTTTGTTACAGTTGATACTAGTTGTGTATGCCAAATTGGATACGAGATAGTGGAGGAAGGCTTGTTAAATGTGAAACACCTCATAACAAGGAATTGGAATTGAGCTTGAATATCATGGAAGCTACACTTGAAGATCAGCATAGTCACCATGGTTACCAAGACAATCCCAATGCATTCAGATCAATGAGGGACCGCATGCTTCCACCTCGTATGAGTGCACCATCATGTATAGTGCCCCCTACAGAGCAGCTAGTGATCAGACCACATATTGTTCCATTTCTACCAACTTTCCATGGGATGGAAAGTGAGAATCCCTATGCACATATCAAGGAATTTGAAGATGTTTGTAATACATTCCAAGAAGGGGGAGCTTCAATCGACTTGATGAGGCTTAAGCTAAATCCTTTTACTTTAAAGGATAAGGCCAAGATTTGGCTTAATTCTTTAAGGCCAAGGAGTATCCGTACTTGGACTAATTTACAAGCTGAATTCCTCAAGAAGTTTTTTCCTACTCATAGAACAAATGGATTGAAAAGGAAAATTTCAAACTTCTCAGCTAAAGAGAATGAGAAATTCTATGAGTGTTGGGAAAGATACATGGAAGCCATCAATGCTTGTCCTCACCATGGTTTTGATACATGGCTATTAGTGAGTTATTTCTATGATGGGATGTCTTCCTCAATGAAGCAACTCCTCGAGACAATGTGTGGAGGAGATTTCATGAGTAAGAATCCGGAGGAAGCTATGGATTTCTTGAGTTATGTGGCTTAAGTATCAAGGGGATGGGATGAACTGAACAAAGGAGAAGTGGGGAAGATGAAGTCTCAACCGAATGCTTTCAATGCTAAGGCTGGGATGTACACCTTGAATGAAGATGTTGATATGAAAGCAAAATTTGCAGCTATGACAAGAAAATTGGAGGTGCTAGAACTGAAAAAGATACATGAAGTGCAAGCTGTTGCTGAAACACCAGTGCAAGTAAAGCCATGTCCTATTTGTCAATCTTATGAACACTTGGTGGATGAGTGCTCTACAATTCCAGCTGCTAGAGAAATGTTTGGAGATCAAGCAAATGTCATTTGACAATTCAAGCCCAACAACAATGCTTCGTATGGAAATACTTACAACTCAAGTTGGAGGAACCATCCAAATTTTTCATGGAAGCCAAGAGCACCTCAGTACCAACAGCCGGCTCAACCATCTCAACAAACTTCAAGTCTTGAACAAGCAATAGTAAATCTCAGCAAGGTTGTGGGAGATTTTGTTGGAGGCCAAAAATCCATCAATGCTCAACTCAGTCAAAGAATTGACAGTGTAGAGAATACATTGAATAAAAGGATGGATGGGATGCAAAATGACTTATCTTAGAAGATAGATAATCTCCAATACTCAATCTCAAGGCTCACTAACTTGAACACAGTGCAAGAGAAGGGTAGATTTCCTTCTCAACCTCACCAAAACCCCAAGGGTATCCATGAAGTGGAAACTCATGAGGGAGAATATTCATAGGTGAGAGATGTTAAAGCCTTGATCACTCTAAGGAGTGGTAAAAAGGTTGAGTTGCCAACACCCAAGCCACATGTTGAAGAGGAAGAAGAAGAAGAGACAAAGAAGAGGAAGGAAATCAAAGGAAAGAAGAAAGATATCAGTGAAGGGAAAGTGGACCATGATTCAACAGTGAATGCAAATCCGGAGAAATTGCTTATTAAGGAAGAAATGATAAAAGAAACACACATCTCCACCTTTTCCTCAAGCTTTGCATGGGAAAAAGGGGATCAGAAATGCATCAGATATCCTTGAAGTATTGAGACAAGTGAAAGTCAATATTCCATTGCTGGATATGATTAAACAAGTTCCAATGTATGCAAAATTCCTAAAGGACTTGTGTACTATCAAAAGAGGGTTGAATGTGAATAAGAAAGCCTTCTTGACTGAGCAAGTAAGTGCTATCATACAATGCAAGTCTCCTTTGAAGTACAAAGATTCGGGATGTCCTACCATTTTAGTCATGATTGGAGGAAAGGTAGTGGAGAAAGCTTTGTTAGACTTGGGAGCAAGTGTGAATTTGCTACCATACTCTGTTTACAAGCAATTGGGACTTAGTGAATTGAAGCCAACAGCAATCACTCTATCTCTAGCTGATAGATCAGTGAAAATTCCAAGGGGGATAATTGAAGATGTCTTAGTTCAAGTTGATAATTTCTACTATCTAGTAGATTTTGTTGTTTTTGATACGGACCCCTTTGTTAAGGAAGCTAATTATGTTCCTATCATCCTTGGAAGGCCATTTCTTGCTTCATCAAATGCAATCATCAATTGTAGGAATGGACTTATGCAACTCACTTTTGGCAACATGACACTTGAACTCAATATCTTTTATATGTTTAAAAAGCTAATCACTCCGGAAGAAGAAGAAGGTCTAGAAGAGGTATGCATTATTGACACTCTCGTGGAGGAGCATTGTAATCAGAATATGCAAGACAAGTTAAATGAAAGTCTTGGGGATCTTGAAGAAGGGTTGTCTGAACCCTCTGATGTGCTTGCAACTCTACAAAGTTGGAGGAGAAGAGAAGAGATTCTACCTTTGTTCAGTAAAGAGGAGGCACAAGAAATTGCTAATGAAGAGACCCCAAAGCTCAATTTGAAGCCTCTGCCCATGGAGTTGAAATACACATACCTGGAAGAAAATGAACAATGCCCTGTTGTTATATCTTCATCTCTTACCACTCATCAGGAGATTTCTCTACTTAAAGTTCTCAAGAGGTGTAAGAAAGCAATAGGATGGAAAATATCTGACTTGAAAGGCATTAGTCCTTTGGTTTGTACACATCATATATATATGGAGGAAGAAGCTAAACCAATTCGTCAACCTCAAAGAAGATTGAATTCTCATATGCTTTTGGTGCGGGCTGAGGTTCTTAAGCTACTTCAAGCAGGTATTATCTACCCTATATCTAACAGCCCTTGGGTGAGTCCTACTCAAGTGGTACCAAAGAAGTCAGGGATTATTGTGGTTCAAAATGAAAATGGAGAAGAAATTGCTACACGCCTCACTTCAGGTTGGAGGGTATGTATTGATTATAGGAAATTGAATGCTGTGACAAGAAAAGATCATTTTCCACTGCCATTTATTGATCAAGTGTTGGAGAGAGTCTCTAGCCATCCTTTCTATTGTTTCTTGGACGGGTACTCTGGGTATTTTCAAATTGAAATTGATGTTGAAGATCAGGAGAAGACCACTTTCACATGTCCATTTGGAACATACACCTACAAACACTACAAGAAAAAAAGCCTTCGTTGACAGTTTTTCACTGTCAATGTAAGGTATATTTGTGAAGGTAGGTTATTGTTCATATATGTTATCTATGCCAGTGTCAAGAAAAGTTTAAAGGTAACTTGACATATACATATGTTAAGATTTTCTCCATTTTTACAAATAACGAAATCTTATTAGTATGTGATATGTCAATGTTTCTTTCATACATGTTAAGGTTGGATTCAACTTATATCAAGATTACTTAATCTTATGTCAAGGTTAACTCACTCTTTTGTTAAGATTAGTCCTACAAATATCAAGGTTAGATATCATATATGTTATGATTAACCCCACATATATCAAGGCTTTTAGATACATATGTCAAGGTTAGATTTTATATATATCATAATTGACTTATATATGTCAATGTTTGGTATCACATGTCTTGGTGGGCACCATATATGTTAAGGATAGGTACCAGTTGTGTCATGATTGCTCCCATATATCTCAAATTTGAGTATAATGTATGTCAATGTAGGGAATAAGTACAACTGTCAAGGTTCCCCTTGAAAAATTTTAAAATTATTTTTTAATATGAAAAATTGTACCTGTTTCCATGTATAATCAATTTGATATTATTTAAGAATGATAATGACAATCAAATAATCATGATTTTACATATAATCAAAACATATTTAATATACATTTGATTATTAATTAAAGCACAAATCAATGAACTTGTTTAAAGTTGTCCCCAATTTCTCTATATAGAAGAAACTCATAATATACAATGAAATTAAAAACAAACTATAAGGCAATATACATAAACTTAAATTAAGTTGCTCATGTATATATCTACAACCAAGTCTCTTGCCTCCATCTTGAAGCATTACTTTATAGGAAAGCCTTAAATTTCCAACACCCAAACTTCGAATCTGTAGCAAAAAATATAGAGCATATTAACAAATTAAAAAGAAAAATGTATAATGAGGAGCAATCAAATATCAAGCTTTATGAATAATTTTAATAGCAAGCTAGCCACTACACCTTTATTAGACAATAATAGATTATTTCTTAATAACACAGGTAAACAAACCAACTCTCAAATATTAAAATATTGATATAGCAAAAACATGTGGAGGCTAAACCTAGGAGCAAAACCTAAAACAAAAATCATTTTAACCTAATGAAGTTATTGTTTTGATCCAACCTCAACCAAGATATTTAACTATTTAGATCATTATTATGATTTTTTAAACTAACACTTTCCCTGAAATGTCCAAGGTTTCCATCAAACTATACAAGTCAAAGATAGCAAATGTTGTATTTGGTTGCTTAGAAAGACCAAGAAAAAAATGACAACACAACCAGCTATAGTTTACCAAGCTCTACAAAAAGGTACATGAAAAAAATAAAAATGACATCATATTGAATGAGGATAGGAACAATAAATGAACAAATTTAGCAAGAACTAAAACAACTCCAAATTTATGTAAATGCAAACTATACTTGGTTTCATCTAAAACTGCTCATTTAAGGTTTTTTTTTTCAATTATTTTTCTATACAAAAAGAACTTATCCTTATAAAATCCGAGGAACCTTCAAGAACTTGTCTTTCCACATTTGGAGCTTGGAATTTGAGGACAATAAAGTGGTGTGTGTTGAAAGTGAGTGAAGCATGTTGAGTTGTGTGTGATGAGAGTGAAAATGTGGTTGATGTGGGCATGTTCATAGTGGCATCATGGCTGCAAGTGAACAAGTTGATCATCATAAAACCAAACAACCAAAATGATATCAAAGCAAAGAAAACAAAATAAAAAAATCAATTTCACACAAAGCCTTAATTCATGTGGTCTCCAAAGGCTTGAATTAGGTGATGAACATGAGAAGATTTTAAGAAAAACGATTTGAGATTCTAACAAAGATTAATAGAAACTAAATTGCTAACAATGCTAATGAATTCACAACCAAAGATAGGGAGAATCACTAACAAATTTCTACATGAAATCACAACTAAAAAGAGAACACATCATGATCCAATTTTCAACATGAATTCATAATTAAAAAGGGAAGCATATCTCAATCAGATTCAACAATCTATGTGGCCTCCAATATCCACACCTAATCATGGTAAAATCTCATATTCAAAAGATGCAAAAGACTATGAAGAAAAAGATGAAACCACAAACTATATATAAAAAAAAAAAGGTCCAACAACTTACCTCAAAATCCTCTTCAAAGTTTAGTGATGTATCTCTTTAAAACCCGATGCATGCTAATGGTGTCTTCAATGGCTGATGCATGTTGATGGTATTTCAATGGCTGATGCGTGTTGCTTCAATAAGCAACCTGGTGGTCTCCTTCTCTATGCAACTATGTGTGCCTTCTTCATTAGTTTGGCTAGTGTGTGTTCTCCAAAATTCAGCTGGTGGTGTTGTTCTTCACAAGCTTATGCAAATTCTCAAAATTCAGCAATCTAATGAGTGCTTGTGCTAGGAATCTAGTGGTCTCAAAATCTGATGGTGTGATCATGTGCTTGTTGAGTTTCGTCTCATAGCCATGCACTATCAACTTACCTCTCCACCATTAATAGTCACACACAATCAGCTTGCAACCCCACGAATCTCATGCTCTCAACCATTAACAACCATTCTGTGTTCAACTTTTCTTCCCAAATTTCTGGTTGTTCTCTCAATTTTCCAAGCTGATCTATGCCCTGAATTCTCCCATAATCTCTTTTCACTTAGCTCCATCTCTCCTTTCTTCAAGACTGAATTCAGTTTCACGCTTTGTCCACTAAAGAATTATGCCGTGTGATATTCTCCCTTGAAGAAAAATTCACTTCTCCCTATTTTTCCTCCCCAACTGTATTCAGTCCTCCCCAAAGTTCTAGAGACTTCCCTTTAAAAATTCTGATCACTTTCATTCCCTCCAAAATTCAAATCTGTCCACTAATAGTCACCTCTCTAAAACCTTCTCATCCTATTCCCTCCAAGCCAAAACCATGCACTAAATCCATGTGACTTTAGAACATTCTGCCACCTTCATTTTTTCCACAAACTGAGCACCAAACAGCCTCCATTCTAGAAAAATCAGATGCTCACAACAATCCCCACCGTGTGCACAATCAGCTCAGGTGTTCTCCAGGTTTTGATGCTCTCCACTTTACAAATTTTGATTTTGTCCACCGTGTGCACAACAATTCTAGAAAAATCCATGTGACTCTAGAACATTCTGCCACCTTTTTTTTTTTTTCCACAAACTGAGCACCAAACAACCTCCATTCTAGAAAAATCCGATGCTCACAACAATCCCCACCATGTGCACAATAAGCTCAGGTGTTCTCCAGGTTCTGATGCTCACATGAATCCTCCTTAAAAGCCCACTCTCATGCCCTCCTTCTAGTGAAATCCTCATGTTTTCTCTCTCATCATAGCCCACTTGCACAACTTGGAAAGGGTAATTATATATGTATCTCAAGGATCCCATGCATTTGGACATTTCTTTTAGGAATTAATTTAGTGGGAGTACAAAACCTATTTTTCCTTAAATTTGAAAACAAAAATATTCAACCTAAAGCTGCAATGTTCACGTGTCTGAAATAGTTGCTCAACATAGTCATGAAGTATTAACATACAACGTTGCTTCCCAGAATATGATAATAAAAATATGGACTAGTCATTTCACATTCAGTTCCCTGCAGGGTTAGTTAATTGGTCGCCTGGACTTGGCAGTAATATCATATAATTCTAGATAAAAAAATACAATGATATTTTCTTTAAACTATATATGAGAATAGATAAGAACAACATAAAAAGCCAAATGTTTTTATTTTACCTAAGCACCCTTAAGAAATGAGAAGACAACACTTCCTTTTATAGCTCCTTGACAACAAATTGCTTTAGCAGTCTTCCCTGATCAGGATCCACTGTGGTTTCCCAAAGTTGTTCAGGCCTCATCTCCCCTAAACCTGAATTGCATCCACATAAATTAGAATGAAAGCCTCAAAACAATGATTTAATATCATCATATATAGACATGCAATTTCACATTCAGTTCCCTACAGGGTTGGTTAATATTCGTAGCCTAGACTTCGCCGTAACATCAAATACAATGATATTTCATTTAAGCTTGTTTTGAAAATAAATGCAATGATAAAATGACACTTGGAACCTATTTTAAACATGATTGCATGCCTACATTGAATGCTAAGACAAGTTGGAGTGGGGAACTCCAGCTTAATTTGACACCAAAGAAAAGACTGAAAATAAGAATCACCGAGTATATTGAAATCACATCTATAGACAATAATTAAAATAAATAAAATGATATTTCATTTACAAAATTGTTTGTTTGGTATATGTTTATCCTAACACTATGAAAACATATGGACATGTATTTTCCAACATATGCCATGTGCACAGTCATGTCAGCTCATATATATGCCTAGCTAATGAAGTCATTCGTGATTTGTGAAGACAAACATGTAGGCAACAAGAACAATTAAATTTTCCATCTGGCCTTTGAACCATTGAATGTTGTATGATGCAACCGGGGGTAAGGGACGCTAAAGATATTTTAAGTTCTGCATCAGTACTATGACAATAATATACCTTTTTTCCCCTCTCAACCTGCTCATTTCAGCAAAGAGAGCCCTGACAAGATGCTTATGAGTTATGTGGCTATCCAGGTAAATGATTTCTAAACCTATCAAAGTTGAAGGCTATTCTTAGCCTACACCAACATATTTCTATGATCAAATTTCTACAACAGTCTTGAATAACTTTACATTTGTTCATAGTCAAGCACACTTGATGATAAAGGGAAAAAAACATCATTGGAACAACCAGAAAGTTCTCCATAACATAGGATCTGATGGGTAAATTAATAAATAAATATGGTGGCAACAACTTTGTTATGCGAGTGAGCAAGTCGATATGCCAACATGAAAACATAGACTATATTCTATAAGCCTACAACATGCATGGGTTGGAAGACAACCTAGACTTTTCTCTGCTGCTTGTGGATCAACATAATATGATTCTCAAAATCAAAACAAAGACAAAAGACTATATACAACAGTTGACCTAATGAATGATTAGTTTATAGAGTGTATTGTGCCATCCATATGAATAAAAAATTCACTACAACATAAGGACAAAGAAATATCACAAGTATCTCTATGATTTACCAAAATCAATGCAAGGGCTTTATGCATACTCCAGTCATAAATTTAGCAACATACTGCATAAGGATATGACTGAAATCTTCATGAGTCAAACATTTATGAAGGCAATCACAACCATGCCTTCCACCTCAGCTGTTTTGGAGACAATTTTAGATAATTTTCAGAAGACACCAACCAAAATAAACAAGGAGCTTAGTTGTGAAACCCTTCTATATATCATTTTTATTAATCATTCTGGCATGAAGAAAAAAAAATGATAACAAGCCATATCATTTTCCTTCACTTTCTTGGAAACCAATCAGAAATCAAGAACACACTGTACTTCATTCCTGCTTCATGAAAACCAAACAGACACTGAGAAAAAGAAAGAAAACACAGTGCATATTAAACCTAGATCACTTTCTTGGAAACCAAACAAAGCAGAAGAGGAAAGATAAAAACGTACGTTTGAAAATGAGAAACCAAAGTACCAAACAAAAATCAAGAACCTACTTTACTTCACTCCTGTTTCTTGTAAACTAAAGATAAACCAAGAAAAAGAAAAACCCAAACATAAACCAAGAAAAGGAAAGAAACTACTATCCAGATTACACCTAGACCTTTGACCTTTGATTCAATGATGTTCTACATTACCAAAAGAGGAAAATAGATTATTAGAATTTAACTAACAAGAACAAATATAAAAAATGAAATATTACCATTTCCACACCTTTATTTAATTGATTGAAAGAGGCAAAGACCCATTCAAAGCCACAAAATTAAGTGCCTATGGAAGAAGAACCCATTTGATTTGAAACCCAACAAGCATGTATTTATCGGTATTTTTACCTATTTTTCGAGAAATTTCCCGATATTTCCTACTAGTCTAGCTCGCACACAGGATACAAAATCTGTCCAATTTTTTTTTTTTTTTTAAAAAACATAAGATGCTATTTGGTTATCTGATCATGATTTGCAAGCAAAGGTTGTGTTTTTCAGCCTAGCTCAAAAATCGTGGATTTAGGGTTCGTGAATTTTAAATCCAATGGCACAAAAGCAAAGAAACCCCTAGGACAGATCCAGAAAACACAGGGAGTAAAAAAAAAAAAGCAATTTTTTTGGTTTTCTTTGGGGGTTTTGCATGGATTTTCTCGAAAATCAAACAAGGTTGAATTTTCCCGAAAATCGAATGGGGGATGGATTTTCTTGGGAATCAAATGAGGGTTTTTCAAAGAGAAAACATAGGAAGAAGAAAAAAACAATTTATTTGGTTTTCCTTGGGGGTTTTGCATGGATTTTCTCGGAAATCAAACGAGAATGAATTTTCCTGGAAATCGAATGGGGGATGGATTTTCCTAGGAATCAAACGGGGGTTTTGCAAAGAGAAAACATAGGAAGCAAAAAAAAAAGCAATCTTTTTGGTTTCCTTAGGGGTTTTGCATGGATTTTCTCATAAATCAAACGAGAATGAATTTTCTCGGAAATCGAATGGGGGATGGATTTTCTTGGGAATCAAACGAGGATTGCAAAAAAAAAAAAAAAAAAAAAAAAAAAAATAACATGACTAGATTAGTACCTGCGAGGATTGAGAATCATAGAGAAAAATAGGGCGGATTCTCTCGTCTGGAGGGCAACTTCAAAAAAGGGCTTCTTGATGCCCGAGGCCCCAAATGAGAGAAGCGGGTGACCCTTTTGCTCTTTAGATTTAGTAGAGATTAAAAATATATATATATATATAAAAAGCCAAATCATGTGAACAATTTTCCTCTCTCTATATAAATAATTATTAATTACTTCTTTATTTTGATTATATCACTTCATGGATTGAAATTTCAGTTTTTATGAACGATATTTTATGAATTAAAATTAATTTGATAAAATAAATTATTAATAATTTTAATTATTTAAATAAATTAATATTAATAGAAAAGGTTGTTACCACATATTTTAATAAAATTTTAGAAATTAAATCTCAAATAAATTATTTTATATAAATTAATTTAATTTTTCATTTAAAATGTAATAAAATGTGTTTAATAAAAATATTTTAAATTTTTTTGAATAAATATTGTTTTCAACAAGATGGGCTCCCTTCATCTAGAAATATAATGGAACCACATCAATCTTCATTTTGATAATAAGACTATATCATATGTATTATATTTATGTATAAATTATTTTTATTCAATAAAATCAAATATTTCTTAACTCAATTCTAACTTTATACACTTCCAAAATTCATATTTATTATTCTTAAAATTCAAATATCAAATCTATCGATATATCTCTATTTATCGATGTTTTTATTTTTTTATCATATTTATGTCAATTATATTTACAAAATAACTTTAAAATATGAATTCTTACTTATTTTATCATTTTTTGGAGTTTTTCCAAGCATTCCTATAAATTTTAAATAATTTCGCTCCACCGATATTTGTGAAAAAATATCCATCGGTATTTTTTCGATATTTCTAATATATATGTAAAATCAAAGTACCAATATATTCATAATTACCGATATTTTCATCCTTGGTTTAGAGCAAAAAGTTTCAAACCCTAAGCTCTCAAAATGAATATTAGGTTTTGAGAAAATGAGGAGTGTTCTTTGTAAATACCACAAGGAACTTTGACAGGTAATTATAACATGATATCTTGACTTATAATCCATAGGTCATTTAAGATCATTTTACTAGAATTAAAATGGCATATATGTTTAAAATCATACCTTGACTTTTGATTTTATGTCAAGCTAGCCACATTATATAAGTACCTTGACATATGAACATACTAACTATACATTGACTTATAAATTATCTGTCAAGATTCTATTATATAAGTCATCAAAGAATTCAACAAAATTTTATATATGTCATTATTGGTTTAAACAAGTTGTATATGTCATAGTTGTTCATTTAAATAGGCAATATTGACACATATCACCTTAAGTCAAGATAATATATGTCAACAATGACCTTTTTTCTTGTAGTGAAAAGAATGCTTTTTGGTTTATGCAATGCACCTGCAACATTCCAAAGATGTATGCTAAGTATCTTCAGTGATATGGTAGAGTGAATTATGGAGGTTTTCATGGATGATATAACCATATATGGAGGTACATTTGAAGAATGCTTAGTCAACTTGGAAGCGGTTCTTAACAGATGCATTGAAAAGGACTTGGTGCTCAATTGGGAGAAATGCCATTTTATGGTACATCAAGGAATTGTCCTTGGCCATATCATCTCCGAGAAAGGCATTGAAATTGATAAAGCAAAGGTGGAACTTAATGTCAAATTGCCATCCCCAACAATTGTAAAATGAGTAAGGCAATTCCTTGGCCATGCAGGGTTCTATAGGAGGTTTATAAAAGACTTTTCTAAGCTTTCAAAGCCTCTTTGTGAACTCTTGGCTAAGGATGCTAAGTTAATATGGGATGAAAGATGTCAAAGAAATTTTGATCAATTGAAGTAATTTTTGACAACTGCTCCAATAGTGAGGGCTCCTAACTGGCAACTACCCTTTGAAGTAATGTGTGATGCCAGTGACTTTGCTATAGGAGCTGTGCTTGGCCAAAGAGAATATGGAAAGCCCTATGTGATCTACTATGCAAGCAAGACATTGAACGAAGCTCAAAGGAACTACACAACTATAGAGAAAGAATTGCTAGCTGTGGTGTTTGCCTTAGACAAGTTTCGTACTTATCTAGTAGGGTCTTTCATCATTGTTTTCACTAACCATTCAGCCTTGAAGTATTTGTTGACAAAGCAAGATGCAAAAGCAAGGTTGATTAGATGGATTCTTTTATTACAAGAGTTCGATCTCCAAATCAGAGACAAGAAAGGAGTGGAGAATGTGGTAGCTGACCACCTTTCAAGGTTGGCTATAGCACACAATTCCCATGTCTTACCTATTAATGATGACTTTCCTGAGGAATCACTTATGTTGCTAGAGAAAACTCCTTGGTATGCTCATATTGCTAACTATTTGGTTCTTGGTGAAGTTCCAAGTGAGTGGAAAGCACAAGACATGAAACACTTCTTTGCAAAGATTCATGCTTATTATTGGGAAGAGCCTTTTCTTTTCAAGTATTGTGCAGATCAGATAATAAGGAAGTGTGTCCCTGAAGAAGAGCAACAAGGAATCCTCAGCCATTGCCATGAGAATGAATGTGGAGGCCACTTTGCCTCTCAGAAAACAACCATGAAGGTGTTGCAATCAGGGTTTACTTGGCCATCACTCTTCAAAGATGCTCACATCATGTGTAGGAGCTGTGATAGATGCCAAAGGCTCGAGAAGCTTACAAGAAGAAATCAAATGCCTATGAACCCCATTCTAATAGTTGATCTTTTTGATGTTTGGGGTATTGACTTCATGAGACCTTTCCCAATGTCTTTTGGTAACTCTTATATCTTGGTGGGGGTGGACTATGTTTCTAAATGGGTTGAGGCAATCCCCTGTAAACACAATGATCACAGGGTGGTTCTCAAGTTTCTTAAAGAGAACATCTTCTCAAGATTTAGGGTGCCCAAGGCCATAATCAGTGATGGAGGAACTCATTTTTGCAACAGACCTATTGAAACCCTATTAGCCAAGTATGGAGTGAAACATAAGGTAGCTACACCTTATCACCCTCAAACTTCCGGGCAAGTTGAGCTAGCAAACAGGGGAATCAAGAACATATTGATGAAGGTAGTGATCACGAGCAGAAGAGATTGGTCTATTAAGCTTCATGATTCACTATGGGCATATAGAGCAGCTTACAAGACTATTCTTGGCATGTCTCCCTATCGCCTAGTCTATGGCAAAGCATGCCATCTCCCAGTTGAAGTTGAATATAAGGCTTGGTGGGCAATCAAGAAGTTAAACATGGACTTGATTAGAGCCGGGGCAAAAGAGGTGCTTAGACCTTAATGAGATGGAGGAATTAAGAAATGATGGTTACATCAATTCCAAAGTTGCAAAACAGAGGATGAAGAGGTGGCATGATCAATTAATCTCCAACAAAGAATTCCGAAAAGGACAAAGAGTCTTACTTTATGATTCAAGGCTCCATATCTTTCCTGGGAAGCTCAAGTCAAGGTGGATAGGCCCTTTCATTATTCACCAAGTGCATCTCAATGGAGTGGTGGAATTACTGAATTCCAACAGCACAAACACTTTTAAAGTCAATGGCCATCGTCTCAAGCCGTTCATTGAGCCATTCAAGCAAGAAAAGGAGGAAATCAATCTCCTTGAGCCACAGAAAGCCTAATCAGAAAAGGGTTAGATGGACTTGGTTTCACCAAAGTCCATATTTTTGTTTAATTTTGTTAATTTAAAAGCTTTTGTGATTATTTTGATTTTAATTTTGGTCTTAAATTGTGTAATTTATATCTAACTTAATCTTTTTGAATGATCTAATTTAGGAGGAATTGCAAAGAAATTGAAGAAAGGTCTCTGTGAATCAAGAGAAGCTCAAAAGCAAGGAAAATCCATGGTCTGCGAAATTTCGTAGCCTAAAAAGGGCCCCTGCGAAAATGATCCTTGGCTGCGAAATAATTTCGCAGTCTCTAAGTAGCCGCTGCGAAATTGCCCATTGGCTGCGAAATGATTTCGTAGCCCCATGCCCCCCTCTACGAAAATTTTCACAGCTACGAAACGATCCCATGACACACAAGTGCCATTTCGCAGACCCCCCCTTCCCCCTTCTCATTTCACAGCTGCGAAATGCTTGCGAAATCCTCAACGCCTAAAAATTCCCATTTTCATAGCCGCACCCCCATTTCGCAGGTGGTTTCGCAGCTGCGAAACCACCCCTTGGCACACGAGTGCCATTTCACAACCCTCCACCCTCATTTCGCAGCTGCGAAATGGGCTGCAAAATGGCTGCAAAAATGCCTCTCCGCTGCGAAATCGACCCCTTGGCATCCTATTTCTCATTTCCTCATTTCGTTTTTTAACTGATCATTTGAACTTCAAATAGGTGCCAAAGAGGAGCCAAGCCAAAGCAACCTTCCGTCTGCCCCCTCTGCCTGAGCCAAGCCGCGCGCACCTCTGACCATCTTCTCTGAGACAGCCATGGCCAAAACTAGAGGAGCTAAGTCCTCGTCCCCATCAACTCGCCTGAGAATCCCAAGAGAGAGCCCTATCCAAGCTGCCATGTCCGAGCCTCCACGACCACGGGTCGTCCCACCTCTGGTTGAGGACGCACCCATGAGTCCTCCGTCCAGGCACTATCAGACAAGAAGGTCACTCACCATGGCCGGGGCGAGCTCTTCGAAAGCCAAAAATTCTGGTAGCGGTCCTCCAAAGAATAAAGCCAAGGTATCAGAGCCAATTGACTTAATAGAGCCATCTTCAGTGCTTGAATCCGAGCCTCAGTCATCTCGACTACCTGTCAAAGCACAACAACCATCTCAGCCACCAGCCAAAGAGTCTCAAATTCCCTCAGGCATGACTCCTGAGGTGGTTATCTGGCGCCTAATGGTCACTCAGCAACCCATTGAGGGTAATTTGGACTGCAGGGCAAGACCATTCCACTCTGAGCTCTGTTTCAATACAGCTACTTTCAGACTTCAACCTAAGCTCAGGGATTCTTTCCATATGCTACAGAGGTACCATATGGAGCACTTGCCGACTCCTAGGGATTTTTTCTATCCCCGCCCAGCATTGGACTTTTATCAGTCCATGACCACATACCAGGTCCGGGATCCTACAGTCATCCACTTCACCATAGACGGACGCCATGGTATTCTGGGAGCAAGACACATAGCAGAGGCACTCTGTATCCCCTATGAGCCAACACGTCCAGAGGATTTTCGAGTCTGGACTCATCCTGCACGGAGCGACATAGTTCACATTCTGTCCAGAGGGGTATCCTCGTGCTAGTATATCTTGAGGAAGGAGCTCCCTCCCAGCATGTTCTTCATTGATGCACTCTTGCGCCATAACATCTTTCCACTTCAGCATTGGGTGCAAAGGAGAGGAGTTTTGTTGGAGGCATTGTTTAGGATATCTGAGGGATTCTTCTTTGGCCCTCATCATCTCATTATGGCTGCTCTTCTGTACTTTGAAAAGAAGGTCCATAGGAAGAAGCTACTCCGAGCGGATGCTATTCCACTTCTCTTCCCCAGATTGTTATGCCAGATTTTGGAGCACTTGGGATACCTATCAGACTCTCAGCTGGAGCGTAGACGTATTTGTCGAGAGATATTCACTCTCGACAAATGGACGAGTATGACAGCCTATGGTGTAGACCAGGGAGCCCTAGCTGGACCAGAGCATCCAGAGATTCCACATCTAGAGCAGCCAGAGGAGCCATAGCCGGTAGAGATACCAGTTGACATTACACCACTAGCCCATGCAGCCCCTGCAGAGCCTATACCTGAGGTTGCACCCTCTGCTCCTCCTGCTACACCACGGACTCCCCCTGTTATTCTAGCTACATCAGAGTCATCTCCTTCATCTGAGCCTAGGATTGCTATACCCATTATCGAGTATAGAGGCCTATGCTACACTTTCTAATAATTGGCCACTTCTCAGAGCATCCTCACTTAGCAGATGACTGCTCTTCGTGCTCATTAGAAGCAGATTATCGCCACTCAGGCCCAGCATACTGCCATCTTGAGGCAGATTCAGCACCATTTGGGTATTATATCAGCTCTTGAGCATGCCATTCATATCCCATCAGAGCCATCTCAGGCCCCTCCTTTCGTAGAGCAGACTTTGCCCTCTGAGCAGCTCACTACAGGAGAGGCACAGACATCCGAGCTAACATCTCCACATCATCCTCCAACCACTATCTGATAATTTCCATAGTTTCCTTTATATATTTCTTTTATGTATTTCCCTTATGTTTTCCTTACTATAGTAGCACTTGTAATCCCATGCTTTTGATATTATATATTGGGATTAGTTGTATTACTTGTTCTCTTTTACATTGTACTTTCATGAAATGAAGTAATACAAATCTATCACTTTTTGATCACTCTTAGCATTATTTTATTTTATTTCCTCTACTCATATCTTTTATTGTTTTTGAAACATGTGGTTTCTCCAATCAATACTCGAACTTCATATCATTCAGGAGCCACCACTTCCTCCCTATAATCTCAATCGCTCATGCCACATTGAGGACAATGTTTAGCTTGGTTGGGAGGAGAGTTGAGGAAGAAAGTTTTTGTTTTTAATGCTAAGTTATTTTGATAATTTAGTTGCTTTTTGTTTAATTTTAAAATTTTTATAAAGTTTTTATTTTACTCTCCATGGTTATTAAGGAAAAATTCTCAAATTAAAATGAGAGAAATTGAATTTTTGCTTTTTACTTGACTTAGAGTTTGTATTATGCTTACTAAAGTTGGTGAATTGTTGAACTTCTATTGAATTCAAGCTTAGTTCTTCCACTTTAAGCTATCCACACATTGTGCACAATAGGTTTCGATTATAAGATGAAAAACTATTTCCCTCTTGGCTTAGGAAAATTTAGACTTGGTACCTTTGACCTCATTTAATAGTGTTGGGACACCTTATAAAAGGCCAATGAGTCTTTGAAGAAAAAAGAAAGAAAGAAAGAAGAATGTTTGCTTGCCTTGAAACCTGAGTAAGGTCTGAGGGGTATATGGTGAAAATCTTTAAAACCTGGTGCCCTAAGCCTTAATTGGTTGGGAGTCACCGACCTCAATGCTCGTTACAAGGGTGAATAGGCGGAGTTTAACATACTGTAGGTGCTTGGGTATTGAAATGCATTCTCAAAAGTCCGGGGTAAAATCCGAGGAGTTAGTGGTTGAAAGATCCTTAAAGCTTGAAGCCCTAAACCTTAATTGGTTGGGAGTCATCGATGGACCCCCGTTACATGGACAATTTAGAAAAGAATACCTTTAAGCTTTGTACTCCTACATGAAAAAATTGTGAAACAAAAGGGTGCGTTCTTAGCCTATTGAATTTGGTCAGTTTGCTAAGTGTTGAAAAAGAGCCAGGTTGGGGGGAGACATTAGTTTAGCATACTACATTCGAAAACTATCAACTAACACTTAGATTTTAGTGGAAGAGTAAGGTTTGAACTTTGGGAGTGGAAACTCCTTTTAAAGCTTCAATTTGCATAATGCCTTCTCTTTATGAATTGTGATTAGGCAAAGTATTTGATAACTCTTGTTGAAAATTGAGTTTTATATTTCTTTAATGTTCCATGTGAGAGTTTGATCATCATGCCACTTAAAATTTTTTGGAATTGATCAGCATGATCTTGTAAAGCATATTACTTTTTAGTTTACTTTTTCTCTCCTTTATTGCTAAGGAACTAGCAATATGTCGGTTGGAGGGAGTGATTACTACTCAAAAAGTGCTATTTTATAGCTTGTAATTAACTCTTTTAAACACTTTTGAGTAGTAGTTATTACCTTTTAACTCAATTAGCATATTAAGTACCTTTGCAATCATTTCTAATCAATTTGTGTAAGTTTTGGTGCTTTTGATAGTAATTTGATCACCAAAGCAATCCAAGATTGAGGAGAGTTCTATGGAATCCATGGCAAATCAATGGGAGGCTCATTAACATGAAGAACCTAAGCTTTGAAGCTTCATAATCCTTTGCCATATGCAAATCATGAATGTAAGGAGGGAAAGCAAAGAGAGAAATCTAACATGAATAATTCAAGAGGACAGCCACTGTTGAACACTTTTGGAGGACTTCCTGAATCTCAATTTATGCATACTATATGTCGTTTCAATGCTCGAGAAGTCAACAATCTAATTCTTCAAACGGTGTGTGATTCGGAGCTGAAATGAAGAAGTTAGAGCCATTGGAAGCCGATCACACCAAGCTGAAGACCAATTTTGCATGCTGCGAAATCAGCCTTTGGCTGTGAAATGGTGTCCTTCAGCTTGTGAAATTTTGCAACCATCTTGCACAACTGCGAAATCCTCCTGAGTGCTTCCAGATATTTGTGACCAACATTTTTAGATTTTTTGCTTCAGATATTTGATGTCTAAATCCCCATTTTCTCCTTGTAATCCACCTATCATAGGATTCCTTAGTCTTTAAGTAAGAACAAAGGGTAAATAGCCATATATGTATTGTTTGTAATTTCCATTACACAGATATCTCAGGAGCTTATTCTCAGAGAAAAACTTTTTGTATAGTTTTTAAGGAAGTAAAAATACAGAGCTTTGCTCTGCCTTACCTACTCGTTTTGATTGTATTGTATTTATTTTTTCTTACTAGCAAACAAGCTCTGAGGATGTTTCCTTAGAGAATGGGTGGCTAGGCTTTTAGTTTCTTGGAGCTAAGGTAGATGGGTAAGGCCCCGAATGCAAGAATTGGTAGTTTTGTTGTTTCAACCATTAATGAAGAGAAAGTGTGACCCGTTAATGATTTCTATGTTTTTAGTTAACTTAAAACGCCTTCAATTCTCCTGGGCCAACACTTGGTAAGGCAAGTGATCTCCATCCATGGAGATGCACTAGTTTATCTCTTGTGAGCCTTTGGGAGGTGACTTGAAGGTAGGATTTTCTAGAATTGCCAACACTTGGTAAGCTTTTGGACTCTAAGGAGGCATCCATTAGTTATCTCTTACGAGCTTGAGAAGGGAAGTCCAAGGTTAATGATCACCTTGAATGGCAAGTGCTAGGTGAGAGACATGAGCCATTGCAAGTTGCATCAGTGAGAGGGAATTAGTGCTGAAATCCATTAAAGGGAAGCATCTATACAACACCGGTTAGAGAATTAACTATATGTTAAGTCTCTAATGCGAGGAAAAGATTCAAGTGACCGGAGCTCTGTTTTTACATGAGGAGCCTGACCCCAGTGAACCTAAAACTCCAAGGAATGTTTTTCTTCATAAGTAATTCCCATTACTTTCTTTTTACTTAGCTTAAAACAAATCCTTTTTCAACCAAAGTTTATGTTTCCTTCTTAAGCTAACCTTGAAATGAAAAAGCACCAATTTAGCTTTGAATTGGTATTAGTTGTAAGTTGAAAACCCTTCCCAGTGAACGACCCTAGAGCCACTATGCTATGCTAGTTGAGGCTATCCTAGTTCATGGTGATATATGTTATAAATTTTGTTGATTACTTTGTTAGTGCGCAACTCCAACTGATACCTTCTTCCCCCTTTCGCCTAAGCTTTTTTGAAACTCTCCCCTACTTTGAGGCAACAATAGGTCTCAATCCCTTCCAAAAGGAAGGTCAAGCCTTTACCATTGAAACGAACTTAATAAGAAAAGTTGGGGCCTCTTTTGCAGACTGTTCCGAACACTTTCCCCTTGGCCTCGTTGACTGAAATCTTGAAGGTCTTCAAATCACTCCAAACCAACACTTTCCACCAGGAGAAACCACAACCATCCCATTTTTTTTTTCCAAGTTATAAAATTATAAAGCACATTTGGGAGTTTTATATTTCGAGACTTTAGGGATTTTGAGTTCTAAAATTTTAAACATAACACAATTTAACATATTTTAGTCACCAATCAACTATCTCTGACATGTGATCTTTTTAAAACATAAGGGTGTTTTTGTGGATAATTTTGTCTCACAAAATGTCATATATCTTAGAGAGTAATCTTATGTAGGGATGATAATAGGGCAGTTTTTTTTGGGTACTTGTTCATGTTGCTCGCCCTTAATTGGATGAGTTTAAAATTTAAAATAAATGAGTTTGAGATTTTTTTGAAAACCTTAGACCAGTTCGGGGTGGGTTTAGATATTGTCTTATTTTGCTTTGTTCTATCCTGCCTTATTATATAAAATTTAATTTCAAGAATTAATTTAATTTTAATTTTTCAAATTTTAATATATATAATAATAAAATACTTTTAAAATAAGTTATAAACAATTATAACATTTTAATTATTTATAAAATATATTTATTTTAATGTAATTATTTTTTTTTTGAATATATATATTTAATTTTTTAAAATTTTTTTATAAAGAAAAGTTAAATGAGGTGGGGCAAATTGGGGTAAGAAATATTTTAAATAAACAAGAGGGGATTAGGGGTGGAGACGACCTCATCCCTAACCGGTCACATTGCCATCCTAATTCTAGGTTATGGAAATTTACAAGTTTTTTTGGCTATTATCACCTTTTGCTATGGCTTTATGGTAATTGTCCGAGGTAAAAATGTAAATTCATTAACTCGGGAAGTGAAGTTAACGGACACATGTAAGTACGTGAAGGAGTGTTAGAACTCATGTGATGATCAGTGGTAGGCTGACAACAAATTTAGCACACTGTCCAAGAAACACTCAAGAAAAGGGAAAGACATCACCTATAAAAGAGATTTGAGAGATGACCTCACTCATTTTTCATTCCACTCAAGTTTTCGTATCAGTTTCTCACATTTTATCGAGAAGATCCCACATAATTTCTGAGAAATGCCCTATTACTGTATTGTTTCCAACCTCATTTTGTGATAAGAGATCCCCATATAGGGATCCCACCCAGCCACAATTGTCTGCCCGTCAGGAGAAACCCTAACCTAATACTCACCATCGTGTTCGTTCTGGTCACCAGCGCGATCCTCGACCGTAGGGCATTCGGGTGGCCCGAGCTCACCGAGGTGCTCATAGAGGCCCATTTTGCCCTATGTGTAGATTCCTGATACGTTCTATTATTTTTTCTGCTTTGTTTATAGTTGTTTTGATGATCATGTAGAACAAAATCCTCATGGCAGAGCAAGGGTGGTCGTTTCTTGATGAAATTAAGTCTGGGAAATGGTTGAAGTTTGGGCAGGAAAGTTTGTTAAAAGAGGTTTGAAGAGCAAGACAGACTCGATTAGTTGCAGTCAGAAATAAGGATCGTGTTCGGAGGCTAGGCTTGCTCTTGTGAGTTTTTTCTTTGAGAATTGATAATGTTTTTGTGAGATCTAATTGTTTGTGATTTATTTTACCGAGTCCTTCTATTTTGGTTGTTGCAATTGGGATTGAATTCTTCGTGTTTGATTTGATTCTCCTTGAATTATGGTAGAGAATCTTGTTGTTGTAGGTTTGCAATTGAGAATTGAATGGCTTGGGTTTGAATTTATTGTTCTTGGGTTATGTGGATTAATCTTGATCTGTTGAGTGTTGTGACAAAATTGAGGTTGTTTGCCTGCTACCGAATCTTTATTATTGGAAGAATTATACTTTCATATAAGACTGATTTTGGAATTTTGGACACAGACATCTACCATATAACCTCAAACTTCCCAATATCTTTTGGCCCTAACACAATTGTGTGACCTTTCAACCATGATTATTCACTATAAATGTTTTTTTAATACAAATCTAGATTTCTGAAACATTCAATCAAGAGAAGTCCGTTTCTTTGTTTAAAATTATTAGATCTATATACTTTCTTAAAATAGAAAACCTAGCTTTTGAATTTTTAAAATAAGTTTCTGACCTACTAGTCCTCAGATTGATTGAAATATCTACAAGATTTCTGTTTCACCTATTCTCTTTCTGAAGCTTTAGATGTTTGCGTCCTCTTTTCTATGAAAGAATATCTATATTTCTTCATTTTTCTTATGGTTTCTTCAACTACCATATGAGAAGATTTTGATGCCTTGATTGCCTATCAAAAAAAGGGTTCTCTTGCCTTCATTATTAACAGTAAATTACCCTTATGCTTTGGTGGACAAGTTCCCTAAAATCTTTCCTTATGAGACAAACCTAATAGGTTCAATAACTCCAACTCTTAAGCTCAACACTCTAAGCTTCCATATATTAAAATATTTTCTAATAGAAAAATAACCACATAAAATCATGTAATAATCTACCATAAAATTATGAGGGAAAAAAATTCAGGTTGTGTTATTACATGGGTGTTCTTGAGGGAATCGAAACTAGTTGCGTTATTACACAATATTTGCTTTGGGGCAATGTAGGAGCAAATGATCAACCAATTCTTCCTCTATTTTGCATATAAAACATTTATTTGGCATTATTGTTTCCCTCATTTTAAGTTGAATGATCATCAAAAGTTTTTCCCATGTTGCTTATGCAAAAAATTCCACCTTCATTGGAGTCTAGGAATTCCATGCCATGTTTGTGGAAAATACTCTCTTTTTTCTGGACCAGGGAGTCACAGAAGGAGTTGATATATATAAAGGCATGGGAAGGGTTTGTGGGAGATTCTAGGTTCAAGTCTCAATGGGGATAAAAAATTTACCTATAAAAAAAATAATAAAAAAAATAAAAAAAAGGAGTTGATAGATAACTTGTGACACTTTGACTCTTTCCACCCCATTTTATCATCCTCAGCTTCCCTGATTAAACTCATTTTCTATTTTTGAGAAAAGCTCGTCAACTTTCAAGCTCCTAGTTGTGGATATCTTGAAAAGTGTGGGCTCCACCAACCCCTTTCTCCTACTTAGTCCCACACCTCGACTGCCCATGAATCTTTGGTGGTGGTTATTGAAAGTAATGATGGAAATGCCTTTTCTAAAGATAGGTCTTCACACAATCTATCTTTCTAAAATTTGATCTTTTTTCTATTTCCAATTGTAAAATGAGATCTATTCTTGAGGTTCCCTTCCATTTCTAATTACCTTCCCACACCCAAACCATAACCATCCCTCACACCCCTTTTTCTTCCCCCAACTTTTATACATCATTATTAGAGAAAGTGATGGTCCTTAGTAATAAATGCTAGACATTTTGTGTTACTTGACCTAGAACACATGACCCTAACTATGATGAATTTGTTTATATTGTAAAAAATTGCATTCCTAATTTTTTTCCCCTCAATTTACCAAGTTTAGTCTTTGTTCATGACTAGTCATGATTCATGATGTGATTTTCAAAAAATGGTTAACAAAAGCATGACTTTAGCCATTTGCTTATGGCATGCTTATCTAGCATGTTTATCTAGCTACCAAATATTGAATAAAAAATTGAGTAGAAGCTTCTAGCTGCAATGAAGATTTGGAATGTGGTGATAAGATTGAAAATTTCCTTTTTTGACCTTCATTAGATGCATCATGTTGAATAAGTTGGTATATGGAGGTTGATAGATGTGGTTTTCCTATCAATCATCAAATTTTTTCTTATATTTTTCAAATGTGGTAGACTTTAGTATATATATATATATATATATATATATATATATATATATATATATATATATATATTTGTATGTATGTATGTAGATCCTTAATTTGGTTCAAGTTTGAAGTGTAACTCAACTCTATAAATGACAGTAGAATGATTATTGTTTTCTACAATGCGAGAATGCCTCTATTTGTAGAAACAAAATTCTTTGGACAATTATTTTTGGTAGTATAATTCTTGGTTCCCACACCTATAGGCATATTAAGCCACACAAACAAACTTGTTCTAATTTGTAATGTATATAATAGCTATGATGTAGTGTGTCAAGAAATTGATCTCCATGTTATGCCATAAATCTATGAAGTTCTGTCCTCCTACAGTTGAGCATATGAACATAGAAAACATCCAATTATTGTAGTCTCATAATAATATCTCATGTTCCATGTTCCAAATAAATTACCTCCAAAGCTAGCATTGTTTGTGGATCTTCATTACTTTCCAATAGGTTCTTCACGCCTTGTATTGTTTTTTTTCTTAGGATGCATTTGAATATCCTATTGTGTGCTAAATTAGTGCATCATTTGTGTGTGTGTATGTATGTATGTATTTGATGCTCTCTATATTTTCTACAACTTTTAAAGAGATAAATTTGTTTGCTAGAATGGTAGTGTTGCTAAGAATGCTCTTGCAGTATATCAAATCCTAAGACTAATCTTGCAATATCTCCTTTGTTAGGTTTATTTCATGGAATGACCGATTGGCTCCAATCTAAAGAAGAAATCAATACTTTTAAGGGCATAAAACATACTAGTGATTTAATTCCCTATGAATCAAGAATGCCTTTGTTCAATTGTCTCATTTGGTTGGGCATTATGTTTTGTGGAAGTTCTACTACAATTTCTTAATGGAACTCTAATTAAAAAAAGTAATGCATAATTATGGGTAACTTTTTTTTACTTGCAAATTCCAAGCAATGATTTCAAGTATTGGTTCTTAAAACATTTCAATTTTATGTTGTGCAGATTTATGTTGTAGATGATGGTAACTTTTGCTCCATATGGGAGTAAACAGGAGGTTAAATCTTAATTATAAGTCTTGAGATATACAATTGTATTGATTGGACAATGTAGGTTTGCTATGTGATCTAGTTAGATTATTTTTTGTTGGCTGCATTTCTTGAACTTTGTGTTTGGTAGCAGACTTTTGGGTGACAATTACTATTGATTGGTTTACTTGGTTGATATAGATGGTCAAAATCTTTGTGTTTATTTGCTACAGTTTTGAAGGCATCATTTTAAACTCTCTTGAAGCAAAAGAAGCCACTTCAATGTGTGTACTGATTTGGTATACCTATATAGCTTATTTAGGAATACAATTACCATCCTAAGATTCCACTTCTATATGCATTGAGGTAGGATCTTGCTTTATTAGCTTGTGCTTGGATTTGACACACCCATATATATTTTAAAGAGAATTTGCAAGCTTCCAATTGCTTGGTGTGCTTGTGTTTTTGGAGTGCTTAGTCTGTCATCTAGATATTGCAGCTGGGAATGAAGTGGAGGAGAAATAAGTTGCTGCTAGAACATTCTTTTGGAACCATCGTATTTCGTTCTTGAACAAGCTTCTGTTAAGTGGGTTCATGTCCAATAATGAGGATCAGGATGAAGTTTGTTTCTTCAATATGACGACTGAACTTTCTAGGATCTGGTCTTTTGTCTTAGAATTCCCTTATGTGGATGATTATAATTGGGAGCAAGGAGTGGTCCTAATGAGCTTGACTAAAAACAGTGTTGGTAGCTGTTTACTGCCTCTGGTAAATAATAACATTAATGATTCCACTGTGGCTGGTAGATCAAATGCATGAGAAAATATTGATAAGTCTGATCTTTGGATGACATCCTCTCCGGTGCCTACTTTGAACCCTGTATCATCCAGTGTAGATCGGCCAACAAGCCTTGTGCATTCACCAACTACCAAGTTATGCCATTTTGGGAAAAAAGGGCTTGGGACTCGTGATGTTGATGATCTTCTATATGAAGACTTTGGTATGACTCCTGTGGTAATAATTCAGTTTCTTCTAGAGCTGAGCATTCTCGTATTAGTCCTCAGAAAGCACCTTCCTGGTTTGATCAGTATGGAGCCTTTAAAAATGGGCAGATTTTATTGTTGGTAAGTCTTCTGATAGTTTGCACACAAAATTTAATGGACTGAGTAAATGGTGCTTTTAGTACCAGTCATGTCGCTAATGTCCAACATAGTTCTTCCCTCCATTTCAATGGCAAGCGATCATCTCTTTGCCCCTCTTTCATTGTCTCCTAATGTCACTAATCAAAGTTTGACAGTGTTATGTTCAACTTAGAAGATGTGGAATCTACAATACAGTACTTCTCAAACTTGAATTTGTTGGGGATGAGTAATTTCTTTGCAATCTACAAGGGAATTATGAGAGATGGGTTAGTTGTTGCGATTGAATGCATTGCCAAGATAAGTTGCAAGTCTAATGATGTTGAGTTCTTGAAGGGACTAAAGACATTTTCCTCAATCGAATGCATCTGGTAGGATAATTCATCCAGGCCAGTGTCAAAGGCCAAGCTCAAGTGGAAACTGTGTGCAGCACCTCGATTCTAGTTGGTGAAACAATTGCTAATATGGTAAGTGGAGGGTTGGTTTGGTTTCGATGAGGCTATTAGATGTTAGCATGATTGTTTATCTATGCTTTCAACTCTAATGCAACATCACTCCTTGTGATTACGCTGAATGAAGGTCATGATGTAAGCATGGATGGAACCTTATTCCTTTGTCCTACAAACAATTGCCATGGTTAGAAAGGTCCATAAATGTCGTTATTGAATGGGGGTTGACTACATGGTGGCAGAGGATGAAATTGTCACTAAAAATTATTGGGAATAGGTACTACCAGAAGAAGGAGAGTAACAAAAGGACAATGGACAAGCTAATCCATCCAAGAGCATAAAATTAGAAAAGGAGCCAATTCACAGTTCTCAGTTAGTGATACCTATAAGTGGACAATTGGCTCCAAAATCCTTTCTCCATATTTATGGCACTGAGAAACAATGCCCTCTTGGGTTTGTATCTTCAGGAACTAAGGATTGCACTGATTTTATTTCATCATCAATAGTTCAAGAATTACCTGGAGTCCAAAAATCCAATTGCGCTCTCTCTCTCTCTAGTTAGCTCAATCATAAGAATTGTCAAGCCATTTGACGAGAATCCCAATGGGTAACACCCAAACAATCCAAGGTTTTCATATTCATTATAGTGCAGTTCAAAATTCTGATAAGCCAATTGGGACATGTTCTTTGGAAAATTTTGCATCAAATGGTTCCTATTAATCTAGGATGAACTCAGTGGAAGTTGTCCAGATGATTCCATGAAAGTCCATGCGGGTCTTTTAATAAAAAACATTTATAAAACCTATGACCTCATACTAGTGTAGCAAAGCTACTATAGCATAGTGGCTCTAGGGTCGAACTCTGGGATGGGTTTTCATTCTACCAGTGATATACTCAAGATTAGAAATTGAATTTAATGATTTCCTTTATCAAAAACTTAAAGTTTAAAAGAAAATAAAATTTGTTTTGAGAGGGGTGTTTAAAACTAAACTAATATAGAACTAGGTAAAAATGGAAGAAATAAAGTTTCCCGGAGCTAGAGGTTGCTAGGATCAAGTTCAAAATGCAAAGTGGGAAATTCCGAATTTTTCTTCTCGCATTGGGGACAACAACATAAAGGATGGTTGTTTCCTGAACCGATATAGGTTTAACAATGAAGATTTAATCCATAAAAAGTCAATAGAAATGGTAGTCAAGTTCCATTAATGGCTTTAGACACTATGGGTCTTCACCTTGAGCCACTTTCCAATGGCTCGTACATGATAACTAATGGACTAATATGGATCTAGCAATAAGTATCCATAGAGACCTGAAGCTTACCATGTATTGGCCATTCAAAGTGATTCTAAAGGATTTAAAGCAAAACTTTAGATTTAAAAGCCATTTATGAACTCCAACTACCTGTATTTAATGCACGAGAGTTTTCCACTTTAGCATCTGGACTTTTCACCTAGCTTCCTTCACTCCAAGAAACTAAAGATTTAGCCTCTCATCCTCTGGGAAAACACCCTCAGAGGTTATTTGGCTTCCAAGAAAAAGAAAATAGTAGAGAGAAAAGGAAAGCAAGAGCCCTCTGTATTTTACTAAGTGTCAAATATAACATGTGTTCCGAGAGATGATTTCCACCCCTCTTATAGTCTTTACAAAGCAAAGCCTGTGATTGGCTAATTACAGGGATAAGAAAGGAATTTACATCAAAAAATACAAAAGAAAAGATCTAATGTGGAGTCGGCAGATGATTACTACCCAAAAAGTGCTATTTTACACCTTTAATTCATTATGTTTTAAGCACTTTTGTGTAGTAGTTCTCCATCTTTATTCCAATTGGCATGTTAAGGACCTAGAAATGACTTCTAATCATATTTTTGGCTAGTTTTAGTGTTTTGACAGCTTTTTGGATCATTAAGACAAGCCAAGTAAAGGAGAGAAGCAAAGAGGAAAAACAAGCAAAGTGAAGATAACAGATGACAGAAGCTGCAGTCTTCCTTTGAACTTTTGGAGTACTATTCGAAGTCCATTTTCTACATGATATATACCATTTCAAAGCTCAGGAAGTCAAGAATCCAACGCTTCAAACTGTGTATGATTTGGAGCTGAAATGAGGAAGATATGGCCTTCGGAAGACAACTGCATCAAGCCATGGGAACACCATTTCGCAAGGAGATTTTCTTCATGGTGCGAAATTTGGCCATTTCGCACCATGAAGACCCACCTTGCGAAATTTCGCAAGGTGGCTTTTCACCTTGCGAAATTTGGATCCTTCATCTTTCCCCTTGCGAAAATGCCTTTGAAATCCTCTGTTTCTCCACGCACGCACCACCGACTTCCCAGATATTTTTAGCTTGATATTTTCTCATGTAAATTCCTTTTGTAACCTTGTATTCAGCCGACATAAGGCTTTATCTTGTAATTTTACTATATATAGAGGTGCACAACACCTCTAAGGGATATTGGGGAATTGGGGGGATCGATCCTCTGTACATTAACTTAGAAATATATAAAGCTCTGTTTTTCTCTCTTCTCCTGTTCTTCCCCATTTCTATTTTTTCAGTAGCCAAACAGCCTCTGAGGACTTTTCCTCAGAGGATGATTGGCTAAAACTTTTAAGTTTCTCAAAGTATGGATGTTATGTGATGGCTTGGATGCAATCCCATGGAAATTTCTCGCACCTGGAAGGTAAGGTAGTCGTTTATCATTAATGGTTCATTAATGCAAAGTTTGGTTTTTATTTCCTTTGGACAACTTCCAACGGCCAATACTTGATAAGCTTTTGGATTTCTATCCATTAGTTATCTCCTACGAGCTATTGGAAGGTGAGGTTTTCAATTCCAAGTTTTACATTAATTCGTTAGAACCAATTTCAATGGCCATTGAAAGGTGAGTTTATCACCTGGAATGACTTTGAGTTGCCAATATTTGGTAAGCTTTTGGCTAGACCATTAGTTATCTCTTAGAGCCATTCAAAGGAAGTCTAAGGTGAATAACCATTGATGAAATTCACTACCATCTGTTTTGCCATTTTAAAGGATTAAAACTTGATTTGCTAAATCCATACCGGTTCGGGAAGCAAGCATCACCATAGTTGCAACCCCAACCCAAGGAGCCTATCCTGAGATTTCCAATTTGCATAAGAGCTAGAGCATAGTTATCCTATCTTTGAGAAACTTGTTTTTACACCCTTTCATTTTAGTCTTTAATGTTAGCTTAGATTAGTTTAAATCTTTCTAAAACATTTACATCTTCTTTTAAAGCTAACATCCATAAGAAAATCACCTATTTTCCTAATTTGAATATCACTAGTGTTTGCGAAAACCCTTCCCAGTGAACGATCCTAGAACCACTATGCTATAGTAGCTTGGCTACTTTAGTAATAGTATTTAAGGTATAAATTTTGTTGATACGCCTTTAAAGCTAAGCTACCAAGAGTCGCATCAGCAGAATAGAGGAGAATTCGCACCACGCATGGGCTGGTGCGAATTTCGCACAAGGAGAGGTGTTGTGCGAATTTCGCACAAGGAGAGGTGTTGTGCGAATTTCGCACAAGCTTGGAGTAGTTGTCTTCCGAAGGCCATATCTTCCTCATTTCAGCTCCAAATAGTACACGATTTGAAGTGTTGGATTTTTGACTTCCTGAGCTTTGAAATGGTATATAGCATGTAGAAAATGGATTTCTAGAAGTGCTCCAAAAGTGTGAAAGAAGACTGCAGCAGCTGTCCTCTGTTTTCTTCATTCTGTTTGTTTTTCCTCTTTGCTTCTCTCCTTTACTTGGCTTGTCTTAATGATCCAAAAAGCTGTCAAAATACTAAAACTAGCCACAAATATGATTAGAAGTCATTGCTAGGTCGTTAACATGCCAATTGGAATAAAGATGGAGAACTACTACACAAAAGTGCTTAAAACATAATGAATTAAAGGTGCAAAATAGCACTTTTTGGGTAGTAATCACCAGATGAGGCCTGTAACGCTTCCTGATGGTGGTAATGTTGTTAGCTTTGAAGTCTGCACAAACAGGGATTTTCGGAGATCTGATTTTCTGAGTGCTAGGCATTCTCACTCTTCTGAAGATGAACACAAGAGGAAACACATTTTAATACTTAAGCAAAGAGTTAAAAAGTTTCAAGACCAAGAATACAAGGTTGTTAAAAGTGATCCAGTTATTTAATTAAAGCTAAAGGATTTGGAGAATGAAGCAGAGAGGCTAAGGAGCTCTAATATAAAATTGCAGAGAGGCTAAGGATTTGGATTTAGTTTTGGTAATTGTAGGTTGCTTGATGCAAGGAGTGGCAATTCGATTGCCTCTTGGTGTGCCCATGATGGGTTTGATTGCATGGGAGGATCATCTGGTCGTGTCCAGCTTTCTACGAATTTGGGACCTTAGAAGGGGTTGATCATCAGAACCTATCATTTTTAGAGATCATACAGATGGTGTATCTAGATTTTATGTGTGGGGACAAGGTATAATTTCAATTTCCAAAAACAAGTCTCATCTTTATCCAGATCTGCTGATGAGGAAGGCAGTTGTTGTGGACATGAGTTGTATAATCCCTACATTATAGGCATAACTGAAGGGATCAAATTACTACCTTATAGGGTCAACTTTCCTTAGACATTCTCTAGACAATTTTAGATCATGTATGAGCTATATATTGAGCTCCTTCGTAACCATTTTTATATAGAGCATTTTGTATATACAGATTCTAGATACACAAATTATTCCCTTTCTTGTTAACATGGTATCAGAGCAGGTTTGTTTATGCTCTTTGGTATCAACTTTGATTCTACCTGATTACTACTCAAAAAGGGCTATTTGATAGCTTGTAATTAACTCTTTTAAACACTTTTGAGTAGTAATTATTGCCCTTTAACTCAATTAACATATTAAGGACCTTTGCAATCACTTCTAATCACTTTGTGTAAGTTTTGGTGTTTTTGTTAGTAATTTGATCACCAAAGCAATCCAAGATGGAGGAGAGTTATTTGGAATCCATGGTAAAGCAATAGAAAGCTCAGGAACATGAAGAATCAGAGATTTGAAGCCTTAAAGTCCTTTGCCATAACCAATCCGGATTGCAAGGAGGAGAAGTAAAGAGAGAATCCACCTTGAAGCATTCTTGATGACAGTCATTTCAGCCACTTTTGGAGTACTTCCTGAAGTCCAATTTATGCATACCTTATGTCGTTTCGAAGATCGGGAAGTCAACAATCCAATGCTTCAAACGGTTCGCAAATCGGAGTTGAAATGAAGAAGTTAGAGCCAATGGA
Organism: Vitis vinifera; assembly: GCF_030704535.1. Lineage (NCBI taxonomy): Eukaryota > Viridiplantae > Streptophyta > Magnoliopsida > Vitales > Vitaceae > Vitis > Vitis vinifera. Next base: position 14,858,066 of record NC_081818.1, read on the forward strand.
AGCAGATCACTCCAAGCTGAAGGCCAATTTCGCAGGGCTGCGAAATCAGCCTTTGGCTGCGAAATCAGCCTTCGGCTGCGAAATGATTTCGCAGCCATCTTGTTCATCTGCGAAATTTCGCAGCCATTTTGTGCGCCTGCGAAATTCTCCCGAGTGCTTCCAGATATTTGCGACCATCGTTTTTTGTTATTTTGCCTGAGATATTTGTTGTCTAAATGCCAATTCTCTCCTTGTAATCCACCAATTAGATGATTCCTTAGTTGTTGAGCAAGGATGCAGGGGTAAACAACCTGATATGTATTGTTTTGTAATTTTCACTTTAAAACGTCGGGGAACTTTCCCCAGGAAAAAAACTTATGTAAATTTTACACTTAGCTAAATACAGAGTATCTTTTGCTTTCTTTTTCTCTCTACTATTTTCTATTTTCTTAGTAGCCAAACATCCTTGGAGGATGAAATCCCCAAGGATGAGAGGCTAAAACCTTTTAGTTTCTTGAAGTAATGGATGCCATGTGAAGCTCCCGTGTCAGGATGGAGATTTCCAAGCCATGAATGTAAGTAGCTGAGCGTCATAAATGTTTTCATTCAAAGTAAAGCTTTTAATCCCTCTGACTTGCTTTGAATGGCCAATACTTGATAATCTTTTGGTCTCAGTGGATTCTTATTGTTAGATCCACTGACGTTCATTAGTTATCTCCTACGAGCCATTGTATTGCAAGTCGAGGAGATGACCTATATCATTAAAAGGGCATTTATGAGGTTCAACTACCCTTTTTGTAAGTTTTCAAGGACTAAAACTCAGTTGTTAAACTCATACCGGTTCGGGAAGTAAGCATCACCTTAGTTGCTTCCCCAACTCGAGGTGAAAAGTCCCAAAATCTCCATTTTTACACAGTGAGTTAAGCATGGCTATCCAAAGCTTTGAGAAACTTCTTTTTCCATCTTTTAACCTATTTTCATGTTAGTTTAGTTTACAACACCTTCATCTTTTTATGTTTTCATCTTAACCTAATTTTTATTAAGAAAAGTTCACTCCATCCTCCGAACTTCACCAGTTAAAGTAAAAACCCTTCCCAGTGTTCGATCCTAGAGCCACTATGCTATAGTAGCTTTGCTACTTTAGTGTAAGGACCTTAGGTATAAATTTTGTTGATACCCTTACATGCCAAGCTACCAAGAGTCGGGTTATCAAATGGCGCCGTTGCCGGGGAAGGTGCTACTTCACTGTGAATAAATCAGCCGGAGGTAACTTGTGAGACTTCTCATGAGTAAGGTGAATTCTATCTCATTTTTCATTTACTAACTTTTTATTTTAGTTTTAGAACATTTTTAACTTAGTTTAGATAAGTTTCTTTTAGCTTTTAACTTTCATTTTTAGTTTATTTTTCATACTCTGTTTTTCCTCCCGCGTGCTCTGTTTTTTCTTCTTTTTCTTTGTTTTGTTTGTTTACTTTGTTCCAGCTGAATCCGTGCATGCCCTATTGGATTAGAGACCAAGAGGGAAGGTTAGTGCGGATAGAGACTCCACGAGCTATTGAATTGGAGATTATTTTAGAAGCCATGGAGAATCAGCCAGAGGATCAACATTCACAACACGGGCAGGGGAATGATCCGAACTTGTATAGGTCCATGAGGGACAGGATGCACCCTCCGAGGATGAGTGCACCATCTTGCATCATTCCTCCTACAGAGCAATTGATTATCAGGCCACACATCGTGCCTCTGCTTCCTACTTTCCATGGGATGGAAAGTGAAAATCCATATGCACACATAAAGGAATTCGAAGATGTGTGCAATACTTTTCAAGAAGGGGGAACAGCTATTGAGCTTATGAGGTTGAAGCTCTTTCCATTCACATTAAAGGACAAAGCCAAGATATGGCTCAATTCCTTGAGGCCGAGAAGCATAAGAACATGGACAGAACTTCAAGCTGATTTTTTGAAGAAGTTTTTCCCTACTCACAGAACAAATGGATTGAAGAGACAAATTTCCAACTTCTCAGCACGTGAGAATGAAAAATTTTATGAATGCTGGGAGAGGTACATGGAAGCCATCAATGCATGCCCTCACCACGGCTTTGATACATGGCTTTTGGTGGGCTATTTTTATGATGGCATGTCATCTTCAATGAAGCAGATATTGGAGACAATGTGTGGGGGCGATTTCATGAGCAAGAACCCTGAGGAGGCTATGGATTTCCTAAGTTATGTCTCAGAGGTTTCCCGTGGATGGGATGAGCCCACTAACAGGGAAATAGGGAAGAGACCAGTTCAGCAAATGTCAAAAGGGGGGATGTACAATCTGAGTGAAGACATGGAGATGAAAGCCAAGGTAGCTGCCATGGCTAGAAAAATAGAGGAAATGGAGTTGAGAAAAGTTCACGAAGTCCAAGCTATTTCAGAACCTCAACAACCAGCCAATCCTTGCTCCATATGTCAGTCGTTTGAACATATGGTGGAAGAATGTCCCACCATTCCGGCAGTAAGAGAAATGTTTGGGGAACAAGCTAACTTGATTGGCCAATGGAAGCCAAATTCAAATGCTCCCTATGGCAACACGTACAACTCTAGCTGGAGGAACCACCCAAACTTTGCATGGAAGCCAAGGCCAAACCCATATCAGTCACCAGCCCAATCAAGCCAACAGAGTCAAGGTCAATCCTCAGTTGAGCAAGCACTCGTAAGCCTTAGCAAGGTTATGGGTGACTTTGTGAGTGAGCAAAAATCCATCAACTCTCAACTAAATCAGAAGATTGACAACGTTGAGAGTACATTGAACAAGAAGATAGATGGGATGTATAATGAGTTGTCTCAGAAAATTGACAACATCCAATATTCCATCTCAAGGCTCACAAATTTGAACACTGTCAATGAGAAAGGGAAGTTTCCCTCTCAGCCTCACCAAAATCCTAAGGGGATACATGAAGTGGAATCCAAAGACGAGGATTCTTCAAAGGTGAGGGACGTGCAAGCCATTATCACTTTGAGAAGTGGTAAGGAAGTGCATCAGCCGGAGCATGATCAGAGGAAAGCCAAAGAAGACAAGGCTGATAGAAATGAAGAAAAGAAGAATGAACGAAAGGGAAAGGAAGTTCAGATGAAAGAAAGCATCATTCCTAGCATGGATGGGGAACCTCAAATTCTTTTAAAGGAAGGCATGATGAAGAAGCACATGCCTCCTCCATTTCCTCAAGCCTTGCGTGGGAAGAAACCGATCAAGAATGCTTCTGAGATTCTTGATGTTCTAAGACAAGTGAAGGTGAATATTCCTTTACTTGATATGATCAAGCAAGTACCCACATATGCAAAGTTTTTGAAGGACTTGTGCACTGTGAAAAGAGGACTCAATGTTACAAAGCAAGCTTTCCTAACCGAGCAAGTGAGTGCTATAATCCAATGCAAGTCTCCAATCAAATACAAAGATCCGGGGTGTCCTACAATCTCAGTTAATATTGGAGGAACCCAAGTGGAGAAGGCATTGCTTGATTTGGGGGCAAGTGTTAACTTGCTTCCATACTCTGTATACAAGGAGCTGGGGTTGGGAGAACTCAAGTCAACATCGATCACCCTATCCTTAGCTGACCGATCAGTGAAAATCCCCAGGGGGGTAATAGAGGATGTATTGGTTCAAGTTGACAAATTCTACTATCCAGTAGATTTTGTGGTGCTTGATACGGATCCCATTGTCAAAGGGATCAACTATGTTCCAATCATCCTTGGAAGACCATTCCTTGCAACATCCAATGCAATCATCAATTGTAGGAATGGGGTCATGCAACTCACTTTTGGGAATATGACATTGGAACTCAACATCTTCCATCTATGTCAAAAGCACATCCATCCGGAAGAAGATGAGGGCCCAGAAGAAGTTTGTATGATAGATACCCTGGTGGAGCAGCATTGTAATCAGAGTATGCTTGATCAGTTTGAAGAGAATCCAAATGAAAGCCATGAAGATCTTGATGATGGGTTAGCTGAACCCATGGGAATGAATGCCGTTATGTCAAACTGGAGACAAAAGCCAGTGATCCTCCCTTTGTTCAAGGATGAGGAAGAGATGAAAGAAGCTAAGGATGAAATTCTTAAGCTTGAATTGAAGACCCTTCCTGCCGAGTTGAAGTATGCTTACTTGGAGGAAGGCAATAAAGCCCCGGTGGTAATTTCTTCTTCTTTAACCGTTTCACAAGAGGACAATCTTCTAAGAATCCTTAGAAAGCACAAGAAGGCCATCGGATGGCAAATTTCTGATTTGAAGGGGATAAGCCCATTGATTTGCACGCACCATATTTATATGGAGGAGGGAGCTAAGCCAACTCGTCAGCCACAGAGAAGATTGAATCCTCATATGCAAGAGGTAGTGAGGGCTGAAGTGTTGAAGCTTCTTCAAGCGGGTATCATTTACCCCATTTCGGATAGCGCTTGGGTGAGCCCAACCCAAGTTGTTCCAAAGAAGTCCGGGATAACCGTAGTCAAGGGGGAAAATGGAGATGAAGTGTCCACACGCCTCACAACTGGTTGGAGGGTGTGCATTGACTACAGGAAGCTAAACGCAGTAACAAGAAAGGATCACTTCCCTTTACCTTTCATGGATCAAGTCCTTGAGAGGGTATCTGGGCATCCTTTTTATTGCTTCTTGGATGGTTATTCCGGGTATTTCCAAATAGAGATTGATGTGGAGGACCAGGAGAAGACTACCTTCACTTGTCCATTCGGCACCTATGCTTATAGGCGGATGCCTTTTGGATTATGCAACGCTCCTGCTACCTTCCAAAGATGCATGCTTAGCATCTTCAGTGACATGGTTGAACGAATCATGGAAGTCTTCATGGATGATATAACTGTATATGGGACTTCTTTTGAGGATTGTTTGTCACATCTTGAAGATGTTTTGAAAAGATGCATAGAGAAAGACCTCGTACTCAATTGGGAGAAGTGCCATTTTATGGTAAATCAAGGTATTGTTCTTGGGCACGTAATCTCAAAGAAGGGTATAGAGGTTGATAGAGCTAAGGTGGAACTAATCGTGAAGTTGCCACCTCCCACCAATGTAAAAGGAATAAGGCAATTCCTTGGGCATGCCGGGTTCTATAGGAGGTTTATAAAGGATTTTTCCAAGATTGCCAAACCTCTTTGTGAATTATTGGTGAAGGATGCCAAGTTTGAGTGGGATGATAAATGTCAAAGGAGTTTTGAGCTTCTTAAGCAATTCTTAACATCAGCACCCATTGTGAGAGCACCAAATTGGGAGTTGCCATTTGAAGTGATGTGTGACTCAAGTGATTATGCCATTGGAGCTGTTTTGGGACAAAGAGAAGATGGTAAACCTTATGTGATCTACTATGCCAGTAAGTCTTTGAATGATGCTCAAAGGAATTACACCACTACTGAGAAGGAATTACTTGCTGTGGTGTATGCTTTGGATAAGTTCAGAGCTTATTTGATAGGGTCTTCCATTGTGGTATTCACGGATCATTCAGCTTTGAAGTATTTGCTAACCAAGCAAGATGCCAAGGCTAGGTTGATTAGGTGGATACTTTTGCTTCAAGAGTTCAACCTCCAGATCAGAGATAAGAAAGGTGTTGAGAATGTGGTAGCTGACCACTTGTCAAGGCTCAACATTGCTCATGACACCCATGGACTTCCCATAAATGATGATTTCCCTGAGGAATCCTTGATGCTTGTGGAGGAAGTGCCATGGTTTGCACACATTGCCAATTACTTGGTCACGGGAGAAATACCAAGTGAATGGAGCTCTCAGGACAAGAAGAATTTCTTTGCCAAGGTCCATGCATATTATTGGGAGGAGCCTTTTCTCTTCAAGTATTGTGCGGACCAAATTATAAGGAAGTGTGTGCCTGAACAAGAGAAGCATGGGATCCTATCTCATTGCCATGAGAATGCATGTGGAGGCCACTTTGCCTCTCGAAAGACGGCAATGAGAGTTCTTCAATCGGGTTTTTGGTGGCCCTCACTTTTTAAGGATGCCCATGAGGTAAGTAAAGGATGTGATAAGTGCCAAAGACTAGGCAAGCTTTCAAGGAGAAACATGATGCCTTTGAACCCCATCTTGATAGTGGATATTTTTGATGTTTGGGGCATAGACTTCATGGGACCTTTCCCTATGTCTTTTGGCCACTCCTACATCTTGGTAGGAGTTGATTATGTTTCAAAGTGGGTTGAAGCTATACCCTGTAGAACCAATGATCACAAAGTGGTTCTCAAATTCCTAAAAGAAAACATCTTCTCGAGGTTTGGAGTGCCTAAAGCAATCATCAGTGATGGAGGCACTCACTTTTGCAACAAGCCCTTTGAAGCTCTTTTGGCCAAGTACGGAGTCAAGCATAAGGTAGCTACACCTTATCATCCTCAGACGAGTGGCCAAGTAGAGCTAGCCAACCGGGAAATTAAGAACATCTTGATGAAGGTGGTGAACACCAATAGGAAAGATTGGTCTGTTAAGCTCCTTGATTCCCTATGGGCGTATAGGACAGCTTATAAGACTATCCTTGGGATGTCACCGTACCGTCTTGTTTATGGCAAAGCTTGCCATCTTCCCGTTGAGATTGAGTTCAAGGCATGGTGGGCCATTAAAAAGCTCAACATGGATTTAACTAAGGCTGGGCTAAAGAGGAGTTTGGATTTGAATGAGCTTGAGGAATTGAGAAATGATGCCTATCTCAACTCAAAAATAGCTAAGGAAAAGCTAAAGAGATGGCATGATCAGTTGGTGACCAAGAAAGAATTTTTCAAGGGACAAAGAGTCTTGCTATATGACTCTAAGCTTCACCTATTTCCGGGAAAGCTCAAATCAAGGTGGGTAGGGCCTTTTGTCATCCACCAAGTACACTCACATGGAGTAATTGAGTTACTCAACTCAAATAGTGCAAAGACCTTCAAAGTCAATGGCCATCGTCTCAAGCCATTCATTGAACCATTCAAGCAAGACAAGGAGGAAATCAACCTCCTTGAGCCACAGAAAGCCTAATCAGAAAAGGGTTAGATGGGCTTGGTTTCACTAAAGTCCATATTTTTGCTTAAGTTTATTAATTTGAAAGCTTTATTAATTCTTTTGATTTTAATTTTGGTTTAAAGTTTTGTTAATTATATGTAACTTCATCTTTTTGAATGATCTTTTGTAGGAGGAATTGAAAAGAAAATGAAGGAAGGTCCCAGGGAGCAAAAAGGAGCTCAAAACCAAGAAATTTCAATGGTTTGCGAAATTTCGCAGCCCAAAATAGCCCCCTGCGAAAATGGCCATCGGCTGCGAAAATGGTTTCGCAGCCCTTTGGTGTCTCTGCGAAATCGAGGTTTGGCTGCGAAAATGGCCCTCCGCTGCGAAATAAATTTCGCAGCCCAACACCCTCCTCTGCGAAAATTTTCGCAGCTGCGAAACCACCTCTTGGCACTCGTGTGCCATTTCGCAGCACAGTAACTCCATTTCGCAGCTGCGAAATGGCTGCGAAATCCCCAACGAGTTAAATTTTCAATTTTCGCAGCGATAGCCTCATTTCGCAGGGTGTTTCGCAGCTGCGAAACACCCCTTTGGCACTCGTGTGCCATTTCGCAACACAGTAACCCAATTTCGCAGCTGCGAAATGGGCTGCGAAATGGGCTGCGAAAAGGGCCCTCCTCTGCGAAAATGCCCTTTCTCTGCGAAATCCGCCCTCGGCTGCGAAAATTTAAGTGACCCTTGGTATCCAATTTTTAACGGTATAAATTCCAAATTTCTAATATAACCGGTCATTTGAACTTTAAATAGTACCAGAGAAGACCCAAAAACAGAGCAACCTTCCATCTTCTCCCTCTCGCCTGAACCTCTGCCGCGCGCACCTCCGCTCACCTCCGCCGGCCCGCCATGGCAAGAACCCGAGGAGCTAAGTCCTCCTCCCCGTCAAGCCGTACGAGGGTTTCATCAAAGACCCCTGTCCAAGGCTCCACATCCGAGCCTCCGCGACCACCGCGCGTCCCACCTCCAGTTGAGGGCGCACCAATGAGCCCTCCGGTCAGGCGCTATCATACACGGGCGAGTAGCCAGCCACCCAAGAAGAAAGCTAAGGTATCTGAGCCAACGTTAATCGATTTATCAGAGCCAGAAGAGCCAGCTACCGAGCCTCAGCCGTCTCCGCCGTCTCGGCCAGCCTCAGGGTCTCGGCCGTCTCGGCCTTCTCGGCCATCTCAGCCGTCTCAGCCAGCTTTAGAGTCTCCGCCATCTCGGCCAGCTTCAGGGTCTCGGCCGTCTCGGCCGTCTCGGCCATCTCAGCCGTCTCAGCCAGCTTCAGAGCCTCAGTCGTCTCAGCCGCTGCCTTCAGATTCTCAGATCCCCTCCGGCATGACTCCTGAGATGATTATCAAGCGCCCCATGCTCACTCAGCCGCCCATAGAGGGTAATTTAGATTGCAGGGCTAGGCCTTTCCACTCTGAGCTCTGTTTTGACGTGGCCACTTTCAGACTTCAGCCCCAGCTCAGGGACTCCTTCCATCTGCTCCGGAGGTATCATATGGAACAATTGCTTACTCCAAGGGATTTCTTTTATCCCCGTGTGGCAATGGATTTTTACCAATCCATGACCACACACCATGTCCGCGATCCTACTGTCATCCACTTCACCATAGACGGACGTCATGGTATTCTGGGAGCTAGGCACATAGCAGAGGCATTGCGCATTCCCTACGAGCCAGCTAGGCCAGAGGATTATCGAGTCTGGACTAATCCTTCCCCGAGCGACATAGTTCGTATTCTATCCAGAGGGGCATCCACAGGCCAGTATCTACAGAGGAAGGAGCTCCCTCCTAGCATGTTTTTCATAGATGCTCTCCTCCGCCACAATATCTTTCCACTACAGCACTGGGTGTAGAGGCGAGGAGCTTTGCTGGAGGCATTATATCGGATATCTGAGGGATTCTTCTTTGGCCCTCATCATCTCATTATGGCCGCCCTTTTGTATTTTGAAGAGAAGGTCCATCAGAAGAAGCTGCTCAGAGCTGATGCCATTCCTCTACTGTTTCCCAGGTTGTTATGTCAGATTTTGGAACACTTGGGCTACCCAACTGAGCCTCAATTTGAGCGCAAACGGATTTGTCGAGAGATATTCACTCTTGACAAATGGACGAATATGACAGCCTATAGTGCAGAGCCAGGAGCCCCAGCTGAAGTAGAGCATCCAGGGATTCCACATGCAGAGCAGCCACAGGAGCCACAACCCATAGAGACACCAGCTGACACGAGAGCACCTGCCCCTGTAGTGCCCTCTGCAGAGCCCATACCTGAGGTTGCACCCTCTGTTTTTTCAGCCACATCACAGCCCTCCTCTTCAGCAGAGCCGAGGACTGCCATATCCATTTCCGAGTACAGAGCTCTATGTCACACTTTGCAGACATTGACCACTTCACAGAGCACTCTTACTCAGGAGATGACAGCTCTTCGTGCTCATCAGGAGCAAATTATTGCTACTCAGACTCAGCATACTGCCATTCTGAGGCAGATTCAGAGCCATCTGGGTATCCCATCAGCTCCTCAGCACCAGATGCCTGCCCCCTTAGAGCCCACAGAGCCGACTCCAGGAGACACACAGACATCCACCTGAGTCATTATCTTCACATCATCAGCACCCATCTACTTGATCATTTCCATAGTTTACTTTATGTATTTTCTTTATGCACTTTCTTATTATAGTAGCACTTGCAATCCCATGCTTTTGTTATGATATATTTTGGGATTGGTTGTATTACTTGTTATCATCTTTAATGTACTTTCATGAAGTAATACAACTCTATCATTTTTTTGCATACTCTTGGTATTATTTTATTTTTATTCCTCTACTCATATCTATTTTCTTTTTGAAACATGTGGTTTCTCCTTGTCTACTCAAATTACATCCACTCAGGAGGCACCACTCCCTCCCTGTAATTTCAATCGCTCATACCACATTGAGGACAATGCTCAGCTTGGTTGGGGGGAGACAGTTGAGGAAGGAAGTTTTTTTTTATTATTATTATTGTTAATACTAAATTTTTTGGTAATTTAGGTTACTTTTGTTTAATTTTAAAAATTTTTCTCTATGGTTGTTAAAGATAATTTCTCAAAAATAAAATAGGATAAGTCGAGTTTTAACTTAATTATTTAAGTCTTTGAGTTTGTTTTATGCTCTCAAAGTTGATAATCTATTAAAACTCTCTTTGTTTTCGAACTTATTTCTTCCATTTCAAGCTTTACACACACAGTGCACATTAGATCCCGGGTATATGATGTAAAACTTCTCGCCTTCTAAGCTTAGGAAAATTTTGACTTGGTTCATTACTTAACCTCTTTTTAATAGTGTTGGGACACCTCAAAAAGGCCAATGAGTCTTAGAAAAAGAAAAAGAGAAAAAGAAAAAGAAAAAGAGAAAAAGAAAAAGAAAAGAGAAAAAGAAAAAGAAAAAAAGAATAAGCTTCTATTCTTTCCTTGAAACCTAAGCATGATCCGAAGGGGTGGCGAAAGCCTTTAAAACCCGATGCCCTAAACCTTGATTGGTTGGGAGTCATCGATCCTCTGCTTGCTACATAGGTGAATTGGTTAAAGTTTAGTGAGTAAAAAGAATTGTGAATAAGAAGGTGCGTTCCTAACCTATTAAGAGTTGGTTAATTTTGCCTTTGTTCGAGAAAAGCTTAGGTTGGAGGGTGAGGATAGTTGTATATACTATATCCGGAGCCTAATCTCGTTAACACTTAGCTCATTATGGAAGAGTTTGATTTGGAGCCTTGAGAGTAGAGATTCTTTTGACACTTAATTGCATAATCTCCACTCTTTGTACTTTTTGTTTAAGTTTTTAGCTTTGACAACTCCTATTGCATTTTGAATCTTCATATCTTTAGTTCACCATGTGAGATGTGTTTTGATATCGGTCATGCCACTCAATTATTTTTTTTTGGAATGATTTGCATGACCTCTTTTTTTTTTTTTTTTTTTGTTTACTACTTTGTTTGCTTAGTTTTTCTCTCCTTATTTGCTAAGGGACTAGCAATATGTTGGTTGGGGGGAGTGATTACTACTCAAAAAGGGCTATTTGATAGCTTGTAATTAACTCTTTTAAACACTTTTGAGTAGTAATTATTGCCCTTTAACTCAATTAACATATTAAGGACCTTTGCAATCACTTCTAATCACTTTGTGTAAGTTTTGGTGTTTTTGTTAGTAATTTGATCACCAAAGCAATCCAAGATGGAGGAGAGTTATTTGGAATCCATGGTAAAGCAATAGAAAGCTCAGGAACATGAAGAATCAGAGATTTGAAGCCTTAAAGTCCTTTGCCATAACCAATCCGGATTGCAAGGAGGAGAAGTAAAGAGAGAATCCACCTTGAAGCATTCTTGATGACAGTCATTTCAGCCACTTTTGGAGTACTTCCTGAAGTCCAATTTATGTATACCTTATGTCGTTTCGAAGATCGGGAAGTCAACAATCCAATGCTTCAAACGGTTCGCAAATCGGAGTTGAAATGAAGAAGTTAGAGCCAATGGAAGCAGATCACTCCAAGCTGAAGGCCAATTTCGCAGGGCTGCGAAATCAGCCTTTGGCTGCGAAATCAGCCTTCGGCTGCGAAATGATTTCGCAGCCATCTTGTTCATCTGCGAAATTTCGCAGCCATTTTGTGCGCCTGCGAAATTCTCCCGAGTGCTTCCAGATATTTGCGACCATCGTTTTTTGTTATTTTGCCTGAGATATTTGTTGTCTAAATGCCAATTCTCTCCTTGTAATCCACCAATTAGATGATTCCTTAGTTGTTGAGCAAGGATGCAGGGGTAAACAACCTGATATGTATTGTTTTGTAATTTTCACTTTAAAACGTCGGGGAACTTTCCCCAGGAAAAAAACTTATGTAAATTTTACACTTAGCTAAATACAGAGTATCTTTTGCTTTCTTTTTCTCTCTACTATTTTCTATTTTCTTAGTAGCCAAACATCCTTGGAGGATGAAATCCCCAAGGATGAGAGGCTAAAACCTTTTAGTTTCTTGAAGTAATGGATGCCATGTGAAGCTCCCGTGTCAGGATGGAGATTTCCAAGCCATGAATGTAAGTAGCTGAGCGTCATAAATGTTTTCATTCAAAGTAAAGCTTTTAATCCCTCTGACTTGCTTTGAATGGCCAATACTTGATAATCTTTTGGTCTCAGTGGATTCTTATTGTTAGATCCACTGACGTTCATTAGTTATCTCCTACGAGCCATTGTATTGCAAGTCGAGGAGATGACCTATATCATTAAAAGGGCATTTATGAGGTTCAACTACCCTTTTTGTAAGTTTTCAAGGACTAAAACTCAGTTGTTAAACTCATACCGGTTCGGGAAGTAAGCATCACCTTAGTTGCTTCCCCAACTCGAGGTGAAAAGTCCCAAAATCTCCATTTTTACACAGTGAGTTAAGCATGGCTATCCAAAGCTTTGAGAAACTTCTTTTTCCATCTTTTAACCTATTTTCATGTTAGTTTAGTTTACAACACCTTCATCTTTTTATGTTTTCATCTTAACCTAATTTTTATTAAGAAAAGTTCACTCCATCCTCCGAACTTCACCAGTTAAAGTAAAAACCCTTCCCAGTGTTCGATCCTAGAGCCACTATGCTATAGTAGCTTTGCTACTTTAGTGTAAGGACCTTAGGTATAAATTTTGTTGATACCCTTACATGCCAAGCTACCAAGAGTCGGGTTATCACTACCCAACCCCAACAACCTAACAACGACAGCATATAAGGAAAGTAGAGATTGTTCGTCGGATCAAACCTAAGCCTCCGGCGAGTTAGAAGAAATTATCTCGTCACTGGCGCATCTATGTCGGCACGTGACAACAACCCCTGATTTTATGCTGCTGAAGTTTTGAGTTGACGACGAAAATGATGAACCGTTTCCTAATTGCCAAAATGGACAGAGCCACTAGAGCTTCCCCTTCGATGATAGCTTGTAGCAGTTAGCAATTCTTATGGCTTCTTCGAAAGCTTATTCAGTTCAGTTAGATTTATAACTCCGGCACTGCCATCCACTAGAATTCCATTTCTCAACGGTCTAACAACGACCTAGAAAATGTCTAAATCATACTCTCAGACAGGAGGGTCTCCACCAACGACAACCTCTATTATATCAGAACTCACCATGAAGATGGCAGAGGTGTTAAACAAGGCCCCGACTCCAACTGCAATGGCAAATACTGCCCCGATCGGCATAAAACTCGATGGATCGAATTATGCACTATGGTCCTAAGTTGTGGAGATGTTTATCTCCAGGAGAGATAAATTAAGGTACATTAATGGTGATTTACCCCAACCTGCTCCGATCGATCCATTATTCTGACGATGGAGAACTGAAAACGCCGTTGTCAAAGGCTGGCTCATCAACACCATGGATTCATCCCTTGTTAGCACGTTCATTTGATATCCCACTGCGAAAGAAGTTTGGGACGCCATCGTTGTCACTTTCTTTAACGGGAGTGACATTGCTCAGGTGTATGAGCTCCAACGACGGGTGAGTAGGCTACAACAAAATGGTGGATCTTTGGAGAAATTTTATAACGAGCTGCAAGGCTTGTGGAGGGAAATAGATTTTCTACGACCAAACCCCATGGAGTGCCCTAAGGATGTGCAATGATACACCACAATTTTCCAGGAGGAAATGGTCTATGTGTTCCTCGATGGTCTTGATGATCGACTCGACCAAGTCAGGAGCACTGTGCTACAAATGCAGTCATTTCTGACGGTTAAGCAAGCCTACGCGTGCGTCCAATGGGAAATGGTGTGGCAGACAGTGATGGGGAATGGTTCTGATGAAGGGATGGGAGCTAGGCTGGCTTCCAAGGGGCTAAAAACAGGCCCTAACCCATTTGGAAAAGATGAGGTTCTAATACTTAATAAATCTAATCCCACTGGTCCAAATTCAAAGCAATGGACAAAAGGCATAAAGTGCTCCCACTGTGGAAATTCCAAACACATACATGACACTTGCTTTAAGCTCCATGGATACCCAGACTAGTGGCACGAGCTCCAGGCTAAAAAGAAACGTAATGACACCAATATTGAGCCCAATATTGGTAAAACGACAATAGCAGCAGTAGAACCCCAACTGTCTTTAATTCCTACTGACTCTACCAGTAACATGCCAGGTATAACATCTCTAGGATCTACTAGAAGCAGTGAGTGTAACTTATGGATCCTGGATTCTGGAGCCACAGATCATATGACAATTGATGCACAAGACTTTTGTCAGCATACTGCTCCTAGGCAAACTAGCATTGCGAATGCTAATGACACTATTTCATCGGTACAAGAGGTTGGAACTGTGATGCTATCACCAGCCCTATCACTCTCCAATACATTATTTGTGCCATCCATATCTCATAAACTGTTTTCTGTCAGTCGACTTACTAAGGACTTAAATTGTATAACACTAATGTACCCTTATTTTTTCCTTATCTAGGATATTCTCACAAAGGAAATTATTGGGCGTGGTACTAAGAAAGGGGGGCTCTACTATATGGATGACTTCAAAATGGGATAGGCACATCATGTGGAACAGTTGGGTGATTCTAGAATAAAACAAATTTGGCTTTGGCATCGACGACTCGACCATCCGTCATTTGGATATTTGAAGCATTTACTACCTAGTTTATTTTCTGATTTCTCTATCTCATATTTTCAATGTGAAACTTGTATTTTAGCCAAAAGTCACCAGACAATTTATCCTTTACATAAGAATAAGAGTGATGTTCCTTTTAGCTTAATTCATTCTGATGTGTGGGGACCATCCGCAAAGTCTACTCTATCAGGTTATTGCTAGTTTGTTCTCTTTTTTGATGATTGCACTCGAATGACATGGCTCTACCTATTGAAAAACAAAGATGAGATTTTTACTACCTTCTACTCTTTTCACACAATGATTCAGACCCAATTTTCTGCCAAACTCAAAGTCCTTCACTCTAATAATGGTTGTGAATATATGAATCGACAATTCCAGGAGTACTTCCACCAGCATGGGTTGATACATCAAACCTCGTGTCCTCATACTCCAGAGCAAAATGGTGTAATAGAACGTAAGAATCACCATATTCTCGAGACCACACGTTCCTGATTCATGCCTAATTGGTGTCTCAGCTGATTCGTGTCCAGCTGGTGCTCCTTGATTGAGGGAGTAATCAACAAAATTTATAACCTATTACACCATATACGAGGGTAGCAAAGACAAAGCTACTATAGCATAGTGGCTCTAGGATCGTTCACTGGGATGGGTTTTCACTTTGCAAATGATATTAATTCAAAGCTGAATTGGTGCCTTTTCATTTCAAGGTTAGCTTTAAAGGAAAACATAAAGATATTTGAGTGAAAAAGGTTTGGTTTTAAACTAACCAAAAATAGTAACTGATTTTACTTACAAAGAAAAGTGTTTCTTGGAGTTTCAGATCACTAGGCTCAGATTCCTCATACAAAAAGGGAGTTCCGGTCACTTGTTTCTTTTCCTCGCATTAGAGAATTAACATATAGTTAATTCTCTAACCGGTGTTGTACAGATGCTTCCCATTAATGGGTTCAAACACTAAATCCCTCTCACTGATGCATCTTGCAATGGCTCGTGCCTCTCACCTAGCATTTGCCATTCAAGGTGATCTTTAACCTTGGATTACCCGTCAAAAGCTTGCAAGAGATAACTAATGGATGTCTCCTTGGAGTCCAAAAGCTTACCAAGTGTTGGCTATTCTAGAAAATCCTACCTTCAAGTCACCTACCAAAAGCTCGCAAGAGATAAACTAGTGAATCTCCATGGACGGAGATCACTTGCCTTACCAAGTGTTGGCTCAGGTGATTTAAAGGCATTTTAAGTTAACTAAAAAGATAAAAACCATTAACGGGTCACACTTTCTCTTCATTAAAAACTAAAACAAAAAAACTTCCAAATTATGCATGTGGAAACTTACCCGGATTTCCTCACTCCAAGAGACGAAAAGCCTAGCCTCTCATCCTCTGAGGAAAAATCCTCAGAGTTTGTTTGGCTAGTAAGAAAATGAAAATGAAAAAGAAGGAAAAATAGAGCAAGGCTCTGTATATTCTATATATTTTATATATCTATATATCGTTGGATTACATGATCCTCCCTGATTACAAGCTCCCGAGAGCTATATATAAAGAAAATTACAAAACAAAATATCTGAGGTTATTCACCCCTTTTCCAAACTTAATAACTAAGGAATCCTATAATTGGTGGCTTTCAAGGAGAATTTTGGGATTTAGACAACAAAAATCTGATGAAAAATATCTCCAAGTGTCGGTCGTAAACATCGGGAAGCACTAGGGACCATTTCGCAGGTGCAAACGAGGTCTGCAAGATTTCGCAGACGCACAAAAAGGGCTGCGAAATCACTTCGCAGCAAACGACTGATTTCACAACGCTGCAAAGTGGTCTTTCAGCTTGTGGTATTCGGCTTCCATTGTGACGGGAAACTTCAGGGGGGAAACACAACACTGTACAAAAAGGCTGCGAAATCATCTCGTAACAAAAGGGTGATTTCGCA
The DNA here is from genome assembly GCF_030704535.1 of Vitis vinifera. Classification (NCBI taxonomy): domain Eukaryota; kingdom Viridiplantae; phylum Streptophyta; class Magnoliopsida; order Vitales; family Vitaceae; genus Vitis; species Vitis vinifera. The sequence continues at coordinate 14,874,592 of NC_081818.1, forward strand.
GCGCTGTGCAAAATTCTTCCTTTAGCTTGGAGTGATCGGCTTGCAATGGCTGTAACTCCTTCATTTCAACTCCAAATTGCACACCGTTTGAAGCATTGGATTGTTGACTTCCTGAGCTTCAAAACGAAATATAGCATGCAGAAAATGGACTTCAGTAAGTGCTCCAAAAGTGCGAAAGAAGACTGTAGCTGCTGTCCTCTGTTTTCTTCACTCTGTTTTTCCTTTCTCCATTATTCTTTCCTTGCATACTTTGAACGACTTTGGCAAAGGGCTATGGAGCTCCAAAGCTTGGTTCTTCATGAATTTGAGCTTTCAAAAGCTTTTCCATGAACTATATACAGCTCTCCCTCATTCTTGGATTGCTTTGGTGTAGCTAAAAGCTATCAAAAACACCAAAACTTAACACAATTTGATTAGAAACGATTGCAAGGGTCCTTAACATGTTAATTGGGTTAAAAAGCAATAACTACTACTCAAAAGTGTTTAAAAGAGTTAATTACAAGCTATGAAATAGCACTTTTTGAGTAGTAATCAGTTCCCTCCTATTAGGTGCACATGTACCTAGTTCTCATTGGCCTGATGTGGTTATAATTGTCGTGCATCTAATCAATCGAATGCCATCTCAGATTCTGGGTTTCAAAACACCTTTACAGGCCTTAGCCATGAGTATATCAGTACTTTCGGCTACGACGCTTCCTCCCCAAACCTTTGGATGCGTTGTCTACATTCATCTTCACTGCAACCAGAGCACCAAACTTGACCTTTGTGCTTGTCGTTGTCTCTTTCTAGGCTATGCCACCAATCAGAAAGGTTACCGGTGCTATGATCCAATAAACAAATGACTCTATGTTACTATGGATGTCACCTTCCTTGAGTCCGAGATGTTATATCATCCACTTAATTCTTTTCTTCAAGAGAAGACACATGATGAAGAGTTGAATTGGGTTAAGGACATCCCAGACATCCCACTGACTATAGAGCCACCAATGCTGACTACTGAGACATCGACTTCAATTTCTGAGACCCCCCCTCATTCTATAATACCTCATGACCCAACTTCTAAGAATATTCCTGAGGTAAGTTCTCCTCTTGTCACAAAACATTTAACTAAATATGGTTATCCGTTACCTCCTAGGCACAATCGTGGCAAACCACCAGAACGTTACTCTCCAGATATTGAGACACACAGATCAAAGTACCCGATTGTCAATTACGTCTCAACAGAGAAGCCCTCAAAACTCTTAAAGAGCCTTTCTAATGCATTATCGGCGCATCACATTCCTATAAGCGTAGAGGAGACTCTACAAGACCCTAAGTGGGTTCAAGTGATGAAGGAACAAATGGAAGCATTGTTGAAAAACAAGACATGTATTCTTGTCTCTTTACCAGAATGCCATAAGATAGTGGAATGCAAATGGGTATTCTCCATCAAATACAAGGCCGATGGGTCGATTGAGTGCTACAAAGTGAGACTTGTAGCAAAAGGACATACATAGACTTACGGAGTTGACTATATGGAGACCTTCTCACCTGTAGCTAAGCTGAACACTATAAGAGTCCTTTTATCCCTTGCAGCGAACCTTGATTGGCCGCTACTCCAATTTGATGTAAAGAATCCATTCTTCCATGGTGACCTCGATGAAGAAATTTATATGGATATTCCCCCTGGGTACATTGAAACATCTGGCAAGATGGTGTGTAAACTGCAGTGCACCCTGTACGGCTTGAAACAGTCTCCACGAGCTTGGTTTGGACACCTCAACCTAGCAATGAGAAAGTATGGATTTCAATAGAGCAATTCTGATCACACTCTATTTCTAAAGCCGTTGACAAGGCAAGGTAACAACACTAATAGTGTATGTAGATGATATGATCATCATAGGAAATGATATCGAGGAAGTTGTGAAACTTCAAAAACAGTTGGCAACAAAGTTTGAAATGAAGAGTTTGGGTGGGTTGAAATATTTTCTAGGAATTGAGGTGGCTCAATCTAAACAAAGGTATCTTTCTTTCCCAACGAAAGTATACTCTCGATCTATTATCAAAAGTTGGATTGCTAGACTGTAAACCTACAGATGTTCCAATACAACATAATCACAGGCTTGGAGAATACCTTGACTAGATCCCCACTGATAAAGGCAGATATTAGAGATTGGTTGGAAAACTGATTTATCTTTCACATACCTGACCTGATATTGCATATGTGGTCAGTGTAGTGAGTCAGTTCATGCATTACCCTAGTGAAGATCATATGAATGTAGTGACTCAAATTTTGAGATATCTTAAGGGAACCCCAAGGAAGGGAATTATGTTCTCAAAGAATGGGCACCTGGAAATTATGGGGTATACCGACACTGGTTAGGCAGGAAATATCTTCGACAGGAAATCCACATCAGGCTACTTCACATTTGTTAGAGGAAACCTGGTAACATGGAGAAGTAAAAAATAGAAAGTAGTAGCACTATCTAGTGCAGAGGTGGAGTTTCGAGGAATGGCTAAGGGGTTGTGCGAGTTACTCTGGTTGAGAAGATTGTTGACATAAATTAGCTTTCCTCCCAGTTGCGAGATGAATTTGCTTTGTGATAACAAGGCAACCATTGATATTGCTTATAACTCAGTCCAACATGATTGAACTAAGCATGTGGAAGAAGATAGACATTTTATCAAGCAGAACTTAGAAGCTAAGATAATCCGATTCTCATTTGTCAAATCAGAAGACCAACTAGCAGACATCCTCATTAAGGCAGTATGTAGTAAGGTCTTTCACAACTCACTTGACAAGTTGGGCATCAGCGACATCTATGCACCAACTTGAGGGGGAGTGTGGACATGAGTTGTATAATCCCTACGTTACAGGCATAACTGAAGGGATCAGATTACTCCCTACAGGGTCAACTTTCCTTAGACATTCTCTAGACAATTTTAGATCATGTATGGACTGAGCTCCTTTGTAACCATTTTATATAGAGCATTTTGTGTATATAGATTCCATATACATAGATTATTCCCTTTCTTGTCAACAGTTGTGGATATTGTTCAGGGATTAAATGGGCCTGAGGATGGTTTATAGTCTCTTTCCAGCTACTTGGATGCTGTGACTCCATCATTATCTCAAGTTTTAAGTGAAAAAAAAGGAAGTTTCTGAACTCACCACAGAGGCTGTTATAAATTTGTCACAAATGCTAGAGCAAGCAACAAAGATGGTAGCTTTGGGAATGATTAAAACAACCAAGGATATTTTATATAAGCAAGGGTTTGGTATTACTAGGTTGCTGGTGCTGCTCCTGTTGCTACTAAAGAGGTAGAAAGAGAAGAAAACTTTAATCTTATCAAGAGGAAGATAACCATAGTTCCAGTTTTGATACTTGCAAATTTCAACAGAGTGTTTGAAGTAGATTGTGATGCATCTAATGTGGGAATTGGTGCTTTAATTAGCCAAAAAGGTAGACCCATTGTCACACCCCAGTTTCGCACCCTAGGTTTCAGACTTAATAATTTATACTCAAATACAACATAAGTGCTCTAAAAAATATGGGGATATAAAAATTTAAATGATGAGTTCCTACTTGATTTTGTGCAAACAGAGAATATGGAAACCTGTTATAAAGAGGTTTACATCTTGTATTAAACTTTGTAACTATTAGTTAACAAAATATGATTCGTTTCACAAAAAAAACTTGTACTACATTACTTTACATATACCAAAACCCCATGGTTCACTACGGGTAGCTCATACTACAAGTGTACATGGCAAATATACATTACATCATTCCTTCAAAAAGATTTAGTCTTTGATACAAAGATAAAGCCTCAAAACACTTTCAATGCGAGCAAATGACATCCAATCAATAGAAAAAGCAATGCTCAAGCATTATTTCCAGCATAGGTCTTCTAACCTGCATCTAAAGGTGGAAGGGATAGGGTGAGTTCACAACTTAGTAGGAAAGTTTATAACCATCCTCAGCATACCCTTAAAATCCTTGGATTAAACATATAATAGCATGCATGATAAACATTTTATAACCATTAACAATTATGCAATAATGTCAAACATGTATGCATGTGTTTGCTGGTTTCATCTCTACATTTCCTCACCCATCATTTCACAACTTATAAACAGCTAACTCCTAACAATGTACACATCAAATATCAATGCTTCACAAGATACTCAGTAAATATAATAATGATTATTCTGGGACTATAACCCAAGGGTAAGTTACTCTGTGTCTTTTGGGACTCATACCCAAAGGTAGGACCAACCTCATACACTCACATCGGAGTGTCTTCCTTGAGGGCTTTAGGGACTTTCACCTAAGGACCCACAGTCCCACATAAACAATATATTAAAGGATATTGCCTGTAGCATCACATAAACACTTCCCACCAATCAATTCTATGAATATCATATGTCATTATTCCATATCCTTCTTGCAATTCAACCACACCATGAACCATTTCCACAATATTGAACCATGAATCTTCATACCAATATACGTTCCAATATCGTTGTAACATTTCAATACAATAAACCAAGATGCAATGACACATTAAAACATTTTATGAAATCATAGAAATGATATGAAATTCCAATAAATATTTAAAGTAAAGAAATCAAATACACCATGAAACGGTATAAAATTCCCTACCTTACACCAACTTCCCTTTTGTGATTCTTCTATGTAGGCGATCTTTACCAATTACAAGGAACCGAAATGAAATAACATAATTTAGGTTTCTTAACCATGAAAATTTATACAATTAAAACTTATGACATTTTCATTTCTTACTAATTTTTAACAAGTTATTGTTGTTAAATTTTAATTCTCATATTCTCTAATCTACATGCCCACAGGTTTTCAAATCAAATTTGAATTCAATTAAACAATATTCACAATGCATATTAATATTCCCCAATTAATTACCAAACACTAATTGTTTTGATTTTCTTAAAGCCTAATCCATTAACAAGTCCCAAGTGTCCAAATAACCTAATTAATCACATGTTTTTGTAATCTACTTTTCAATCAAACCAAACTAAACAATGATGTATGTTGATCTTTCCATTAATAAAATACTTAAGTTAAAACACTTTAATCTTTAATTAATTGTAATTTTTAACTAAAACATGTTTATAACTAATTACACTCAACTTTTACACAAACTTTACTGTTAATTTGTTTCAACATACCATTAGGAACCCAAATATACCAAAATTACTAAATTAATCAACTTCCTTACCTCAAATCTACCCAGGTTGCTGCAGGGACAATGCTCCAAAACGTGGGTGTAGGCCCTTATAAAGGGGTCTCCATGCAGCCAAGTAGGAGGTGGCAGGCCACATGGTTGCCACCAACCTCAACTTTCCCAATATTGCAAATCAATCCTCCTAGTTAACCAATATTAAAACCTACAGCTGCCCATTAGTCCTTTAGGTTTTCATAAGTCTAATCAACCCCTAAGAACCTAATAAGCATGCTTAAGTCATTAACTAATCCCACTTAACCTTAAGCAAAGTTTAATTCATAATTAAACAAGATTAGCAATAAACTAGTTTTAACATCTAATCAAGCACGTTTAAAGTTAAGTACTAAGATAATCATTATTGCCTATTTAATTCATTAGTGCTAGGTATTACACCCTTTGCTTTTTTTAGTGAAAATTTGAATGAAGCCAGAAGGAAGTACTCAACTTATGACAAAGAGTTTTATGTAATAAACCGAGCTCTTAGTCATCAGAGTCACTACTTATTGCCCAAAGAGTTTGTGCTCTATTCAGACCATGAGGCATTGAAGTATTTGAGCACCCAACACAAGCTAAGTGCACAACATGCAAATTGGGTAGAATTCCTTCAAGCTTTTCAATTTGTTTTCAAACATAAATGTGGACAATTGAATACGGTGGCTGATGAAATAAGTCGAAGACATGTTCTGTTTTACTATGCAATCTTTGGTGATTGGGTTTGAGATTAATCTTTACCCTGTTAAACAACAGTGTGTACCAAAATGCTTACTTAAGGAAGCCATAATTTGTGAGGCTCATGGTGGAGGACTTGCTGGACACTTTGTCCAAGATAAAACCTTAATCATGGTGCAAGAAAACTTCTATTGGTGCTTGTGAAAGATGTTCAAAAGATTGTGAAGGGATGTGTTGCTTGTCATAAAGCAAAGATGCGTGGGAGCAATGCCAGAATATATACTCCTCTTCCAATTCCAACAACACCTTGGGATGATGTGAGTATGGATTTCATTGTGGGACTACCCAGAACTTAAAAGGGTAAAGATTCAATTATGGTGATAGTAGACAGATTTTCTAAAATCGCTCATTTCGTTCCATGCAACAAAACTTCAGATGCTACTCATGTTGATGACCTGTATTTCAAAGAAATTGTCAAGCTTCATGGCATTCCTAAAAGCATCAATTATAACTGATATTCAATGTTTTTGAGTCATTTTTGGAGAACTCCTTGGAAGAAGTTGGGAACTAAGCTTCAATTTAGTTCCTCTCATCATCCACAAACATATGGACAAATTGAAATTGTTAATAGGTCTTTGGAAGTTGTGATTAGGAGCTTGGTGGAAAAGAATGTTTGAGAATGGGAGAGCTTGCTGCCTCATGCTAAATTTGCTTACAATCATTCAACAAGCCAAACTACTAGTTGTTCACCTTTTGAAGCAGTTTATGGGATGAATCCTATTGCCCCCATTCAATTTATCTCCCATTCATATTCATGACCATTTTAGTGGGGAAGCTGACGAAAGAGCTAAGTTCATTAAGAAAATTCATGAGCAATTGAGAAGCACGATCTTGAAGCAAACTGATAAGCATAGGAAGAAAGTTATGTTTCAAGAGGGAGATTTGGTATGGATTCATTGAAGAAAAGAAAGATTTCCTAACAGGAAGTATGCTAAACTTCATCCAAGAGCTGATGGTCCAATCAAAATTTTTATGAAGATTAATGACAATGCTACAAGGTGGAGCTTCTTGGTGGTTATTGAGTTTCATCAATTTTCAATGTCCGGGATTTATCTCCATATCTTGAAGATGAGCCACTAGACTTGAGGACAAGAATCTAAAACCTTTTACCAACCAAAGTTTGTGTTTTATTTCTTAAGCTAACCTTGAAATGAAAAAGCACCAATTCACTTTGAATTGGTATCATTTGTAATTTGAAAACCCTTCCCAGTGAACGATCCTAGAGCCATTATGCTATAGTAGCTTTGTCTTTGCTACCCTAGTACATGGTGTAATAGGTTATAAATTTTGTTGATTACTCCCTCAATTAAGGAGCACCAGCTGGACACGAATTAGCTGAGACACCAATTGGGCACGAATCAAATGGCGCCGTTGCCGGGGAAGGTGTCAAGTTTATAGTGATGCTATTTTAGAGTACTTGTGATTTTCATCACAAGTTTGGTAACGTTTCTTTCACTTTATTAACTCTCATTTTTTTACTTATTCATAATCTAAATTTGTCTTTTAAAATTCAGCTTAAGTATATTTTGTTTTTGTAGTCCTGTTTTCTTTTGTTGTCCTTTATTTTCATTTTAGTTACAGATAGATACTAGTTGTGTATGCCAAATTGGATACGAGACAGTGGAGGAAGGCTTGTTAAAAGTGATACACCTCATAACAAGGAATTGAAATTGAGCTTGAATATCATGGAAGCTACACCTGAAGATCAGCATAGTCACCAAGGTCGTCAAGACAATCTCAATGAATTTAGATCAATGAGGGACCGCATGCATCCACCTCGTATGAGTGCACCATCATGTATAGTGCCCCCTATAGAGCAGCTAGTGATCAGACCGTATATTGTTCCACTTCTACCAACTTTCCATGGGATGGAAAGTGAGAATCCCTACGCGCATATCAAGGAATTTGAAGATGTTTGTAATACATTCCAAGAGGGAGGAGCTTCAATTGACTTGATGAGGCTTAAGTTATTTCCTTTTACTTTAAAGGATAAGGCCAAAATTTGGCTTAATTCTTTAAGGCCAAGGAGTATCCGCACTTGGACTGACTTACAAGCTGAATTCCTCAAGAAATTTTTTCCCACTCATAGAACAAATGGCTTGAAAAGGCAAATTTCAAACTTCTCAGCTAAAGAGAATGAGAAATTCTATGAGTGTTGGGAAAGATATATGGAAGCTATAAATGCTTGCCCTCACTATGGTTTTGATACTTGGCTATTGGTGAGCTATTTTTATGATGGGATGTCTTCCTCAATGAAGCAACTCCTCGAGACAATGTGTGGAGGAGATTTCATGAGCAAAAATCCGGAGGAAGCTATGGATTTCTTGAGTTATGTAGCTGAAGTTTCAAGGGGATGGGACGAACCAACCAAAGGAGAAGTAGGAAAGATGAAGTCTCAACCAAGTACTTTCAATGCTAAGGCTGGGATGTATACCTTGAAAGAAGATGATGATATGAAAGCAAAGTTTGCAGCTGTGACAAGAAGATTGGAGGAGCTGGAACTGAAAAAGGTGCATGAAGTGCAAGCTGTTGCTGAAGCACCAATACAAGTGAAGCTTTGTCCTAATTGTCAATCCTATGAACACTTGGTGGAGGAATGCCCTACAATTTCAGCTGAAAGAGAAATGTTTGGAGATCAAGCAAATGTTGTTGGCAATTCAAGCCCAACAACAATGCACCCTATGGAAATACTTACAACTCAAGTTGGAGGAATCATCCAAATTTCTCATGGAAGGCCAGAGCACCTCAGTACCAACAGCCGGATCAACCATCTCAACAATCTTCAAGTCTTGAACAAGCAATAGTGAATCTCAGCAAGGTAGTGGGAGATTTTGTTGGAGACCAAAAAGCCATCAATGCTCAACTCAGTCAAAGAATTGACAGAGTAGAGAATACTCTAAACAAAAAGATGGATGGAATGCAAAATGATATATCCCAAAGGATAGATAATCTCCAATACTCAATCTCAAGGCTCACAAATTTGAACACAGTGCAAGAAAAGGGGAGATTTCCTTCTCAACCCCACCCAAACCCCAAGGGTGTCCATGAAGTGGAAAGCCATGAGGGGGAATCATCACAGATGAAAGATGTCAAAGCCTTGATCACTCTAAGGAGTGGTAAAAAAATTGAGAAGCTAACACCCAAGCCACATGTTGAGAAAGAAGAAGAGACAAAGAAAGGGAAGGAAATGGAAGACAAAAAGAGAGAGATCAATGAAAAGAAGGAGGACTATGATTCAACAATGAATGCAATTCCAGACAAGGAACTTCTGAAGGAAGAAATGCTGAAGAAATCAACTTATCCACCTTTTCCTCAAGCATTGCATGGGAAAAAGGGGATTAGAAATGCATCTGAAATTCTTGAAGTATTGAGACAAGTGAAAGTCAATATCCCATTGCTGGATATGATTAAACAAGTCCCAACATATGCAAAATTCCTAAAGGACTTATGTACTATCAAAAGAGGGTTGACTGTAAATAAGAAAGCCTTCTTGACTGAGCAAGTAAGTGCAATCTTACAATGTAAGTCTCCTTTGAAGTACAAAGATCCGGGAAGTCCTACCATTTCAGTCATGATTGGAGGAAAGGTAGTGGAGAAAGCTTTGTTAGACTTGGGAGCAAGTGTGAATTTGCTTCCATACTCTGTCTACAAGCAATTGGGACTTGGTGAGTTGAAGCCAACAGCAATCACTCTATCTCTAGCAGATAGATCAGTGAAAATTCCAAGGGGGGTAATTGAGGATGTCTTGGTTCAAGTTGATAATTTCTACTATCCGGTAGATTTTATTGTTCTTGATACGGATCCTACTATAAAGAAAGCTAATTTAGTTCCTATCATCCTTGGAAGGTCATTCCTTGCTACCTCAAATGCAATCATCAACTGTAGGAATGGGCTCATGCAACTCACTTTTGGCAACATGACACTTGATCTCAACATTTTCTATATGTCTAAAAAGCAAACCACTCCGGAAGAAGAAGAGGGTCCAGAAGAGGTGTGCATTATTGACACTCTAGTAGAGGAGCACTGTAATCAGAATATGCAAGATAAGCTTAGTGAAAGTCTTGCGGATTTTGAGAAAGATTTGTCTGAACCCCCTAATGTGCTTGCTACTCTACAAAGTTGGAGAAGGATAGAAGAGATTCTACCTTTGTTCAATAAAGAAGAAGGAGCAGCTGCTGAAAAAGAAACTCCAAAACTCAATTTGAAGCCTCTACTCGTAGAGCTGAAATATACATACCTTGAAGAAAATAATCAATGTCCTGTCGTAATATCTTCATCTCTGACCAATCATCAAGAGAAGTGTTTACTGGAAGTTCTCAAGAGGTGTAAGAAAGTAATAGGATGGCAAATATCTGACTTGAAAGGCATTAGTCCTTTAGTTTGCATGCATCATATATATATGGAGGAGGAAGCTAAACCAATTTGTCAACTTCAAAGAAGATTGAATCCTCATTTACAAGAAGTGGTGCGAGCTGAGGTGCTGAAGCTACTTCAAGCAGGTATTATTTACCCTATATCTGATAGCCCTTGGGTGAGTCTTACTCAAGTGGTACCAAAGAAGTCAGGGATTACCGTGGTTCAGAATGAAAAAGGAGAAGAAATTACTACACGCCTCACTTCAGGTTGGAGGGTGTGTATTGATTATAGAAAGTTGAATGCTGTAACCAGGAAAGATCATTTTCCATTGCCATTTATCGATCAAGTGTTGGAAAGAGTCTCTGGCCACCCGTTCTATTGTTTCTTGGACGGGTATTCAAGGTATTTTCAAATTGAAATTGATGTGGAAGATCAGGAGAAGACCACTTTTACATGTCCATTTGGAACATATGCTTACAGAAGAATGCCTTTTAGTTTATGTAATGCACCTGCAACATTTCAAAGATGTATGTTGAGTATCTTCAGTGATATGGTGGAGTGAATTATGGAGGTTTTCATGGATGACATCACCGTATATGGAGGTACATTTGAGGAATGCTTAGTCAATTTGGAAGCGGTTCTTCACAGATGCATTGAAAAAGACTTGGTGCTCAACTGGGAGAAATGCCATTTTATGGTACGTCAAGGAATTGTCCTTGGCCATATCATCTCCGAAAAAGGCATTGAAGTTGATAAAGCAAAGGTGGGGCTTATTGTCAAATTGCCATCCCCAACAACTGTAAAAGGAGTAAGACAGTTCCTTGGCTATGCAGGCTTCTATAGGAGGTTTATAAAAGGTTTTTCAAGTCTTTCAAAACCTCTTTGTGAGCTGTTAGCTAAAGATGCTAAGTTTATATGGGATGAAAGATGTCAAAATAGCTTTGATCAACTGAAGAAATTTTTAACAACTCTAATAGTGAGGGCCCCTAACTGGCAACTACCCTTTGAACTGATGTGTGATGCCAGTGACTTTGCTATAGGAGCTGTGCTTGGTCAAAGAGAAGATGGGAAGCCCTATGTGATCTACTATGCAAGCAAAACATTGAACGAAGCTCAAAGGAACTACACAACTACAGAGAAAGAATTGTTAGTTGTGGTATTTGCCTTGGACAAATTTCGTGCTTATTTGGTAGGGTCTTTCATCATTGTTTTCACTGACCATTCAGCCTTGAAGTATTTATTGACAAAGCAAGATGCAAAAGCAAGGTTGATTAGATGGATTCTTTTGTTACAAGAATTCGATCTCCAAATCAGAGATAAGAAAGGAGTGGAGAATGTGGTAGCTAACCACCTTTCAAGGTTAGCTATAGCACATAATTCCCATGCCTTGCCTATTAATGATGACTTTCCTGAGGAATCACTTATGTTCCTAGTAAAAACTCCTTGGTATGCTCATATTGCTAATTATCTAGTTACTGGTGAAATTCCAAGTGAGTGGAATGCACAAGACAGGAAGCATTTCTTTGCAAAAATTCATGCTTATTATTGGGAAGAGCCCTTCCTTTTTAAGTATTGTGCAGATCAGATCATAAGAAAGTGTGTCCCTGAAGATGAGCAACTAGGGATTCTAAACCATTGTCATGAGAATGCATGTGGAGGCCACTTTGCCTCTCAGAAAACAGCCATGAAGGTGTTGCAATCAGGGTTTACTTGGCCATCTCTTTTCAAAGATGCCCACATCATGTGTAGAAGTTGTGATAGGTGCCAAAGGCTTGGAAAGCTAACAAAAAAAAATCAAATGCCTATGAACCCCATTCTAATAGTTGACCTATTCGACGTATGGGGCATTGACTTCATGGGACCTTTCCCAATGTCTTTTGGTAATTCTTACATCTTGGTAGGGGTGGATTATGTTTCTAAATGGGTTGAGGCAATCCCCTGTAAACAAAATGATCACAGAGTGGTTCTCAAGTTTCTTAAAGCGAACATTTTTTCAAGATTTGGGGTGCCCAAAGCCATAATCAGTGATGGAGGTACTCATTTTTGCAACAAACCTTTTGAAACTTTATTAGTCAAGTATGGAGTGAAGCATAAGGTAGCTACACCTTATCATCCTCAGACTTCCGGGCAAGTTGAGCTAGCCAACAGAGAAATAAAGAACATATTGATGAAAGTGGTGAATGCAAGCAGAAAAGATTGGTCTATTAGGCTTCATGATTCATTATGGGCATATAGAACAGCTTATAAGACTATTCTTGGCATGTCTCCTTATCGTCTTGTCTATGGCAAAGCATGCCATCTCCCTGTGGAAGTTGAATACAAAGCTTGGTGGGCGATCAAAAAGTTGAATATGGACTTGATCAGAGTCGGATCAAAGAGGTGCCTAGACCTTAATGAGATGGAGGAATTAAGAAATGATGCTTACATCAATTCCAAAGTTGCAAAACAGAGGATGAAGAAGTGGCATGATCAACTAATCTCCAACAAAGAATTTCAGAAAGGACAAAGGGTTCTACTCTATGACACAAGACTCCATATCTTCTCTGGAAAGCTCAAGTCAAGGTGGATAGGTCCCTTCATTATTCACCAAGTACATGTCAATGGAGTGGTGGAATTATTGAATTCCAATGGCAAGGACACCTTTAGAGTCAATGGATATCGTCTCAAGCCATTCATGGAGCCATTCAAACCTGAAAAGGAGGAAATCAACCTCCTTGAGCCACAAAAAGCCTAAGCAAATAAGGGTTTGATGGACTTGGTTTCACCAAAGTCCAAAATTTTTGTAAATTTTGTAAATTTCAAAGTTTTATCCATGCTTTTGATTTTAATTCTTGATCTTAAATTGTGTATTTATATGTAATTTAGTCTTTTTGAATGATCTCAGGTTGGAGAAAATGTAAAGAAATTGAAAGGAAGTCAATCGGAGCAAAAACAGGGCAAAAACAGGGCAAAAACAGGGGTCTACGAGATTTCGCAGCTTCTGCGAAATTAGCACTTCGCTGCAGAATCAACGTGTCTCTGCGAAAGCGGCCATCTTTTGCGAAATCATTTCACAGCTCAATTGTCTCCGCTGCGAACCTAAGTTTGGCACACGAGTGCCACTTCGCAGCACAGGAACCCCCATTTCGCAGCTGCGAAACGGCTGCGAAGCTACAAAGCGTGAAAATTCCCAATTTCGCAGCCAAAGCTCCATTTCGCAGGGTATTTTGAAGCTGCGAAGCCGATTTTGGCACACGAGTGCCATTTCGCAGCACAGTGACCCCCATTTTGAAGCTGCGAAATGGTCTGCGAAATCAGTTTTCTTCTGCGAAACCCTCTTTTTGCCGCGAAATCGGCCTTCTTCTGCGAAACTCAAAATGACCTTTAATATTCCGTTATTTTTTATAAATACCGGTCATTTGAGTTGCGAAAGCGTTTCAGAAAGAGAAAACGCCATAGCAACCGTCTGTTCGTCTCCTTGCCCGAGCCCGACGACGCACGATCCTCCGGTCATCCCTTCCGGTCATCACTTTCGGCCAAATTTCGTTAGTCCGATATGACGCGAACCAGAGGAGCCAAATCTTCATTTCCTTCTAGCCGCAATCGAGTCCCGCGAGAGGCGCCTATTCAAGGCCCCATTTCTGAACCTCCGCGGCCAAAAGCTGCTTCACCTCCGACGAAGCCCGCGCCTCAAAATCCTCCGACGAGGTGTTATCTCACAAGGTCAGGGGGCCGTCCCCTGCAAAAGAGAGCCAGGGTCGAAAGCTCAGAGCCCATAGAATTAATAGAGCAGTCCCCGGTTCCCTCACCAGAGCCCTCTCCGGCACTATCTTCGGCGCCGTCGTCAGAGCCTCCGGCGGAGCTTTAAGAGCACCAACCGCCGCTTTCTGAACCCCAAAATCCATCTGGGATAGCTCCTGAAGTGCTAATCAGGCGTCTGATGCTGACTCAACCGCCAATTGAGGGGAATTTGGACTGCCGAGCTCGACCATTTCACTCTGAGCTGTGCTTTGACACATCCACCTTCCAATTGCGGCTGGAGCTTGCAGATTCATTCCGCCTATTGCGCAGATATCATATGGAGCACCTACTGGCCCCAAGAGATTTCTTCTATCCCAGAGTAGCCATGGATTTTTATCAGTTCATGACTACTAAGCAGGTCAGAGATCCTACTTTAATCCATTTTACTATTGATGGTCAGCATGGCATTTTAGGAGCTCGCCATATAGCAGAGACCCTGCATATACCATACGAGCCAAGCCATTTTGAGGATTATCGAGTATGGACTAGTCCCTCTCAGCTGGAAATGGTTTATATCTTGTCCACAGGAGCTTCCACAAATCCACATCTATTGAGGGGGGAACTTCCTCCGAGCATGTTTCTCATTGATGCACTTTTGCGTCACAACATTTATCCACTATAGCACTAGACTCAGAGAAGAGGAGTTCTTTTAGAGGCCCTATTCAAGATTTCAAAGGGATACTTCTTTGGCCCTCACCACCTAATTATGGCTGCACTTCTCTATTTTAAAGAGAAGGTGCATAAGAAGAAGCTGCAAAGAGCTGATGCCATTCCATTTCTTTTTCCACGACTGCTGTGTCAGATTCTGGAGCATCTGGGGTATCCATCAGATCCTCAGTTGGAGCGCAAGCGTATATGCCGAGAGGTATTTACTCTCGACAAGTGGCTCAATATGAAAGCATATAGAGTTGAGCAGCCAGGGCGGCCACAGCCAGCTGAGATACCAGCTGCCAGGAGAACATCTCCACGTCATATACCTGTGGGTATACCCATTGCCTCTCCTACCATATCCAGAGCCCCTCCAGTTACTCTAGCCTCATCAGAGCCATCTACTTCAACTGAGCCAAGGATGGCCATTCCCATTTCAGAGTATAGAGAGTTATGCCGCTCACTTCAGACCCTAATCGTATCTCAGAGCAGCCTTGCTCAGGAGATGGTAGCTATTCGAGCATGACAGGAGCAGATGTGGACCATCCAGGCTCAGCACATTGCCATCTTAAGGCAGCTCCAGCATCATCTCGGTCTTCCTTTAGTTGCTGAGCATCTCACCTCCACCACCGCAGTGCCACACTCGCAGGCCACAGAGCCTCAGGCTCCTCCTGAAGTAGCTACTGAAGAGGCAGAGCCATCTGCCTAAGCCATCAGCTCTAGCATCATCCACCCATCTGATCATTTATATATCTACTATATATTTCTTTTATGTATTTCGTTTTTGTTAGTCTTTTTATGAAATCCCATCATTTTGGTGCTATATATGGGGATTACTTGTATTGCTTTCTTTCCACTTGTACTCACATGAATTAAAGTAATACAAGTCTAACATTTTTTGTTAACTCTTAGCAATAATTTATTCTTATTTCCTTTGCTCACATCTTTTATTTTTTTTGAAACATGTGGTTTCTCTGATCAGTATTCGAAATTGATATCACTTAGGAGGTACCACTTCCTCCCTATAATTTCAATTACCCATATCACATTGAGGACAATGCTCAGCTCGGTTGGGGGGGAATGAGGAAGGAAGTATGTTAAGTTAAAGGAAGTATGCTAAGTTATTTGGTTAATTCAGTTATGTTGGTAAATTAGTTTTAGTTTTTTTTACTTTTTACTCTAATCTCCATGGATTTTGAGGAAAATTTTCAAAGTAAAACAGGAGAAACTGAACTTTTGCTTTTCACTTGACTTAGATTTTGGATTATGCTTACTAAAGTAGTTCAATTGTTGAAGCTTCTATTGAATCAAGCTTAGTTCTTCCACTTTGAGCTATCCACACACTATGCACAATAGGTTCCGAGTATAAGATGAAAAACTATTTCCCTCTTGACTTAGGAAAATTTTGGGACTTGGTACCTTTGACCTCATTTGATAATATTGAGACACCTTATGAAAGGCCAATGAGCCTTTGAAAAAAGAAAAGAGAAAGAAAGCAAAATGTTTGCTTGCCTTGAAACCCGAGCAAGGTCTAAGGGGCATATGGTGAAAATATTTAAAACCTGGTGCCCTAAGCCTTAATTGGTTGGGAGTCACTGACCTCAATGCTTGTTACAAGGGTGGATAGGTGGAGCTAGCATATGGTAGGTGCTTGGGTATTAAAAATTCATTCTCAAGAGTCTGGGGTAAAATCTGAGGAGTTAGTGGTTGAAAGATCCTAAAGCTTGATGCCCTAAACCTTAATTGGTTGGGAGACATCGATGGACCCCCGTTACATGGACAATTCAGAAAAGAATACCCCTTAAGCCTTGTACCTTCTAAAAAAAAAAAAAAAGTGTGTTCTCTGCCTATTGAATTTGGTCAGTTTGCTAAGTGTTGAAAAGAGATAGGTTGGGGGGAGAGATTAGTTTAACATGCTATATTCGAAAACTATCATCTTACACTTAGATTTTTATGGAAGAATAAATTTTGGTTCTTTGGAAGTGAAAATGATTTTAAAACTTCAATTTGCATAATGCATTCCCTTGATCAATAGTGTTTAGCAAAGTTTTTGATAACTCTTGTTGAATTTGAGTTTATATTTCTTCAATGATCCATGTCAGAGTTAGATCATCATGCCACTTAAATTTTTTTTTTTTTTTTTGAAGTAATCAGCATGATGTTGTAAATTATAGTAATGTTTATTTTTATTCTTCTCTCCATTGCTAAGGGACTAGCAATATGTCGGTTGGGGGGAGTGATTACTACTCAAAAAGTGCTATTTCATAGCTTGTAATTAACTCTTTTAAACACTTTTGAGTAGTAGTTATTGCCTTTTAACCCAATTAACATATTAAGGACCTTTGCAAGCACTTCTAATCATTTTGTGATAAGTTTTGGTGTTTTGATAGCTTTTTAATCACCAAAGCAATATGAGATTGAGGAGAGTTACTTGGAATCCATGGCAAAGCAATGGAAAGCTCAGAAACATGAAGAACCAAAGCTTTGAAGTCCTTTGCCATAAGCAAATTCGGAGTACAAGGAGGGGAAGCAAAGAGAAATCTGCCATGAGGCAATTCTTGATGACAGTCATGTCAGCCACTTTTCGAGCAATTCCTGAAGTCCAATTTATGCATGCTATATGTCATTTCGAAGCTTAGGAAGTCAACAATCCAATGCTTTAAACGGTGTGTGATTTGGAGTTGAAATGAAGGAGTTACAGCCATTGGAATCCAATCACTCCAAGCTGAAGGAAGAATTTTACACGGCTGCGAAATCACCCTTTTGCTGCGAAATGATTTCGCAGCCATTTTGCACAGTGCTGTGGAATTCCCCCTAAAGTTTCCCGATAGTTGCGATACGTTGGAAGCCGAACACCGTAAGCTGAAGGCCAACTTCGCAGCGCTGCGAAATCAGCCTTTTGTTGCGAAGTAATTTCGCAGCCCTTTTTACGCGTCTACGAAATTTCGCAGACCTCGTTTTCACCTGCGAATTGGTCCTTAGTGCTTCCCGATATTTGCGACCGACACATTGAGATATTTTTCTTCAGATTTTTGTTGTCTAAATCCCAAAATTCTCCTTGTAAGCCACCAATTATAGAATTCTTTAGCTTTTAAGTTAGGAAAAAGAGTAAATATCCATGTAATAGTTGTTATTGTAATTTTTCATATAAATAGCTCTCGGGAGCCTGTTCTCGGGAGAGACGACCCTTTTGTAAAAGCTTGAAAGAAAGTAAAATACAGAGCTTTGCTCTGCCTTACCTTCTCACTTTGATTGTATTTTTCATTTACTAGTTATGAATGCTCTGAGGAAGTTTTCCCAGAGCATGAGTAACTAAACCTTTAGTTCCTTGGAGCTAAGGTTGCCGGGAAAGGTTCCAAGTGCATGAATATATAGCTTTGTGGTTTCAGCCATGAATGAAGAGAAAGTGTGATCCTTTAGTGATTTCTATGTTTTTAGTTAACTTAAAACACCTTGGAGTCACCTGGGCCAACACTTGGTAAGGCAAGTGATCTCCGTCCATGGAGATGCACTAGTTTACCCCTTGCGAGCCTCTGGGAGGTGACTTAAAGGTAGGATTTTCTAGAATTGCCAACACTTGGTAAGCTTTTGGACTCCAAGGAGACATCCATTAGTTATCTCTTGCGAGCTTGAGAAGGGAAGTCCAAGGTTAAAGATCACCTTGAATGGTAAAGGCTTAGTAAGAGGCACGAACCATTGCAAGTTGTATCAGTGAGAGGGAATTAGAGCTGAAATCCAATTAAGGGATGCATCTTTACATCACCGATTAGAGAATTGACTATATGTTAATTCTCTAATGCGAGGAAATGAACCATTTGACCGGAGCTATGTTTTTGCATGAGGAACCTCCCCTGTGAACCTAACTCTCCAAGGAATGTTTGTCTTCATAAGTAATTTCTATTACTTGCTGTGCCATTAGTTTGAATCTAAAACCTTTTACCAACCAAAGTTTGTGTTTTATTTCTTAAGCTAACCTTGAAATGAAAAAGCATCAATTCACTTTGAATTGGTATCATTTGTAATTTGAAAACCCTTCCCAGTGAACGATCCTAGAGCCACTATGCTATAGTAGCTTTGTCTTTGCTACCCTAGTACATGGTGTAATAAGTTATAAATTTTGTTGACTACTCCCTCAATTAAGGAGCACCAGCTGGACACGAATCAGCTGAGACACCAATTGGGCACGAATCATCATGTTAAATGTATCACCTTTAATGTATGGTGTTACATCATTGTAAATGATTATAGAAGATATGGTTGTTTTTTGTTGATTAGTTTGTAGATTTTTGTAATGCTTATTAATAAATAAGACCAACCTGTGTAAATTGTCCATAAATATAATAATCATAGTACATTTAACTTATATTTTCATAATGCTTATGAATTAACTTGTAACTCATTACATCATCCAATAATATTTGTATATCAAATGTTCACAAAATGATAGTACATCAAACACATCAAACCCACCAAAACTAAAAAAGAAAAGTGAATACACATTAAAACATGATTTAGAAATGTTAAGCTTCCCAACATTCATGTATACCTGCATTTCATGTGCATAAAACTGGCTAACCATAAAATGACATAAGAATTGCATCCAAAAACCCAAAATTCTTAATTCCAAATAAAGTAATGTTTATATCCTATAATGTATGGCATAAGAGTCATATCTAAAAAACTAAATCTTGTTGCCTCTTTCTCCTTTCTTTTTATTCTTCATGTTGTCCTCCCAAGAGTGTATACCTGCATTTCATAGTTTAATGAGTTTTAAAGTTCTTATTGAAAATAAAAATGTGATGTTATAAACAATAAACAAATCTAAGTACTAATGTTTTCTTTTTCTTTTTCCTTTTCTCATTTTGATATAAAAATAGTTCGTAAAGAATAAGTAATGTTATACAATACCAATGGAAAATTCAATCATATAACAACTAAGGGACTTACCATGAATGATCACAATACATCAATATGATTCATGATTAGTTATAACACAAAAGTAATTCATTCTTCTCTAATTTCATCAAATTCTACTTGAGAATATGTTTTTTTTTTGTCATCAAACTGAAATCAAATGAGAATAACATTAATATCACAATAATTGGAAGTGTGAAATTATGTACAATTCATTAAATGAGTAAAACCTTTAATGCAATAATTGTAAAATCAACAATTATTTCTTTAATGAATCTCATAACAAAGTAGTCACATTTGAACTCAAATAAAAACAATTCAAGAAAATAAAAAATAAATCAAAACTACAAAATCAAAATATAAATCTAAAATTTAAAAAACAAAATACTAATTTTCTACTTAAAATTTGCACTTTAAAATTTTTTTTTTATAATTCATTTTGCTTTTAAAAATCATTTTTAACATCTAATTCTTTATATATATATATATATATATTTCTTGGAAGGATTTTTTTAATTTCAATATTTTTTTAATGTTCGTTTTGTGAAATAACAATGTCCATTAAATTTCATCTCAATTATATAAAATAAAATTTTAGTAACAAAATATAAAAATGTTTTCAACTACTAATATGATAAGACATGATATTATAACAAGCATGAAAATTGTGCATATAAGACAAAAAACCTAATTCATTATTAAAAAATGTTAAGAGAAAAATTAGAATGAGAAAGAATTAAAGAACTTTTCATAAAAATTATTGATTTTTTAACCATAACAATTATTAATATATTGGTTCATTTTTAAATACTTTCACAAGAATATATTTTAACTACAAGTTATTTTAATTTATCAAAAGATTTTTAGGAAATGAGCTATTATCCATTTATTATTATCTTATTTTTCAGAAAATATTTTTCAGTCATTTCATACACGTTTTCAACTACTAAAATTATTATTTTTATAGAATAAACAAAGAAGCATACGTTTCTCCTCAACTCACTAAGTCAACTATTACAATCACCATAATATTTTATTCACCTACCAATATCTCATTCCATTTAGATAACTCTCTCAACAAAATCATTTCTACAATACTTTTTACTCTCCTATGATATTGAATATTTTATTCCACTTAGGTGACTCTTAACATAAAGAAAAGTAGGAATATCTTCTTAGGTTAACTGAACAAAGACTTTTTTTTTACTTTATAGTATGTATAAAAAACAATTATTTATTACAAGGAATGTGGTAGAAATGTCATTTTATTTTTAAAGAATTTTTTAGAATTTCTTAAACATTTACAAAAAATAGAACCTAACAATTTTATTTCTAAAAAAATTGATCAATTCAAAATAGAAAGAAGAATATTATTTTTTAAGAAAAGTTAATAAACTACTTTATTCTTGAATTATCTAAACAAAACTTACTAAAAAATATTTTATCCCAAATTTATTTTCAAAACTTTCTTATTGACAACTATCTCATATATAAATTATTTTATTATATAGAGAAATTCTTATTTTATTTTTTTTAGAGAAAAATTCACTTGTTTATTAAATATCAAAGAAGTCTATTTTTATGTCTATTATATATATATAAAATCTCTTATTTTTATACAAGAAATTTTCATTTATGCCTAAAATACTTTTAGAAAAATCATTGCCAACAAAATTTTATTTTTAAAATTATTTTAAACATTCTTATTTAAAAAAATTATCACTAGATTATTTTCAAAAAAGATAGTCCTGAAAAAATTAACCATTTATAACCCAATTTAAACTCAAAAATTATCCCCAATATTATTTTATATTCCTAAATTATTTTCAAACAAAATAACAATTATTAATATTTTGATTCATTTTTAAATACTTTCACAAAAATATATTTTAACCACAGATTATTTTAATTTATCAAAATATTTTTAGGAAATGAGCTATTTTCCATTTATTACTATCCTATTTTTCAAAACATATTTTCATGCATTTCATTCACATTTTAAAATTTCAACTACTAAAATTATTGTTTTTATAAAACAACAAAGCATGTAAATTTCAACAACTAAAATACTGTTTTTATAGAATAAACAAAGCAACATACACTTCTCTTTCATTTACTAATTCAACTATTACAATCACCCCAATTTTTTGTTCACCTACCAATAATTCATTCCATGTAGGTGACTCTAAAAAAAAAAGTCATATTTATAATACCCTTTACCACTCTGATACCCAATATTTTATTCCATTTAGGTGACTCAATACAAAGAAAGTGAGAATGTTTTCTTGTAGTAGATGTCAATCTCTGTTGTTAGATTTCACCAAAAAGCTCCTCACACGGTGGAAAAAAGTATCAAATACAGTCAAGTCTTCAATAAAATATTTTCACATGTGAAAAATTACAACCAATACACTATATAGTTAAGTCTTCAATAAAATATTATTTCATGTGAAAAATCACTACAAACTAGTGTATCTCTCATTCTCAATTAGACAAAAATTTTAAAAATCATTCATTTTTCTTGTTTTCATTTGTTTTGGGGCTTATTAGCAATGAAACGAAAAATATGTTAGAATGTTAAACCTAGTTTTACTTCCCTGGAACTCGATAAAAAACACCATTTACAAAACCCACATCATAGATATACTAAATCAAGAGATATAAAACAATTATACTAACAAAGATTTTTGCATTAATAAAAAAAAATGAAGATGATATCGATAAGGGATTTTGACTTACCCGAGATTTTACGAAGCAAATAATATCAATTATGGGTGTGCCAACCATGGGTGTGAGAAGAAAGAGAAGAAAATGATGGTTAGGGTTAAGCAATAAGATCTTTTATATTAGTTAATGTATGTATTGAAACAATAGACTTTTCATAAATTGTTCCTACTCACTATTTTAAAAAAGGGCCCATTGAGTTATAAAATAATTTTTTTTTTATTTCATATGATGTCACTTCCAAAAAATGACACCATAAATATGAAATTAGCATCATCTAACTACCCTAATTGAAGATTTTTTATATGATGTGTCACCTTTATAAATTTTAAGCTCAATGGTGTCATTATTTTAAATGCGACACCATAAATAGTGACATTATAAATTATTTTTGTAGCAGTGTCTAAGTATTTTGTCCATTAGAAATTTCCCTTGGCTGGAGGAAATTGAGGCTACATAAGTGCTTAGAGCCATTAGTAAAATCTTTTTGCCTTTCTTCCTAAATTCTTTTAGAGATGATGGTTCCAAATGGGCTGTTTATGCTTAGTCCATTGAGTTTAACAGTTAGCTCATCGATCTTAGCATCTGTTTGAGAGGCAAAAGATGTTGAGTTTATCTTTGCTAAAGAGGACTCAAGATTCTTGATTTTTGTCTTAAGATCTTGAAGCTCTTTATATATTTTGATAATTAAAGTTATTTCAAAATTTTGTTCTTTGATAGTAATTTTTTCTATCTAAGAATTAAGATCCAAATCACTCAGTCTTATTGAGTTTGTATGAAACCTTTTTGCTTCCTCAAGAACCTCGATGAATACCAATTCTTTTTTCATTATTTTAAGGCTTTTATATTGTGAGAGCTAGACTCCATTATGCATCAGTGAGAGGGATTTAGTGTTTGAACCCATTAAGGGGAAGCATCTATAGCACACCGGTTCGGGAAATAACTATATGCTAAATCCCCAATGCGAGGAAAAGAAATAAGTGATCGAAACTCTCTTTTTGTATTACGAACCTAAGCCTAGTGATCTGAAACTCCAAGAAACACTTTTCTTTGTAAGTAATTTCAATTACTTTATTGTTGGTTAGTTTAAAACCAAACCTTTTTCACTCAAATTTATGTTTTCTTTTAAAGCTAACCTTGAAATGAAAAAGCACCAATTAAGCTTTGAATTGATATCAATTGTGAAGTGAAAACCCATCTCGGTGAACGATCCTAGAGCCACTATGCTATGCTAGCTGAGGCTATCCTAGTACATGGTGTAATAGGTTATAAATTTTGTTGATTACTCCCGTCTGAGGACCAAAATCAAGGAACACCAGCTGGACACGAATCAAATGGCACCGTTGTCAGGGACCATTGAGAGGACATGATTCAGTTGATACACCAATTGAGAATGAATCAAGGGGTTCTCTGGTGGAGATGATGGCTCTATGGCTACCTCGTGAGTGACCTGGGGTGGGACACCGGCCATGATGGTCTCCTCAGCTGGAGCTATGGGCTCTGATGGTCCAAGAATGTTAGTCTGAGGTGGTAAAAGTCCCAGATGCTGTTGAATCTGACAAAGGATAGCAATATGCTGGTCAAGAATAATAGTATGACGATCCTATTGAGCACGTATATCTCTCATCTGCTGGAATAGAGCGTCGTGCATAGCATTTAGTGTCCTAAATAATAGTACCATGCCATGAAACTTTGAGCCAGATATGGTGATAAAGTCCTGCGATGGAGGAGGTGCAGCTGGTGGAACAGGAGGTGTAGTAGGAGGATTAGTAGTGGTGGCTTGAGGCATAGATGGTGCAGCAGGGGTGGATGGAATAGACTCTGTGGGACACTCATCCTATTATGCCTAGTCTGGCTGTGCTGGCATTGGAAATGTTGGCCTAGGTGGGGCTGCTTCAGGTGCTGATTTCATTGGATTCTTATCTGCTAGTTGTGTCCATTGGTCAAGAGTGAAATGCTCTCGGCAATGGTAGCGACGCTCAAGATGGGGCTAAGTAGGGTAGCCCATATGCTCCAATATATGATAGAGCAGCCTCAAAAACAGCAATGGGATCGTGTCAGCTCGTTGTAGCTTCTTCTTGTGAACTTTCTCCTCGAAGTATAGGAGAGCGGCCATAATCAGATGATGTGGCCCAAAATAAAAGCCCTCAAATATCTTGAATAACGCATCCAGGATGGGTCCTCGCCTTTGCCTTGAATGCTGAAGAGGGAAAATGTTGGACCGCAACAATACATCTACTAGGAGCATCCCAGATGGAAGCTCCTTACGTAGAAGGAAAGAATCTTCAGAAGTCCCTCTCGATAGAATGCGGACCATGTCTCGCTGAGACATGGGAAACCACTATCTGAACTGTGCTGGATCCTCTAGCTGAAATAGAATATGGAGAGCCTCAGCAATGTGCTTAGCCTCTAAGATACCCTGACACCCGTCTATGTTAAAACGAATGGCTGTGGGACTCTGGGCGCCCTGAGTAGTCATGGACTGATAGAAATCCATCGCTACTCTAGGGTAGAAAAACTCTCTAGGAGTCATTAGATGCTCAAGATGGTACCTCTGGAGCAATCCAAACAAATCCCGAAGGTCCGGCTATTGTCATATAGCCTCCATGTCGAAGTAAAGCTCATAATGAAATGGCCTAGCTCTACAATCTGAATTGCCCTGAATGGGCGGTGGTGTAACCATAGGCCTCTTGATGATGACTTTGGGAGCAATGCCCGAAAGTCTCTGAGAATCCGCGAGGGCTTAAGAATCGGTTGGAGCCTGACTAGCTATCTCTCTGTGTCAAATATCGACACTAAGGAGGGCTAGATGGCACCCCACCCTTAGAAGATGGAACAGATAGGGCTTGAGAGGCCTGAGATGAATCTTGAGGAGCAGAGACACTTGGCTGAGCCTCACGAGATGCGGACGGGTCTATATAGCCTCCTCTGATGCGCGCCATTTCTGATATGGACGAGATGCGGAGGTCTCTTCTCCTTCTTGGTGGCCGCGGGGCGTGGAATGGCGAGGAATTTGCTTCGCAAGGTGGTTGTGAGCTTTTCGCAACAGAGGATGGGTCGTGTGAAATAATTAGAGGCTTTGGAGGCCTTTAAATAGGAATTTTGAATGACTTTTGGTTTCCCTCCTGATCATTGGAAGTTCGCACAAGTGACCGTTGGCATTTCACATGGGTTTCACAAGGCAAAAATGGTTTATGTGAAATTGCTAACAGCTGCTGCGAAAATTTTAGCATTTAGTTTTGGCTGATGCGAAATTTTCACATTTGAAATTAACTGGTGAGAAATTTTCGTACTTGAAATTGGCTGGTGCGAAATTTTCGCATTTGGCTTTGGCTGATGGGAAATGCTCTGTTTTCCTTTGTTTTGGAATTCCCTTGTATTTGATCATCAAAAATTAAATTAAGTCATAATAAAATAAAATTAAGTGAGAAATTTCAATTTAAAACATATACTAAATCAATAAAACTTGAATTTAAAGTTTTAAAACAAAATAATAAACAAAAACAAAAAACATGAACTTAGTGTCTTTCGACAGACTAATCCCATCTAACCATTTATCTTTCAAGCTTGATGTGGTTCAAGGAGGTTGATTTCCTCCTTGTCTTTAGAAAATGGCTCCAGGAATGGCTTGAGACGTTGGCCATTGACTTTGAAACTCCCGGTACTACAGAGTAGCTCTACTACTCCATTTGAATACACTTCTTGGATAGTAAACAGACCTATCCATCTTGACTTCAACTTTCCTGGGAAGATGTGGAGCTTAGAGTCATAAAGTAAGACTCTTTGTCCCTTATGAAATTCTTTGTGGGAGACTAACTAATCATGCCACCTTTTCAATCTCTGCTTTGCAATGTTTTAATTGATGTAGGCGTCATTTCTCAATTCCTCCATCTCATTAAGGTCTAGAAATCTCTTCATGTTGGCTCTGTTCAAGTCCATGTTGAGCGTCTTGATTGCCCACCAAGCTTTGTATTGCACTTCAATGGGGAGATGACACGCTTTGCCATAGACTAGGCGATAAGGAGACATTCCAAGAATGGTCTTGTAAGTTGTTCTGTAAGCCCATAGTGAATCATGAAGCCTAACAGACCAATCTCTTCTGCTCGTATTCACCACCTTCATCAATATGTTCTTGATCTCCCAATTGGGTAACTCAACTTGCCCAAAAGTCTGAGGATGGTAAGGTGTAGCTACCTTATGCTTCACCCCATACTTGGCTAAGAGAATTTCAAATGGCTTGTTACAAAAATGAGTACCCCCATAACTGATTATGGCTTTGGGTAATCCAAATATGGAGAAGATGTTCTCTTTGAGAAATTTGAAAACAACATTGTGATCATTTCACTTGCACGGGATTGCTTCAACCCATTTAGAAACATAATCCACTCCCACCAAGATGTAGGAATAGCCAAAGGACATAGGAAAAGTTCCTATGAAGTCAATGCCCTATACATCAAAAAGATCAACTATTAAAATGGGATTCAAAGGCATCATGTTCTTACGTGTTAATTTCCTAAGCCTCTGGCATCTGTCACAGCTCCTACACATGGTGAGGGCGTCTTTGAAGAGTAATGGCTAGCAAAAACCCGATTGCAACACTTTCATAGCTGTCTTTTGAGAAGCAAAGTGGCATCCACATGCGCTTTCGTGGCAATGACTTAGGATCCCCTGTTGCTCTTGCTCAGGGACGCATTTCTGGATTATTTGATCCACACAATATTTGAATAGAAATGGCTCTTCCCAATAGTAAACATGAATTTTTGCAAAGAAATGCTTCTTATCTTGTGCTTTCCACTCACTTGGAACTTCTCCAGTAACTAGATAGTTAGCAATATGAGCATACCAAGGAGCAACTTCTATCAACATGAGTGACTCCTATGAAAAATCATCATTAATTGAAAAACTGTGGGAATTATGTGCAATGGCTAGCCTCGACAGATGGTCGGCTACCACATTCTCCACTCCTTTCTTAACTTTGATCTAAAGATTGAATTCTTAAAGCAAGAGAATCCATATAATCAGCCTCACTTTTGCATCTTATTTAGTTAACAAATATTTCAAGGCCGAGTGGTCAATAAAAACCACAATGAAAGACCCTACTAAGTAAGCGCGAAATTTGTTTAAGGTAAAAACTACAGCCAACAATTCTTTCTCTATGGTTGTGTAGATTCTTTGTACTTCATCCAATGTTTTGCTTGCATAGTAGATTACATAGGGATTTCCATCTTCTCTTTGCCCAAGAACAACTCATATAGCAAAGTCACTGGCATCGCACATCACTTCAAAGGGCAATTGCCAGTTGGGAGCTCTCACTATTGGAGCGGTAGTCAACAATAACTTCAATTCTTCAAAACTTCGTTGACATCGATCATCCCATACAAATTTAGCATCATTTACCAATAGCTCATAAAGAGGTCTTGCAAGTTTAGAAAAATCTTTAATGAACCTCCTATAGAACCCAACGTGGCCAAGGAATTGCCTTACTCCTTTGACAGTTGTTGGCGATGGCAACTTGATAATCGGTTCAACTTTTGCTTTATCCACCTCAATGCCTTGGCTGGAGATAATATGCCCAAGGACGATCCGTTGGGGTACCATGAAATGGCATTTCTCCCAGTTAAGCACTAAGTCTTTCTCAATGCATCAGTTTAGAACAGCTTCCAAGTTGACTAAGCATTCGTCAAACGCACTTCCATATACGGTGATATCGTCCATAAAGACTTCAATAATACGCTCCACCATATCACTGAAAATGCTTAACATGCATCTTTGGAATCTTACTGGTGCATTGCATAAGCCGAAAGGCATTCTTCTATATGCATAAGTTCCGAATGCACAAGTGAAAGTGGTCTTCTCCTAGTCTTCAACAACAATTTCAATTTGAAAATACCCAGAGTAGCCATCTAAGAAACAGTAGAATGGATGGCCAGAGATCCTCTCAAGCACTTGATCAATAAACGGCAACGGGAAGTGGTCCTTCCTTGTTACAACATTCAGCTTTCTATAATCAATACACACCCTCCAACCTGAAGTGAGGCATGTAGAAACTTCTTCTTCCTTATCATTTTGCACCACTGTGATCCCTGATTTCTTTGACACGACTTGCGTAGGACTCACCCAATCTTCGCTGGGGTTGATGATCTGGCTTAGCTTCTTCTTCCATGTATATATGATGAGTACAGACTAAAGGGCTGATCCCTTTCAGATCAGAAATTTTCCACCCTATCACCTTCTTACATCTCCTGAGGATTTCAAGTAGACAATCCTCCTGAGTAGTGGTAAGAGATGAAGAAATAACAACAGGGCTCTACTTGTTCTCCTCCAGGTATGCATACTTCAATTCCGTGGGAAATGGCTTCAAAATAAGCTTTGGGGGCTCCTCTTTAACAGCTTCTTGTGTCTCCTCCTCATTGAATAAAGGGAGAATTTCTTCCCTCATCTTCAAAGGAGGCAGAGTAGCAAGCAAATCTAAGGGTTCGGGTAACCCTTTATCAAGATCCCCAAAACTCTCATTCAAATCTTCTAGCATCTTCTGATCACAATGCTCCTCCACTAAGTTATCAATCATGCACACCTCTTCTAGTCCTTCTTCTTCTCCCAGATGGAATTGTTTATTGCACATATAGAAGATATTGAGCTCCAACATCATGTTGCCAAATGTAAGTTGCATGACTCTATTCCTACAATTGATGATAGCATTTGAAGAAGCTAGGAAT
This sequence comes from Vitis vinifera, assembly GCF_030704535.1. Classification (NCBI taxonomy): domain Eukaryota; kingdom Viridiplantae; phylum Streptophyta; class Magnoliopsida; order Vitales; family Vitaceae; genus Vitis; species Vitis vinifera. The sequence goes on from NC_081818.1 coordinate 14,903,703, forward strand.
GGTCTTCCAAGTATGATAGGAATATAGTTAGTTCCTTTGGCGACCAGGTCTGTATCAAGAACAACAAAATCCACTGGGTAGTAGAATTTGTCAACGTGAACTAGGACATCTTCAATCATACCTCTTGGAATTTTCATAGATCTATCTGCTAGAGATAGAGTGATTGATGTTGCCTTCAACTCTCCCAGTCCCAATTGCTTATAGATAGAGTAGGGCAGCAAATTTACACTTGCTCCCAAGTCCAACAAAGCTTTCTCCACACACATCTCTCCAATCATCACTGATGTTACCAAAAAGTGCTATTTTGTAGACCTAATTATAATGGTTTTAAGCACCTTTGAGTAGTAATCATATTCATTTAACCCAATTAATTCATTAAGGTCCTTAGTAATTGGTTTTAACCATTTTGTGGCAAGTTTACATGTTTATATCAGCTTATGAATCAATTCAAGCATGCCAAATGATGGAGGAGCTACTTGGACAAGTTAAAGCAATCTTTTAGCTACACCAAAGCAAGCCAACAAAAGGAGAAAAGCAAAGAGAAGCAAAGAGAAGCAAAAAGAAGCAAAGAGGAAAACAGAGGACAGCAGCTGCAGTCTTCTTTGGCACTTTTGGAGCACTTCCCAAAGTCCATTTTCTACATTCTATATACCATTTCAAAGCTCAGGAAGTCAAGAATCCAACGCTTCAAACCGTGTACGATTTGGAGCTGAAATGAGGAATATATGTCTTTCGGAAGACAACTGCTCCAGGCTTGTGCGAAAATTTCGCACAACACCTTCCAAATTCGCACACCCCCTTGCGTGGTGCGAATTTTCCCCTGTTTCTGCCGAATCCACACGAGATCTTTTCTTTTAGATATTTTTGTATAAATTTCCATTCTTCTCCTTGTAATCCACCAATCATAAGATTTCTTAGCTAGGAAGGTTGGAAAAACTTCTCTATTTATATCCCCTTGCATCCGTTGTAACAAATATTGATATATAGATATAGAACATGCGTGTTACGTTTTACAGAGAGTGATATAGAGAGCTCTCTCGTTTCTCTTTTCTCTTTACTATTTTATTTTCTTGGAAGCCAAACAGCCTCTGAGGGCTTTTCCTCAGAGGATGATTGGCTAAAACTTTTAGTTTCTCAAAGTATGGATGTTATGTGATGACTTGGATGCAATCCCATGGAAATTTCTCGCACCTGGAAGGTAAGGTAGTCGTTTTTCATTAAAGGTTCATTAATGCAAAGTTTGGTTTTTATTTCCTTTGGACAACTTCCAACGGCCAATACTTGATAAGCTTTTGGATTTCTATCCATTAGTTATCTCCTACGAGCTATTGGAAGGTGAGGTTTTCAATTCCAAGTTTTGCATTAATTCGTTAAAACCAATTTCAATGGCCATTGAAAGGTGAGTTTATCACCTGAAATGACTTTGAGTTGCCAATATTTGGTAAGCTTTTGGCTTTAGACCATTAGTTATCTCTTACGAGCCATTCAAAGGAAGTCTAAGGTGAATAACCATTGATGAAATTCACTACCATCTGTTTTGCCATTTTAAAGGATTAAAACTTGATTTGCTAAATCCATACCGGTTCGGGAAGCAAGCATCACCATAGTTGCAACCCTAACGCGAGGAGCCTATCCTGAGATTTCCAATTTGCATAAGAGCCAAAGCATAGCTATCCTATCTTTGAGAAACTTGTTTTTACACCCTTTCATTTTAGTCTTTAATGTTAGCTTAGATTAGTTTAAATCTTTCTAAAACATTTACATCTTCTTTTAAAGCTAACATCCATAAGAAAATCACCTATTTTCCTAATTTGAATATCACTTGTGTTTGCGAAAACCCTTCCCAGTGAACGATCCTAGAACCACTATGCTATAGTAGCTTGGCTACTTTAGTAATAGTATTCAAGGTATAAATTTTGTTGATACGCCTTTAAAGCTAAGCTACCATGAGTCGAATCAAGTATGTCAAACTAATCTCTCCCCTCAACCTAGTTCTTTTCAAAGCTTAGCAAACTAATCAACCTCCAATAGGCTAAGAACGCACCTCTTTTCTTTCACAATTTTTTCTTGTAGGAGTGCAAAGCTTAAAGGCATTCTTTTCTAAATTGTCCATGTAACGGGGGTCCATCGATGACTCCCAACCAATCAAGGTTTAGGGCATCAAGCTTTAAGGATTTTTCAACCACTAACTCCTTGGATTTCACCCCGGACTTTTGAGAATGAATTTTTAATACCCAAGCACCTACAATATGTTAAACTCCACCGATTCACCCATGTAACGAGCATTGAGGTCGGTGACTCCCAACCAATTAAGGCTTAGGGCACCAGGTTTTAAAGATTTTCACCATATACCCCTTAGACCTTGCTCGGGTTTCAAGGCAAGCAAACATTTTTCTTTTTCTTTCTTTTTCCAAAGGCTCATTGGCCTTTTACAAGGTGTCCCAACACTATTAAATGACGTCAAAGGTACCAAGTCTAAAATTTTCCTAAGTCAAGAGGGAAATAGTTTTTCATCTTATAATCGGAACCTATTGTGCACGATGTGTGATAAGCTTAAAGTGGAAGAACTGAGGTTGAATTCAATAGAAGTTTCAACAATTCATCAACTTTAGTAAGCATAATACAAAATCTAAGTCAAGTAAAAAGATAAAAATTCAATTTCTCCTATTTCATTTTGAAATTTTTTTCTTAATAACCATGGAGAGTAGAATAAAAAAACTTAAAAAATTTTAAAAATTAAACAAAAAACAACTAAATTACCAAAATAACTTAGCATTAATAACAAAAACTTCCTTCCTCAACTCTCCCCCCAACCAAGCTGAACATTGTCCTCAATGTTTCAAAAGTGATTAAAAAATAGGGAGGAAGTGGTACCTCCTGAGTGACATGGAGTTTGAGTCGTATAAGAGAAACCACATGTTTCAAAAAAAACAAAAGATTCAGTGAGTAGAGGAAATAGAAAAATGCCAAGTTTAAACAAAAATGATGTCTATATATTAATCTGAGAAAATAGAACATAATATATGATCATGCAATACATCCAATCCCAGAATATAAAACATCAAAACATGGAATTACCTATACTAATATAATAAGTAAATACAAAAATTAAAGAGATGATCAAGTAGTGGTAGGGTCCTGTGGAGATAATGGCTCTGTGGTGGCCTTCTGAGTGGGTTGGGTCAGGACATTGACCTCTGCTCTGGTAGTCTTCTTGGGTGGCATAGTCTCCTCAGCTGGAGCTCTCAGCTAGAGCTATGGGCTGTGATGGTTTTAGGAGGTTAAAAATGGAGTGAGAGGCTTGGTGTGTGTGATCTCAGTGAGAGAGCTCTCTTCTTTAGATGCATGGTTGTGAGGCTCTATTGGCATTTTTGCAATTTTCCTTGGCTTTGCAAAGTGTTTTTGCATATCATTTTGTAGCTTGGAGGCTATTTCTTGCTTGGAGGCCATGTCTTGCAGCCAAAGGAAAAAGAAAAACATTTTTGTAGACCATGGAAAAATAGAAACATTTTAGCAGCCCATTTTGAAGCTTGGAAATCATTTTGTAGCCATTTTGAAGGTTGGAAAATCATTTTGCAATCAAAATGGGAATTTCGCAGCCCATTCTTGAAGCTTGGAGCATTTTCGCACTTAAAAAAAAAATTTCGCACCTTGGAAAGGATTTTTCGCACTTTGGATTTCAAGGTGCGAAATTTTCGCACTCTGCACCATCTGTCTTAAAATGGCCATAACTTCTTCATTTCAAATCCAAATCATGCACCGTTTGAAGCACTGGATTCCTGACTTCCCAAGCTTCAAAATGATATATGGTATGCATAATTTGAGCTCCAGAAAGTGCTCCCAAAACGTATCTAACAGTAGCAAAATTTGGTGCGGCTGCAACATTTCCGTTCAGCTTTGCATAGTCGTCTTCAAACGGCCATAACTTCTTCGTTTCAAATCCAAATCATGTACCGTTTAAAGCCATAGATTCCTGACTTCCCAAGATTCAAAACGACATATCATATGTATAATTTGAGCTCCAGGAAGTTCTCCAAAAACGTGTCCAATAGCAGTAAAATTTTCGCACCTTAAAATAAGAATTTCGCACCTTGAATCGAGTTTCGCACTCAATTTCGCACCTTGTTTCGCATCTTGTTTCGCACGGTGCGAAAATTGGCTTGAGGTGTGTGAAATGGCACTCGTGTGCCAATAGGTGGTTTCGCATGGTGCGAAAATTTTCGCACCTTGGATTGAGGTGTACGAAATTCCCGCTCAGCTTTGCGCAATCTGTCTTCAAACGGCCATAACTTCTTCGTTTCAAATCTAAATCACGTACCGTTTGAAGCACTGGATTCCTGACTTCCCAAGATTTGAAACGACATATAGTATGTATGAAATGAACTTTGGGAAGTGATCGAAATGTTCCCAACAGTTGCCAAAATGGGTGGTGCAAATTGCTCTGTTTTTGGCTTTTCTCCCCTGTTTTCCCTTGTTTTCACCATAACTTCAATTTTTGCAAGCATCATACCTGCATGAACACTTCAAAAATCATCTTAAAAACATATTAAAACTAAATTAAAGCTAAGAATTCAAACTAAAACATGCATAAATTTAAAGAAAGCATAGAATTTAAATGAAGCTGATAGCATGTACCCCAAAAAGAAGATGAACTATTTAGCTCATCCTCACTCACACACCCACTTCATGCTGAATTCCCCCTGGATCCCAAACAAAATTGGCATCCTTCCCATTTGGTCCAAGGGAATTCGTTTCTCTTCTCTTCCCTAGAGAAGTGGATGCTTTAAAGGGTTCAGGGAACCCTTTATCATCTTGAACCTTATGATTTTCAATGGAAGGTTGGTCCATAGAGTTGTCATAGCAATCCCCCACCAAAGTGTCGATCTTCAACACTTTCCTTGATCTTTTTGCATTGGTTCCTTCAAGGTTATGGTGGGGTTGAGGAGGAAGCTTCCTTTTCCCCCTTGCTATGTCGAGATTGGTGAGCTTCTCAATGGAGTCTTGAACTTTTTCTATCCTTAGTGATAGATCATTATAAACCCCCTCCATTCTTACATTTATTGAACTCTCCATATTATCAATCTTTTCATTAAGATGAGAGTTGATCTTTTGTTGCTCACCTACAAAGTCCTCCATGACTTTGCTTATCTTCAAAATGACTTGCTCCAATGAAGATGAACTCATTGATGGTTGAGGTTGAGGTTGGGTTGTAAGGTTGGGATGGTTATTCCAACTTGAGGTGTAGGAGCTTTGGTAACCGTACATGTCTCTCATAGTTGGAATGGTAGGGCACTCCCCTACCGTATGCTCATATGAATCATCTCCATTCAAAGCATACTTACTATCCCATTGGCTTTGTTGAACTTGCCTTTTCCCTAATTCAATCCGATCCCTCATGGATAGGTATGCGAATTTGTCCTTCTCATGATCATAATGAGAGCTTTGATCTTCATGTGGAATTTCCATTTCTAAAAAAAAATGATATTCAACTAAGGCTCTTTTCTTCAACTTGTACCAGGGTTCCCTCTTGGTCTCGAATCCAACAAGGAATGCACAAATTGAAATTAAAACAAAAATAAAAGAAAAGAGAATAAAAAAATTTAACTAAATAAAAACTAAACTAAAAAAAATTATAAGAAAACTCACCAAACTTGTGATGAAGATCACAAGTTACCCTTAATGGTTGCTTCACTGTGCTTGTGGCACCTTCCCCGGCAATGGCGCCATTTGATTCGACTCATGGTAGCTTAGCTTTAAAGGCGTATCAACAAAATTTATACCTTGAATACTATTACTAAAGTATCCAAGCTACTATAGCATAGTGGTTCTAGGATCGTTCAATGGGAAGGGTTTTCGCAAACACAAGTGATATTCAAATTAGGAAAATAGGTGATTTTCTTATGGATGTTAGCTTTAAAAGAAGATGTAAATGTTTTAGAAAGATTTAAACTAATCTAAGCTAACATTAAAGACTAAAATGAAAGGGTGTAAAAACAAGTTTCTCAAAGATAGGATAGCTATGCTCTGGCTCTTATGCAAATTGGAAATCTCAGGATAAGCTCCTCGTGTTGGGGTTGCAACTATGGTGATGCTTGCTTCCCGAACCGGTATGGATTTAGCAAATCAAGTTTTAATCCTTTAAAATGGCAAAACAGATGGTAGTGAATTTCATCAATGGTTATTCACCTTAGACTTCCTTTGAATGGCTCGTAAGAGATAACTAATGGTCTAAAGCCAAAAGCTTACCAAATATTGGCAACTCAAAGTCATTCCAGGTGATAAACTCACCTTTCAATGGCCATTGAAATTGGTTCTAACGAATTAATGCAAAACTTGGAATTGAAAACCTCACCTTCCAATAGCTCGTAGGAGATAACTAATGAATAGAAATCCAAAAGCTTATCAAGTATTGGCCGTTGGAAGTTGTCCAAAGGAAATAAAAACCAAACTTTGCATTAATTAACTTCTAATGAAAAACGACTACCTTACCTTCCAGGTGCGAGAAATTTCCATGGGATTGCATCCAAGTCATCACATAACATCCATACTTTGAGAAACTAAAAGTTTTAGCCAATCATCCTCTGAGGAAAAGCCCTCAGAGGCTGTTTGGCTTCCAAGAAAATAAAATAGTAAAGAGAAAAGAGAAACGAGAGAGCTCTGTATATCACTCAGTGTAAAACGTAACACGCATGTTCTATATCTTCCAAGAGGTGATTTCCACCCCTTATATAGTCTTTACAAAAGCAAAAGCTTGTGATTGGTTAGTTACAAGGATAATAAAGGAAATTACATCAAAAAATACATAGGTAAATGTCTAAAGTGGAGTCGGCAAAAACAGAGGAAAATTCGCACCACGCATGGGCTGTGCGAATTTGGAAGGTGTTGTGCGAAATTTTCGCACAAGCCTGGAGCAGTTGTCTTCCGAAGGCCATATCTTCCTCATTTCAGCTCCAAATCGTACACGGTTTGAAGGGTTGGATTCTTGACTTCCTGAGCTTTGAAATGGTATATAGTATGTAGAAAATGGACTTCGGGAAGTGCTCCAAAAATGCGAAAGAAGACGGCAGCTGCTGTCCTCTATTTTCTTCACTCTGTTTTCCTCTTCTCCATTGTTCTTTCCTTGCATACTTTGAACGACTTTGGCAAAGGGCTATGGAGCTCAAAAGCTTGGTTCTTCATGAATTTGAGCTTCCAAAAGCTTTTCCATAACTTGTCCAAGTAGCTCCTCCATCATTTGGCATGCTTGAATTGATTCATAAGCTGATAAAAACATGTAAACTTGCCACAAAATGGTTAAAACCAATTACTAAGGACCTTAATGAATTAATTGGGTTAAATGAATATGATTAATACTCAAAGGTGCTTAAAACCATTATAATTAGGTCTACAAAATAGCACTTTTTGGTAGTAATCACAGGTCACTAGGCTCAGGTTCCTTATACAAAAGGGGAGATTCTGGATCTTTTCTTTGCATTGGGGATTTAACATATAGTTATCTCTCGAACCGGTGTGTTACATTGCTTCCCATTAATGGTTTCAAACACTAAAGTCCTCTCACTAATGCATCTTGCAATGGTTCATACCTCTCACCTAGTATTGGCCATTCAAGGTGATCCTTAACCTTAGATTACCCTTCTAAAGCTTGCAAAAGATAACTAATGGATGTCTCTAAGGAGTCCAAAAGCTTACCAAGTGTTGGCTATTCTAGGTAATCCTACCTTTAAACCACCTCCCAGAGGCTCACAAGAGATAACTAATAGATCTCTATGGATTGAGTCCCAAAAGCTTACCAATTGTTGGCCCAGGTGATTATAAGGGATTTTAAGTTGACTAAAAATATAAAAACCATTAACGGGTCACAAATTCTCTTCATTTAAAACTGAAACAAGGAAAACTCCCAATTTTGTATCCGGATCCCTTACCTAGCTTCCTTCAGTCCAAGAAACAAAAAGCCTAGCCACTCATCCTCTGAGAAAACATCTTCAGAGGTTGTTTGGCTAGAAAGAAGATAAATACAAAATGAGTAGGTAAGGTAGAGCAAAGCTCTGTATATTTCTTACTAAAAATGTACAAGTGATCCCTAAGAATTTCTTCCTAGATTCCGAGATTATTACAAAAGGAGATATCTTATGACATATAGAGAGAGATATTTTAACCCCTCAATTAGATATCCTAAATATCTAACAAGATCTTTAGCTGATTACAAGGAGAGAATATGTAATTACACAAAATATCTTGAGATAAAAATCTAACGGATCGGTGCAAAAATATTTGAAGATTACGGGAAGATTTCGCAAGGTTGCGAAAATTTAGCAAGGCTTGCGAAATTCCTTCTTGGGCAATTCGCAAGCTTGCGAATATTTTGCAAAGGGGTTGCGAAACTCTTGAATGTTAGATTGCTTCTTTGATTCTCTTCCTTGCATACTTGATTGATTTGGCAAAGGCTTCGAAGCTCACCAAAACTTGGATTGTTCATGTAATTTAGCTTCAATCTTGCTTTGCCATGGACTATTCCAAGTTCTCCCTCATTCTTGGCTTGTTTTAGTGATAAATAAGCTATCAAAAACACCAAAACTTGCCAAAAACTGATCAATAACACTTGCAAGGGTCCTTTAATGTGCTAATTGAATTAAAAGGTAATAAATACTACTCCAAAAAGTTTATAAAATAGTTTATAACAAGCTATAAAAGAGCACTTTTGGAGTAGTAATCATAAAATTGTCCAAAAAAAAAGTGTTTTTCAATAAATTCTTTTTCATTAATTAAAATAGGATTAAAAGAAATTTTTAGAAATAAGAGATTCAATTTTTTATTCTTTTTAATTAAAAATTCTTTTGCAAATAAAGTTATTTTTTTTAATAATTTGTACAAATTACTTTTCTTAAATAAAAACAAATTGAAATACTGTTGTAAAAATTCATTATTTTACAGTAAAAGCAAGTAAAAGTAATTTTTTTTACCCAAATTGAAATTTTGTAATAAATTCTTTTGATACAACAAGTGTGAATAACTTTTTTTTTTTTTTTGAAAATTGAATACAAATGAAATTGAGAAAATAAATTGATTATTTTTTTGTAAATAAATAAATTGAAATCATTAATTCAAAAATCATTTTTAATAAAATCCTTTGAAATTTCTTGAAAACTATTTTTTTTAATATCTTTTTTTTTAGTTCAATAAATCATTTTGCATAATTCTCTTATCATTTATTTTGTGTATTTTTGTAATTAGATTTCATCATTATTTTCGTGTATATTGATTTTCACTATGACTTGGACATGCTCATTTGCTTGATTAGTTTTCTTGGTATCCATAATTAATTAATTAATTGCCACAATTCCCTTAATTTGATTAGTAGAGACCGTATGTATACAGGCTTAGAGGGGTGCTACGGCTCACCACCATATCTTCCCAATAGGTAACCTGACCCTCGGACCTAGTTTATGTTTTTGTAGACATGTCTTTTCCAAATAAGGAGTCACATAGGGTTTTCTTTCTTATTTTTTTTTCCTTTAAAAATTAAAATAAGTGGCGACTCCAAGTCTTTTATAAAAACCAATTTTTACCAATAAATAAAAAAACGAGTTTCACCACCGAGTGGGAATGCATCGAGCGAAATATGAGGTCCACAAAATGGCGACTCCAAGTCTTTTCAATAAATCATTTTTCAAATAAAAAGCGAGTTTGCCAACGAGTGGAAGCGCATGAGCCAAAATACGGGGTCCACAAGTTGACATGAAAGACTCCACGTCTTGAGCCAAAGCCTTTAAAGGTTATTAACAACTTAAGGCTCTGGATGACATGCACGACATCGGGTCACGAGCTTAGGGATCTAGATATTATGAACTGCTCAGGATTGTGGTTAACATGAACAACTCTGGGTAGTATGCTTATGGCTCTAGATGCTATCAACTGCTTAGGGATGTGGATTAGATGAGTTACTCTAGGCTCTAGATGCCACGAAAGCTTAGTGCTCTAGATTATATGAACACCTTAGGTTTGTGGATGACATATGCTACTCCAAGTCATTTGCTCGGGCCTTTGGATGCTATGAATAACCAAGAGTTCTGTATGATATGAACGACTTGTGATCCAATGAGCTTAGGGCTCTAGATGTTATGAACAATTAAGAGTTGTGGATGATAAGAACCACTCGGGATCCCATGAGTTCGGGCATCTAAATGCTATGAATCCCTCAGGAAGTAGATGATATTCATGATTTTGCATCATGAGCTCAAGCTTCTATATGCTATGAAAGACTTAGGGTTGTGGATGACATAAATGACTCAAGGAAGTGAGCTTAGGCCTCTTAATACTTTGAACACCTTAGGGCTGTGGTTGACATGAAAAACTCTGGGTCGTGAGCTCAAGGCTCTAGAAGTTATGAATAACTCAGAGTTGTACATGATATGAACGACTTAGGACCCCATGAGCTCAGGCCTTTAGATGCTATGAACCACTCTAGGATATAGATGATATGAACAATTTTACGTCATGAGCTCAAGCCATTGGTGCTATGAGCAACTTAGGGTCGTGGATGACATGAATGACTCTAGGTCATGAAATCAGGGCTCTAGATAAGAATATGAATGACTTCATGTCATAATCTTAGGGCTTTAGATTCTACGAACTGCTCAAGGGTGTGGATGTGATGAGCTACTTTGGGTTGTGAGCTTAGGGCTTTGGATCCTATGACCTGCTCAGAGCTTTGAATGTTATGAAAAACATAGTGTTTTGGATGACATGAATGACTTTAGGAAGTGAGCTCAGGCTCTAAATGCTATGAACAACTCTGGGTTGTGGTTGGCATGAATGACTCTGGGTCGTGAGCTTAGGGCTCTAGATGCTGTGAAAAACTCAAAGCTCTGGATGACATCAACAACATCGGGTCATGAGCTCAGGCCTCTAGATAATATGAACATCTCAAGGCTGTGGTTGACATGAAAGAATCCTCATTGTGATTTTAGCACTCTATAAGCTATGGACAACTAAGATTTGTAGATGATATGAATGACTTAGGATCCCATGAGCTTAAGCCTCTAAATGCAATGAACCATTTTGGGATGTGGATGATATGAATGATTCTGCGTCATGAGCTCAAACCTTTAGATACTATGAATAGGTCAGGGTTATGGATGACATGAACAACTCCGGGTCATGAGCTTAGGGCTCTAAAAAATCACATGAACGACTCCAAGTCGTAAGCTCATGGCACTAAATGCTATGAATAGCTTAGAGGTGTGGATGGGATGAGCTACTACTCTAGGTCATGAGCTCAGGGCTCTCAATGCTATAAAAAAATCAGGGCTTTGGATGGTATGAAAAACTCAGGGCATTAGATGACATGAGCTACTCCAGGTCGAGAGTTCAAGGCTCTAGATGCTATGAACAACCTAGAGTTGTGAATGATATGAAACCCTCAAGATCCCATGAGCTCAGGCCTCTAGATGCTATGAATGGCTCAGGAATTTGGTGGACATGAATGACTATGGGTCATGAGCACAAGGCTTTAGATGCTCTAAAATGCTCAAAGTTAAGGATGATAAGAACGATTGAGGATCCTATAAGCTCAAGCCTCTAGATGTTATGAATTGCTTAGGGCGGAGGATGATATTAATGATTCTGCATCATGAGCTCAAGCCTCTAGATGCTACAAATAGCTCAAGGTTGTGGATGACATGAACGACTCCAGGTCATGAGCTCAGGGCTCTAGATACTATGAGTACCTTCGGGTTATGGTTGGCATGAATGACTTTGGGTCATGAGCCTAGAGCTCTAAATGCTATGAACAACTCAGGGTCGTGGATGACATCAACGACTCTAGGTCATCAACTCAAGCCACTAGACATGAAAGACTTCTGCTAGTGAGCTCAGGCCTTTAAATGTTATGTAGAACTTAGGGTGGTTAAATACATCAAAGACTCTACGTCGTGAGCTTAGGGTTTTAAATGTCATGAGCAGTTCTAGGCTATGGTTGACATGAATGAATATTAGTCGTGAGCTTAGGGCTCTAGATGTTATGAACAACTTAGGGCTATGGATGACATGAACGACTCCGACTCATAAGCTCAGGCCTCTACATACTATGAATAGATCAAAGCTGATGTTGACTTAAAAGACTCCAGGTTGTGAGCTTAAGGCTCTAGATACCATGAGTAGCTTAGGGTTGTGATTGACATGAGACTCTCAGTTGTGAGCTCAAGGCTTTAGATCCTATAAATAATTAAGGGTTGTAGATGACATGAATGACTTTGGGCCGTGAGCTCAGGCCTCCAAATACTATGAACAACTTAAGATTATGGTTGACATGAAAAACTCCAGCCCATGTTCTTAAGGCTCTAGATGCTATGAACAACTGTAGATGACATGAATGACTCTGGCTCTTGAGCTCAGACCTCTAGATACTATGACTAGCTCAAGGCTATTGTTGATTTGAAAGACTCTAGGTCATCATCTCAAGGCTCTAGATGCTATGAATAGATCAGGGTTGGAGATTGAAATGAATGACTTTGGATCGTGAGCTAAGGGCTCTAAATCCTATGAAAAATATAGGGTTGTGGATGACATGAACAACTCTAGGTCATGAGCTCAAGCCTTTACAGACTATGAATAGCTCAAGCCTATAGTTGACATGAAACACTCTAGTCATGAGCTTAAGCTTTAGAAGCTATGCACAACTCAGGGTTATGGTTGACATCACTGACTCTAGGTCATGAACTCAAGGTTCTAAATGCTATGAGTAACTTTAGGCTATGGTTGACATGAACAACTATAGGTCATGAGCTCAAGGGTCTAGATGCTATGAACAATTTAGGGTTATGGTTTACATGAACAACTCCTAGTCGTGAGCTTAGGGCTTTAGATCCTACAAACAACTGAAGGATGTGGATTACATGAATGACTCTAACTTAAGAGCTCAGACCTCTAGATACTATGAACAAGTCAAGGCTTTTATTGACTTGAAAGACTGAGTCGTGAGCTAATGGCTCTAGATACTATGAACAACTTAGGGTTTTCGTTGAAATGAATGACTCGAGATCATGATCTTAGGGCTCTAGATCCTATGATTAATTCAGGGATGTGGATATCATGACCTACTGTGGGTCATCGGCTCAGTCCTCTAGATACTATGAACATCTTAGGACTATGATTGACATGAACAACACCAGGTCGTGAGCTCAAGGCTCTAGATTCTATGAACAACTTTAGGTTATGGATGACATGAACGAATCTGGCTCTTGAGCTCAGACATCTAGATACTACGAATAGTTCAGGGCTATTATTTACTTGAAATAATCTGGGTCGTGAGCCCAAGGATCTAAATTCTTTGAATAGCTCAAGGTTGTTTTTCACATGAACAATTCCGGGTCCTGAGCTCAAGAATCTTGATGGTATGAATAATTCAGGGTTACGGATGACATGAACAACTTTAAGACATCAACTCAAGCCTCTAAATACTATGAAAAGCTTAGGATTGTGGTTAAAATGAACAAATCCAAGTTGTGAGCTTAGAGCCCTAAATCCTATGAATAGCTCTAGGTTGTGGTTGACATGAACGACTATAGGTCGTGAGCTCAAGGCTCTAGATGTTATGAACAACTTAGATTTATGGTTCACATGTATGACTCCAGGTCATGAGCTCAGGACTCTAGATGGTATGAATAGCTCTAAGGTGCGGTTGACATGAATGACTACGGGCCCTAAGCTTAAGGCACTAGATGTTATGAGCAATTGAGGGCTTTGGTTGAAATGAACAACTCCAGCTCATGATCTCAAGGCTCTTGATGTTGTGAACAACTCCGACTCATGAGCTCAGGTCTATTGTTAACTTGAATGACTTTGGGTTATGAGCTCAAGGCTCTAGATGCTATAAACAGGTCAAGGGTATGGTTGACATGAATGACTCCATGTTGTGAGCTCAGGGTTTTAGATGCAATGAGCAGCTCTAGATTGTGGTTAAGATGAATGACTACAGGTCATGAGCTTAAGGCTCTAGATGATTTGAACAACTCAGAGCTATGTTTGACATGAAGAACTTTAGGTCATGACCTAAGGGCTCTAGATTAGTATGAACAACTCAAGGCTATGGATGACATGAATGACTCTGACTCATGAACTTAGGCCTCTACATACTATGAATAGCTCAAGTCTGATATTAACTTGAAAGACTCTGGGTCATGAGCTCAAGGCTCTAGATGTTATGAGTGGATCAAGGTTGTGGTTGACATCAATAACCATGGGTTATGAGTTAAAGGCTCTAAATCCTATGAATAATTCAAGGTTGTGGATGACATGAACAACTCTAGCATGAGCTCAAGCCTGTAGTTACTATGAACAACTCAGGATTGTGGTTGACATGAACGACTCCAGGTCATGAGCTAAAGGCTCTAGATGTTATGAATAACTTTGGGTTATGGATGACATGAACGACTTTGGCTCATGAGCTCAAGCTTCTAGATACTATCAATAGCTCAAGGGTGTTATTGACTTAAGAGACTCCAGGACATGAGCTCAAGGCTCTAGATGATATGAACAACTCGGGGCTTTGGATGCTACGAACCACTCAGGATAGTGGATGAGATGAGCTACTCCGGATCGTGAGGCAATGCTTATGGATGCTATGAACAGCCTAGAGTTGTGAATGATATGAATGACTCATAATCCTGTGAGCTTGAGCCTATAGATGTTTGAATCGCTCAGGGCTTTAGTTGAGATGAACGACTCCAGGTTGTGAGCTCAAGGCTTTAGATGGTATGAATAGCTTAGAGTTGTAGATGATATGAACGACTTTGGATTCTATCAGCTTAGGCCTCTACATACTATGAATCGCTTAGGGTTGTAGATAATATGAATGATTCTACCTCATTGGCTCAAGCCTCTGAGTGTTATGAATAGCTTAAGGCTATGAATGACATGAACAACTCCTGGTCCTATGCTTAGGGCTCTAGATGCAATGAATAACTCTTTGCTCTGTTGGGATGAACAACTCTGAGTTATGAGCTTAAGGCTTTGGATACTATGAATAGCTCTGTGATGTCATTGATAGCTTAGGGCTATGAGCTCGGGGCTTTAGATGTTATGAATAGCTCAGGCCTGTGGTTGACATGAACAACTCTTGGTCATGACCTCAGGGCTTTAAATGCTATGAACAACTCAAGGTTGTGGAAGACAAGAATAGCTCTAGGTGATGAGCTTTGGCTTTTAGATACTGTGACAACTTAGGGTTATGGTTGACATGAAAGAATCTGGGACATGAGCTCAGACTTCTAGATGCTATGCACAACTTAAGGCTATTGATGACATGAAAGACTCTGGGTCGTGAGCATAAAGATTTAAATGCTATGCACAACTTAGTTTTATTGATGTCATGAAAGGCTCCGGGTCAGGAGCTCAGGGATCTAGGCGCTATGCACAACTCAAGGTTATGGATGACATGAATGATTCTAGATCAGAAGCTTAGGGCTTTAGATATTATGAACAACTGAGTATTGTGGTTGACTTGACTGACTCCTGGTCGTGAGATCAGGGCTCTAGATGCTATGAATAGCTCAGGGTTGTGTATGACAAGAGCTACTCCTGGTGGTGAGCTTCAGACTTTGGATGCTATAAACAACTCAGAATTATAGATGATATGAATGACTTAGGATCCCATGAGCTTAGGCCTCTAGATGCTATGAACCACTCAAGATTGTGGATTCTAAGAAAGATTTTGCATCATGAGCTCAAGCCTCTAAATGCTATGAATGGGTCAGGGATATGGATGACATGAAAGACTTTGGGTTGTGAGCTTAAGGATTTAGAAGCAATTAACAACTCAGAGTTATGGATGATATGAATAACTTAGGATCCTCTCAATTCAGGCCTCTAGATGTTGTGAACCACTTAGGGTTGTGGATGACATTAACGACTCTAGATCATGAGCTTAGCACTCTAGATACTATGAACACCTCAGGGTTGTGGTTGACATGAACGACTCTAGGTTGTAAGCTCAAGACTCTAGATGCTATGAAAAACTCTGGGGTTTGGATGAGATGAACTACTCCAGATCATGAGCTAAAGGCTTGGATGTTATGAACAACTTAAGGTTGTGGATGACATGTGCTATTCGGGGTCGTGAGCTCAAGACTTTAGATGTTATGAACAACTTAGAGTTATGAATGATATGAACAACTCATGATCTTGTGAGCGCAGGTCTCTAGATGATATGAACCGCTCAAGGATTTGGTTGAGGTGAACAACTTGAGGTTGTAAGCTTAGGGATCTAGATGTCATGAATAGGTCAGAGTTATGGATGATATGAATGGCTTGGGATCCCTTGAGATTAAGACTCTAGATGCTTTGAACTACTCAAGGCAATAAATGATATGAACGATTCTGTGTCATTAGCTTAAGCCTCTAAATTCTATGAATAGATAAGGGTTGTGGATAAAATGAACGACTTTAGGTCGTGAGCTTAGGGCTTTAGATGTGATGAACAATTTCAGGGTTGTTGTTGACTTGAATGACTATGGGTCATAAGGTCTGGGCTTTAGACAGTGTGAACAAATCAAGACTATGGATGACATTAATGACACCAGGTCATAAGCTCAAGGCTCCAGATACTATGAACAGCACAGGGTTATGGTTGACCTCAAAAACCCTGGGTAAAAAATATAGGGCTTTAGATGCTATGAACATGTAAGAGTTATGGATGATATGAACAACTTAGGATCCCCTGAGATCTGGCCCCTAGATATTACGAACCGCTTAAGGATATGGACAATATGAAAGATTTTGTATCATGAACTGAAGCCTCTAAATACTATGAACAATGCAAGGATGTGGATGACATGGATTACTTTGGGTCATAAGCTCAAGGCTTTAAATGCTATAAACAACTCAGGGATGTGGATGAGTGATTCATGCCCAGTTGGTGTATGCGCTGTTGATTGGTGTTCAATCAACTGGTGTGCTTTGATTTCAGTCCTCAGATGGGAGTAATCAACAAAATTTATAAACCTATTTCACCATGTACTAGGATAGCATTAGTGTAGACCCTCAATTTTGTCCCTCGACACTGGCATTTATCCTTCTGGTGTCACATCCACCCATCGTTCGCATATGACACCACTAGGGCCCCTTTTGGGCTTAGTTGGTGTCCGAGCCTCGTGTGGGTTTGTGTGTGGTCCATTGTGGTGCATATGTGGTTCATTTAGGAGGGTCACCATGGCCATTTTCCTAGTCGTTCACATCACGCTATAGGAAGGAAGTGGGGTCATCCCGATGTTTTAGCTTAGTTGGGGTTTATAGGGGCATGTTGAGGTTCGGAGCACTCGGGCTTGTTTTGATCGTATCTCCCTCATCCAAACTCGGAATCAAGAACCGTTTCTTTTTATGGATTCCTTATTCTTCCAGGAACATTCTGTAAAATTTTCAAAATTTTTTGCAACCGGTCGGCTGGTTGGCAGCCGGTTCAGCCGGTTCAGCCGGTTCATTAGGTCAGCCGGTGTAGAACACTGATTTTTTGTAATTGTTTTGATCATATCTCCCTCTTCCCAACTTGGAATCATGCAATGTTTTTTTTAATGGATTCCTTACTCTACTAGGAACATTCTGTCAAATTTTCAGAATTTTTCTCCATCGGGTCGACCAGTTGGCATCCGGTTCGGCCGGTTCAGCCGGTTCATTGAGTCAGCTGAGGTAAAACACTAATTCTAGTAATTTTGAGGCCCAAATCCTACATGGCTCAGGCCCATAAGCTCCAGATTGGTTTTGGGCAATGTTGTGGGTCCATTTTAGGCCTTGGTTTGGGTTCCTTGCAGCCCACCACGAATCCATATGGATTCTTGGTGGTGAAGCAAGCTGAAAAAACTGAAGGGAGTGAGCTGGCCTTGTAAGTCTAAGAGAAGTAATGAGGGGTGTGGTTCCCATGCTGATGAAGGGAATTTTGGTGCTGAAGGGGAAGGAACCCAAGAGGCTCAAATGCTAAGAGGGGTATGAGTATAAAAGGTGAGAGGATAGGAGAGCAAAGGACCTTGGACATTTTGGAGAGGGGAAATCCTGCTGGTGAGAAGAACAAAAGGTCAGTAGCATCTCTTGAGTTGAGAGTGTGGGAGAAGCTTCAGCACTGTGGTTTTTTTTGAAGAGGAGAGTGCTAGCCTCTCAGTTGTGGAAGTCATCATCGGCATGCACGGATCATATTTGGTGGAGATTCTGAGGTAAGCACGATGAATTTTCTTTACTTATAGTTTATCTTCCTCGTCTTCATATGCTTTTTTCTCCTTCCTCATCATCTTTTCTTCCCTTTGATATGAAGATTGTATTGCTTGGGTGTGGATAATAAAGGCCACACATGATTGTTGTTTTTTGCTTCCTTGATCACTTAGGAACCTTCTGACCGAATTAGGGATTTTTTACCAACCGTCTGAACCGGTTTGGAACCGTTTCAACCGGTTCAGCACCATAACTGGCTGCCTCTGTCAGCCATGAGGAACACCTGCCTTCCTTTGTTCGGTTCTCACTCATCCGAGCTCGGAATTGAGAACCGCTTCTTTTGTTGTCTTCCTTAATCACTTAGGAACTTTCTGACCAAATTAGGGATTTTTTACCAACCGGATGAACCGGTTTGGAACCGGTTCAACCGGTTCAGCACCATAGCTGGCTGCCTCTATCAGCCATGAGGAACACCTGCATTCCTTTGTCCGGTTATCACTCATCCGAGCTCGGAATTGAGAACCGCTTCTTTTGTTGTCTTCCTTAATCACTTAGGAACTTTCTGACCAAATTAGGGATTTTTTACCAACAGGCTGAACCGGTTTGGAACCGGTTCAACCGGTTCAGCACCATAACTGGCTGCCTCTGTCAGCCATGAGGAACACCTGCCTTCCTTTGTCCGGTTCTCACTCATCCGAGCTCGGAATTGAGAACTGCTTCTTTTTTTTTCTTCCTTAATAACTTAGGAACTTTCTGACCAAATTAGGGATTTTTTACCAATAGGCTGAACCAGTTTGGAACCGGTTCAACCGGTTCAGCACCATAGCTGGTTGCCTCTGTCAGCCATGAGGAACACCTGTCTTCCTTTGTCCGGTTCTCACTCATCCGAGCTCGGAATTGAGAACCGCTTCTTTTGTTGTCTTCCTTAATCACTTAGGAACTTTCTGACCAAATTAGGGATTTTTTACCAACCGATTGAACCGGTTTGGAACCAGTTCAACCGGTTCGGCACCATAGCTGGCTGCCTCTATCAGCCATGAGGGACACCTGCCTTTCTTTGTCTTGTTCTCACTCATCCGGGCTCAGAATTGAGAACCGTTTCTTTTGTTTGCTTCCTTAATCACTTAGGAACACTCTGACTGAATTTGGGGTTTTTTATCAACCGGATGAACTGGTGTTCAATCGGTTCAGCACCATAGCTGGCTTTCTCTTTCAGCCATAAGGAACACCTGCCTTTCTTTGTCTGGTTCTCACTCATCCGGGCTCGGGATTTAGTGTCGTTTCTTTTGTTTGAATCCTCACTAATTTAGGAGTTTTCTAGAAAAATTTTGGAATTCTTCTCAATAGGTTGTACCAGTTGAGAACTAGTTAAACCTGTTCTGCTGGAGGACTTTAGGTAGCCCTCGATTTTGGCATTTTTCGAGCCCTTATCCATGGGGGCTCAAACCCATTTGCTATAGGGCACTTGTGAGCCATCTTGAAGGTTTAAGTCAGTGTTTGATTTCAGTTAGTATGGGCAATTTTGAAGTTATGGGTGGTGTGGTCTAGATGAGTCTAGTTCGATTTGTATGGCATTTGGGGAGTCCCTTACCTCATTTCAACCAGCTATCTTCCTTTTTGGCACAATCTTTGATGCTTGATTTTGAATACATGTTGCGTGACTGACTCACCTTCTACTGCAGCGCTTGGCTAGGGACCACAGGTACGCATCGTTGGCTTTGGTTGTTGAATTCATATGCTTGCATGGTGCTTAATCTTGAATGTTTGTTATGTGTTTGCTTGTGTTTGGCTGACCTTTTATGCAGCGCTTGGCTAGGGACCACAGGTAAGCACCCATTGTTTTGTTTGGTTGAATTCATATGCATGCCAAATACCAATTAGGATTGTGTGATCCATGACATCTATTTAGCCTAGGGTTTCATTTGACCTTTGACCCATATGCTCCCACATACCCAATTCATTAGTAGAGACCGAGTTTCGGGCCTAGAGGGGTGCTACCTCGCATGAGGTACCTTCCCAATGGGTAACCTGATCCCCGGACCCAGAATCTAGTTTTCGTAGACCGCTTTTTCTATACTGGGGTCATTAGGGGTTTTTGTTCTTACTTAATTTTCCCCATTTTAAAAACAAAAATAAAAAGTAAGTGGCAACTCCAAACAACACCGTTCCTCACCGGGGGCAGGTTTTTCAAAACTGGAAAACACCAACTTTTTTTCATTTTCTTTCTTTTCCTTTAAAAGCGAGTCGCGTCGGTCCGGTGGATCGGGTGAGGGTCCACAAATTGGCGACTCCGCTGGGGATCGAACCCAGAATCTCTGGTTTCATAAGAGGATCAAGCTTGAACTTGAGTTGGGTATATCGGAGCACATGGTTCTTTGATCAATGGACTCTTAGGCTACATAGATGACTGATGATCACATACTTGGTTGGTATTTGGCTTACACCTGTGATGTGTTGTTGCTTGTGTGTTCACCTGTTGGATTCTAGCATGTTTGCTCATTGTTGATTGGTATTTAGCTATGACATTTGGGATTAGACTTAGATGATTAGATTGTGTGTAGATGTGTGGTAAGCTATCTCTTTGTGCATGACTATTTGCTGTATGACTGTTCCTTCCCTTGCATGACTGCTTGCTGCTTGTGTTTGTGGGGCACGTGTGTATCCCCTTACTTCCGAATCACTAGTCTTGGTCAACTATTCCTCATGGATTGTTTGTGTTTCTTGGGAGTCATTCCCAATTTTTCGCCTTCGACCAAGCTAGGGGTTTGGAATAGGGTCTAGCATAAGGGCTATATCGATGTTTGGGAGCATTATGGAAAAGATGGATATCTGAGTAATGAAGACCTGTATAGCCCTGAGCTGTATTTCATGGATACATGCGTGGCCAGTATGTCACTTTGATTGTTGATTGATTGTTAGTTAGGACCTTAGGTTGCGTATCCCTGTGGGTACAGTCATCTAGTCTTTTAGGACTTGTCTTTTTTTTTTTTTTTTTACTTTTGAGCCACATTACCCCTGAGGTATCACCATGTCAGAATCCCGTTCCTGCCTGTGGAACCATATATCAGTTTAGCTATTGACATCACATGTCAGTTCATTCTCTCGGAAGATTTTAGTTATACGTTCCTAGTTTGATTTCAGGATTGATAGTCATGGGGACTGACGTACCCCTTTCCTTTTGTAGGATTATTGATTGAGATCGACCTGGGTTCCCGAGCTTGGATCCGGATTGGAGATAGACTGGTTAGAGGATCAGATTCACCCAGCCAGTTAGAGCAGATATCAGATCATAGAGATATGGACCCTCAGTACGCTACCGTTGACCAGTTGGCTGAGATTACCGATACCATGGCGTCACTTAGGGACGCTATCTTAGGACTGGGTCAGAGGATTGATGGGCACCAGGCCCAGCCATTGCCGATTCCAGGGAGCACCCTGCATGACTCTACCACACCACCACCACCACCACCACCACCACCACCATCTGGGCCATCTGGACCTACTATACAGCAGGACTACATAGTTCCACCACCACCACCACCACCGGTTCAGTCAGCTCCCCAGGCTGGAGCATTTGTGTTGCATGGTCAGACTGAGACTACGCCACATTCTGTTGTGGCACCGGCACAGATTGTTGATGATACCCAGGCTCGTATTGATAAGATTGAGCAGAGGATGAGATCACTACATGTTTCTGATGGGATTATGGGTTGGGATGGATATGATGATATGCCAGTAGCAGCTTTGCCTGTTGAGTTCCGCATGCCGGACATTGAGAGATACACGGGGATAGGGTGCCCCCGTATTCACTTGCAGTTATATAGCACTGTTATGCGTGGGCATAGACTGGATGAGGCCCAAATTATTATGTTATTCCCTCTGTCATTGAGTGGTGCTGCTCAGCGTTGGTTTGCCTCATTGGACCCTTCGAGACGTAGGACATGGGCTGATTTGGGACAGGAGTTTATTAGACAGTATTCTTTCAATACTATAGTGGATGTATCCCGGAGGGAGTTAGAGGCCCTTAGGCAGGGGTCGGATGAGACAGTCACTTCATTCATCTCCCGTTGGAGGGAGAAGATAGCACAGATTATTGATAGACCTTCAGAGCGCGATCAGATCAATATGATTATGCGCAGCCTTCAGCCCCGCTTTGCTAGGCATCTCATGGGCTTCCCTCAGACAGACTTTGGCTCCTTAGTGCAGGCCCTCTATGGCATTGAGGAGGGCATATCTAGAGGTTTATGGGCAGATTCTTCCCCTTCAGACTCAAAGGGGAAGAAGTCGGGATCAGGCCCTAGGCCCTCAAATGTTGGTACTATTGGCATGATAGGACACCAGTCTTCACGTCGTCCTCCGTTTCAGAGTCAGTTTTTAGGCACTCCTTATCAGATGATACAACATGATCAGTACAGACCAGTTGCTCCCATCAGGCCAGTAGGGCCTACTTATCTACATCCGCCACCACAGCCGGTATATGCTACACAGGCACCCTAGAGGCCGCCTATGCAGTTCCATCATCAGTATAGAGCACCACCTCCACCGAGGCCAGTTAGACAGTTCACACAGCTTGGGATGCCACTGAGCCGAGCTTTTCAGAGATTGGTTGAGGGGGGACTGATTGCCCCACTACCGCCTAGACCACCATTACAGCCTACCCCCCCAGGATTCAGGACAGATCTTCACTGTGCCTACCATCAGAGGGCAGGCCATGATACAGACAGTTGTTCACCACTGAGACATGCCATTCAGGATTTGATTGATCAGGGCTTGGTTGATTTGGGGCGTCCGGGTGTAGCCACTGACCCGCTACCTACTCATGACACTAGAGCAGTACCTCCACCCTCGGGAGGGGTACATTTGATAGAGTTTGCAGGGGATGAGATATTTATGATGGGTTGGGATGGAGAGGCTCCTCAGCCGATCAGTTTATATGAGGAGTCAGATTTTGTTGGATATATACCTAGACAGCAGATCCCCAGGCCATTCAGTTTGACCCCGGACAGGATTTATGGGCCGCCTCTAGTATCACCAGTATACTTACAACATGTGCCACCTATGACACCCTTCATTCTGTTCCCAGAGGAATATAGGCCCCCTCATAGAGATGTTCAGATAGTTACACGGAGTGGAAGGGTGGCACAACCTCCACCCATTGACAGGCCATTTGCTGGTATAGCTGCTAGAGAGGAGGTTCAGAGAGAGGATGATGCTCGCATATCCATTTGGAGCCTTTTGGCCTCATCTAGTACACATAGAGATGCATTAGTCAGAGCCCTTGGCCAGATTAGGGTTGACACTGCTACTACCCCAGAGGGGCTTATTCACATGTTGACAGCTGATAGAGCTACATGTATAGTGTTTTCTGATGATGACTTGCCACCAGAGGGATCAAATCATGTTCGACCCTTATTCATTGATGTTGCTTGTTTAGGCCGTCGGGTGCCGTCTGTTCTATTGGACAACGGCTCTGCCCTGAACGTCTGTCCATTGGTTACTGCCATTGCGCTTGGGTTTTCACCAGATGATTTTGGGTCTTCTACACAGACTGTTAGAGCTTATGATGGGACTCAGAGGACAGTTATGGGTACACTCAGTACACATGTCATGATTGGGCCAGTTAGTTACTCCATAGTATTTCAGGTTTTAAGGATTCAGTCATCCTTTAACCTGCTTCTTGGCCGCCCGTGGATTCATGAGGCCGGTGCTATACCATCTTCCCTTCATCAAAAGGTGAAGTTCATACACGAGGGGCGCATTATCACGATACAGTCTGATAGAGATATTATCACTTCGTCTGAGCCAGTATTACATATCAGTCACAGTGAGGATGACTTACATTTGACCAGGTTTACGTTCGATGAGGTCCAGGTTGTCAGCTTAGAGGATGGCAACAGAGATATGGTACCTATGTCATTTGACCAGCACAGCAGCACTTTGGTGCTCAGCATGATGAGAGGCATGTCTTATTTGCCTGGTATGGGATTGGGTCGCCGCCAGCAGGGGCCCCACGAGTTTACTTTCACAGTTGATCACGATATACCCTACGGATTAGGTTACATACCCACAGAGGCTGATGTGCGTTATATGTCACAGCTGCGTAGGGATAGGGTGAGGGCTCGCATGTCTGGCATTCCATTTTATTATCCCCTCCGCCCATACACCTTCCAGTTGGCCGACTACTTCATTAGGGGTTCAAAGCATACACCTCGCACAGAGGGGACTGTTCACATTCCAGAGACAGTTGGGATTCAGGGCATCCAGCAGGCCTTGGGTCAGATTCATTTGGACACTGGGACTACTGAGGCACCTGGTGCCATGATAGTCACGCCCCCATCACCGGACCGAGCTAGTACGTTCTCTATGTGTTTCCCCGATGAGGTCCCTGACTATGACCTACCTATGGATTTGGGATATGGCACTGACGAGATGGACATGATCGACATAGGTCGTATCTTCGATGCAGCGCCACACGAGCCCCATACTGTTTTCGACATGTTCGGAATTTTTGTACTCGAGACTGATAAAGATGACTCTATTCCTGATGCCTACACTGATGATGTGGATTTTATAGGCATTGATCGTATCCTTGATGCAGCCCCACGCGGGCCCCTTTCTGCTTTTGACATATCTGGAGTTTCAGTACTTGATGATGAGTCAGTCCTTGATGTCGTTACTTCTGATTTTGCTTCTGTTGAGGGAGCGTCCGACTCTGTGGACCCACCTCTTTCTTTTGACACTATGTCCGGGTTTGTCACCCGCTTTGATGATATTTCTGATGGTAATAATGATATGAGTATTTTCGAGTACTTGAATGTGTCCCAACATTTTCCTTTGATTACACCACCAGCACCCATGACACATATATATGATGCTGATGATGTGGGAGATACAGATGACCCACTGGGTGGTCAGTCAGAGTGTGATTCTGATTCAGAGGATAGGAAAGTCACACCCATTTCTAGTAGCACAGAGTTGATAGATTTTGGGGCACCAGATCAGCCCAGGGAGATTAGGATTGGCTCTTCTCTATCTCCTGATGAGAGGAGTAGATTGATTGACCTGCTTAGGTCATACTTGGATGTATTTGCATGGTCATATGAGGACATGCCGGGCCTTGACCCCACCATAGTGCAGCATCACCTGCCTATTTTACCACATGCTAGGCCCGTTAAGCAGAAATTGAGGAGACTACACCCTCGATGGAGTTTGCAAGTTAAAGAAGAAATTCAGAAGCAACTCAGTGTTGGCTTCTTGTCAGTGGTTAAGTATCCTGAGTGGCTGGCTAATGTCGTCCCTGTTCCCAAAAAGGACGGCAAGGTTAGAGTTTGTGTTGACTTTCGAGATCTGAATAAGGCCAACCCTAAGGATGATTTTCCCCTTCCACACATTGATATGTTGGTTGATAGCACTGCAGGGCATCCGATGTTATCCTTCATGGATGGTTTTTCTGGGTATAATCAGATTTTGATGGCTCCAGAGGATATGGTGAAGACTTCTTTCATTACTGAGTGGGGTACTTACTGCTACCGAGTTATGCCATTTGGGTTGAAGAATGCAGGAGCCACTTATCAGAGAGCTGCTACTACTCTGTTCCATGATATGATGCATAGAGATGTCGAGGTCTATGTGGATGACATGATAGTAAAGTCCCGAGACAGGACAGATCACTTAGCAGCCTTACAAAGGTTTTTTGAGAGGATCAGACAGTTCAGGCTGAGATTGAATCCCAAGAAGTGCACCTTTGGGGTGACTTCTGGAAAATTGCTGGGACACATTGTTAGTGAGCGAGGTATAGAAGTTGATCCAGAGAAAATCAGAGCCATACTTGACATGCCTACCCCGAGGACTGAGAAAGAGATAAGAGGATTCCTAGGTAGATTGCAGTACATCAGTCGTTTCATTGCTAGACTGACAGACATTTGTGAGCCTATCTTCCTTCTTCTGAGGAAGAATCAGCCTACAGTTTGGAATGATGATTGTTAGCGCGCTTTTGAGAGGATTAAGGAGTGTCTCCTTTCTCCTCCGGTTTTAGTGCCTCCCACATCGGGGCGTCCTTTGCTTCTGTACCTATCAGTTTCAGACATGGCCTTAGGATGCATGTTAGCTCAGCTTGATGATTTGGGGAAGGAGCGAGCCATCTATTATTTGAGTAAAAGGATGCTTGAGTATGAGTGCAAGTACATTATGATTGAGCACCTTTGCTTGGCAGTGGTTTGGGCCACTAGGAGACTTAGACATTACATGACAGAGTATTCTGTGCTCTTGGTCTCATGATTGGACCCGTTGAGGTATCTATTTGACAGGCCTGTTCTGACCGATAGGCTCATGAGATGGCTGGTATTGTTGACAGAGTTTGATATTCATTATGTCACGCAGAAGTCAGTAAAGGGAAGCATTGTTGCAGATCATCTAGCTTCTTTGCCGATATCCGATGACCGATCAATTGATGATGATTTCCCTGATGAGCAGATAGTTTCAATGACTAGTATTACGGGGTGGCGGTTGTACTTTGATGGTGCCGCCAATCAGTCGGGGTTTGGCATTGGTATCTTATTGATATCACCACAGGGTGATCATATCCCCAGATCAGTCCGGTTAGCATTTTCTGATCATCACCGGTTGACGAATAATATTGTAGAGTATGAGGCTTGCATTACAGGTTTGGAGACTGCACTTGATCTTGGCATTAGACAGTTGGAGATCCACGGGGATTCCAACTTGGTTATAAAGCAGACTCAGGGTATCTGGAGGACACGGGATGAGAAGCTGAAACCCTACCATGCTTACTTGGACCTGTTGATTGATAGATTCGATGTGTTAAGGTATATACATTTGCCTAGGGTGGAGAATCAGTTTGCCGATGCATTAGCCACCTTGGCTTCTCTGATTGTGATCCCTGCGGGGGTGAATGTTAGGCCATTGTTGATTGAGACTAGGTCTGCACCAGCTTACTGTTGTTTGATTGGAGAGATAGAGGATCAGATTGAGCTGCCATGGTATCATGATATTTATCAGTTTCTGTCATGCGGCGCTTACCCAGAGTCAGCCTCGGCCAAGGATAGGAGAGCATTGAGACAGTTGGCCACCAGATTTGTTGTTTGCGGGGATGTGCTGTATAGGAGATCACCTGATGGCTTGTTATTATTATGTTTAGACCGTGCATCTGCAGATCAAGTGATGAGAGAGGTTCATGCAGGGGTCTATGGCCCACACATGGGAGGTCATATGCTAGCACGTAAGATCATGAGGACTAGCTACTTTTGGTTGACCATGGAGACAGATTGTTGCCAGTTTGTACAGAGATGTCAGGAGTGTCAGATGCATGGAGACTTGATACACGTGCCACCTTCTGAGTTGCATGCACTTGCATCCCCTTGGCCATTTTCAGTATGGGGTATTGATATTATTGGGAAGATCTCGCCCAAGTCTTCCAGTGGGCATGAGTACATTTTGGTTGCCATTGACTATTTCACCAAGTGGGTGGAAGCTGCTTCTTATGCTAGGTTGACAGCGGCCAGAGTGGCCAAGTTCATCAGATCGCATATTATCTGCCGATACGGGGTCCTTCATGAGCTGATCTCAGACAGAGGGGTGCATT
The DNA here is from genome assembly GCF_030704535.1 of Vitis vinifera. Lineage (NCBI taxonomy): Eukaryota > Viridiplantae > Streptophyta > Magnoliopsida > Vitales > Vitaceae > Vitis > Vitis vinifera. The sequence continues at coordinate 14,931,496 of NC_081818.1, forward strand.
TCAAGGGCGAGGTGGACACGTTGATTCAAGAGTATGGCATTCAGCATCACAGATCGTCTGCATACAGGCCGCAGACTAATGGAGCAGTTGAGGCCGCAAATAAGAATATCAAGAGGATTTTGAGAAAGATGGTCGAGACTTCTCGAGATTGGTCAAAGAAGCTCCCTTTCGCATTGTGGGCTTATCGTACATCTTTTCGTACCTCTATTGGAGCTACCCCGTATTCTTTGGTGTATGGTATGGAGGCAGTGCTACCTGTTGAGATTGAGATGGGATCTTTGAGAGTAGCACTAGAGCAGCATATATCTGAGGCCGAGTGGGCCCAGTCTCGTTATGATCAACTTAACCTGTTGGATGAGAAAAGATTGAGGGCGGCAGATCATGTTCAGGCCTATCAGAGGAAGATGACCCGTGCATTCAGAAAGAGGGTCAAGCCTAGGAAATTCCAGAGAGGTGACCTAGTCTTGAAAGTCCTCAGGGGATTGATCAGCGACCCTAGAGGCAAGTTTAGACCGAGTTGGAGCGGGCCTTATGTCATCCGAGATCTGACTCGAGAGGGAGCTGCCTGGTTGACAGACCTAGACGGAAATCAGTTCACAGAGCCAGTTAATGTGGATCAGCTGAAGAAGTTTTATGTGTGATCATGGTCAGAGGATGGGTGGCCATCACTTCGAGTAGCCATATTCCCTATTGCACACCCATGCATTGATATATACTATTGCTAGCCCTTTGAGCCTCACGTGGTTTATTATGGCCTTTTCTTTCATTCAACCTTGCATACCTTTTCTAACCTGGGTTGGGGGCCTACCCTTGTGCGCTTTGTATCTATTGATTGGATCTATGAGCATTGTGGCCATGGTATCATTCTTCGTTTGTTCTTTCTTTCATCATTACCTGTTTCTTTTCGTCTCCATTTTGCATCTTCACACCGTCTACCTGTTAGTCCAGTTTCTATCATCTCTATTCACTTCGCTTCTGTTTTCCCTTGTGTGATGATGATGCGCTCTCGTCCCAGAGCTACCAGTCAGGTTTGTCACACCCTTTGTTCCGTCTGTAGGCTTTGATCCAAGATTCTTAGGTTGAAGGGGTCGGTCAAGATTGGAGGTTTGGGGTTCTTTTTGTTGGATTGTGATAGTATGGAATTCGGCCCAAAAAAAAAAAAAAAAAAAGGAAAAATTGTGCTTGTTTGGTGTTCGTTGATATACTTGGGATCATCAGAGGTGGTTTTGGGTTTGAGAGATTTCTTTTTCCTTTAAGAGTCGGATGAGAGCATTGTACGATCCTTCTCACCATGGATCTGGGCGACACATTGGGAGTGAGGTTTGGGTTTCCTTGGCACTAGGCTCTTGGATCATTGCCTACATCACCATTCCCATCATATAGTGACTTGCTTTGATTTGGCGTTCTTAGGATGAGTTGTTCGTCGTTGTCACATATTGCTATATTTGTATCCCAGTTGGTTTCTCCATTTTCTTCTACACCCATTCATCATTCATCTTGTCCCTTTTCGTCTGCTTCTATCCTCGTCGATCGTCGTTTCACTTCATGAACGATGAGTTCTTTGGTGCGTATCACCTATTGTTTGTTTTTTATTTGAATGCAGGGTTGAGTCACCTTGCTCACATGGTTCTGCGATATTTGACATTGCGCACACAGGGATTTGGCATTATCTATTGGGAGATTTGGGCCTTTGTTCCCCATCGTTTCATTCACCTTTTACCCCTGGCCTACATTACGGTCCGAGTCGTAAGACCACCCTGAGGCCATGAGATCTCGTGTTTGCTTCGATGCGGTTCATTCGGACAGGCTTCGTCTACTGATTGAGTATGGGATGTTGACAGGTCTCCATTACTTCGGGGGATATCGAGGGTCACATATTGTCTTTCCATTTCGTTTACTTGCCTCAAGTCCATGGTCAGAGATAGATGATATAGAGAGTTGGGACCATTGAGGGCACCTTTGCCTGATGTTTTGACACGTTTATACTAGGGCATGCTCCCATCCTTGCATGCTGGCTTTGGCTCTTTATACATGTACGCAGGCATTCCGTTTCGCCTAGCAATGTTATGGACATCAAAGTTTGAGTAAGCCCCGCATTCAGCTCAGTTTCTTCATATAGCAGAGTGCTTCTAGGGTCTGACCCGAGATTAGATTCACGATATTCATTGACCCAGCAGGGGTGCATACCCCATTCATTGTGTTGTTCGTTAGTTCAAATGAGTGGGTCTTCAGTGATGTATTCCAGAGTTTTCATTAAGATATTTGAGTTTCAGATGTACACACTGGGGCATATCCCCTATCAGTTTTTGTGGATATTGGCTGTTGTGGATTAGAGTGGAGGGTTTTTTTCCTTAGAAATGGATGATTGTGATATTTTCAGCTTTCTGGCTTTAACCATATGTGCGGTTATGGGATTCTAACATGATATTGATATCTTAGACTGGGGCATAACTTCTTCCTTTCACCCTTGGTCACATTTGTGAGTTTGTCCTATAGGGGCATACCCTATTCTTTCCATTTGTTAGTGGTGATTGTGATTTCTCGCTTGTCATTTATCGACATTTTCTGGTGTTACACCGGGGCATACCCCTTTCTTTTGTCATGATGAAGGTGTTTGATTTCTGGCTTCTTCGAGTCATTTGTTGGCAGTCCCTGGACGTCATACTGGGGCATACCCCTTTGTTATCATGGTTAGTATATCAGCGGTTGCATCTTGAGTCCCCCTATTTTGCTCTGAGTTTTGTTTTAAGGCATCCTCTGTCTGTTTAGGTGTTTTGAGCCTTAGTAATGGCATCCCTACCCCCTTTTAGTTCGGTGGTTCCTCGGCATCGTGCTCGAGTTCGATCGCCCGAATTCCACCATTTTCCAGTACTCGCCCGGACCCTTCTCCGGAACTCGCTCGGACCCTTCTCTGGAACTCGCCCGGACCCTTCTTCGGTACTCGCCCGGACCCTTCTTCGGTACTCGCCCAGACCCTTCTCCGGTACTCACCCGGATTTTACCCGTTTTCGGTACTTGCCCGGAACCTTCTCCTGTACTCGCCCAGACCCTTCTCCGGTACTCTCCCGGATTTTACCCATTTTCGGTACTCGCCCGAACCCTTCTCCGGTACTCGCCCGGACCCTTCTCCGGTACTCGCCTGGATTTTACCCATTTTCGGTACTTGCCCGGAACCTTCTCCAGTACTCGCCCGGACCCTTCTCCAGTACTCGCCTGGAGCTTTTTTCGGTACTCACCCGGACCCTTCTCCGGTACTCGCCCGGATTTTACCCGTTTTCGGTACTTGCCCGGAACCTTCTCCGGTACTCGCCCGGACCCTTCTCCGGTACTCGCCCGGAGCTTTTTCGGTACTTTCCCGAACCTTTCTCCGATACTTGCCCGGAACCTTCTCCGGTACTCGCCCGGACCCTTTTCCGGTACTCGCTCGAATTTTACCAGTTTTCGGTACTCGCCCGGATTCTACCATTTTTCGGTACTCGCCCGGATTCCATTGTTTTTCGGTACTTGCCCGAACCCTTCTCCGGTACTTGCCCGGATCAAATCCCTAATCTTTCCCGGCATCGTGATCGGGTCTCCTTTTCTCTTTCTCCGGCATCGTGCCTAGATCCCATAGTCCATTCAGTCAACATGACTTATTTCCCTTAGCCTTCTTTATTGTTGGGTGGGGACAAAATTGTTGGTCATTTGGGTTCTTCACTAGAGTTCATTTCACTCTTGCGTTACATGCACTTCGCACTCACGATTCACTCGTTCATTCACTCTACTGAAGAGGGGCATATTTCTAGACCCTCAATTTTGTCCCTCGACACTGGCATTTATCCTTCTGGTGTCACATCCACCCATCGTTCGCATATGACACCACTAGGGCCCCTTTTGGGCTTAGTTGGTGTCCGAGCCTCGTGTGGGTTTGTGTGTGGTCCATTGTGGTGCATATGTGGTTCATTTAGGAGGGTCACCATGGCCATTTTCCTAGTCGTTCACATCACGCTATAGGAAGGAAGTGGGGTCATCCCGATGTTCTAGCTTAGTTGGGGTTTATAGGGGCATGTTGAGGTTCGGAGCACTCGGGCTTGTTTTGATCGTATCTCCCTCATCCAAACTCGGAATCAAGAACCGTTTCTTTTTATGGATTCCTTATTCTTCCAGGAACATTCTGTAAAATTTTCAAAATTATTTACAACCGGTCGGCTGGTTGGCAGCCGGTTCAGCCGGTTCAGCCGGTTCATTAGGTCAGCCGGTGTAGAACACTAATTTTTGGTAATTGTTTTGATCATATCTCCCTCTTCCGAACTTGGAATCATGCAATGTTTTTTTAATGGATTCCTTACTCTACTAGGAACATTCTGTCAAATTTTCAGAATTTTTCTCCATCGGGTCGACCAGTTGGCATACGGTTCGGCCGGTTCAGCCGGTTCATTGAGTCAGCTGAGGTAAAACACTAATTATAGTAATTTTGAGGCCCAAATCCTACATGGCTCAGGCCCATAAGCTCCAGATTGGTTTTGGGAAATGTTATGGGTCCATTTTAGGCCTTGGTTTGGGTTCCTTGCAGCCCACCACGAATCCATATGGATTCTTGGTGGTGAAGCAAGTTGAAAAAACTGAAGGGAGTGAGCTGGCCTTGTAAGTCTAAGAGAAGTAATGAGGGGTGTGGTTCCCATGCTGAGGAAGGGAATTTCGGTGCTGAAGGGGAAGGAACCCAAGAGGCTCAAATGCTAAGAGGGGTATGAGTATAAAAGGTGAGAGGATAGGAGAGCAAAGGACCTTGGACATTTTGGAGAGGGGAAATCCTGCTGGTGAGAAAAACAAAAGGTCAGTAGCATCTCCTGAGTTGAGAGTGTGGGAGAAGCTTCAGCACTGTGGTTTTTTTGAAGAGGAGAGTGCTAGCCTCTCAGTTTTGGAAGTCATCATCGGCATGCACGGATCATATTTGGTGGAGATTCTGAGGTAAGACGATGAATTTTCTTTACTTATAGTTTATCTTCCTCGTCTTCATATGCTTTTTTCTCCTTCCTCATCATCTTTTCTTCCCTTTGATATGAAGATTGTATTGCTTGGGTGTGGATAATAAAGGCCACACATGATTGTTATTTTTTGCTTCCTTGATCACTTAGGAACCTTCTGACTGAATTAGGGATTTTTTACCAACCGGCTGAACCGGTTTGGAACCGGTTCAACCGGTTCAGCACCATAACTGGCTGCCTCTGTCAGCCATGAGGAAAACCTGCCTTCCTTTGTCCGGTTCTCACTCATCCGAGCTCGGAATTGAGAACCGCTTCTTTTTTTTTCTTCCTTAATCACTGAGGAACTTTCTGACCAAATTAGGGATTTTTTACCAACCGTCTGAACCGGTTTGGAACCGTTTCAACCGGTTCAGCACCATAACTGGCTGCCTCTGTCAGCCATGAGGAACACCTGCCTTCCTTTGTCCGGTTCTCACTCATCCGAGCTCGGAATTGAGAACCGCTTCTTTTTTTGTCTTCCTTAATCACTTAGAAACTTTCTGACCAAATTAGGGATTTTTTACCAACCGGCTGAACCGGTTTGGAACCGGTTCAACCGGTTCAGCACCATAACTGGCTGCCTCTGTCAGCCATGAGGAACACCTGCCTTCCTTTGTCCGGTTCTCACTCATCCGAGCTCGGAATTGAGAACCGCTTCTTTTGTTTTCTTCCTTAATAACTTAGGAACTTTCTGACCAAATTAGGGATTTTTTACCAACAGGCTGAACCGTTTTGGAACCGGTTCAACCGGTTCAGCACCATAGCTGGTTGCCTCTGTCAGCCATGAGGAACACCTGTCTTCCTTTGTCCGGTTCTCACTCATCCGAGCTCGGAATTGAGAACCGCTTCTTTTGTTTTCTTCCTTAATCACTGAGGAACTTTCTGACCAAATTAGGGATTTTTTACCAACCGGCTGAACCGGTTTGGAACCAGTTCAACCGGTTCGGCACCATAGCTGGCTGCCTCTTTCAGCCATAAGGAACACCTGCCTTTCTTTGTCTTGTTCTCACTCATCCGGGCTCAGAATTGAGAACCGTTTCTTTTGTTTGCTTCCTTAATCACTTAGGAACACTCTGACTGAATTTGGGGTTTTTTATCAACCGGATGAACTGGTGTTCAATCGGTTCAGCACCATAGCTGGCTGCCTCTTTCAGCCATAAGGAACACCTGCCTTTCTTTGTCTGGTTCTCACTCATCCGGGCTCGGGATTTAGTGTCGTTTCTTTTGTTTGAATCCTCACTCATTTAGGAGTTTTCTAGAAAAATTTTGGAATTCTTCTCAATAGGTTGTACCAGTTGAGAACTAGTTAAACCTGTTCTGCTGGAGGACTTTAGGTAGCCCTTGATTTTGGCATTTTTCGAGCCCTTATCCATGGGGGCTCAAACCCATTTGCTATAGGGCACTTGTGAGCCATCTTGAAGGTTTAAGTCAGTGTTTGATTTCAGTTAGTATGGGCAATTTTGAAGTTATGGGTGGTGTGGTCTAGATGAGTCTAGTTCGATTTGTATGGCATTTGGGGAGTCCCTTACCTCATTTCAACCAGCTATCTTCCTTTTTGGCACAATCTTTGATGCTTGATTTTGAATACATGTTGCGTGACTGACTCACCTTCTGCTGCAGCGCTTGGCTAGGGACCACAGGTACGCATCGTTGGCTTTGGTTGTTGAATTCATATGCTTGCATGGTGCTTAATCTTGAATGTTTGTTATGTGTTTGCTTGTGTTTGGCTGACCTTTTATGCAGCGCTTGGCTAGGGACCACAGGTAAGCACCCATTGTTTTGTTTGGTTGAATTCATATGCATGCCAAATACCAATTAGGATTGTGTGATCCATGACATCTATTTAGCCTAGGGTTTCATTTGACCTTTGACCCATATGCTCCCACATACCCAATTCATTAGTAGAGACCGAGTTTCGGGCCTAGAGGGGTGCTACCTCGCATGAGGTACCTTCCCAATGGGTAACCTGATCCCCGGACCCAGAATCTAGTTTTCGTAGACCGCTTTTTCTATACTGGGGTCACTAGGGGTTTTTGTTCTTACTTAATTTTCCCCATTTTAAAAACAAAAATAAAAAGTAAGTGGCGACTCCAAACAACACCGTTCCTCACCGGGGGCGGGTTTTTCAAAACTGGAAAACACCAACTTTTTTTCATTTTCTTTCTTTTCCTTTAAAAGCGAGTCGCGTTGGTCCAGTGGATCGGGTGAGGGTCCACAATTAGCTAGCATAGCATAGTGGCTCTAGGATTGTC